>NC_132800.1:46981536-47679715 GCF_048594095.1 Paramormyrops kingsleyae | reverse complement strand
AATGTTACTCTATTGGCAGAAAAGGTCAGACGATCTTGCCATCTTCCAGAGATCAGTGGGGACCTTCTGCAATGGGGCATTTTTTTCTGCTAGAATTTGTACAGATACGGCACTTCCTCTGCCATCTTGACATATGTCCCTGAGCGAGTGGCGTTCTCCGTCTCTGTTTGCAGTTCCAGTGGCCTTGTGGGATAGCGTGGCATCCATCGGAATTACGCCTAATGCAGTATGACATCCAGGTACCGTGTTTGGATGCACCCCATGACTCTGACCAGGACGGACCACGCAACACGTCCTGTGCTGCCTGGCAACACTTCTGGGTCAGCATGACTTCTAAGCAGGGTGCACTATTTCTCTCGTGCTTTCTGGGAACAGCCCTGAGTCGCCATAATTCTATTTCACTGAGCAGCTGTTGGAAATGGATGGATGGACACGTGGACGGCCAGCTCCTATTGGCCATGTCAGAGTTCACGCTGCCAATTACATTGGTTCTGGCCAGACGGGGGTCACAGGGGACACATAAAGGGCTTAACAGTGGCCTAAATTTACCACTGGCTCTTTATGATAATTAAAAACAAATGGCTTCTTGGAGTGCAGTGCTCTCTCCTTGGGGCGACTTTGGCTGAGCTGCTGTGGTGATTACCTGCGCTTTCCACCCTTTTGTGAGGTAACGAGCTCCAATCATATTTAATTGTGGAATTGCAGTTAGGCAATGAAGTTAATTAGTATGGAATTAGGTGTTAATGATTACGGATAAGCTCTCATATGTTCTGTCTGGTTTGTTTTATATACAGATATAATTCAATAACGTGCGGTTGCCATGGTACGGCGTGCACAGCACCTGGGGTTTCACCCAGTGAATAAAACGGCACACAGACAGTCAGAATTCAGCAAAATGCAGAGCGGCTGAGGCAGCCGGCAGAGCCGCGGACGACAGGAACATAAACCCCCTTTCCAGACCTGTGGTCGAGATTCTCCAAAAAAGTCCCCGGGACCAGAAAGACGCTGAGGACACTTTCTTTACAAACGAGTTCTCTTTAATGTCAAATTCAGGGATCCATTTTTGCATGAATGACAAAACAATTCACAGCATCGTAAAGGAAAATCAGGACACAGTACAGAAACACATGAAGAAGGTGCCAACTCCACCCCCTCCACCGGGTCTTTAGCAGCCCCCCCCCCACCTCCCAAGAACTGAATTGTTTGAACCAAACTCCCTTGAAAGAGAGCTTACAATTTTCCTCTCGGTTGGTCTCTTACTTGGTCATGTGATCAGACTTAGCACATGGATTGGTCCATTTATTATTTTTTTTAAACCCACAAAGTCAGTAGAGTCCCCTGTGCCCTTCCTGCCACTATCAGCTCCTTCTGGGAGACAGATGACAGCTCAGAGACAGTGTTTGATCTACGCTTCATACCAGACAATCGGTAACATCAAAACTCCCATCTCTACCACGGTGGCTTTGACCAGAAGAAGCAGCTCATCGTGGCCATTGAGGTTCCATGCTGCTTCTCCATTAGCCAAAGGGAATGCTGTGCTATTCCCCATATTCAATTAAAGGAACACATGCCGCAAGTCTCACAGCTCTAGCTAATTTACAGAATGTGGCCTCTGACAGCAATTAGCGCCCCCTTAGGAAATAGCTGGTATTTTTACAGACGGGTCCAGAGATGGTGGAGACTGACAGGGGAGTGATTTCTGTGATGGGAAAACTCCAGACTCTTATTTCCCATCATCTGTGGTTCTAGCCTAGTGCAAGCAGAGTGAATAATTTAGAATGGATACACACTAGTAATAAAGTCTGAAATTAAAAACAAGGAATGTGTTCTTAGCATAGATCCATACAGTAGGCTGGTAACTGTCCCACTAAATGCACTTGGATGCATATACACTCACCTAAAGGATTATTAGGAACACCTGTTCAATTTCTCATTAATGCAATTATCTAATCAACCAATCACATGGCAGTTGCTTAAATGCATTTAGGGGTGTGGTCCTGGTCAAGACAATCTCCTGAACTCCAAACTGAATGTCAGAATGGGAAAGAAAGGTGATTTAAGCAAATTTGAGCGTGGCATGGTTGTTGGTGCCAGACGGACCGGTCTGAGTATTTCACAATCTGCTCAGTTACTGGGATTTTCATGCACAACCATTTCTAGGGTTTACAAAGAATGGTGTGCAAAGGGAAAAACATCCAGTATGCGGCAGTCCTGTGGACGAAAATGCCTTGTTGATGCTAGAGGTCAGAGGAGAATGGCCCGACTGATTCAAGCTGATAGAAGAGCAACTTTGACTGAAATAACCACTCGTTACAACCGAGGTATGCAGTAAAGCATTTGTGAAGCCACAACACGCACAACCTTGAGGCGGATGGGCTACAACAGCAGAAGACCCCACCGGGTACCACTCATCTCCACTACAAATAGGAAAAAGAGGCTACAATTTGCACAAGCTCACCAAAATTGGACAGTTGGAAGACCGGAAAAATGTTGCCTGGTCTGATGAGTCTCGATTTCTGTTGAGACATTCAAATGGTAGAGTCAGAATTTGGCGTAAACAGAATGAGAACATGGATCCATCATGCCTTGTTACCACTGTGCAGGCTGGTGGTGGTGGTGTAATGGTGTGGGGGATGTTTTCTTGGCACACTTTAGGCCCCTTAGTGCCAATTGGGCATCGTTTAAATGCCACGGCCTACCTGAGCATTGTTTCTGACCATGTCCATCCCTTTATGACCACCATGTACCCATCCTCTGATGGCTACTTCCAGCCGGATAATGCACCATGTCACAAAGCTCGAATCATTTCAAATTGGTTTCTTGAACATGACAATGAGTTCACTACAATGCCCCCCACAGTCACCAGATCTCAACCCAATAGAGCATCTTTGGGATGTGGTGGAACGGGAGCTTCGTGCCCTGGATGTGCATCCCACAAATCTCCATCAACTGCAAGATGCTATCCTATCAATATGGGCCAACATTTCTAAAGAATGCTTTCAGCACCTTGTTGAATCAATGCCACGTAGAATTAAGGCAGTTCTGAAGGCGAAAGGGGGTCAAACACCGTATTTGTATGGTGTTCCTAATAATCCTTTAGGTGAGTGTGTATATATATATATATATATATATATATATATATATATATATAGCTGGTTCCTAGTTCCTGGGCCATCTCGACCCATCTAGTTCCTGGGCCATCTCGACCCATCTAGTTCCTGGGCCATCTCCATTATGTAACTCCTGGCCACTTTCATAAGTCGCTTTCCCACTGTACCACAAGAACCGGGACCTTAATGCTAAACAAGCATGAAAGACGCAAAAAGTTTATAGCATCAACTTCACACATAATTTCATATGAAACTACACTGCCATGCTAAAACAATGGAGGATAAAAAAGTCGTCTTTTTGTCGTTGTTAGTTACTGGGGGAAACGACTGTGATCAAAATGGGACACAGAGTTATATTTATATTTTACAACTCACAACATATTTATAATTTATTATTAAATCTGGCCAGCAGATTGATGTTTAGTTTTCAACGGAATAAAAAAAATGACGTAACGTTATCCTGTCAATAAGCGCTGGCAAGTTTCACCACCAGCACTGGCGATATTAGACAAAAGTATACTGGTTATCAATCAAATTTTCCGATGCAGAAATTTGGAGACGCAAGTAAATAGGAATCCATTAATGCATTAAATGCAACTGAGATACAAAAATAATTCCATTTGCTCAGTTTTTGCTCCACTATTTCCATCTCCTTTCCCTGCACTTCCATGTAGTTAGCGCTGGTGCTTGTGCTAAACCAATCACCAAGTTTATCAATATAAGGCCCACCTTAGTAGTGTCTTGTCCAGAGTAGGGAATAAAAAAAAGTTCTGGAATAGCCTCAGAGAAACTACAATCCTACGGTCGTGGCTCTGGAACACGACAGAAGTTCCTGGTCCCAGTTTTGGTTCTTGAAAAAAAATCCTGCGGTGGGAAAGCACCGATATTCCTGCATATTTTTACAGAACATTACTGGCACAATGAAGCCCCAGTGAAGTGAGGGGGCCTTACATTCCAGCCCCCCAGGGGAATCCCTGTGGAATGCTGTGCACATTCTAGAATGTGACTCTGGAAAAGGAACCTGGCAACATTCTAGAAGCGGTCACCAATGTGTTGGGTGCAAGCTACTAGCAGCCTGCAGCGAGCCAACAAGTATCCAGTTATAAGAAACTGGATTAATTTCTCACCCTCCCCAACCCATTGCTGGTCAAAAACTTTTATCATCACCACCTGCCCTGCAAGTTGCATAGCTCCCCACAGTATTTCCTTGGTAGAAGGAGCTCTCCATGTAATTCTACAGTCATGCCACACCCCCAACATGGACATACCCATGGTTTTGTGGTGATCAGGCAAAAGTGATTATGATGGCAGTGAAGGTGATTGTGGTGATGGAATGCTTGTTTTAAAAAGATCCTATAATGAAACATGTCTTACAAAATATTACTATGTCGCATGGCAACTGCCTTTTGGGGGGGCGGGGGGGTGCAAAAGAGCCCCCAGTGGAGGGGGCCACAGCAAGTCCTGCTGCATTCTGACATCATAAATCATCACACGTGAAAACAAACGAACAGTACATAAAGAACAAGAATAATTACAAAAAATCTTTGACAGGCTGCTGGAGAACAGTCATGTGACTAGATTTCAGCCAATCACTGTAACAGTGAACATAGCAAGGCGCTACCGACAACTGGTTGTACAGATCACCTGGTGAGGGCCATGTAAGTGGGTGGGCCACTTCTCATACTTAGAGGATAACTCAAAGGATGGCCTAAGGCCCATACTAACTCTAAAATGCTGTCCGTTTATCTTTAACGCGCCTGTCTGGATACACCAAGGGGTTCAATATAAGCATGACCAGATGAGTATAGAGATATGCAATCCACAGGTCACATAAAAGTGGTCATGAATCCCAAAAAGAAGCATCAGCGGAGGGCTCCATGACATAGTGAAGCACATCTTTACTATGTCTGAAAGGCTCCATGACATAGTGAAGCACATCTTAAATGTTCCAATCCCATTCAGTAAAGCAGTCCGGTTCAATGGCAGAAACATACTTGTTAGCATGTCCAATGCAAGCTTAGCTGTTTCACTTTACACCATGTGTTATCTTTCTAAATTATCGCCCGTCATTTTCTTTCCCGTAGACCCCTGATACATGATCTGTACCATCATTGCACAGATCTAATTCACACCCCTCCACTGTTTCAAGGTAGTGTCTATCCTTAGCATTGATGATCACATGGTTAGTCAGAGACCTCCACCATTGCTATACACGTTCCTCCATTTTCTTGTCCCAAAATGAAGCAACTTGAACTCTGTCACCCCAGGCCAGGCACGTCCCAGCTCCACTCGCTACCACTTGCTGATGATGTGGTTCATATAGTCCTCAGTTGGCAGGCGTGACGCATCCTCGGGGCCCTCATCCCGGGGCCGGTCGGTCCGGGAGCGGCGCACGGGGCCCTCGGCGTGACCCCGGAGAGCCAGGCGCTGCTGCCGGCGCTCCAGCTGTCGCTTGTACTGGTAGCGTTGCTGGAAAAGGTCCTTGGCATAGTCGTAGAGCTGCATGTCGAGCTCGTTGAGCTCCTCGATGCGCAGCACCGTTTCATCATCGACATCGACGCCGCCCGCCCGCGTGCTGTTGTACTGCACAAAGGGCCGGATGAAGCGAAGCCGGAAGGTTCTCTCAAACAGGTACTGTGTCTTGCGCTGGAACTCAGTGAGGCCAAAGAAGGCCATGTCGCGCAGGTTCTTCTTGGCCGACTCGAGGAGCATCTGGGCACGCTTCTTCTCGGGCACGAAGGAGGCGTTGTAGCACCCTACCAGGCTGAGGTCGGCCAGCATTCGCACCTGCCGGTTGTTGGCCAGGTTGTAGGGGCAGTCCATGAACTGGCGCAGCGTGCAGCCTGACCAATCACCGCCCTCGTAGCAGGAGGGCAGCTCCTCGGGCGTAGGCGTGCGCCCGTCGCACATGTGCAGCGACGTCTTCCAGGTGGCGCCGCGCTGCACGTGCCGCCACTCGCTCAGGTAGCGTGACACAGGATCGCGCAGCAACGTGATGTAATAGAACTTCCTGCAGGGGGGTGACAGAGAAAGCATGGGGGGCGGGGTTAATGAGCAAGAAGGTAAGAGTGGAGGGGAACAATCCAGACAAACCCAAATGTGAATCGCAATTTGCCTCGCGTGAATGTTCCAGATCATTCCGTGGCAGGGCAGGGCACTTTGTAGACAGGAGCTGGCAGCTGCCGGAGTTCCAGCTCGCGTCCTTACGCAGCCTGCTATCAGCTCTCCGCAGCCCCACCGAGAAGGCCCAGATTTATAGGCAACAGCTGCCCGTCCCTCCTTATGATGCCAGTGATGTATGGAACTGTGTGTGTGGACTGCAGGCAGCGACGCTAAATCATACCAACCCCCCACCCCCCCAAAGAAATCCAGCTGACAAACCCCTCCCCACATGCTGGGACAAGACCCACAGTCATGGGCAGGGGCATAGCAGTAAATTCTGAGCCCCCCGACAAGATGTCACCTTGGACCCCCTGCTTGGGGTTCCCTGATATGTCTTGCCTGTACGGTTAAATTTGGGGCCCTTATAACGTGCTGGTCTGGTGGTTCAAGATGACAAGAATGAGGCAGGCGTCACAGCGCCCCCTTGAGCTTGTATGTGTCCCTCATACCCAAATCATTACACAGCTACTTGGAGACCAGAGGAGGATGGGGGGACTTGGGAAGTTTTTGATGAATAGCTGCTGGTGTGAGCGATAAGTGGAGGGGCAGCTGGGTGATCCGATTATAGCAATCAGACTGGCCGCGGCCCCGCTAGGGGCCCGATCCAGGGCTGCTGGGATTCCCTGCATATCCGTGGAACCTGCTAGAACAAGACAGAATGCTCCAGACCTTCTGTTCCCGCCAGCACTTCCCCTGATGGTTAACCTGCACAAAGAGATGGATGATGTAGGCTGTTATCATGCCCACTACAATGGCAGACCTTCCTCCAAGCCCCCAGGGGGCGCCATAATCAGGGTGTGGGATGCACAGTCAGGCCCTCCTTGCTGCTGATGAATGGAGGCCATACACATGGCCCAGAGCAAAGGCAAGAGGCCTCTCACACCCATCCCTATCTCTTGCCTGGGTTTCCATGGTTTTTGGCATCGGTTGGCGCTACTGTGCACAGCGGGTTGACTACAGCAAAACTCCCCTGATCAGCCAAAAGAAAAAGACACTCTAGCATTGCAATGTATATAGCTGCCACAGGGTGGCAGCAGACGCAAGCTGTCCTCTTGCACTGGAAGCATTTGCAGCTTGGTCTGTGCCGTCCCCCTGGAAACGGAGGCTATAACAGCAAAGGGCACCGTTAAACATAGCCCTACATCTCATGTTAGGCACACATTGATTTACTCCGAACAGCCAGGCTCCTAGGCACGCATGTGCATGCTCAGCCTTTTGCTCAGAGGTTCATTGTTTCCTGGACTGAAGTCTTGGTGCCACTTATTAGCATGGTGTGTCCTACGGTAATCATATTGTCTCAGAACCCTAACCCATCTGAGCATTGTGGTGCATTGGACCTGATCTCATGGGGTGGGAGAACAGAAAAAGAGGGAGGGGAAGAGAGGGCAGATGGGGGTGGGGGGGGAGCCATGACAACAGAGCGTACGCACACCTGAACACGCAGGCACACACATACACACAAAACACAGGCGGATGTTCACAAACAGCCTGTCACCCATCCGTTTATCAGTTTTTGTGGCAGAACTCAGCTAAAAGCAGATGGATGTTCCCTGTCTCGCCCTTATGAGAAGCAGTACCATCCCTACAGGCTGGAGCCTACCAGCCAGACGTTTATCCATGCTGAACTGGTAGCTCACCAGGGGGCTATTTGGGGACGGGGCCATAGGGGCACTGCCCCCAGCTGAAAGCTGACTGGCCCCAGTAGTGCCCCAAGACACATCACTGCCTGTTAAATTTGGCACATCTGTGTGATTTATGGCCCCCCACCTTAAAAAAATCCCAGAATGACCCCAGTGTCTCACTAATAAGTGGGTAGGGGGTCCCAGAAAATACCTGGCCAGCCGTCACAGGAGACGAATCCAGTTCATACCCATCCACTAACAAGATATAATCACTCAAACCCAGCGTGTTTTGAGGTTTACGCCCAACTCTAGGGGGGGGGGGGCACCTTAAGCTTAATTATTAATCCCACGATAAGAGGTTAATTCCGAGCATTCCTCAATGTTCCCGCCCGGGGGAGGAACCCAAAACCTATTTTGATCGTTCCAGATTTTTGATTAGCCAACCAGCAGCCGGAGGAGGGGCTCGGATTACATCCTGCTCATGGGATTCCTGTCCGACACATTCCTCTCACGAGCCCACAAGCAATTGCTCCCCCCTCCTCCCCATGTGCGGCAAAACCACTGCGACAGACAGGGTGAGGCGGTGTGACAGCAGGACGGCAGAGCCGTCAGAGGAAGAAAGCGCTGGTGGCCTGCCGGGGACACTCTGGGTCGAGAGCGGCCGGGAAACAAAACGTGCGAAAGAAGAAGCAAAGTAGGCTGGCGTGTCCCGACACAGACCGCAAACCTACCCGCCTGCGACCACGAGCCAGATTACAGCATCCCTGCGGTTGGCCTCCTGCGATAAAGTTTTTTAATAAACTGTTTACGGCACCACTTTCTGTTTATATTTTCATGGACGCTGTTTTCCAGGAATGCTACTCTACATCCTGGCCTACAGGAGACACGTAATCCTTTTCGGATTTATTCCCCCCCAACACTCCTATTCCGGCATTTCAGGTTTCGATTTCCTCGGGAGGAATTATCGTAAATTACTGGGGGGGGGGGGGGGGAGGGGGAGATCATAAAAACGCCTCATGCTAAACAGCTCTGATTTATAAATCATTAGATGTCGCTCGCCATGAAGTTAAAATGGACATCGGAAGCTGAAGCTGAAGAAGGGGGCAGGAATCCCATGATGCATCAGTCCGGCAGCTAGCTGTGGCTTTCGCAAACACCAATTGGCTCTCCTGGCACAAAAGTGCATGCCTTTTTCTCCACCCTGTATATGGCGCGCTGCACATGGTGCTGATGCTGTGTGTAAAGACAACCACCAACCAGCTGTTCTGCTCAGACACGGTAACAGAGTTGATAGAAACAACTAGGTAAAAAAAAAAAATGTCCTTTAAAGTACCTATGGGGAGAGCATTCTGGGACCGGGAGGTCAAATGGTAACAAACTGAGGCCAGGATCTAGCCAAGTGGCACATGGTCAGAGCTGGGCCCCATGGCAAGCACATGGTGACAAAACAGTGACAAGCCCCCTCATGAATTCAATAAATTTGAGCTCAATTCTTACGGATGTTAGGGCGTCCTCGCCCAGCAACGGCTGCCCCCACATAATGGGCAGGAACAGCACAGAACAAAGGCCTGCAACTGGTAAAATTAAAAGCAAAATAAAGCAATTAATGAAAGGAGTACACTCCTAAGGTCATCCGAGCCCCCTGGGCGATGAACATCTGTTACATCCCACCTCGACCCCCCAGGCCCTCAGGGGCTCACCAGCCAGTCCCAAAGGCCAGCTCTCCTGCAAGGTCGTGGGTTCTGCATGACGGCTGCTTAGCCATTCGCCACTAGCCATACCTCCACCACAAAGCTCACATGACCCTGCTTAGCCATTAGCCACTCGCTCATGGGGTCTGGCTTAGCTGGTGGCTAAAACCAAACTTCTCTACCCCAGGCTGGTTACCATGGAGGCCTACAAAACATCGCCTGCCTGGAAGCCGTGCAGTGACACATTCATGCAGCGCATCCCACAGCGATTACAGCAGACAAAGAAGTCCTCCGATTCGCCCGCTAAATGACGGTGCACTGTACGCCCAAGAGCGGCTGCGATTATAGGCATGAATGGTGATTAAATTACTGCTATCATGTGGGTGTAGGAGGTATTAAACACACAAACATAAACAAAAGCACAAATACAGCATGTCTGCATGTCTGGATATGGAGAAATCAGTCAAATATCTGTTGTGAAAGTACAGTACCCATCCCAGTACTGGTCTTGTTATCCCATAAACTGTAACGCATAGACACACAGACTGCCCAAGCCTGGGGATTCTCTAAGCCCGACATCAGCTCTACCCTAGAATAGCCTCCTTATGTTCCTACCCTACCCTCTCCCTGTTACACAGTATCCTACCACCACAAACCTCCACTCCTTATGAAAGCATCCTGCCCGCGAGGAGCAGGTCTACCAATGTTTCATGTCAGGACATTTAGTATCATATATTGATTAATACACCCAAACCATGCATGTTTGAGGCCTTCTTTCAGGCCTTGCTCGTCAGTCCCTGTCCTCTTGCAGTTGCAACTGTAATAAACATATAGCCAGTTTTTCTGACCTGTTGGTTTTGTGTCGCCAGGCATTGACTGCTTCATTTAAAGGGCTCCCTTGGGTAATGCTGCTCGCCATCTACTTATTGCTGCTGACCATGGGCCCTTAGCGATTTTACCAAATTCACAGAGGATTTGTCCTCTGGGCTGGGAATCCGATGGAATCTCCAGACTCCAGCAGGGTTTCAAAGGCCTTCTTTGAAAAATCCTCCTGGCTTGGTTTCCCCTCCAGCACATAACACACACACTGATTTGTGAAGGGTGTCACCTCTAAGGTGTCGCCTCTAAACAGCAAGAAAAAGCTCCAACAGAAAAGTGTTCCTCAAGCCGGTCCTTGGGGACCATCTGGGAATCCCTTAGGACCAGTTTGAGAAACACTACAATAGAATATCTCAGGATTGGCATAAGCTCCCTTCCCCCCACAGAGGAACCCCTATTATTTTACATTCTGCAGCCGTCTGCTGGTAATCAGCACCCTTTGACCCCTAAGGCTGGCAGCCCACCTCCCACTCCAAAGACAATGACAGCCATGTCAAAGATGCTTCCATCTGAGGCATCTAAAGAAGACCTTTTATCTCAGAACAGCCATCACAGGTAGCCGAACGCCATCATTGCCCCCAGCCAGGCGGAAAAGGGAGGGTGAGCGGAAGATCGACTTGGGTTTGCTGTCAGTGGAGCCGTGAACTTAAAGTGACAATGACAGGTCCGGCTTCACTCTCTCTGCCATTAACGAGAACACACCTCCGGCGAGCCTCGGAAGCAGGACTGTGTCGCTCACACACGCACACCTTCCTCATCCTGAAACAAACTTTCTATATTTTCCCAACATCTTCAGCTATAACGAGAATCTGTTTTTCACCGTCCCCCAGTGGCGCACACGCCAAACTGTGTAGATGTGCTCTCTGAGCAAAACATTCACAGATTGCATGGGATAGCACGCCGAGGCACGGTTAACTATGGAGCATTCACAGATCGCATGGGACAGTACGCCAAGGCACGGTTAACTATGGAGCATTCACAGATCGCATGGGATAGCACGCCAAGGCACGGTTAACTATGGAGCATTCACAGATCGCATGGGACAGTACGCCAAGGCACGGTTAACTATGGAGCATTCACAGATCGCATGGGACAGCACGCCAAGGCACGGTTAGCCATGGAGAATTCACAGATTGCATGGGACAGCACGCCGAGGCACGGTTAGCCATGGAGAATTCACAGATTGCATAGGACAGCACGCCGAGGCACGGTTAGCCATGGAGAATTCACAGATTGCATGGGACAACATGCCGAGGCATGGTTAGCCATGGAGCTACATGCTAACAGCTGGGCAAAGAGCAGTGTAGCAACTCCAGATTAGCGAGAGCCGACCACCATGATCACAGCCTCATAATGCACCAGCAGAGTGTCCTTCCAAAGACAGACAGACATTAAACAAAAATTAAGTACCAAATTACCGGTATTTATTTACAGGGTGGTTCACTGGCATAGCAACTAGCATAATCTATTACCCAGACATCTTACTTCCCTGGAAAGTTCTGGGTGACTCCTGGAAATCACCATCTTCCTGAAACCTGAGAAACCCTCCACATAATTTTTTTGTGGAGACCCCCTAAAATATCCACAACATTTCCTAAATGTGGGATATTAGACTTCTGTCAGTTCTTTTTGGGCCCTGTTAGGTATAATCATTCACTGCTTCTCATCATAAAGGCTTTACCCCATTACCGGATTCCAGTCTGAGTCTTCACATCACTATTCATAATGTGTAAATTTCCTCTGAAACCTAATTTTAAGAAAATCATTTATCCTGTGGTGATGAGCCAGTCTCCAAGGAAACGAACATAGTTTCCTCGCTTTGGCAGCTGCCCTCTGTGGGAGAAACTCCCACCACTCCTATCCCAGACCCTACAGGTGACAAACGGCACAGAGATCTGACACATCTAGTGGGCCAGACTCAGGAAGACCTTCTTGTCCACATGACTAATTCATTCCAGGATCCTCTCACTCCATTATTCAGAAAAGCAGCCTCATGTTTGAATACAATGCAACTCTCATGGATCCCAGTGCTACAATGATCTACCGTTCATCTTGTTGAACATGCACTGTCAACCAGCAAACACAGTGGATAAGGCTGATTAGCTCGCTTGAGCAGGGCATGCTGGTGATCTAGGATGTTAGATCCACAGTCTTTGTCCCGAAGTCCAGGTAGCCCAGGCATCGGCCTAGTCAGTTCCTCCCAATTGCGACCTTCTGCGGAGTGCAAAGTCGCTTCCAGGCCAGCGGGGATCTCACACCTCCCCCACAAGGCCCCTCCCATATCAGTCTACTTTTAGCCTCTCGTCTGCCACGTCCAAGGGGCGCTCAGGTGTCCGTTCCACTTGGCTAGTGTCAGCTTCATCCCGGAAAGGTCCTTAGCATACCGCTAAAGCATTCCCCTTGTCACGGATGGCTGCCCCATCGCTCTGCTAAGAGACACAGGTCGTGTTTCTATGTCTCTCTCCTTCACAACACCAATCCTTTGTGTTTCAAACCAGTTCTCCTTCAGTACCCATTTTTAACTTTCCCATTTTTTGTTTCACATATACCTACGTTGGAACAGCAAGATTCACCATCCAGCAGGTTCTGGGCTTTTGTAGGAGATCACCAGAAGATAGTAGCAGAAGGAGACCTTTACAGGGCTTGGAATCTCCTAAATGCTGCTAACTCAAGGGCAATCCATGGAAAACCATCCACAGTGCCCATCTACGTCACCCCCACCCAAGCTGCAGTTAAAATAGCCCTATGGACACTAATTACATTCCTGGGGACTCGCCGTCATATGTTTGCAGACTGCTATAAAAAGTTCTGAACAAATAAAGTCTAAATTGACTTCTCGATCCTTTTTCCAGGCCACACTAACCTCGCTCACCTCTTACCCAGTCTGTTCTTGACACTGGGCCTGCAAAATCCCACCCCAGCAAAGTGCAATGGTACTGGTGCTGGGGGGGAGGGGGACATGAATGGGAAAAAAAGGCAGACTTTCAGCCCCCCCCCCCCATCCCATCCCACTCCCCCATACAGAAAGTCTGGGCACCTGGATCTCTATCTAATGAGTGAAATCATTATAGAGCACAAAGGAAGTTAGACAACCTTTAGAGAAATGGAGAGATGGAAAGATATATTATTACCCACTGGGTAATTCTTATTATCCTACTCCAATTACTTTTCCAATTATTATCTCACTCAATTAATTATCTTTACTTATAATATCTTTGTTCAGGTTACAATTAATACATCCCATTCAACTGTTTAAACACATTTACTCATGGTTCAGGAGCATTTATTAAATCCACATTCTGGTAATATAGGTGTTTAGATTTGGATTTTAGGGACAACCATTCACTGGGAGGTGAGACTGAGACAATGGAACACACACACACACACACACACACACAAGTTGGTCTTCCTATCTAAATGGGGACCGTCCATTCATTTCTATGGGACAAATCCTCATCCCAATCACGACACCCTTAACCTCTACCCATCCCTAACCTTTTGGCATTTTTACTTTTTTGATTGCATTCACAGATTTTTTATAAAACTCAGGTTATCCAAATGAGGACCTCAAAAGACGTCCCTAAAAGTAGAGAAATTTCAGGTTTTACTACACTTTGGGAACAATTTGGTCCTCAAATGTGATCTATGCAAACCCACACACACACACACACACACACACACACACACACACACCTGTGTACTACCACAACAGATGTTAACAGTTCTATCCATCCGTTAATATCAAGATGACCCTAACTAACACACACATCCCAGCTGCTTTGTAGTCCAGGCTTTATCATAATGGCTGTTTATCTGGCATTTAGCCCACTGCTAAGCAGTTAGCGTTTCTCAAATGGAATGACAGTGAAATACAAAGCTGAATTGTATCCACATTGCTATCTATTCCACTCATAATCAGATGGGACCTTCCAGGAAAAAGACAACCGCTTTTGCACAGTCCAGACTTCCCAATTAACCTCCACCTGCCACCGCACATCCCCATGCTGCTGAACACTCTTTACTTGTCAGCAAAAAATAGCCCCAGTAAACCCACCAAACTGAACAAGGTTTGCCCTATTTTTGCCTAATTACCTTAACGATACAGAGCTGCTGTTTTAAAAGCAAAACATATATGAAGGTTCCTACATTCCCACAGGATGAGTTCCTAGCCTTGGTCCCTTAGCGGTAAAATGTGTAATAACCGAGGCAGTCCAGCCCAGCACAGGGATGACCACAGGCTGACTGGCGACAAAACCATGCTGAGACGGGCACAGAGCGATGAACCAGCACAGATTTCACATCAGGTGGTGATAAATCACAGTGCTGGGGGGGTTAGAGAGAAAAAGGAGGGAAATCACAAAGGAGGTGCGCTACTGTCATATTTTCCCCACCCCCGAAGTAATGGGACATCGTCACTCTCCCCCCATCTCTGCCTCTCAACCTGAATGCCCAGATTCACATTCTTTCATGGGCGCCTCTTTCACTAACAATCCCCTAAATAACTGTGAGAGATCACATATGATAAAGATGCCATTTACAAGGAGGGATGTCAGAAAGACCAGGCTCCAGTAGAACAACAAATTACGACAAAGCTCTGGCCTTGCAGAGGGGGTGCAGCGTGAGGTGGTCTTAAAGATAACGCATCCATGAAACTATAAGGTTTTCTGGCCACGGTTCCTGACTTAGCCCCCACTGGCTAGCAACCAGGGGCCCTAGAATCCAAGCACTGGCGGGGCCAGGTGTGGGACAGGGGGTACCGGAACAGGACCCCCGAGAATATATTATTATTATTATTATTATATTATATCTTGTGTGTGTCTGTGTGTCCATATATTCTGAGTTTTAGAAGTTCAGGTTCGAAAGGTTAAGCCTCTTTCCTGAAAAGGGTACCCCCCCCGCCTGAAAAATACTCATGAAGTGTGACTTCCCTGAATGCACAGAATTTGCACTAATCTAACACTTAGAGAGACCCACTCCTCAGAAAAGCACCCCCTCTCAAACAACTCACGCCCCCTCCATTATCACCGCTAATGGAGCCTTAACCAAATTTGGGTGGAGCATTTAGTCTTGCATCTCATGTACCCAATCATCTGTTGGCCAAAATCTGGATTGCTTGGACTTGGGGATTGCTTATCAAAGCAAACTACAGCCAAGACAGAATGTTCTGCGCCTCCGGAATGTCCGGAATGTTCTGGAGACAAAGGCCGGCTTGAACGAGCCGACACCAGCACAGACAGGTCTGACCAGCACTACATACAATTGGTGGAATTCGTAGGGCTGAAGTCCTCTGAAGCAACTGGACCGAAGTATACCCAGCTGCAAAGTCCCTATATCTGCGAAAAATGTAGTGGGGGGGTGGGGGGGGTATTTGCGCTCCCTGAAGGCAGAGTCACGGGAGACTGAAAGGGAGTCATGCGAAGGGAGTTGTTTACAGAGTACGAGAACAGCAATTCGTGGTGTCACTCACTGAGAAGCATGGTGACAGCATAGTCCTGTCTTCTGATTTATTAGCTGCCTGGAAAATGACAGGTTAAGTTAATCCCAGACAAACGCAGTCTTTCCTGTCTGTGGAGCACAGGCAGGGGTGTCGCCAAAGCCTTCTCCGGGAGGGCTTTGTTTCCCTGGCAATGCCCCCCCTTATTACAACGAGCTGCTCACAAAGAGCCCTCGTTGGGGGATTCAAAGGCAAGAGTGTTAAACGACTAATCCAACCCCAAGCCTGTCCATCCTCGCTTCTGTACCTTTCCAGACAAAACCGCCGTGATAATTAACCTCCGCCTGCTGTCTCACACGCTTTACTCACCAGCATCTTGGTGCTCTCCTTTCTTCTGGCCCTCCAATTGGCCCTTCAATTAGGTTGCTATGGAGACTCTTGGACAGGTGTGGAAACGGTCAAACAGTGGTGGCCCATCATCTTCAGGGAGCCACTGAGTCGTTCCTTAATTCCTCTTCTTTTTTTACTTACTGACTACAGCTGCAGACTCGGGTTTTCTTTTCTGATGCATGAGTGGGTTGGCTGTCAATGTATAAATAAACCCAATAAAACCACGTAGATAGAAAGCCAGAACAATTCTGTAATTCTCGGTTTACATCCTGTCCCCTGTTTGTCAGAAATTCAGATTATAGATGGCACTGTGCATGACATCATAATTGACAGAAGGGTGCGGCCAGTGGTCAGTTGGCTTGGGAAGCCAGCAAGAATGAAGAGTGGATGTTGGACTAATCAGGGCAGTTTCTATTGGCCAGAAGAGACCAGCTTTAGGGGACAAACCAATGGCCTTCAATGGACCAAGGCCAAGACCCAGCCCAGGAGACTCTGTAGAACTTACAAACCAGCTTATCAACCACAAACGATTGACCCACATGGGAAAGCAGAAAAGATAAAAACATACTGGTCAGCAGGCAGGTTGGGCCATAATACAGTACCATATGTAATGGCCTGGCTTGGGCCTTCAGTTGTAAGGCTTCCCAAACATCAACCTCAACCTTCAGCTTCGGGGCAATTCTCGTCCTGCTCTGCAAAGGGGATTAGCTGAACAACATACCCCCCCACCTTACAGCTTCTCGACAAGGACTTCCAAACAAAACACAGCCACGGTTAACCTTTATCTAGCAACTCAGATCTCCATACTCAGACTTGCTAAAAGCTCTTCTTTTGTAACCTCGGCCCACTAATTTGGTTGCTATGGAGACGTGAAAGTAAAGTTATGTTTGGGTCATGCCATCTCTACCTTGCGGTCTTCATTGCCGGGACTGTCTTTACTGCTATTTATCCATGAGATATGAGCTTCAACAATGCTCAAGTATGCCCACCTGTAGCTTAACATTGACCATCATGATGCTTGGAAACAACAGTTTGGTCTACAAACCAAAATGTCAGAAGCCACACAAAGAAAGGTGACTTCTTATTGGAACTGAGACAGTAATTCTTTATGTCCTGGTCACTGACCACCATGCCACCTGCTGAAAGCTTTAAGTCAAGAGTGAAATGAGCGACATTAGCCTTTATCTTGGATCTTGGAGCAGGTGGAGAGCCTGTCGGAAGCATTCAGATCTAATGGAATGAGACAGGGTCTAATACTCTCCCCTCCCCCGCTAACAAACTGGCTCCACCCACCAGTGTTTTAATAAGAGAAGCTACATCCCCTACCCCACACACTTTATTCCTTGCAGGACACCTCTCCCTGATCTCCTGATTGAACAGAAGACTGAGGGACACATAGAGGGAGGAGAGTCTTTAATGGGTTTTATTGTGAGATTTCACATGGTGTAATACAAAGAAGCCCAGATCATTATCAGCCATTGCTGTGACCTCATGGCCCTTTAGTGAGCCGTTCTGTCTTTATTAACTGCATCTGTTATGTCTGATTATTTCCTCTTAGCTGTAACCAAGCCACACTGCCTGGCAATCAGAGAAAACACTCCAGAAAACAGCTATATGCTGTGGAGGCACAGGCTGTATCAGCAGAAAAAAAAATCAATAAGATCTGGCCTTTAATGATTTTTCACAGTTACTCTCTTACTTCATTGTTGTAAGGTTTTTTGTTCATGTCTAGGGCTGTCGCGATCACATCACGATGTAATTGTATGGCACATACGCAATCATCACCAGGGCTTTAGATGATGGATGAAACAACTGTCGGGATGCTAGCTTTTCTGTACTATTTGGACATTTACTTACGCCCACAATTTGGTAAGCAGTTTAATAGCGTGCCTAAAATATTAATGAGATAAGTATTGTGACGTCCAAAAGTTAGTGATCTGTATGAATGCAGCGTATCCTTATGTTTAATAAACATATCGGACTTTAAACTGCAAAAAGTATCACCATCATCTTTTTAACTTGCTTATCCACAATATCTACTCTTTCAAAAGATGTTGTAGCTGTTGAGCTGTTATTTTCTTCAGTGCCACTTCAGTGCTTATCGCTTCCATGATTTACTAAAACAATAGCACGTGGCTTGCTCCGCTAACTTTATTTAATAAGCATAAGGAATGCGCTGAATTCATACAGACTCCTGAATTTGGGCGTTACAATACGCATCTCATTAATATCTTAGTCACACTACTAATCTGCTTACCAAATTGTGGGCGTAAGTAAATGTCCGTAAAGTACTGAAAAGCTGGCGTCATAACAAATGTTTCACCCAACATCTAAAGCCCCGGTGATTATTGTGCATGTGTCATATAATCTCATATAATCTCGATTACATCGCAATGTGATCGCAACAGCGCTATTCATGTCCATATCTCATCGACTCATGTGGTACAGACATACCACCTGAGCATGTGTGACTCCGACAGGGTAGAATGAGATGGATGGAGGTAGAAAGGAAAAGAAGAAGAAAGTGAGGCAGAAAAGGAAGAAAAACAAGTGAATGAGAGGACGGGAAGTCTTGGAGACATTATTTGGTACCCTCTTGGACAGTGTCTGAAAAAGACAAGTTCCCCCTCTGAAGCCAGCAAACAGGAGTATCACAGACCATGCCCCCGCCCTAAACTCCACCCTTGTGCCCATAGAAACCAGCCAGAAGCTCCTCCTGACCATGCCCCCACCCTAAACTCCACCCTGTGCCAATAGAAACTTGCTCAAAGTTCTTCCTAAACACACCTCCACCTTAAATTCCACCCCTGTTTCTATGGAAACCAGCCCAAAGGTCTTCCTTACCATGCCCCCGCCCTAAACTCAACCCCTATTCCAAACCAGCCTGAAACTTCTCCTGACCACACCTTTATCCTAAACTCCACTCCCATGTCTATGGAAACCAGCCCGAGGCTCCTCCTATCAATGCCTCCACCGCAAATGCCACCCTGTGCCTAAGGAAACCAGGTGAAAGTGATTCCTAAACACACCTCCGCCCTAAACTCCACCCCCATGCCTATGGAAACCAGCTCGAAGCTCCTCCTTGACCACTCCAGTGAAGTGGAAGCTCCTCTAAAGGCTCTATTCTCACGGTCCCAATATGATCCCAAGTCTGGCCTGCAGTGTTCCTCTCCCTAAAAGGTCCCTTTCTCACATTCTGATTGACTGGCAGACCAAGACCTCGGTCTGGACATGCTTGGGGGTTAATTGCCACATTTGAGTCTCCTCTGATCACCTTATATTGTCGTCGCAATATTGGCAAAAGTAGGTTTCCACGGTGACACCTTTATATAAGCAGGGTGGGATTTTATCCCTCATCCTGACTCACAGGGAAAGCCAACGGCAATGTTGCGGGGGGATGGAGCTTAAAACAACACCCCCCCACCCCCCCATATGAGGGCTTTTTTCCGAGCCCTTGGATGGAGCAGCAAAAAACCACCGCCATGCCCTCCAGTAGGAGGCGCACTGTGGAGCCGAACACATTCCATGTAAATCCTAATTAATCCTTATGTGATTAATGCTCTCTTACTAACACACACACTGTACACAGAGGATCAAACTGGGGAATGGAATTTAGGGTATCCCCCACCCAACCTGGCTCTGAAGCTGATTTTAGTGGCTAGTGTAAAAGCTGATTATGTCTTTAGCAGGAGTGATAAAGCAAATCCCCTGCAATGCATTTCTGTGCCAACGGTCTCTCTCTCGCATCAAAAAAATTGAAAAATAAGGCTATGTTGAGCCAGTAGAGGAGCCCATATCTGGCTGCATATGGATGAAAAGCCCTTCCTAATCGAATACTGATCGAATTGATGGGTACCAATATGGCCACCAATTGTGAAATAGATTCATTCAATCTGACTGACTGGATGCCATGGGTTTCAGACTCATATCTGCTGTACAGCAGCCAGAAGTATAGTCACATGACTCTCACTCAAACCAGTACGAATAAACATGTCTTTACACAACAGCATCTATAAATACAGCCAAATGCTATTTTTCAGGCAATTAAATACCTTTTAAACAGGGTGTTCAGTATGTCGGTGCTAAAAAAAGCCATTAGGCTCATTAATTCCCTTGACGGCACTCAGTCAGCTTAGAAAAAGCTTCATCAGCGGCTTAACGGTCTGCCTGCCATCACCATGTCATGCTAAGAGGGGGTCTCACTGGCACCTGGCTGTGTGCAATCAGGGATCACAGCTCCACCCAGATTTATTTATTTGTAGGGAAGACCACTACCTGGTGGGCTTTGGAGTTCTAAAGCCCACTGCTCCCATTTACTGAGCATTGCCGGAACTTCTCTGTCTGCAGGGGGGTGGTCTCTCTTTCCTCTGGGAGGTCTCCCTGATTGATGGCAGCATCTCTCTGCCTAATGTTAGGTCGCTGATTGATAGGGGGGTCTCTCTGTCTGAAAGGGGGTCTCTCCATCTTCTGGAAAATCTCTCTGCCTCATGGGGCAACTCTCTGCTTCATGGCAGGTCTCTCTGATTGATGGGGCGGTCTCTCTGTCTGAAAGAGCGTCTGTAGCTTCTGGAAGATCTCTCTGCCTGATGGGGCATCTTGCTGTCTGATGGGATGTCTCTGCTTGATGGCAGGTCTCTGTCATCTGAGAGGTCTCTTTGACTGATGGGGCATCTCTCTGTTTGATGGGGCGTCTCTCTGTTTGATGGGGCATCTCTCTGTTTGATGGGGCATCTCTCTGTTTGATGGGGCATCTCTCTGTTTGATGGGGTGTCTTTCTGTCTGATGGGGCATCTCTCTGTCTTTTGGGTGATCTCTCTGTCTGGGACAGAAAGCCTCGATGTCCCAGAGCTACGTGAACACCATGCCAGCAATGACAGTCTGCATGCCAGGCTGGGCCCCAACTGAACCGCCTGTCACCTCTTTCTGCAGCAAGGCAGATCAGTACGGATCGTGGAGTTCATGCTGTGTTTACGAATGGTTCCAAAATACTAAAGGCCAGTCGAGCATTTCGACAACAGCATTAATAGCTTTCGAAAAACAGAACGCCTGCGGTCATTTCCCTGTAATCACCGGGGAAGTGCCCAACTGACAGAAGCCATCAAACAGACTCATAATCCAGCACCAGCCTTGGCTCAACACCCCCCAAACATCTCTCAAACAAAACAAACATGCCAAAGGGCTTCACCTTTCCATCAAGTACCCTTCTACTCATTTCCAGGAGGCGTAGCAGCCAGCCGGCACAGCAAAAGGCCATCACATCCCCCTTTACAGGCAGCAATAAAGGTCCCAGACATGAGTTTCAAAACAGCCTGACTTGTAATGAAACAGAGCAGTGCAAATAGTCATCAGAACAACGGGAACACCCTTTAAACTCCACACTGCTGCTGAGAGCCAAGGGCAGGGATGCTAACACCAGTAAGGCCTAGTAGACAGGGGAGGGGCTCCTGGATAAAAGAAAGGGGAAATTCTAGGACTTTTTAAGCTGGGGGGGGGCATATGTGGGTTCATCATTCATGCCAAGGGGCCTACCTTATCACTAGCCAATGATATGTTTTGAATGATAGAGTGATAGAGGAGGGGGGCAATCAGCTTTCAGCACAGACCAGTACCCTTGTTGTCCTGCCCATGCATAAAACACTGTTTAAAGGGGAAGAGGAGGAGGAGAGGATGCTTACCTGTACGTGAGGAGGAAGAGGCAGGGCGAGCATGATAGACAACGCCGAGCAGCACATTGGGGGGGAGGGGAGAGGGCTCTTCGAGCATGCTCCACACGCAGGGTCACCACATGAGGCATTGTTACATTACGTTGGCACGTTACACTAGTTTGCACAGAAATCACTCTTAACGAGGCTGAGGGCAGCACCACGGTGGCTCGAAGTACAGCCGACACTTCAGTCACAAGCAGCAGGAAGCCGTCACGTTGCCATGACGACACGTAAACACTGTACAGGCCCGTTGCCCCCACCCCAGCACACCCCCTTTAAAGAACAGCAGCAACTGCTATAAATCCATCTTACACATGCTACTGAGAATCCCCACCAGCCCAGGGCAGAGGAAGTGAGACCACGCCAGCCACACCGGGGCACCGGGTCCACGGCTCAGCCCAGGCAGAAGGCGGGCTTCCTGCAGCCACACCGGGGCATCAGGTCCACAGCTCAGCCCAGGCAGAAGGCGGGCTTCCTGCAGCCACACCGGGGCACCGGGTCCACGGCTCAGCCCAGGCAGAAGGGGGGCTTCCTGCAGCCACACTGGGGCACCCGGTCCACGGCTCAGCCCAGGCAGAAGGGGGGCTTCCTGCAGCCACACTGGGGCACCGGGTCCACGGCTCAGCCCAGGCAGAAGGGGGGCTTCCTGCAGCCACACTGGGGCACCGGGTCCACGGCTCAGCCCAGGCAGAAGGGGGGCTTCCTGCAGCCACACTGGGGCACCGGGTCCACCGCTCAGCCCAGGCAGAAGGCGGGCTTCCTGCAGCCACACCTCCCGGTAAAATCCGCCGCACTTGCAGGGACGTGTGTCTGCTCAGCAGGAATGCTCCCGGCTTGTCCTTTCATGCTGGGTGTACAGCCTGCTACGGAGGCGAGCCAAAGAGACCCCACAGCGTGAAGGACTATCCCAGGAGATCTGGAGGATTATCCCAAAGGACTTTTTAAATATAATACATTCCGAGGCTCCAATGTCGGGAAAATGGGCTGGATCTCTATAGGATTGACTAAAGAATCCTCTTAACAAGTGTATTTTGCAATATAAATAAATATAAATATTTAGGTCAATATGAAGGAGGTGTACAAACATCAACATCCAATTTATTTACATAAAAAGACCAAAAATGTCCTGTAACAACAAGAGGATAGACGAGGAGCCATGCCAAATGCCTCTGTGTCCTCTGCTCCGAGTCCCTGTTGTGAAGAACCCCCTCTCCCCCTCAATCACACCGACGGAAAAACAAGTCAGGGAAATTTACAAGGCTTACACAAACCGGGGGCAACGTTCAGCCCCCCATCAAAGCAAAGACGTCACACAACAGACATTTAGCGGGGCAGATCCTCTGGAAGGTTCTGGAAGGCCTAGGGCATTCTTTTATCTTTTGAAGGTAAGCCGTTCACTAAATAGCAAATAGCATTAAATCTCTTATTTCAGCAAGCCATTGTTTAGGTAGAGGGAGGGTTCACCAAGAAGCCCCACCTCCCTCCAAGCAACAACAGCACCTTACACACCTCATCAGACTGCAGAAATGCCGAGCATTCACTCGAGACCACACTAGAAGTCTGGTCGCCACATACCTACACCTTATCCGAGACAGAATCAGCACATGGCAAAGTCAAAACAGAGAGGAAAGTTCAATGACTCATTCTGCAAATGTTTCGGGCACTGTGCTTTAATAAAGAGCTTTCTGATCAGCCTGGGTAACACGACACCCATGAACAACTTAAAGCAGCCTTTACAAGGTAAGTGCAGAGTTAGATAGTTCAGGTCTAGAAAGTAAAAATCCAGACCAAGATTGTTTTTCAACCAACCAATTGAGTATAGAGAGTTTCAGTCACAGGGACCGTTTGGTTAAAAAAAGATCTTTGTCTGGATTTTTACTTTCTGGACCTGAATTATCCACATCTAGGCAAGTCTAACCCTAACCAAGAATGAGCGAAAGCCGCTCTTCACAATGCACGTCTAGCCCTAACCCCGAGCAAGCCATTCACTAGGTAAATCTAACAATCCCAAAAGAACCAAAGCAGCTCTTCACTAGGTAAATCTAACAATCCCAAAAGAACCAAAGCAGCTCTTCACTAGGTAAATCTAACAATCCCAAAAGAACCAAAGCAGCTCTTCACTAGGTAAGTCTAACAATCCCAAAAGAACCAAAGCAGCTCTTCACTAGGTAAATCTAACAATCCCAAAAGAACCAAAGCAGCTCTTCACTAGGTAAGTCTAACAATCCCAAAAGAACCAAAGCAGCTCTTCACTAGGTAAATCTAACAATCCCAAAAGAACCAAAGCAGCTCTTCACTAGGTAAGTCTAACAATCCCAAAAGAACCAAAGCAGCTCTTCACTAGGTAAGTCTAACAATCCCAAAAGAACCAAAGCAGCTCTTCACTAGGTAAGTCTAACAATCCCAAAAGAACCAAAGCAGCTCTTCACTAGGTAAATCTAACAATCCCAAAAGAACCAAAGCAGCTCTTCACTAGGTAAGTCTACCAATAAGCACCAAAGAGCTGGGTAAGTGTAATACATCTAGTTTGGAAGTTTTTCCATACAACTCAGACCAGGTTGTTGGCTAAAATCATCAAGGGGGGAGAGGGGAGTTCTTATCAATGGAAATAAGCCCAAAGCACCTGGGTTAATATCAAAGGTGCCGACGGAGGACAGAAGCGGATGAGGGGAGCCAAGGCTGACACCACCGATGACAGGAAGTCAAAGAACGGGCCCTCCACCCCGCGGGAGACGAGATGCAATTATGTGCCGGCTAATGAGGCTAACGAGCGAGCAGATGGAGCAGTTAGGAGCCGGTCCACGGTCCCGCGCCTCGCGGCGGGGATCAGGGGGAAGGGGGCTCTGGGTGCTGAAAAGGCAACATTTGCAAAGCAAATCGTGGATTACTGTCATGGCGGCGGGCAGGCGGGCGGCCAGGGCCGTACAGAACTCCGCTGTGGCAGGTGTTCTCCACCTCCATGTGGAGGTCAGGTCCCTGAATGAAAACACGACACCTATGCCAAAAAAAAAACACTAAACAGCAGAATCCATCAGGTTTCCAGGAAGAGCTAAAAAAAAAAAAGCTGAGTGCACTGGAACAGACCTACTTATGCGAAAACTTCCTTGTACAGCTCCGTACATCTTACATGTCAGGCTGATGTCACCTTGCCGCTGTAAGAGCCAGGAAACCCACCTGATCATCTCACGGTCTCCCATCTGCACAGAACACACCTGCCTACAGGGGGCAGAGTGGTTCAGGAGATGGACGTGCGACATAGACTGCCAGTTCCAAAGCTTCCGGCTACAGTTCCTTTTAATTAACCGGAATCGCTCTATACAACATCTCAGGTGGACTGATAGGTAAGAAACTGTCAGCACATAAATCTACTGAACACCAGCGTGACGTAAAAGCGTGGTCTCTCTTTGCATGACCCTGCAATTCAGCCGTTCCTGACTTTGCAGGATGTAAAGCTGCATTTGAAATTCAATCCTGGACTCACATATTTGAGGTTTTGATACATCTGTACCAGCTCTTTACCCACAATGCACCATTAATCCTGCCATCCTGCCCCTTCAACCTATCAGTTACACTGGAGCAATCAACATAAGATGACCACCCTATTCACTCTCTCCTGCTGGCTCAATACAGTCGATTCAAAGTGTCTAAGGGGACACTGTAGGGGAAGGTCACTGACTGGGGTCTCACCCAGATTTCTCCCTGCTACTCATGAATTCACACCCCAGAAGTGTTAAAGCACATGAATCACTCTTCAATTCCTATAGGCACCTTCCTTCTCAAAGCATGGGAATCCTCCCTCATTTCAGGAAGTATCTCCACATTATTATCCAGATGCAAGGGCCATTTCACGGTTTGGAAAAACAACCCCCCCCCTCCTTTCCATGATGGGTGAACTGGGTTTGGATTTCCACACTGCCGATGGAAGCTCTTCTCATCTTTAATGCAACACGGCCCGTAATTATGTGTGTGGATTACCCATAGCCAGCCCCCTCTTTGTATCCCACAGTCCCTTGCTGCCTCAGTGATAAAAATCCATGGCCACCTTTCCAACGGTACCATGAGTGACCATGTCAAGCAGATCTATAAACACCAGCCCTGCCCTGGATCTTGGAGACCCAGCCTGTTACCGCACTGATACCAAAGCCCAGCAGCATATGGCACCATTGCCATGGTAATTAAACACCCCATTAATAAGAAGAACCCTGAATGGAGCTGGCACAGATCAGATGTGCAATATCCAGGACGGCCCGTGTGGCAAGTATGCAGGTCATCTTCTGAGTCTGCTACGTATCACCTGTCAGGCACACTGTCTAACAGTACACACACTGGGAACATCAGCTTCTGGGGCTGGTCTTTGGTAACATCTAGGGTCCAGAAATCATAGGGCAGGGATCGACCTGTCTAATAACTTTCAGGGTGCATACTCATGCATATTTCATATTCCCGAAATCGATTCCATTAGGAAAACAGAAACTGATACTAACTGATCATTTGTGAGCCTTATCATGTGACCGTGTTCTTTTCAGATAATGATTGATGAAAGGTAAAGTCTAGACACCATCAGCATCCAAAATTAGCACAAAATCTAAACCAGAGGTCAGGAGTCAAGAGTTGGGAACCAATCTATAGCATTGAGTGACCGAGAGAGATAAACCCATCTGGGGGGAAAGGTGGGGGGGGGGGGGGGGGGGGCAGACCACTCCACTCTTAACTGTACTTGGAAACTTGGGGTTTTAGGCCCAGAGAGACAGGGCTGATACCAGAGCTGTGGAGAGAGGGGGTGGAATGAAAAATTTCAGGTTTAGAGTGCATTGTGGTTCGCTCATCAGCTCTTCTGGGGGTCGGGTTGCATGCAGCTGGCAGTAGCCTCAAACACAATCAGGAACAATATCATCTGCAGTACAGCCCCAAACACAATCAGGAACAATATCATCTGCAGTACAGCCTCAAACACAATCAGGAATAATATCACCTGCAGTACAGCCTCAAACACAATCAGGAACAATAGCATTTGCAGTACAGCCTCAAACACAATCAGGAACAATAGCATTTGCAGTACAGCCTCAAACACAATCAGGAACAATAGCATTTGCAGTACAGCCTCAAACACAATTAGGAACAATACCATCTGCAGTACAGCCTCAAACACAATCAGGAACAATACCCTCTGCAGTACAGCCTCAAACAGTGACTGACCACATTGTGCATCCTGTGAGTTGCACTACCCTTGAGTATAGGTGGTAACTTTACTTGGACGTCAACGCTGTTACCCAACGTATTTCATGTGCTCGGTTATTCCAAAGCTGAGCTCTGAACAACATGTCTGCTATACCTCTGATAACTAGGAAAGGACTGAACCTTAGGCCCAGTGACAGTTGCTAGGGGCTTGGGGGCGGGGGGTCAACCAGGGATCACTGTGACCCAGGATTCAGGTTCCATTCTAATCAACTTCAGATCTTAGTCCAACTGGCAGAATCACACAAAGGAGGAAACCTCTGGAACAGATTGTGAAGGGTTAGAAGGTGTTAGCCGTGTTGAGTGTTCTCCTTTTCGGCAATGAGCATGCTGTGAGGCATATCAGCAAGCCATAGAGCCTTACCTTTTTTTCAGAAACAAGGATCCTACTCAGATTCGGTAATTTCCATTTCCAGAGATGAGTTTCACCTTTCCTATATATAATCTATCTCAAATAAAATGCCTTGATTCAGAATCATTTGGTGTCAGAACAGCACAGACATCCTCAACCTGAGATCGGTATGTGAGGAGAGACACAGGTCAGGGGCCAAGAGTGAAAAATCTCTGGAATTGCATTTCAGCTCCCAAAGCCCCCAGCTAGGAATCACATGACACTACAAGGACGAGCAGCTGGGTATGGCTCTAAATCAGGGAGGGGTGTCATGAGAGTCTAAACAGCTGGGGCACCAACATGAAGCCAAAGGCATACAAACTGACCCTTTGCATCAGGTAACTGTGACATATAGACTGTAATTGCTTGTGCTTTATTAAGCTGAGGACTAAGTGCTGTGAAACGGACACTTGCACTAAGTGCAATGTTTCATGCAAACGGATCTTGCATTGTTGTGGAAAGAAGTAAGTCTGCCCAGTAACTGGACACATTTAGTCAATAGTCTCTGTGCCCTGAGACAAGGTAGACTATTTCAAGTGGTCTACCTCTGATATAGTCCTCAGCCCCCGGCTTTGGGACATTACACCCTACATTCTGAATGAAGAGGTTCCTCTGTATGGGGGTCATCAGTTAGCCTTTGACATCTCCTTCCATCTAAATCAGAACAGGCTCGTAACAGCACAACAGGGCAACTTCCAAATCAGGGATTCTTCTCTCAAAGCTTCTGCCATTCCCCTTGACCTGAGTAACCTTCAGGTCTCTGTTCTCTTTCTTTCAATGATGGAAAAGATCATTCAGCTAAGTCAAGCTCTTATTGATTTAATCCATTTTAATAAATCCCATTGGATTAAACCAGTAGGTGACTGACCACAGATGGTAGCTAAAAGCCCTCATTTGTGCCACCACTACTAAAATAACCCAGCAGATACAAAATGTTTCTATTCTTCAGTTTTATAGTAAGAAAGCACTGCTTGAAAAATGCCAATATCTTTGCTGAGGGCTTAACTAGCAGAACATACGTGCATACTGTGCACACATGAACTTCTTGTAGCCATACGAACACCCTTAACCCTGAATAAACACACACTAATTCGCTCGTCAACAATGACCTTGTCAAAACCCATCAATTCCGTCCAATCATCCTGGGAATCATCCCTGTCAGATGCAGTTAGCATCTCTGACTCGTTTCCAGGGTAATGACTTCAAAGGGCCATCCTCAGAGATTGCGGCAAACACATTCATCAATAGCTCCAGGTGGGAAACATAGAGAGACTGCTGCAGGACATTCAGAAAGGACTGGGATTCTCTATCCAGGCTCTGGAAGTGTGCTAGGGAGGGCGAATCAGTCAGAGAGGGTGCTCCCTCTCCTCGCTCA
This sequence comes from Paramormyrops kingsleyae, assembly GCF_048594095.1. Classification (NCBI taxonomy): domain Eukaryota; kingdom Metazoa; phylum Chordata; class Actinopteri; order Osteoglossiformes; family Mormyridae; genus Paramormyrops; species Paramormyrops kingsleyae. The sequence goes on along the minus strand of NC_132800.1, from coordinate 47,650,721 downwards.
CCACACTTAGGAATCACCCTGCCAGCCAATGGTCAACCGGACCCATTATCCATATCAACTGTTGGAGGCTCGATGGTAGAAACCCTCCAGTTCATCTGTGGCAAGAGGATACATCTCCCCTTGGTTCACCCTCACCTCCTCTACTGCTGTTTCTCTATCCTGAGATACCTGCCCCCTGAGCTGCGTTCCCAAGTGACAGCCGGATGCAAGGTTCCCCCATCACAGAGACATACAACAAGCCCCATGGGTCCGTCAACACCTAGGCGCGGAAAGGTCCATGCTGGGAAGGGTCTCAGCCAGCTACCACAGCTGCCTTAACTGAAACCCAGCCAATTAAATCGGCATGAGGAGTCATGTGACTCATGTGATTATATTTTATGTGGCAGCTAAACAAAGGACTCAACTGGCAGTCCAAATCCGCAAGATGGCGAACTGCCATCTAATCTGCTGGAACAGACAACAGAAGGTGTCTTTTTAAAGAAGAGCGGATGAGCCAACTTGATGACGGCACACCTGAAAACAAACGTGGGGGGCAGGTGGCACCACAGGAGAGCCCAAGAGCTGGGGGGGCGGTTCTCAATTTGGTTCAGAAGAGTAAGTCACTGGTTGTGTCCCTTTGCGGGGTCCAATCTAACATGTTTACATTCTAAATTCATCCCAATCGTTGTTATTATTCAGGATGCCTTCAAAGACGGGGACAAGAATCTCTAGCTCATAAAGGTCAAAGTCCTTTTTAGGACAGATTTCCTTATTTACTCCCAAGCATGAGGCAGGGCGGCCTACAAAATCCAAGTAACAGCTTTGATCGAAAAATTAAGTGCTTAGATAGAACAAAAAACCCTAAGCATGCCCCACAGCCCTTGAGAGTCTGAATTACCGTCCACCATGCTAAAATGAATTTCGCACTGCAATTACGACGGCTTGTTAAAGGAGAATAATAAGGTGGAGTATCGATCATATTCTTCCAAGGACGATCCCAGGAGTGAGGTTATTCTCGACAGGAAGAGCCAAGCTGCAGGCCGCTCTGATAGACCCTCGACAAGGTAAATGAAGAAGGTGATGGCCGTCTCAGTCCTTCAGGTACAAACATATCGATGCAGGTTTTTGTGAGCCAGCATCAAATCACTCTACTGCATTATTCCCTTTTTTAATACTGACCCAAATGGCCAGTCTTTCAGATCCTTCTATTTTTCCCCTTTTCCAGTAACTAGTTTCTCACAGTTACAATGACTATCCAGTGCAAGATGCATGATTAACCCATCAGAGTTAGGAAAGGTCCCTCCCTCCATGCTGTATTCAATCTGTTGCCCGTCATGCAGGTCACAGAAACCTGTACAGAGAACATACAGACAATGTGACCGCATCTCGCTGCTGCCTCAGGAAGGGCTGGGGGACGGACAATGAATTACTGGGGGGGTGGGCTACTGAACCGGGAACCCCCCACATTGTGATTACCCACACGCAGAATGGCTGGCTGGAGTAGAAAAGTGAACAGACAGCTGTGAATTTGGAAGAATTCCTCTGGATCGAATCGGCTGCCACATATGCAACAGTGAAGGGGGTGGGGGGGGTGGGGATGGGTCTGCTTCGAGGCAGGGGATTGGGAAAGAGGCCTGGGGAGGCACTGGGTTTAAGCCAGCCCTCGTTCCAGGAAGGAAAAATCATCAAGTCTTAGCAATCCTGCCGCCATCTGCTAAACAGAAATCAAGGCAACAGCTAAAGTTCTGAGATGAAGAGGAAATGATAACATTATATCTGCAGCAGGACGAAGATCGCAGGACCAGCGGCAGCCGCAACTCGACGGGGGCCAAACTGAGGGAGGAGCCTGAGTAGCGCGGGCACACCTGAACGGCCCAACCCTGGGGCCCACGTCGCCAAGCGTCAATAAAGAAATATATATTTTTACCACCATTTGTTCTCTTTGCTGATGCAACGAGGGCGCAAGCATTGCTGAGAATGCAGGATGTCCCTTGGCAGGGGGTGCTGGGGGGGTCGCTTTGTCGACTTACTCACCCCACGTCGGAGCAGGAACAAGTATTAAGCCCCAGGATGCTTTGTTGCTCTCCAACTCACCCCCCCTCACTATCCGGCGGGACAAAAGGGGGGGCTCCTTTTCAGGCCCTGTGCCCCCCCCCTCCCCCACAACAACATTCCCCTCCACCATCTACAGATCCCCCGCCGTTGCCGCACGCTTATGGACCAGCTTTGGAGCGGTAGAATCAGAAAAGATAAAGATCTGAAAAAGGCCGGCGGCGAAAGCAAAGCAGTTACGGAACAGAAGAGGAGAAAAGGGGAGCATCTGTTGAGGGCCCGGGGCGCTCCTCCCTGGAAGCCAGCAGCGGGGACGGGAACCTGGGGATGAAATGGCATGATGCCTTCTTAGTCTCCTGTTTCTGGAGAGACTTTTCCTACCTGAGGGCGCCAGTGTCTGGGCGTTCTCAAGGGCCTCCGAAGGCTGGGAAAATTACGTCATGCCATGTTCCCCCCAATGTCCTGCTGATTAAACGATTTTCCAAGACCGTCCCTCCCCCGTCTCCCTGAGTAACCACATCCACAAGCTCTGCTGCCCCCCCCCTGACATAAAAACCACCTTGCTGCATTTGGGTCCTATGAGATCCATATCTACTTCTTTTCCATTTCTAGATTCGTTCCATATTTGCTTTCATGGGTCTACATATGGCAGATTCTCAATTTTAAAATGCACAGAATTAAATCCAGCTTAACTGACAGCCTCTATGTAACATTAATGTACAAAAGAGATCAGTCATAAATTATTACCACGCTGAAATCGATGCTTCATGAATACTGCTCCGCATTACATGCATCCAAGTCCCCAAGCATGTTTACAGCTACACTTACTCTGGATCCTACTTGTGGACTTTCTGGTCATAAATCCTTTTACCTCAAGGCAGGCACTGTGGCTGCCTGGATGCCCATCTGTGTTTAGGAGATTTAAAAATTTTAAAAATTAAATGTCACTCAGGATATTAGTGAGGAGAACAAAATAATGAAGTCCACCTGACCTAATTTCTGAAGGGCATCGTAGCTGTTTTCCAATGGAATGCACCAGTCCTGCTATTTAGCTACATTTCTACATTTTGAAGTAAAGCCTGAAAGAGATTTAGTACAAAGGAAAGGAGATAACAATGGGTACTTTAATTGAATCTATTTGGCAGAGGAACACGGTGGGGGGGGATGAAGGTTTGCTTGCTTATTTTTTGGAAATGACTGCTTTTTACAGAGAAAGCCGAGTCTTATCATGAGTTTGGGGGGGGGAGGTAGGCGGGGGGGTCGGCTTCCCCCATACCCCCCCTTCCCATCTTCTGGTATAACTCTGCAAATACTGTGTGCCTCTCCATGAAAGGAAGGGGGGGCCGGGACAGCTGAGAATGGCAGCAAGGCAGAGGGGAGGGTGGGGGCAGGCATGAGGGATCTCAAATTTGGATGGGGGGGGGGGGGGATTCACCAACAGCTGAAGTCAAACCCACCAGGGCAGGAATCACCCTATGTCAATTTCTGCCACGTTTCATGAACAGTCCGGAAAAAGTCCTGGGGAGGGAGGGGTTTGGGAGAGAGAAACTAATCACTACAGAGCCAGAAGCACCAGAAGATGCCTTCTGTGGGACTTGGAATGCCAGCTGAAATCATTTTCGGGGGGGGGGGGGGGGGGCCCAAGGCCGGAGTTTATTTTAACCATGCTGACAGACAACTTCATTAGTGACTACAACGGCCCGTTGATTTAGGCAGCCCCCATTTGCACTCGTGTCAAGATTTACTGTGCAAATCACTACACACCCTGGGTTTGGGGGCACCGCTCCCCAAGGGATCAGAAAATCCTGATCTTATTAAGGGGCTGCGTCCGGGTCCAGTGCCGCACCTGCACCTCGCCAATCGCCAATCATGCGGTCAATCATGCAGCCCCAACGTCTGACTCACCTCTAACTAACACTTAACCAGGTAGAGTCAAAACATCCCAGTATAGCCACGCTGTTCCAATCAGACCACACAAAAATCGACTGCTGTCCAATTAGAATCCAATTACCTAGGCTGCTCCCATAATCCCCTTGGAGAATCTCTCAATTTGGAACGATTTGGTGAAGTCTGCTTTTCCTAACGCTTCCTGACAGCGATTCACTGAAGTAATCGCATGTTGTTTTATACTTGTGAAAGGAGCGCATGTGACACTTTGTACCATTTCCATAAAGCTTAATCAAATTAGCATCACATGTTAGTGTTCAATGTAATTAAGATCGATTAACTGCTCAATTGGTCCAATTAAGCATTTCAGTTGCTGGAATAATTAAATACCTAATGAAATAATTCATACAAATTCAGAATAAGAATGTTTATTACTCATTTACCTCAAGGGCATGCCTTTTTAATTAATAAAAACATTACAGAAATACATTATGACTGACTGCAAAAGCATTTATCACACAAAGGTTCTCGGTTTCCCAGGCTCAGAAGAACCTGGGTTCATGAAGGAATTAAGAGAGAAAGTCGTCGAACCGACCCTGATGGCGGCGGCACCACAGCCATCACATTCAGACGGCGTCCGACTGTCCCAGAATCCCGCGGGGCTCAGGTCCCAGAACAGTACAAGTGCTGTTCCACAGAAATGCTCTACTGAATATGAAGTGCAAACCACATAAATCGCTTTGAATAAATACATTTGACAAACAAAAATGAAGATGACGAGATAATTCCCGACGGGCCAGACGGGCACCACTGCGACTGGTCGCTCCCTCTGTACGCGCACTCATTTTCAAATATTAATAAGATCAGCCGCCACATTACAGATGGTTCTGGTCACCAGGAAAGTCTGTCGTCTGTTGTCTGGGGGGGATGCTTTCTGACTACATGTGTTGCTGGTTTAGGTCTACAGTTAGGGCTGCATCTTCGGGGCAACAACAGACCCACCAAACATGGACCAGAGTCTGCAGGAGAATGAGACAGAGTAGGAAGGTGAGAAGATAGACGTATCCAGAAGCTGCTGAGGCTCATGAACAAGTTATTAAAGGTCAAGGTGGCTTTCACCCAACAGCCTCAGGCCCGTAAGTGAATAAACATTCAAAGGCGATGGAAAAAATTATGTGCAGATGGGCTATTTACAAAAATTGCGACACAAAGCGTCCAATCAGCTTCCACCTACTCTATGTCCTGGGGCCCCATTTTACATAAGCAGAACAGTGACAGATCTGACTGCAGAAACAGCCCCCCTGATCTGCGAAGAACATGACATCCGCCACACCCCTGCCTCCTTCGCCCGCTACCTGAGCCTGAGGTCAGAGCAAGCCGCTGTGCCAGAATGTTCCTTATCCGGCAGAATCTGATGCTGCGAGGCCAAAGCTGGCAGCCGTTAGGCAATCTCAGCTTAATCTGTACTGGTGCAGGATAAAGGGGCATGCAGGCATGGGGGCAGTGTTTAGACCGGGGGGGTAACCTTGCGGATTGGACACTGGGAGATGCCCAGGAGATAAGGAAGCGCTGATGAAGCAGGAGGTGCGAGAGAGGGTGGGTGGGAGAGAGAGGGAGGAGGGAGGGAGATAGAATGAGGGAGGAAGAAAGGGAGATAGAATAGGGAGGAAGAGAGGGAGATAGAATAGGGAGGAAGAGAGGGAGATAGAATGAAGGCGGAAGAGAGGGAGAAAGAGGGAGGAATAGAGGGGAGAGGGAGATTAGAAGAAGGAGGAAGTGAGAGAGAGAGGGAGATAGGTCAAGGGAGAAAGAGGGAGAGAAGAGCAGGAGAAGAAGGGAGAGGAGAGGGAAAGAGAGAGGGAGAGAGGGAGAATGAAGGAGAGAGTGAGACAGGGAGAGAAAAAGAAAAGAGGAAGAGAGGGCAGAAGGAAAACTAAGAGAGTGCAGGCATACACACCCCCCCCCCCCCCCTTAATCAGACAACCTCTCTGGGGGGTAATGAACCCCCCACCCCCCACCCCCCACCCCCCACCCCAATCATTGCATGGACACATATTTATTTGGCAGGAGACCAAGGCGGCATCAGTTATGGGGGCAGAGTACTTCCAATAGAGCAGGGATGTTGCCCCCCCAGCACCCCCCCCCCCCACACAGGTTTGTAATTATATCTTTGTGGGGGCTCTCCATTCATTTCTACCCCAACATGACATCCTTAACTCCTACCCAGCCCTAACCTTAACCATAAGTGATCAAATAAAATACAAGACTTTTTTGATTGCAGTGACAGATATTTTATAAAAAATGAGGTTTATAATGTGGGGACCAGCATCTTTTACTATAGTGGGGGATATATGGTCCTTAATTTCCCACAATTTGGTAAATACAAACCTACCCACATACACAGCACTGTCCGAGGCACTCAGAGCTGAAGGCGAGACCTGAAAACTGTGAGCATGAATAATGCATCAAATAAGCCTCCCCCCATCTCACACAGAGCCCCCTTCCCTTTACTTGCTGAGAGTGTTTTGATGAACACTGTCAGTCTACCTTACAGCAACGGGGCTCACAATCCCGGGGGTAACAGGAAGGCAGGGTGCCAAACAGGACTGGAACTGCTAGAGCACTGCTCACCTCTGTGTGTCTGCATGTGTGTGTGTGTGTGTGTGTGTGTGTGTGTGTCTGCGTGTGTGTGTGTGTGTCTGCATGTGTGTGTGTGTGTCTGCATGTGTGTGTGTGTGTGTGTGTGTCTGCATGTGTGTGTGTGTGTGTGTGCGTGTGTGTGTGTGTGTGTGTCTGCGCATGCGCTCTGCCGGCCCAGCATGTCCAAACATGAGCACAAGCTTTTGTGTGTGAGACTGGACCCACGGACCTGTATGTAAGGGGGGGAGGGGGGTCCTTTTGGGTACCCAGTCCCACTGAGAATGTATATAACTGATGGGGCTGTACTGGGGGATTCTGGGATTGCAAACATGTGTGTGGCTGTCTATATCAGTGTTTGTGAGAGAGCGTGTGTGCACGTGCAGCGGCATCGTGAGCTTACGGGGTCCTGACCCAGAGTACAAGGCTGTCATATTTAGGGAGTTCACCAGGAATTTGGGAATAAGTTTGTTCATCCACACAATACCCTGTTGTCTGGGGGCTTCAAGGATGCACCATAGCACCCCCCCACAGCGCTCTGTGGTGGACCCTGCAGATACGACGCACGCACCCCCCCCCCCACCACCACCGTTCTTTACAGGGCACAGGTCCCACTAAAAGAAGGCCCAAACAAAGATGGCCAAACATACATCTATGTGGGACGCCGAGGATTTAAGGGCCACAAAAGACACTTCCCCACGCCACCCCCCCTCACCCTCTCCAATCAAGAGGCCCACCTGCTGAGCACGACGCCACACAGCAAGATCGGCGCCCTCGTTAACTCGCACGCCTCCCCCGGTGCTAATTAAGTGAACGGCACACCTGCAGAGAGCCACAGTCTGACAGCTGCCTCCTCCTCTCCACCTGGCAGATAAACTCTGGGGGAGGGGGCAACAGGGAGGGGCGGGAAGCTTCCGAATGCCTCGTTTCCTGCTCAGCTGGGCGCAAGCGAAACACTCGTCTGTTTGTTCCGTAGCAGCTGCCGGTGCCGTTTCGGTCGCCATGGTGCCCCGAGCCTCGCCAGGCAAGTGATCTGGGAAGGTGCGTCGATTGGCGCCCCCTCCTATCTGCAGGGTCCACCACAGGAGAGCCGTAAGCATGAATCTATTTGGCAGCTGGCCCTCGACAACATGGCTGACGAGAGATGGCAAACATTCGAGCACCTGTGACGTCACTGCCGCTGCCGTGGGCGACAGGCCGTGCCAACAGAGTCTCTCTCCAGCATCACTGAGGCGAAAGATGAAGAAAACAGAGGGAACGCTCAGACACACAAACACACATGCACGCCTGTATGTACACACACACACACACACTCACTCACTCACTCAAAAAGCTTTAGGTCCTATTCAATGCTATCATCATTAGGCAGTTGGCTCTCCCTTTTCAACACTCTCATCACAGTGTCCTCGCTTCTGAGGGAGCACATCAGGACACTGTCCTGGGGCTGTACCCACCCCACGCTCTGCCTTGCCAGTGCAAAGAAACCCAAACCCTAACCCTAACCCTAACCCTAACACCGAGTCTGTTACAGAAGGGAGGCACGTCTGAGGTTCTGTTACCCCGCAACCTATTCCTGTCAGTAAACCAGGAAGGATTCAGTTTGCTGGAGTTGACGTCTGACAACTCAGCAGGCATCTAGAATGTTCAATTACGCTTTACATTAACTGTACCTTCATAATACCTTTATAATGCATTCACAGAACATTCAGTGCATCTTCATAATGCATTCATAAGCAACATCTAAGTATACCTTAACATCCATAACAAACATTTTATGATTATACATTTATGGTTGTCATCATATAAGGCTTGTTATGAATGTTCTATGAACGAGTGTTACATAAATACATTATGAAGGTGCAGTTAGTGTAGTGCGTAATCTAATGTTATTCCGAAAAATTACATCAATGACAGCTTAAGGCACAGGAACAGCAGAAAAGCAAAAACTGTCAAACGTTAAGAAGCTCAAATTAGAGTCAGGGAGACCACATACGGCACGGTCCCACACAAGCCGGAACATCCACCCACATGAGCTCACATGGGGAAAGGAAATGCAAGCCTAACTGACAAACTCCACATTCGCTGAACCAGAGAGGTGTTCATGGTCCGCCATGGTTGTAAATCAGGACCACTTCAGAACATTCCAGACGGAATAGCCTACCGCAAACAGAGCCATTTCAGGAGGTACAGCCGAGGTAGGAGACTCGCTGGCTGTCCCCAGGCTGGCCGTCACATGCATATGATAATCACCTAAACAGGATATGTGGATCTGACCAAGTGGCGTGAGGTAATGGAAAGACCACCACAGGAACAGGAGTACAAGGAAAGGTCATCCAGCATAGCCTCACATGTGCAATGCCTGCCGGCACGCATTCAAGCAAAACAAGAGCAAACAGGATGATCCCACACAGGCAATGCAGGCCAGTGGTTTTGTGAATTCTGAGGAGGACAAGACACCAGGACAAACGCTTATGGTATCTGGTCCTCACCCAGGGTAGCTTTTGGCGTCTCGGGGATTATGGTTAATGCAGGTGTCCTGAACAGCCTCAACCCCTTTCAGAAAGGATGACATCCACTTCCTGCTTTACTCGTGATGAGATCCGTTAAGCTTATCTTCTTCTTGAAGTACTAACAGCCCTGAACAACCCACCACAAGTACAGAGACAACTCGGGGCGACAGGGGACCGGGCAGACTAAGCAGACCATCGGAAGCATGGGTGACCTTCTGCAGTCAGACCTCAAAGCATGCATGCAGTGAACCTCCGTGTCAAACCAGACAAATCAGAGCAGGACGGGGGCAATTGGCCAACAACCAATCATGAGTGACAACACTGCTTATCTGAAGAGTGCACCAAGAGCAGCAATGGGCTGGCATGGAAGGAGGAGTAAGGAAGAGCAAGTCGAGGAGAGCGTCACATGGCAGAAGCACAGTGTCACCTATGTGCTCATGCTCTGCACAGCACTCTGCAGGTCACCTCCAGAGGAGTCAAGACGTCAAGATGAGTCAAGCGATGGACAAGATGTTTCCTGGGGCATTTTTGCCATTCGGCATAGTGAAGGAATTCATATCGAGCTTCCTGCTGTTCCACCAGCCTCATCTCCTCTCCACAGCCAGAACCGCAAACAGTGGCATCTACCAGCTGACAGACCAGCAATGCTGGCCTCCCCACTCGCTTGAGGGGGAGAATTTATATTCGGGACGGTATCCCAGCGAGTTAGCTGATCATCATCAACCTTATGAGCGCAATCTCAGAACATTCACCTCCCTGGAACCTGACTCCACCAGCCATCATCAAACCTGCTCAAACTCATCATCGTTACACAGCGACTCTATAAAAACGGCGGCGTGAGCCTCGAGCCGTGGTTTATTTTGGCTGCCTCACTTGAAGTTCTACCCCATGGTTTCCTGAAATGTGAAGTGCGATGCCAGTTTAAAGATACGCCGGGGGTGTTTTCGCATAGACGTCGGCCTGATGTGGCCTACATTTCCTCCTATAATTCCCTTCAATCCCTACAGGCGGCCCTAGAGAAGCAGTCAGGTATGATAAGCGTGATGTGCTGCAACAAAACCTAACCCAGCAAAGCAGCCCAGCGGGACGGAGATAGATGGGCAGATGTAACTGGCAATTAAACAGGAAAATATATAAGATGTCCATAAGACAGCAGGTACTCGAGTAGTTTAAAACAATGATTTTAAAAAAATGTTGCAGATGGAGTTCCCAGAAGAGTTCTCAGCTGTAGTAGCTGATCTGAATGCCTTTAATAAGACATCTATCTGGAAACACAGAGCTCTGCAAAACCGTCAAAGTTCCTTAGAAGCATCAGCTATGGATTGGATGTAAAGCACTTAGCGGTTAGCATAGCCTCTAAGTCGCTGCAGGAATCTCCGTCCTGGAGCTCAGTCACATGCTGCAACTGCACCGCAGGTAACATCAGGGGGGAGATTAGATCCTCATGGTGAGCTTCAGGGGTTGGGGGCAGTGAGAGGCAGCTGGTGACGAGCCATCAAAGATGACGCAATGGAAACGGATGGACACACACGTCAGACCACATCTCAAGGAGGAATCTCGGTAGGGTGTGGCTGCATCATCTATCAGTACATTTGTCAAGCAGGCAGAAAGCACAGAGCGCAGGTGATCGTGTTTCCAGCTGTAACCAGCAGGGGGCTATGACTGCAGCCCAGCAAGCGGCACAGCACTACATCAAACTAATGAAATCAAGCAGGCGAACAGGAGAGTAATGTTACTCTGGGGGGGTTGCGCACTGACAGACTTCATCTGCCTCTGCCGTCAATGGGCTACTCACCGATGCGGAATAAGAGGGAAACAATGGTGGGGGGGTATGCGCTGGTCTCAAAACTGACATTCATGAGATCTGAGTCAGGCCCGGGGAACGGAGATGGAGGGAGAGCGTGGGCAGTTTCTGCTATGATAACATCGGTGCCGCTTTCGCAACGACGCTAAACTGGCCGCATTCTCCACGCCGGTGGCCCAGTTTATACTGCTGACTGGGACACGGTCGCCTAGACGATTTGGGCCACGTTCTTAAACCGCCTAAACACACAGGAACCGAGAAGCCAGGGGAGGGCTGATGTCAGACGTGGGGCTCCACCAGGGCGGGGGCCCAGCATTACTCAGATCACTCCGTTTCGTTCCTGAATGGCTGCTGCATGCGTGAGACCTCCGTGTGCGGAAGCCTCGATTCCTGCCGCTGCCATACTGGTGCCCATCTACAGGAGTCAATAATATCTCAGTCAAATCAAAATCAAATTAAGATCATCTGTATTATTTAAAAAAATAATTTACTCCCATTGTGTTGTCATTCCTCAGTCCTCCATCTGTGGGCAGCGTGTGGCTCAGCGCACTAACCCTCTATGCCTGTGTTCGGACGTCTGTGGGTCCTTGAGCAAGGCCCTTAACCCCCAGTTCCCTGGGTGCCGCTACGGGTGGCTGCCCTTCACTGCCAGGCTCGCTCTAACTTACAGATGTGCCTGGAGGGCAAGATGGGGTAGGCGGAAAGAGCATTTCCCCACAGGGGTCAATAAAGTGTCTTTAATTGAATTAATCCTGATTTTTGTTTCACAAGCCGATAACACCAATCACTGCTTGTGCACCACGTGCACCGGCTACGACAGGCACACTGCCCACGCCGACATACACAGAGAGTAACGTGCGTGCTGTGGTGTACAGACCTGCACTACAAGACGCTTGCCTCAGCTTGCCTTCTGAGTTAAACTGCATCATTTAGACATTCTGAATTAGACAAAAATCCATTCTTTTCCCATTATTGTCACTCTAAATGAGCACACTGCCAAATATAGGAGCTTTTAAAAATGCAAAGATGAGATTTTCATGCTCCCCGGTAAAAGGGATCTCAGGACGCCCATAGGGGCCGCTGAGGCGGACTGGCTTGGTTGAGCACATGCCCGCTTGGTGCCTGGGCCAGTCGTAGTCTGTGCTGCGTCCTGTTTATGACAGCCCATCTGGCGCGCTAGGCAAGCCCCCCACCCCACTGACAAAGCAAAATGGGCTTGCTAAATCGACACCCCTCCAGAAGATGGCCGACCGGGACTGCCCGAGAGGAAACATTACTGACTGGGTGAGCACCATGGTGCCTTCTGCTCTGCCTGGCACCTCCTTTAACCCTCTCACATTCTTTCAGGTGCCACTGGAGGCTGCCTGTGTGCAGAATACAAAGCTTTAAAGTGATTTAGAACCTCGTTAAGTTCAACAGTAAAGTAAAGCTCCCCTTTTTTGAGAATTTGAGAATCTGACAAATTCCAACACTTAAAAGGGGCAAAATGGTTACTAAGCAAACTGAACAAACAGTGACATTGTCTGCCTGAAGCGACTGTCCAATCAGAAACCCTGGTCACAAATGAATGATCATGTGACAATATCTATGTGTCCCAAATAGCTGGGGAGCGGGGTGAGCAGGCAGAATCCTGAACTCGCTTCCGTGAGTCCACTGGCGTCGTTCCTCAGGGGGTCATACCCTGTGGTTGACCTTTCACCTTTGTACCCCCCCATGTCCGAAGCACTTAGCGCCAGAGATGGGGGACTCGAGTCACACGACTTGACTCGAGTCAGACTCGAGTCACAATTTTCAGGACTTGAGACTTGCTTGATTGAAGTAAGAAAATGACTTGACTTGACTTTAACTTGAGAGTAAGTGACTTGAGACTTGACTTGACTTAAAGTGGAAGACTCGACAATGACTTGAACTTTTAAATATAATTCGTTTAATAAAATAAAATAATTTAATAAAATAATTATGACTCAGCAGCACCATAATTGGCGCCTGCGCCCTTAACGCTGCACAATTCTTAACGTTACCAAGAAGAAGAAGAAGAAGAACGCTGCACAACTCAAACCGCGCCAAACATGGCAGACAATAGTCGAGCTCCTCATATAGTCACGTTTTGGCTATAAGGACTTCGAACTAGACCGTACTAACAAAAAAAGATTTGCCAGATGCAGAGAATGCAACGCGAGAGTATCAGACACGACAACCACAACATCAAATTTCATCCGGCACTTCAAAAACCACAAGGAAAGGTAAGAAAGTCGAATTCTTTATAGTCAATTTAATAAAACGATTACTAATTAATTAAATTAATCTTTTCTGTTTGTCCTAATTTGGCCTTGGTTGCATGTTTATCAGAAATGTGATGATCATCTCATAAATAAAACGCTATAACGTTACCAGTGGCGTAGCCACATTTTAATGTTGAGTGCAACTTGAAATGAAAGGGCTTCTCGATATTACATGTAAACTATAATGTCTATATTAAATGTGCGCATTTTCAAGCGTTTGTATGGACTGACTGCGTGTGGTTAGTTGAATGGCAGCTCGTGTAACGTTATACTGCATGAAAATCTAAGATGAAAGCGTCGGTGCAATCACTTCTCCTTCAATAACTCGTTCAAAACTTTTTGGTCATACAGACAAGAATAATTTCATCGTTCGAATCGGTTACGTTAAGTGTCTATAATTTTTTTGTGTACACTCACAATAACAACAAAATGTTGTGTGCTGTATAACAATGAAACCAGTTCAAATAGAAAACAAATATATCAGATTATATATTATGTATGAAACGTGTATATTGCGCGTCCACCGCAGAGATAATGATTTAGCTTCATAACTTCATCACTGGGCTATATTAACATACATTATATTTATATTCTTCTGAAATGAAAAAGATTCGTTCATTTTAATTAACGAGATTCATCACTAAATAAGATACATAATATATGTATATAAGTTCATCTTTTCTGTAAAAAAATTTCTGTGCAAAAATAAACATGTATCGAAAATTTAACCTCTGTTTGTTTTAGTACTGCAACTTGACTTGACTTGGCTTGAAACTTATCAGGACTCGACTTGACTTGCTTAGGGTGAACCCTTGACTTGACTTGACTTGCTTGATTTGTCTTAACTGTGACTTGAGACTTGACTCGAGACTTGATGGTTAACACTTGAAACTTGCTTGGACTTGATCATATGCGACTTGTCCCCATCTCTGCTTAGCGCCAAACCGAACTGGCCCTTGAGCCCGCTGAACTCTGCAGGTCCGTTTCTGAGTGGAGCCGGGTCACACTGCTGACCCTCCGACGGACCATGCAGGGGGCTCCAAAATAATCATGGCCTTAATGGTAGCGCCTGCCCAGCGCTCAGCTTCAGAGATCGGTGAGCTCACCACGTGTTTTATTGCAATCCTCAGTTCTTCGGCGTTAAACGGCAGCAACAGGCCGCTTCTTGTCAATCAATTAAGAACAGATTCCTCAAGCTAAGGCTGCGTGTGCAATTACAGGACCGTTGCCCCGAGACAAGGGCTGGCGTCCGCTTCCCAAGCCCTGATCCATCAGCCTCATCATGGCACCCGCAGTCCCACCCCGGGGTCATGGGGAGGTGAGTACCTGACCCAGACGTGCCCTTAGATTCAGAATATGCCCCGCAGAGATCGAGCCTCTCTCTCTTCGATGTGATCTCCGTCGCGAGCGCCTGTGCTGGCTCCCGGCATCTGAAGCATCACCAGCGGGTGGTGCAGGCATGCCATCAGAACCCGTGTCCAGTGCCAAGGGGCATCCCCGGACAGACAGAACCCACCCCGGCACCAGGGGGGCGTGGCCACGGATGATCGGCTTAAACCTGTGACCACGGCTCCTCATCTCCTTTCCGAGCAGCATGTTTTTACTGGCGATGTCACACCAGACGTGCCCATCCCACCCCAGCATGTCTGAGAGCGGGGGCTAAACGCAGAGGATAACCAGCACTGTTCTGTAGTCTGACACGGGGAACACATACCCACCCCGACTCCAGCAGACACCAGGAAGGGACCTAACTAAGGAAGCTAGAACCACAGACCCACGGGTCAGGATAGAATCTCTCTGATCGATTCTGAGCAAAGCCATTTCCGCGGTAACCCCACTGCTGTTTTCATCCCCTCCGGTTCCGGCCACTAACCCTGTGGGGCTGCAGATCTATATATGACTGTTTCTGACCAGGGAAACCTCATGAGCGCGTGTCCTCTGAGGCCAGCACACGCACACGCGTGTCCTCTGAGGCCGCCACATGCATACTCAGGTCCCATTCCCTGATTTTTTTCCTCAGGATCAAATGTCTATTAGGAAAAGCTGAGATGTATTAAAAGGGAGTGCTGTCTGAATGCAGTGGCACACATCCGGCAGGGCTAAATACAGTGCTGATTTACGGGCCAGGAGCGCTAAATAAAGGATGAGGTTTTAAACCCCCAACTGCCACTGAAAATGTAGACATGCGGATTTATAGCTGGGAGGGGGGGCGGGTTGTCAGAAAGTGCCGGAACCTCCGGAATCAGATCAGTCGGATCGGATCCCGCAGCTGGGACAGCGGAGGAGGAGATGTGGCAGTTACACAAAATCGCTGTGGTACCAGGACCTGAATCAGATGACTCAGAGTCTAGTGCATGCTAAAGGCACATAAGCTGCTTAAATAAATGCTGTAAGGCAAGCTAATACTGTCGGGAATAAGCGGCCAGCGGGCCTCGTTATCTGAGGCCAAATGGGTGGTAATGAGTGGAGTTTATGGCACCAAGTGATGACCTGGCATAGCGGGGGGGGGCAGCCGTAGGTCAGAGACACCCTCCCTCTCCGCTAATCAGTCCCCCAGGCGGAGTGCTAACGGACTTAAGCGCTTGAAAAGGCAGGTCTTCCACTGAGCCAATGCTAAGTCCCTCACGGCAAGTCTGACTGCACAGGACCATCCGCTAACTCCTCGCCAACAACGGGATACGGAGGGAGAACCTCCTCCAGCGTATATTAATAAGGAAATGGGGAAGATTCCTGCCATCAATATGCAAGCTGGAGATAAACATGTTTGCTGTCTGAACACGTTACCACAGCACAGCAGTGCCCATTGAGGAGCCAGTGGTGAAGGGAAGGAGACTTTCTGGGAATCTGTATGACAGCTCAGAGGACCGGGATATGGGCAGGTGCGGCGGCAGCAACAGCATGGAAACCCTGCCTCAACACCATCAGCCGAGGTGCCCTACCGGCGATGGACATCGCGGGGTTAATATCCAACGCATTCAGCGAAGGTGGAGATGTGGCAGTTACGTCAAAATGGCGACACACAAAGTTGCTGTGGTACCAGGACCTGAATCAGATGAATCAGAGTCTAGTGCATGCTAAAGGCACATAAGCTGCTTAAATAAATGCTGTAAGGCAAGCTAATACTGTCGGGAATAAGCGGCCAGCGGGCCTCGTTATCTGAGGCCAAACGGGCGATAATGAGTGGAGTTTATGGCACCAAGTGATGACCTGGTATAGTGGGGGCGCATGTCAGAGACAGGGAGGTCAGAGACACCCTCCCTCTCCGCTAATCACCCCCCCAGGCGGAGTGCTAACGGACTTAACCACTTGGAAAGGCAGGTCTTCCACTGAGCCAGCGCTAAGTCCCTCACAGCAAGTCTGATTGCACAGGACCATCCACTAACTCCTCGCCAACAACGGGATACGGAGGGAGAATCTACTCCAGCGTATTTTACTAAGGAAATGGATAGGAGACTAAGATTCCTGCCATCAATATGCAAGGTGGAAATCGCAGGGTTAGTGCCCTAGACCATCAGCCAAGGTGCCCTGCTGGCGATAACCCTTCACTGCATCTGGAAGCACCATGAAAAGCAAACCAACAGTGTCAGTGAAGTTTAAAAAAAAAAAAAAAAACGAAAGCCGATGGAAAAATCAGTAAATACGCATCTTAAAAAACATGCAGCAATCTGTACCTTCCTCCTCTCAGAGACCACCTGTAAGCCACGGAAGAGGCCATTTTACTCGCTGCACGGGTGACTAGACACGGAGCATCCCACTGAAAGTTCCAGAAGGTTGAGCAAGCGCCCGCCAGGAGTTCTGAGTGGCCCGACAAGCTGCTGTGGAGCCCGCAAGAGAAGCCGTGAACTCTGAATGAACCTTTAACGGATGCAAGGCTTCGCCAAATACTTACACGCAGATCATGACCGCAAACATACAAGTGGGCACTGCCCCCCCTCGGATGCTTAATGGCATTTATAATGCAACAATGACTCTCCCCCCCCCCACCACCCTGAGCAGAGACATGGATCACACATCGGCGCATAGCTGTTAATGGACCTCCATATGGACTCTCTCTCTTTTCACAGCGTGCGATTGGCCACAAGAGGAGCATGAAAATCCTACCCATGTTTGCAATTATACAGCCAGCACACGGGGGGGGGGGGATCAGGTAGGGGCCCGCACTCCCACCAGGGAATTCGAGCCTGATGTCGTGATGAAGCACAATGAGGCAGAAACGAACAACAAGGCACCATCTCGCTCCCCCTCACGGGCACCAATAAGTAAGAAATCACTTTGGGCTTGCTGGCCCATTACTCAGCAGTCTGTACCCACCCTCTCAAAAGAATTAATGCCTTGTGGAACAGCCCAAGATGGAACATAGAACATCGACTCAGCACTGCACAGAAAGGATGGCAAACATGAGGTCACACCCACCTTTGCTATGAAGCCACACCCCCTTTGCTATGTGGCCACACCCACCTTTGCTATGAAGCCACACCTTCTTTGCTATGAAGCCACACCCACCCTTGCTATGAAGGCACACCCACCTTTACTATGAAGCCACATCCCCTTTGCTATGAGGCCCACCCACCTTTGTGGTGAACCCTACCTGCCTTTTAAATGAGGCTCCACCCACTTTTGCTATTAACCCCGCCTGCCTTTTATGAGACTCCAGCCACCTTTGCTACACATGAATAATTCATCAGCAGCCTGGCTTGAGAGGCGCGCCAAGACAGGAATGAGGAAGGGGGGGCGCCCTCCCTCTGTGTCTGTCAGCAAGGCCAGGCAGCCCAACCACAGGGTCTCCGTACACTGTCATGACTTCAGTTCTTTCACCAACTCAACTCCCCCCCCCCCCTTACCACCCCCCAAAAAAAAAAAAAAAACTAAAGCACGGGTGGGCAGTCTTATACAGAAAGGGGCGGTGTGTATGTGGGTTTCTGCTACAACTTCCTAATTAGATAACAAATTAGAGAACTGATTGGCTAAAGGGTCCTGACACCTGGGTTTGAACAGCTGACCTAAAGGTTACCCCAAAGACCTGCATACACACCGGACCTTTGTGGGTAAGATTGCCCCCCCAGACTGAGGTCACAGTCATCAGAACCCCCGGCACCAGCAGCCCCAACCACGTGGAAAACTCCACAACGGGCCGTGGGGGTTCTGCTCATAGAAATGGGGGCCATGACCCGAGAGAGCCTGCTGGCCGTCCACTGAACTGCCCGATCCACTGGGGGCATCATGGGACACTCAGAGGACACACGGGGGTGTGTGGGTGTCTGGCCTACAGCATATTGGCAGCAGGAATAGGTAGAAAGTGTCCAGCAGAATGCCTACCCCACCCCCGCAGCCCACCCCACCCCGAGACACGGCCGTGTATTACCATTCTCTCACGATTCAATTAGCACGGCTGTCAGATAGTAGGGTTTGCTTCACACGCCCCCCCTCCCTCATTTTCAGTGCTGCTGACACACTGCCTGAGAAGGGAAGATAAGTGAGGAATCCAGAGCTACTGTCACCCGTATAGGGAGAGCACGCCGGGTGGGGAGGACAAGGACAGACAGACAGACACACACACACACACACACACACACACATGTGCACGGTTCATGTATTCATGTCTTCATGGGGACTTTCTATCGGTAAAACCCTAATCCCAACCCTATGGAGTCAGAATAGTGCCATATACAGTATACTTGTATGTGTACTTTCCAATTTGCACCCGTAAAATGAAATTTGCTCGCACTGAACACAATATTCATTCGCAAAATACTGAACAGAAATACGCGTCACATGATCTGTATTTGTATATGAAGATTTGTGAATGAACGTGAAAAACATTTTGCAAATACACGTCAATATTTTTTGTATATGCGAAACCAAACATCTTCATAAAAATATTTTTTACAAAGATAGAATGGTTTTCAAGTACAAAACCTGTATTACAAATCCAAGTCAACCTGCGAGTGCAAATTCCACATTTGCGCACATAAATAATTTTGGCACTAACTTGCCTAGCGCTTTGCTGATAAATATTTGCTCGCATAGCCACCAATCAAATTAATTCATTTTCTAGCCAATCATAAAACCACTACTGCCCTGCATAATACCATAACCATACTACTGGATAATTACTGCATCGTGAATTACTTGTTTTATGTGTTCATGTAACTTAGAACTTAGAATAAAATACTACAGCACTCCTTTTAATAACATATGAATTCTTTTAAATGTAATGTTAATGCATTTTATACATTCTTTTGTATGCCATTTTAAAATAATGAAAACTTTTGCAGGGGTCATTATTATTAGATTAGCTACGTACATTGTAAGACATTAAAAAACATAACATTCACGGTCTTAGTAGACTTGGTATGAAACACTGATTTAACAAGTAACCTATAGTTAGCATTCAAAAAGGTTTATTGCTAATTTTAAAAACATGTCAGCTGAAACACCCAGCTAAAAATAGGATTAGCATCGGTAAACAAATTAATTGCATCATAGTTTGATAAGGCATTATCATATCATTACAGCTAGTGTGGCTTATTTATTCTGTACGTCAGTACAATTTTTATCAAATCGTTGGATTTATTCAAAATTCTGACTACTGTCTTCCCATATAAAGTACTGCTCTAGCACCTTCATCTTCTTCAGAATGTTTTTCACTGGAAGGCCAGGATTGGTTACCTTACCTGCAGCTTTATGACTGGCTAGAAAATGAATTAATTTGATTGGTGGCTATGCAAGCAAATATTTATCAGCAAAGCTCTAGGCAAGTTAGTGCCAAAATTATTTATGTGCGCAAATGTGAATTTGCACTCGCAGGTTGGTATTTGCAAGAGGACTTGGATTTGCAATACAGGTTTTGTACTTGAAAATCATTCTATCTTTGTAAAAAATATTTTGAAGAAGATGTTTGGTTTCGCATTTACAAAAAATATTGACGTGTATTTGCAAAATGTTTTTCACGTTCATTCACAAATCTTCATATACAAATACAGATCACGTGACGCGTATTTCTGTTCAGTATTTTGCGAATGAAAATTGCGTTCAGTGCGAGCAAATTTCATTTTACGGGTGCAAATTGGAAAGTACACATACAAGTATATATGGCACTATTCTGACTCCATACAACCCTGACATCCTTGTCCCCCACCCAGCCCTAACCTTAACCATAAAGTACCAAATAAAATACAAGACTTTTGGCATTTTTAGTTTTTTGATTGTATTTAGTGATATTTTATAAAACTGAGATTCCCCTCAGAATTGGAAAAAATGTCCCCACAAGATACAAATAACAGGTTTTTGTTACACTGTGGGGAAAACTGGTCCCCACATTGTAATAATTACAGAAAGACAGAGACACCCCCCCACACCCTCATGTGGGTTCCCTATCCCTGTCCAGCATTCTGGCATCAACCTCTGACCCCCCCCCCCCCCCCACCCCACATAAAGCAGGCCTCACAGAAACACGGCACCACCCCCCAGGAAAATCCCCTGAAGTAAACCAAACCACCCAGACCGGCTTTTCCCTGCTTCCGGAACCCTCTGAGTCAGGACGGCTTCCAAGTGCCTCTGACGGTTACTGGCGGGACCCCGGCCTTGATTCAGATCCACCTCCTTAGTGAGGAATCATAAATTCAGGGGTCTAACCTACAAGTTACACAGCTAAGCAGGAGATGCAGCACTTCAGTGAGCACGCCGGGGCAACCCAAGGACCCGCACACACGGCAGTGACATGACACCCCCCTTCCCTATTAAGGTCATGTGGGCCACTACCTCTATCGGACTGGGCCCCGTCGTCACCACGGCAACACCAAGTGCCTCAGAGACAAGGCGGCAGTGCCACGATCAGTCAGGGAAGGCAGAGTTTCACTTTTACACTTTTAACATTAAACACACACGCAGACTGAAGGTCAGGAGTGTTTAACTTACTTCTGCTATCCTGACAGTGCAGCGTCCACCCCCCAAATGTCCCACAGAGGCTCTCCTGGCTCCTGGGGGCCGCCCCTCTGAGTTCCCATGAAGTGGGGAGATTAACTGCCTCGCCTTTGTCCCCCATTATCCCCTGGCGGGTTCTGGAGGTCAGCAAGGCCCCACCCCCCTGTCCCATTCCCGTTGTTTAAGCCATTCAGACACCCCCGCCCCCCCCCCCCCTTCGGGATGCCTCTCCCGCCAGCTGTGAAGGCACTGACACCCAGCAGTAAAAATCCAAAACCGCACAGCGGTGTGGACCAAACCATGCGGGCATGGGGGGGGGGGGGGGGAGGCTGAATATTTTTTCCATTCGGCTGCAAAGGAATGTTAATGCTTCGTGACAAGAAAATCTTTTCAATCTAGCGGAGACCATGAGGGATTCTGATTGAAAGCACCACTGCCCCCGTGGTCGTCAGCACTGGAGGGTTTTGGGCTTCAGACCACGGGAAGGAGCGACAAAAGCACCATGAGTGGCAAGCCATACCCCCCCCCCCCGGCCCCAAGGCCACACCCACCACGGCGGCAGCGTGGGAAACGCAGCTTTAATGCGCTAATTACCCCTCAGTTGGCATCAGGCACAGCGCCAAGACGAAAGTGAGCAGCATGTTTCCCGCTTCCCTGCCCTCTTCCTGCCTCTGCTGCTGCTGGTTCTAGAACAGGGGCAGGCTACCCTGATCCTGGAGTGCTGGTACCCAGCAGGCTTTCCATCCTACCGGGTCTCTGATGATCCACAGCTGATCTCAGGCGGAGAGGAACTGATCAGGTAGGACAGAAAACCCGCTGGATACCGGAACTCCAGGGTCGGCCTGCCTGCCTAGAACCTCCCTTGGTAGAAAACACACCCCTATAAATACTTGTAACAGGAAAAAAAGCAAACTTGACCACAAAGACGGATGTATGGGGGGGTGACATCTCCACCCATCCGCATCCCACTAGTCCCAGGAGGTCCAGCCGTTCCCCCGCTTCCGGAAGGATCCGTGTCTCGCCACCGGACACGGGAGGGACACCGCGCCCTGGAGCACCCACCCCCCCCATCCCTACAGATAAGACGATCAGCGCCGGGGGTGAAGCTGCACGATAAAAGGGCGTCACACAGTGGCTCCCTGCAGCCCCAGGACTGACTGCCCCCCTCCCCCCCCTCCCTCACCCATCTTCACTGCAGATGCCCCAAAACGCTCCGTCATCCTGCAGATGCTCACCGGCTTGAGCACCCCCCCAACCGCCCGCCGCAGTTCTCGCACCCACTGTAAAAGTTCAGATGGGGGCCCGGCATTCATCCAGTGGTGAAAAAGCAGGAGAAAGGTTCAAATTGGCAAATCCCAGCGTGGGGCGGTGACACTGGAGTGTGGCGTTTCACGGGTGACTCATCCATGGGCGGGGTTACAGGCCTCACGGAGTATCCTGGGAAATCATGTTGGCACTCTGTCCTGGGGAAAGCGAGCGCATCTTTAACTTCCTGAAGCTGGCAGGAGGGGGGGGGGGGGCAGTGGGGGCTGAACCGCTGCCAGCCTGACGAGGTCAGGTTCCAGGTCTTCAGCGGGTGGCATATAATCACGGCAAGGTCACACGGTCACCGGCAGGAACAAACCGAAACAGCTGTGTTCCCAGCGGTTAGTGGCCCTAATCACCCACCTCCCCCATCCAGCCACCCCCCACAGGGCTGCGGGGGTCGTTACTGTCAATCGAACCCCCAGCCCAGACGCCTGGGCACCGTCTGACGCTGAGAGCCTCATCAAAGCAACATGTCCTACAGTCTTCTTTCAATAGTGCTCCGAAAGAATTAAATAAAGGCTTTAATCTACTTGTCACGTGAGCTGATGGCACATGGGGGCGACGTTGCTGGGATGTTACAAAAAGGTACTTTGGAACCATCGGATGCCATGGAAACTGCACCGTGCTTCATTTAACACATAAACATATAGACAGACACACACGTATAAACAGAGAAAGACAGGGACACACACACAGCATCAACCCTGGTGACACTGAGCACTGTGTTCCCATCCAGGGGACACAACGCTGGATACTTGCTCCAGGATGTGGGCATCGTGTCGAAAGGCGCAGCTTAAAAATAAAGGGGGAGGAGAACATACGACTGACGGAAAATGCTGCCAACAGCACCGGTGTCCTTTTACAAGGTGAATCAAGGTCACCCTCGCCCCCCCGAGCAGGTGACTCGTAAATCCGACATGTCACATGACACAGGCTACGGTGGCATGCGTGGTTTTTAACCACTTCCTGCCGGAAGGGTGTCATTCTGGAGGGAGCTGCTTTGTGTGGAATACTTTATGTAGACAAAGAGTCAGATTGACCTAAAGAGTGCAACTAAGAGGGAGAGGGACTCACTGGTTCCGTAACACTGCTGGAGACATTTCCAGCCCCAGAACTGCCTATTCCCAGTGCCGCTGTCAGTGACAGGGTGGACTGTGACCCCACTGGAGAGCTGTGCCCCTGTCCTCGCTGTCCCAGGGAGACGTGACATGGTCCTTCTGCTGCACCGGCGTCACCGGCACGGAGGCAGGGGTCTCCAGGGGCCCCATGCTGCCGTTTTGGGGCCCGCAGGGAGGATTTGTGTGACCGCCAGCAGCCTGGATGGAGCCAACCTTCAATCCAGGTTGATCTGATCGGATTAGCGGATCAGTGCCGCCAGCCGAGTTAACCCAGTCCACGGGATCAGACCCCCCCAGCTGCCCAAAATCGAGGCGGTCACCTTCCCCAGCTGGTGTCTTGCACGCACGGTTAATGCTGCCCACTTAGAAGCCTGCCTAGATCATCCCCTTCTTAATGGCATGGCGGAGATTACGTAAACCGGCCAGGAGGTCCTCACACGACCAGGCGGCTACTAAAATGGGATTTGAACCTGCAGCCTAATGCTGCCTTTCCAGGAGTGGTCCCACCCCAAGCATGCACACTGGACCAAGTCATAGGTGAGCAGGCTTGCTGGGGGGGGAGTTGCACCCTGGACCCACCACAAACACCCTGCTGACCCCCCTCCCCCCAAAAAGACAATCGCTGAGTTATTGGATCAGCTCTCACTCCTAACAGAAAACATAGAAAGTTCTTTGTTCCTCCGTCTTTTAAAACCTCAGGTGATATTTAATTAGGTGCAAGATTCTCCATCCCTTTGTAAAGTCTGACGGAGTCCCAAACAACAGGGGGGGGGGGATATCTTCCTGACAGACACAGCTTTCCCACAGACACACCCCCCAGAGGGACAAATGAACACAAACCTGCGGCCTGTGGGATCGGACCCCCGGGGCGGCGTGCGGGTGTTAGCGATAGCCACCCCTGCTGCCAGCCAGCTCGGCAAGAACAAGCCTCTCTTTCAGAAGCAGGTGTGGGCTTCCGCTAAAGCCGCCATCTGTAATCATGGGGACCGCCGTAACCGATGACAACCAGCCCAATGCACGGGAACCACAGCCAAAATCAAAAGAAAAACAAACGGGGAGACTTCGATCTGCTTAGCGGCGACTAGTCACTGGCACATTTTGCATAAACAAGCTTTTAATTGGCTGTTTTAATCGAGCGCCGGAGGCTTGAAGCCTCAGGGGATGGAACCTGGATGGGCTTTTAGCACATCAGTGCAGTTAGAGCTCACCGCTGGGGCAAACAGAGACGTCCAGCGCTTTGGGTCTGAGCCGTGGCACAGGATGGCCAGCATCGAGGTACCGAGGTTCGCCAATAAAACCCGGAATAGCATCAAAACCCATCCAGCCAGACCGCAGCCTGGCAGAAGGCATGCGGCCCGGCACAGGACACTGCAGGGCAGAGCGTGACTCAGTAACACCAAACATGCAGCTCCTTAAAACGCCGACGCCACTCTTGTCACTGCAGAGCCTGAAGAGCATGTGCCCTGGGGAGGTAGTGGTTTCTCCTGTCTGTCCATGTAACTTTTCTGTTCTCTTCTGTAGGGGACTCACATCTGCTCCTCAAGGAGGTTTGGAAAAGGACCAAGCAGCTTCTGATATCTGCTGCTTTATGTTTTACAGAGACGCTTGAAGACCTTTGTTTGGTTTAAAGTCCTCAAGGACACATTTGTCATCCAGCAGAATCACCTTCTGCCAACCATCCTCCCATCTGAGGAAAAATAGCCTGGGGTTCAAGTCCCGACTGAGTGTGTGTGTCTGTGTGTGTTTACATTACCTTTGTAGAAATAACATTTCACAAACCTCTTCTTAGAGCACTGAAAACAGGTGGGACAAAACACACCTTTAATGAGTCTATACCACCTCATGACATAAGGTGATGGATGACTATCTAAAAGCCATGCCATAGAACAAGGAGCAAACAATAAACCCATCTGCAGAGAACGCGGGACTGACACACGGCTCACGAGCACTCTCACGAAAGTGTGACATCATCCACAAAGTGGAGATCCCACCGCGAAGCGGCTGTCCTGAGCATATCCGCCTCATACAGACCCTGTTCCTCTTTGCTGTAGGACCATGTGCAGAGACTCCCAGGCATTGCAGACTAACAGTGCAGGATACAGAGAATATAGACAAGAAAATCGGAGAAAGACTCCCCCGGTAGCTAAGCTCCGCGCATGCAAAATACAAGCCTCTCATAGACAACTAGAACGGCCAGGCTACAAAAGTGCCACGACGATCGGTATTATGGGATATTCCTCACAAACACAACAACGTCCAAGCTGACGGGGGAGGTGTGGGGCGATCGGAGTTTAACATCACCCTCCCAACCCTGTCCAGGAACGCCAATGAAGAACGATCGCGGGAACCACCCACAATAGCAATTACTGGGCTGAAACTCATTCAGTAGTATTCACCAAAAAACAAACAAACAAACAAACAAACAACGCCCCGGTTTCATAAGGGGCACTTTAAACACTTAAAGGGACGATTCGGGTTCCTGGCGATTACGCGAGCATTTCCCAAGGGGCGCAGCCAGAAACAAACTGCCCTTATTCACCAGCCCAACTTGTGCAGCACTGAGCCGGGGGGGTCAGCACGGAGTATGTGGAGCCAGGAAGCGGCGTGTATTTCGCCTTTTCTGGATTAAAAATATCGGTCCCTGAAAGCCGGTCAGAGATGCAGATCTGCACCAGACCATCTTAGTTTCTAACTTTTGAAACCTTTTATTCTTCCTGCCAGTATCACTAGAGAGAGGGTCCTAGAGCCCAACAAGCACCCAGATTTATCACTGAAACATCACCCAGACATTCACAGCGCTTTGCAATCCCAGTCATCCGGAACAGCCCACCTTAAATTAATACAGCGACACTCCCTTAAACATCCCGGGGTCTGAACCAGCGACAGTAGAGAGGGCTGATTAATAAACCTTAGAATGTTATTAAAAACATCTGAAAAGCACCTGCTTTAACAATCAGAGACACCGCTAATGGGAGTGTGTACTGGGACCCCAAGGCCGGAGCCAGATTTCCAGGCTGGAAAAGCCGAATCTGCTGCTGGCACAGCCTCCGAAATAGCCCGTGGCCTAGGTGGATGGATGGTGGATGGTGCAGTGCTGTCTCTTTTGGGTTTCCCAGATTAAAACATCGCCCTGATTTACAGACGCATGCCGGTGGGGGGGACGCCTGCCAACGCCGTTTCACCGCAACGCCGGTCGAAACCCTGCAATCAGGCTAATTAAGAGTTACTGAAGTGAAATGTTCGTTTATACTCAGCAGAGTTGCGGGCGAGATGTAATACTCGTATGAGGTATTTATTTCAGCCTTGCCGCACACAACAAACATCCTCTATGTTAATTTCAAATGAAAATAAAACTTTTGCCATGTAGGCCTAATACTTCTCACCAGCTAAAAAAAAATCTATTATGTTGGTAGACAGGACGTCTGTATTTCTTAGGTACACTTCAGCGCACGGAAAATAATTTTACACAACAGCACATTATGCTGAGAAATCGCTCTACCCAGATAAAATATAATAGAATCCGATTAAAATCTGATTCATTGCCTAGACACGCAATTCCTTAATGAGTCAGCAACACGATTATTCTCGCTATAAGTTTGTTTATTAAATAACTATACCTAAATCCAGTCAGTGTACTTGCCCGGCTCTGCAGCTACCCGTTTATCTGGTTCTACCACCAAGCAACCGGTACCCGGAAAACAACGAGCTCAGCTTTTAATAAAGCGCTGATCGATTTGCCACCGCGTGTAATATTTACCCGCCCGCTGCGCCGGGACCGAGGTTAACGCCGTCAGAACTCGGGGTAGCTGGTCCCGTTTCCCGCCGCCGGCAATGAAGCGCAACATCGGTGGTCCGCTTTATGTCAGCCAGCCGGATTCTTACTATTTTGTTAATACGCTTCAGAAAAAAAAATGTTTCTGTTTTGTTAATACAACTTAACTCCCAGGGTAGGCAGATAAGAATGACTTTTCAGAATCAGAATCCTTTTATTCGACCATGCACAAGAAACACGAGGAATTTGTTTTGATGCAGATGGTGACTTGAAAATGTAACCAAAGCAAAAGTACAAAAACCAACAGATATAACGAACGTAAACAAATTAAATAGAGATAGCAGAACAAAAATAAAGATACGCAAATAATAAACATTTAATATGATTAAAAGTGAGACAAGCAAATGCAGGGTACAAAGAGCGCGAGGTATCCCTAGTAGTCTGACTTCTTCCCCCGGCCGTACCTGTGCGTTTTCAGCTTGCTCTCCTTCTTGTTCAGCACCCCCGGCACGCAGCTGGTGAGCTCCGTCCAGTCGGCGTGCAGCCCGCAGCTCCAGCCCGTGGAGAAGCGCGAGAAGAGCCACGTCTCCTTCCTGTTCGGCCGGTAGCATGTGCACTTCTTCTGGCCGGGACGGCAATCGCAGGGCACCTCCAGGCGCACGTTCTGAACCAGGTGGCGCC
The DNA here is from genome assembly GCF_048594095.1 of Paramormyrops kingsleyae. NCBI lineage: Eukaryota > Metazoa > Chordata > Actinopteri > Osteoglossiformes > Mormyridae > Paramormyrops > Paramormyrops kingsleyae. The sequence goes on along the minus strand of NC_132800.1, from coordinate 47,622,768 downwards.
CGAAGGTGGTGCCCCCCGTCTTCTGGATGTGCAGGAACACGATCACGTCCTCCCCCTTGATCTTGAAGTCCACCGTGCGCTCCAGGTCCCGGACGGGGAAATAGTACTTCTTAACGTAATGCGGGTCCGGAGTGGGAAAGATATCCGTGTTGTCCTCCGCCAGGTACCCCTGCGGCGCCCCGAAGTTCATCACCCCGGGAGCCACGTACTGGTACAGGATGAGCATGAAGAAGACGGAGCCGGCGACGATTAACAAGAATTTGCTGGTCCTCTCAACCATGTTCCTGCCAGGGGCGTCCAGACCTTACCATCTCGCAGTGATCAGTGTAGCGGGTGCTGGGCTCGGCTCCGCTGCCACTATTCGCAGGACCTCCAGCCTGCAGTTGGGCTTTACATGGTGCGATCCGCCGGACACATGGCATGGACACCTCGCCCGCTCCGCTCGGTCTTCACAGCTGACTGCTGCGATCGTGCGTCGCGCCGCTGCGGCTCCTCTCTCTCCGAGCCACCACCACCATCCTCATCATCATCACCCTCATCATCACCATCGCCGTCGTCGTCAGAATCGCAGAGATTAGCGACACCCACTTTCCCCGCGCATACACTCCCTACTCACGCAGCCAGATACTCTCAGGCACACGCGCATCTCACACAAAAAGAAACGATAGAAAGAGATAGAAAGACATTTAATGCTCTGCTTCACGTCGGGCGCCCGCACTGTTCTGGGGCATGTGATGAATCTAAGCGCCTTTTCTGCTGAATCCACTTTTGTTTCACAATATTTCAGGCAAATGCAGAAGATAGCAGCGTATCACCTTATTTGTTAATAAAACTGATCATGGAATTGAAAATTCATTCGGAACTACTTAAACGAGCTAAGATTTTATATATAAAAGCCAGTTGTTCTGGAAATTCTGATTTTCTTATAATGTTAGGGTACACATTATCAGTTGCAAATTTACATATGACGTTAAAGACTGCTTTGGCTAATTTTACGACGTCGCTGAAAAAATACAATTTGAACAGTATTTAAGGGAAAGCTTACATCACGTATAATCAAATAATAATTAATATATGCTATTAAACATTTTGCACAAGTGTAGAAAATAATCACGTATTCACGGAATACCATGTAGCCTATATATTATTGACCAAAACGTAAATAACCTAAATGTGACAGAAACAGTGTGAATAAAGCAGTTTTCCAAGCGTCCGTTATATGGGAAAAGGGGGTCGTGAAACAGGGAATCAATCTTGTCAAGCGTAGAAAAGTATGATGTTTGAGCGGCGCTACTTTCCTGCCTGCCGAAAGGGGGCAGCCGTCTGCGGTGCCTGACGCTGCATTTGGGAAACAAGCGGTCATTATGTCTTGTTTTGAGCGAGCTTGAGCGATTACCGCAGTTCTTTTATCTGAAGTACACGCCACATACGCAACTACTAAACACAGAAAATAAACAATCCAGCTGCTATACAACATTAATACTCCCACATATCCTATCAATGTTGTATCCCGTTTCTGGTTAAAATAACTAATAAATATTCCATTACCACATATCTAGTACCTAGTCACTGGCATTTTTCCCGGCAAGTACATGGCAGAGTCAGCCAGAACAAGGTGCCAGTCCATCATAGGGCGCCCATACACTCTGTGGGCAATTTGGAGACACCAATTGACCTAACCACATGTTTAGCTATTGCAAGCAAAAAACTCAGTATCTGGAGAAACGCTACACCGATGTGGGGAGAACCAGCAATCTCCACACACAAAGGGGGGATGGGGTTCGAACCTTGACCCTGGAGGGGTGAGGCCATAGTGCCGTCACTATTACATAAACAGCTGCAGATCCCTGTTTTGCACTGTTTAACCCTAACTGCTGCGTGATAGGACCACGCTGACAGTTTCAGACCTCCTCAAGTACAGTGCCCCCTACCTCCCACTATGCAGAAGACACTGAGAAGCCAGCTCCGCCCAGAAACCCCTGAGAGAGCCGCATCTGGCTTCCTGTAGTTGAAGTCGCCCTGTGGCCCAGCCTGTTCCCGGCATGTGGGTCCGTCCTTTTGCTGAAGCGCTGACGGAAAGCACCAGGACCCCTCATCCGCGCTTCGACAAACAAAACCGCGGCTTGTCTGATCGCGCACAATGATGCCTATGTGTGAATTCAGGATGCAAGTGTCGCTTTCTCACGTCACGGTGGGGTGATACTCCAATGGGGCTGAGCACGGGCAACAAAGAAGGGCCTGTTTACCGTTAACACCGTGATATTAAGACGGTGCTGTCCAGCGGCCACGGAACAGCATGAGAGGTGGAAGTTCTGGACCGTTCATGAGGATCCCTCAGAGCTTTCCCGTGACCTGTCCTTGGGGGTGGTCATGAAGCCTTTTAATATTTTTTTCCCAGCAGTGATTCTTAAAACCGGTTGCAATGAAAACACCCCCCTTCCCTCATGGTAATGTTAAGGCAAACACGCCCTGATGGTTTTTAGTACTGTGCTCTGATGGGTGGGGTCCGTGACACCCCCCTCCACCCCTGTTCCCCAAGGGCTAGTGCTCTCTGTTTCTTTGTTTTCTTGGCAGAACGGTGCTGTGGAAGAGGAGAAGCGACCTAGAGTTCACACAGTGCAGAACTGGCCTTGGGCTGTTTTGACCAGTGCTGCTAGCCCGGCGAGTCCAGAACCATCCTGCAGAACCTTCTGTGGACAGACTTGGAACCCGAATACCCAGACCAAACAGCACATAAGCCCATATTAAAGATGTTTATGGAACAAGGACTTTTCTCCCGTGCAGTGTGTATCCGAGGCACCATTCCTGTTAATAAATGTAAAACGGGCATGTCGGAATCGGTCCCTAGGTAATTCCTGAGCCACTCCAACACACACAGACAGAACCAAAGCTGCAGACTTTGATTTAAGGTGCGTCGGATTTCCCAGTACATCAGAAAGCCCACTTTGAACGTTTAAAAGGCTCTGAATCTGGAGCTATGACAGGGGGAGGGGGGAGTTGACGAGGCCCAGCTTTTAAAACAAATTTTCACCCTCTTACACCACCCCCCCCCGAGGCATCTCTCACATCGTCGTGGTGACGATTAACAAATCGACACTGGCCTGCTTCCTGCGTCTTGGTCCAGGGGAAGATAGCGTTTAATGGGAATGTCGCGCATAGTTTCACGCGCCTGTCCCAATGTCCCGGAAACGCTTAACTCGTTAGATTTGCTGCTCTGTACAGCTAACCAGTGGGCCCCAAAGGTTTGGGAGCCCCCTGTTGGCCACAAACAGTCACTACACTAGGGGGCTTCAAAGTGATTTTTGTTTTAAGGGAGGCCCCAGAAACAGCCTGGTCCTCAGCGACCCCCAGACAGTCCACATTTTTGCTCCCACCCAACTCTCAGTATGAAATCAGACCGCACTGGTGTGGACATCACAGCGGCGAGAACTCTCTGCACACTCGTGCTTTGCCCCGTCTCGGCCAATCCAGATCAGTGGATCTGAGAACATGACCAGTGGAAGCCCAGTGGGAGGCAGCATCCCAGAGAAAAACACGCTGCCGTTTCTCTCGTCAGCTGTCTGGCAAACCCGGTGTAGGACACAGACACACACACCCCCGCACACACACACATGCTACTGCAGAAACACGCTTCTCATTCGTTCTCAAAGACCTCCCCTGGCCTTCTCGGGGGCTCGTGATACGATCCCCAAGCAGCATGAGTGGTAAATCATGTCTAACGGGAATGCGAGCTGTCAGGGAAGCTATTTTCTCTCCTGATAACGGTTTTCCAAATTCACATGTTTTCTTTGGATTCAAGGCAAATATTTGGCAGATGATGGGGTGGGTGGTAAATGGGATTCCCAGACTTGGTGGCTACCTCCTGGGGATTTTTCTCAAAGGGGGGGGTGTGTAATACTCATTGTCAAGCACCCCCCTGCCCCCACCAAGACCATCAATTTCTCAGGACCAGATTCAGTAAAGGGGAAATGACCCATTTTAGGATGGGACAGGCGAATGGAGAAGGTCAAACCTGAAGATTCCCGAGGGAAGCAGCACACATCAGAACAGCTACAAGCAGTTGAGCGTGAGCTTTGGATAAAAGTCCCCACTTAGAGGGAGTCTCTATCCATGACCATACGCCTCATCTTCATCTCGCATCAAGCATGGCGGATTTACTGTGTGGACAGGCCCCGCTGGGGGCTCCTGTGGGAAAATGCCAGGTTTTTCCCCTTGGATTTGCATTTTCCCGCTGGTCTGATGGCTAGTTAAACAGCCTTTGTGTTGCTGAAATGCTGCAGAGTTTTGCGGTTTATGGCGATAATTTATACCGCTGCTCTCCGGCCGGCAGAACAAAAGCAGCATAGATCATGCTGGCCCTGGACATTCAGGAAAATCATTAAAATAAAAAAAATAAAAAACCACAGGAGCAAACCAGCCAAACCACACAAGACACTCTCAGCCCTGCTGTGATGCCCCACGGTCTCAGCAAGCTAGTGTCGCATCCCAGAATGCACTGCTTACGGGGTAACGGCTGTCACCATCGCTCCGCAATCCAACCAGAATGGCTTCTTCATTGGGGGAGTTAAGTACCGAAGGAAAGATACCGCAGAAATCACGAAACATGCATGAAGGGAACTCACATTCGTGGAATGAGGGAGGGAATGTTGCAGAAAAGTAATGAGGCATGAAAAGTCATCATTCTGATGAGTGCTGCCTGTCTCCACACCCTCATCCACAAACACAGGCGCTTAGCGAGAAAACCAGATCCCGCAGCCATTATGACTAAATTACTTAACCTGCGGCACCATTTGAGTCTGCATAGCAACTTCTAAAGAGAAGAATTGCGGAAATCCTTCTTTCGGCCTCGGCGTGTTCCGTTTGCAAAGCAGGATGACTCTCCAGTGCCGATGTCATTTTTCCGCTGGCGTGCATTGCTAAGGCTTTGGTGGTACCTGGTGTTCAGCGCCCCCTGCTGGACTTTCACTTTGTCACATGGGTCTGACCTGACCGATACGATCCTTCTATTCACAGATTCCCATGGTGCAACAGGGCACCTGCATGCAATCAGACCAAGTTCCAAAGGATGAAAGCCAGCCCAAATTCTATTAATAAAGGTCAACATGGAGAAAACACTTGGATTACATTAGAAAACCCTCAAGGTGTGTTCAGTTACGAGCATTCTGAAATTCGTATCATGGCTCATACGATGTGGCTCGAAGAGCATCACTCAAAAAAAGCCTTGGATTAACCCGCCCACAGATTTCAGGCTTATCCATGCGGCTTTCTTTGAGTAGAGGCACGATGCGTGTAAAGTAGTATAGCCTAATGAAATACTCTGGGTCAAGTAAAGGGTCATGCCGGCAGAAACGCTGATACTGTGGAGCTTCACAGTCAGAGTCCAGCAGGGTCTCTACCCATTGCAGTGAGTATAAAAGGGGCCGTAATTCATACAGAAGGTCCGACCTTATCATTAGCCAATGATATGCTTTTAAACAGTGAGTGAGAGGGAGCAGGGCATTCCAGGGGCCAATCAGCTTTCAGCTGGGGCCCTTGCCCCTGAGGCCTCACCCCTGTCTCCACCTCATCTCCCATTCTAAAGCATTTCTCCTGCACACCTTTGGTACCTCTTAGGCTCACGTCCGGGCCGACCACACCTTGAACGGGAGCTCAGAGAAGATGTGTAGTCCTGCTGTAGTCCCGATGTGATTTCTAGCAGAGTTCTGGGAGGGCGCATGTAGGAAGAGCTTACATAATTTAAAAAAGCATTTGTGGATCGTGTTAGGTATGGGCTGCCTGGGGCCGGGTGGTGGTGAGTGGGCCGCTGTCCTGGGGGCTGCCATGTCTTCCCCCTCTGACGCCCTCATGGTGCACTGTGGACCCAACCTGCCCGGTTCAACCAATAGCAATCTTGACCCCATCTATCCTCCTTTCGCTCCTGCCTCTCCTCTCTTCCATCTCCACCCCCCAATATATCCAAGACACATTAGTTCACAAACATATCATTATTATGATTATTATTATGTCCTTATTTGTTTGTTTATTGACTCATTGTTGATTTTACTCACAATTATTTGTGTATAGGTGTGCGTATGGTAAATACACTAGATTTAATTATATTTTATATTTAGTAAAAAAAAAAAAAAAAGCATTTATTATCAATTTGAAATGTATGCCTACACTTATGTAAATAAAAATTACGCTTCTAAAATAAGCATTTGCCATTTAGACCCACGGTCCACCCATGTCTTATTGATAACCAACTCCATCCACACCCACAAATTACATAGCAGGATATTTTTCACGTGTTACATCAGAACCCACCGGGAACCTGCGGTGGTCTTTGGGCGGGGGGAGACACATGAGCTTTAGGTTAGGTGGGTCGGCGGAACATCTGGGTATAGTGGTTTCTGCTGAAATATAGCAGCAAACTCGAGAAAACGAAAAGCATCCAGGTGTTTGAACAATGCCACGTGAAGCAAGGTGCTCTGGGAGAATTTCACCGTGGGGATGCCCGCTGTCCAGCCTGTGAGGGCTGTAGCATGTGCACGCCCAGAGGGGCTGCTCGTGACCTCAGCAGCTATAACTTAAAACAATAGATGTATTTCGTGTACATGTACGAATCCACATTCATCTTTCTGCTCCTCTGGCTTCGACCACAAGTCGAGATTAATGGGAGTCGAGGAGCCAGCCAGCCACGAAGAAAACATGTAGACCAATAAATCAAGTGGTCTGGCCGCCGTGCTGGAGTCCTTACCAGCGAGCTCCCTTTTTCTTGCACTTTCGCCTTTTTTGGCCACAGTGTCCTGAAGGCACCGAACTTCTGATCCGACTAAAGCAGCTCGTACATTCAAAGTTAACGCATCACACAAACTGCTGCTAACGTCACAGTCTACATTCAAAGGCAAAATGCAGCAGCAAAATACACCACCTGAAACGACTCACTGACCAATAAAATCGGTGACCTGCAGCCTTTGAAGCAGTCATGGTTATCCGGGATGAGATCCAGGATGGGCCTCGTCAACTGCCCCCCCCCCCCGTCATAGCTCCAGATTCAGAGCCTTTTAAACACAGAATCAAGGTCTGATTCACTGATTATGGTAATCTGACATCATAACCGAATGCAAACATCACGCAGCCCGAAAGGTAATGCTTTTTGTGTAAGCATGCAGTATCTTTGGTCTTGACTGCAGATTAGCTTGCCGCTAGATATCCCCAACAGGATGTAATGCGGCGCAGACATTTAGCGGACGCTTTTGTCCAAAGCGACATACGAGGGAGGCAGATAATACATCACAAGCTTACAGCTGTCAGGGAGTCGACCGAGGTACAGGCACTGTTAGGCAAGGCTTCCAGTTAGCATCCAGAAACAAGAGCAACAACAGCAGCTGAACAAAACACCGTCAGAACCTGACATCAGAAGCTAGTCATGTCAGAACAGCGTGAGGAGCGCTAGACAAGCAGAGAAGACAAGAACATTGGTGCCCTGAGACGTAACCAAGGAATAGCTGATGAAGAGCAGGTCAGTAAGGAACCAGGTAGCACTGTAGAACCGCTCATGATTAGCGGCAGCAAGAGGGCGCCACTGAGCTGTGCCGCTACCCAGCACTTAAGTGGCTAAGTGAATTAATTGCTGCTCTAATTGAAGCAATTTGGCCTTTTCGCCGTGTACCCCACATCATCCAGAAACGGAGATTCGCTCGCTGAACGACACACCAACCCACCTGCTGTGCTTATTCCCAAAAATACTGTGTTCCACTCTCGCCAATCTCCCCCGGGAGTTCACCAGAATCTGCAATCATGTCTTCTTATGTTTATCAGCACAGCATGGCACACCCGTGGGAGGGCGGGGGGAGGATTCAGTTGCTAATACCGGGGGGCGATTACAGCCACAGTGAGAGATTGCCCCAGACGCGAAAATGGCATCCTTACAGTCTCACGGAGTTTCCGAGATAATCTGGAGAGATGAGCTGGTTTTGGCGGCGTGACGAGCAAACTCACAGGCTCAGTGTCTGCGAGGGCAGGTCAGGCCCTCAGGGGCCACTTAGCGGAAAGGGCTAGAAAGCCCACTTCTCAGTCTGGGGGGCGAAAAACAAAGCGCACTTCCTGCACGGAGGATGGGGGGGGCAGGAGCTGAAAAGATGCAAGCAGAAAAATACAAACCAAAGTCAGGTCCACCTGGAATGGGAGCAGCAAGGCCTGGGGGGGCTTCTCACCTTTCTGTCTGAACGACGGGGGGGGGGGTCACAGAACAGGCTCCTCGCTATCCATCTCACAAGCAGCAGCATCTCCAAGGTGAAATGTTCCAGGAAGTGGCACATTTTACACTTCAAACAGTGCACCCATGTCCGCTCGTTGCTCTCCTCCCACTCAGGGAGGGAAGGAGACACTCACATGTCACTTTTGGATCCGCAGGTCGGACCCTCCCAGTCCCCCCCCTGCCCCGACGGTTCGACTGGGTCTCCTGCAGCTGCTGTAGGGGCTCAGATCGGCCAGCTGCCTGTAGCATGTGTGTGTGTGAGATAAGTCCTCGGTTGCTGCGAAAGCAGCCCGACAGACTCATGGATTTCCGAAGCTGGTGAAATATCAGATTGTTGGTGCCTGCGATAAAAACAGGGGAACCGTGGGACGGGAGCCAATCAGCAGAGAGCATCGCTATCACAGTGTTTTCTAGAAAGTTCTGAACTAGCACCGTGCCCGTCCCTGGGGCTTCTGGGTGATGTTAGATATATTACCTGTACTAGTATCCCGACATTCTGAGAAATTAAAAACAATTGTCTAGATGCAACATTCACACTGTGCTGTATATATGGAAAGAAAACAATAAGAATGTTTTTAATTTACCTTATGTTAGTTATAGGTAATTATAGTGCAGCTGGCCCTGGAATCAGTTTCCTGTCTGTCCCTGTTTCGTTCCAGGGAGCTCGTTAGTTGGATGCTGCCCTTTCAGGCCCTGCTGTTCACACTGTAAGCTCGAGGCAGACTAGAGGTCATATGAAAGAAATCACATGTCAAAAAGCCTGGCTACCATTGGTGCACCCCCTTCCTTTTCAGCCAGTGGCAGGGGACCACTGTAAACAGGAAATGAATAAAAAATTATTTCACCCCAGGCAGAGGGGTAATTATAGCGTCTTTTGCGGAGTTACTGCCATGTGTTTTATACGGTTTCTGCCCCCTCCTGCTTTTCCTGCAGCCGATGGCCCGGATCTAGCAATCAGGCTGTTTATTATAGTTTTCCCAGCCTTCAATCCGCAGGGGTGACCCAGGGAGCCAGGAGCAAATTGATGCGATTTCCATCAAACACGAGTTTATTTGCCGCTTTAAGCGGCAGTGGAGCTCAGAACCAGATTTCAACAGAAATGTTTAAAAAGGAGAGATGATAATGAATATAGGGTACTGTTTCTGGCACTAGGCTATAGGGGGCGCTCTGCTGAGGACATGCTATGCGTCACACTACACTCATGCTGCTAAACTCCACTAAGCACCTGGCGTTTCTTGGTCATTTATATGCCTGCATCAGTAGGGCTATTTTAGGGGGGCTTCCCCCTCCCCCCAAATTAAATGAACACTGATTAGATTAAATTGTGTGCTTATATTCATCCCCCCTTTTTTATAAATTTTGAGTGATGTTACTGACAGCCCCACTTGCACTGAGGCTGCTCCAGAGAAGCTGATTGGCTCTATGTATTAACCTGACGCACCAATCAGATTACACGGCTGGGTCAGGGCTCTGTTGTTTATCATTGTGTCAAAGATGAGACTTTCCTGGCTGCAGCTGTCAAGCCAGAGCATCTGACAACGTCCGGGGCAACCCCTAAGCAGCTGCTCTTAGCAGTCAAGCCATCCCTCTTCTGTCTTGTCCAGGCATCAAGGGCGCAGGGCAGGGGAGACCCATCCCAGGGTACACACCCGAAACCTGGGGGCATGACAGTGCCAGTGCTACCCACTGAGTCACAGTGACGGCCTGGATTCACACACTTTGCGTTTAAAAATATGCTCAGGTCATTAAGGTTAAACATGAATGTTAGATACCTTGGTACAATTAATATGACAGAATAAGATATATTACATTGCTTATGTGTTCAATTTGAAGGTGCAGAACCACCATATCAGGGCCCACGCCAACAGGACACTGCCTGGGCCTCACACACGCTCAGCCTGTCGGGACCCCATGCCGACGGGACACTGTCTCAGCCTCACATTCTCACACACACTCAGCCTGTCGGGACCCAACACTGATGGGACACTGCCTCAGCCTCATGGTCAGCCTGTCCAGACCCCAAGGTAATGGGACACTGCCTCGGCCTCACACACGCTCAGCCTGTCCGGACCCAACGCCGACGGCACACTGCCTCGGCCTCACATTCTCTCACACGCTCAGCCTGTCCGGACCCAACGCCGACGGCACACTGCCTCGGCCTCACATTCTATCACATGCTCAGCCTGTCCGGACCCAATGCTGATGGGACACTGTCTCTGCCACATGCCCAGGCTGTCCGGACCCCACACTGACGGGACACTATCAGGACAGGCTCCTTTAATCCCCTCTGTCTGTTTTCTAATATATATGTAAACAAGTAAAATGAAACTGATAGTCCAAAACGACATGACCCCGACCCATTGGGTTAAAGGAGAATTTTCCTGTTTTTTAATTAAAAGATAAAAGCCTACTCATCCTCTCAAAAATCCCCACACACAATTTCACAAACAAACATATTACTTTTCCTGATTTGGCCTGGAGCTGGAGGAGTAATTTTTATGTCTTTCTGGAATAACAAACAAGATAGGAATGTACTGTGATGGATTTGGGATGTGCTTGGGACGGGGCCTCACATACCACATTAATGTGACCCGCATTCAGAGGAGTTGTCACCTTTCCAGCATCGAGCCACGTTTGCCGTGGAGACCGAGATAGAAACAGCGGATTGCGGCCCGCTTGTTGCACTAGGCTTCAGAACGTCCTGTATAAGGCTCAGAAGGTTGGCCTCGTCTCGGTCAGATGGGACCTGGAAAAATCAGGAACATCTGCTTCTGTGACCAAATACATACAGATGCCAACCGAGCCTCCATGAGAGTCTCGATGACAGAAAAACTGAAATTTACAACAAAATTACAGCTTTCCACAGAGGTGCTCTCTGACGCATCCAATGCCATTTTAGCTAAACAGATATGAAATTGTGTGGAATAATAAACAGCGGTTAAATAACTGCGTCGATGTGGGTCTCATTACGCCTCAATGGCTCATCGTGTTTTGTCAATGACACCATGTTCCCAATTCAGCAAGGCTCAGAGATGCCACCCCCACCTCTGCATTTGAATGTACTTTTGTGGTCTACAAAGCTTTTTAGTCTTTGAATAAAGCAGTTGGACCCCCACCCAGCACAAAGAGGTGAAATTTGAGAGTGAAATTTTCCAGGTCAGGCTGTCCAGACGAGCCTGGTGTCACATTTCCGATGATGCGATCAGCTCTCCGATTCCACCTGGTGTTGAATGACACAAGTGTGGTGATGTTTTTCAGAGTGTCGCCTGCTTTGGGCTGAAACACAGTGGAGGGCCATGATATTTTTTTCATGTATTTGCAATGTGTATACTGAAAGCACTCTGCTTCTCCTGGAATGCTGTCAAGACTGCATATGAACATTGACCTGGATTCAAAAATGTATTTGAAGAATTCTTGTGGGACTGTCAAGCGAGAGCAAAAGGTTAAGCAACAGCAGTGGGAAACAGAAAGGTTTCCTCAGTGCTGCAGGAGAGCCAGTGATTTTGCAGCCTGATTTAAAGCATTAATAAGCCTCAGTTTGGTTCCTCCACTGTCAGTGAAGCTGGCCCTCAGTAATCTCCTCCAAACAGATACAAAGTGGATCCATAGCCAGATAGACACCAGCTGTCAATATAAAGTATGAATGTGAAATAAAGCATACTCAAGCGGGAACTGAATTACAGTGAGATAAATCGGACCGAGAATTAATCTTTGAGGAACACCTCACAGGTATCACATATCTTACAGAGTCAATCACAGTGGCCAAAGCATTAAAATTAAAATGAGATAGTTAAAATGAGAGTTCAGACCTGAAGAAATGGGCAGTATGGAGTATGGAGGCTCCCAAGGAGCATTTCTCAGTAACTCTCTCAGGAGAATTTGATTTAATAGTCAGTAAATGCACTGTATAATGACTGTATTTGACATTAGTAGTGGACAACCAGCCTGGATTAAGAACACTATGCAGGATATGAGATGAAATGGCTGGAACGGAACGTCCATAGATATGAAGAGAACATGAGTAGACTGGCCATTATTCTGTCCAAACACCATCCCATAAGCATTTGAATTTGAGATTTAGCGTAATATTCAATGTTATAGGAATCTGCGCATAACATTGTGGGAGATTTAACATGCAGATGTATGGTGTGCTGAGTTAAGGTTAGTTCAGCCTGGGATCTGGCCATCACCGCAGGCTGGGGTGTTTAGGAACAATGAAAAACATCTGCAGAATGATGTCAGAGCTCCACTGCTGATGTCTTAACGTGGTAGAAAGCCCAAAATATCTATGCCTGTCTCCCTGGCAGCAGTATACAAAATGTTCTAGTAAACTATATCATATATGTGCTTGTAAGCAGAAGGTCACAGGTTCTAATCCCAGTGTCCACCGAGTGTTTTCAACGTTGGGCACTTAACCCCCAATTGCTCATGGACTGTCTGACCCTGCTTTCTGAACTGATTGTGGCTTTAAATAAAAGCCTCAGCTAAATAAATGAGCAGCTGTTACTTAGTGATGCTATGCTTAAATGGCTGCCTGTTTCGCAGTTATAAAAGACTCCAAAACTGGGTGTGTATCCTTCATTAACTGTAATCTATTAAGTGCATGAGTTTCAGCAGAATGAACATTCCATGGGATATAAGGTGCTATATCAGGACTGCTCTCAGTGGAGCAGGGCTGCAGCTTATCAAATATAAAGCATTTTGACAGAGTTGTTTACTTACAAAACCTAATTTACGCCACAAACACATACGACAGGGATTTCGTGTTATTTGCATTCCCCCCCATATATACGTATTGTTACTGCCATTACCGTTGTTTAGCTCACTGTGGGGGTAAATACTGAGAGCCACCTGAGCCCGCTGCAGAGCTGCTGATAGAACACGCTGTTATACAATGTGCAGCTTCCCAGGGGAATGGAAGGTACAACAGCTGTGTCCTCCCGATCTGCTGAGGGAGACACGCAGAGCTGCCGAAGCGCGTCTCTTGCACTCCGAGCTGAATGTCATCATGTATCACAGGGGACATCATTTAACTCGCCAGCGGGACACAAGTCAGACAGAATCTTTAGATTAGGTATTACCTACTGGCTACATTAAGTTACACATTGCTGCTAGAACGCTGTTTTATTCAAATGCTTCCTCTGAAACGTTTAAAAAGTAATATAGCAGTGACATAACATAACACTGTATTTCGGAAGATTCCAGTACAATAACGTGAGAGCGGGAGAAAGACCCACATTGTCCTCTAGAGGGCAGCAGCTGGTATTTGGGGGTTGATAGCTCTTTTTAGTACAGAGCAGGAGACTAACTTCAGTGCCAATGGCCAGCGATTAGTTTGTGGAAACTCCTGCTTTACCGTGGGCTAATTTTAAACCGTATTTAAATTATGTCCCACTGGTGATGTTCTACGCATCGCAGTTGGATGCGTCTCCGGTAGACAGGTTTGAGACCTTGAAGAAATGATTTGCTGATCTGAGAGGGTAGTCGAGTGTGTTTCTTGGCTGAACTGTTACTGTGTTTATGTGCGTTATTAAAGTGATTCCCCACCCTTCCCCATCTCTGCCTCGTGAAGCACAAGGGTTCCAGGCGATCAGCTGAATAAGATGCGGACGTCCCAGGTGAACACAGAAAAACGCGAGGACGGTTGATCAGGAGGAGGGATGATCAGGACTGCGCCTGTTTAACACATTCCCTCCTGACTTTGCCCGCAAGCTGTGCATTCGCTGTAAGGTGAGCGTGCTCAGGGAAGGGAGGGAGCTCATGTCCGCAGCCCTGAGGATTCAAAATCACCTGCGCCGCTCCTTCGCTGAACCATTCTCACCTCCTACTCTCTAACCATCCTCGTCAGGTGCTCCCAAATTACCCATCATGCACTGCACACTTATCCCTAATTAAAAACACTAAGTAAGGCGGAGTTTCTGTCACTGATCGCCTTATGATGATCCATGCAAACCAGACCCATGAGCAGCAGCAGTAATCATGTCATCTGGCCCCTTGGTTACCCAGAATGCCCTAGGGCCCAGCTGTGTCTTCTCTCACCCTGCTTTTTCCCTCTGTCCCAAAAATGTTCCCTAATAAATTATTTGAAGTGAAAGGACTTTCCATTTTACCCCTTACCTTCAACCCCAGATCTTACTAGTCAGCTCAGTGTGTATGTGTGTTTACTTAAATCCCCTGTGCAGTGAAAACTGCAGCGACAGGTATGAAAATGTAGCTTCTTTTAATGAAGTTTGTGGGAGATTCATTATGGTACATTAAGGAGAATCACTGAGTGTGGAATATTATCAGCGACTCGCGATTGATTAAAAAAAAAACATCTCTCCCCAGCAGTGCTGTCAAGGAGAGATAAATACCACCTGGGTGTCACTGATCCCCCCCGGGTCACTGCGCTGCAACTGCAACTGGCTTGAGTCCCACAGGAGGACCAGCTTATAACAAGCAGTGCTGGTCACAAGCACTAGAGGAATGGGAGCAAGCAAGACTGGGATCTGAGGGAAAGAATTATAGGATGTGGTTACTGGGAGATACCAGGGCAGCACTGTGGGGCCCTGTGTCGTTGTATTATGGTGTACCGCTGAGTTGTCTGAATGAGAGGGACCATGCTCTCCTTATCTGACTCTTTCTCACTCTCCGTTTGGCTTGCTCCCTCTCAAAAGATAGTGTTCCAGGTGGTCACCTACGTCACATATCCGCATCTCCACACTAGGGGGCGCCTCACGCAGCAAGCGGGGCATCCCCACACCGACTGATTGGCCATTTGTTTCAACGCCCTGCATCTGTTTGTGTGATGCCTCTAGTGTAATGTGGATCTGCTTTGTGAGAATTTTCATGCCCCCAGTTGTCCCCCCACCCGCATTATCTTCTCCCCTATTATCTTCTGTTTTATTTTATTTTAAATATTGCAACACCACCTCTACCATCTGCCTGTGATCCTGTTCTTCACTTCCCTAATCTTGCTGCCAAAACCTCTACTAGGGGGAGAGCAAACCGTGGTTCACAGCCACGTGCCTTCAGATCTGGGGAAGAATGAGGCATTCTAAGGATAGGTGCCTCTCTGGCGGATTGGGGAACCAGCGTGAGAAGCTCTGCAGTCACTACAGGTTGGGGGGGTAAATGCAGGCCCGCGTACCCCCAGTCCAAGAAGGAGAGTCACTGTGAAAAATCTGTCTCCCAGAAGAGTAGCCAGGATGCACTGACAGGTCATCATAAAGCTCATCCGGAAAGGAGCTCTGTCTGAAACAGACTGCTGCTTTTCTGTAGGCAGCGGGAGAGCCCCACAGCAGTGTGCATGTGTGTGTGTGTGTGTGTGTATGTGTGTGTGCAGGCAGCGGGGAAGCCCCATGCCAGTGAGTGTGTGTGTGTCTGAGTGTGTGTGTGTATGTTTGCGCGCAAGCAACAGGACAGCCTCTCGCCAGCGTGTCTGTGGGTGTGTATGCGCGCAGGTAGTGGGAGAGCCCCACGCCAGCGTGTCTGTGGGTGTGTATGCGCGCAGGTAGTGGGAGAGCCCCACGCCAGCGTGTCTGTGGGTGTGTATGCGCGCAGGTAGTGGGAGAGCCCCACGCCAGCGTGTCTGTGGGTGTGTATGCGCGCAGGTAGTGGGAGAGCCCCACGCCAGCGTGTCTGTGGGTGTGTATGCGCGCAGGTAGTGGGAGAGCCCCACGCCGGCGTGTCTGTGGGTGTGTATGCGCGCAGGTAGTGGGAGAGCCCCACGCCAGCGTGTCTGTGGGTGTGTATGCGCACGGGCAGCAGGAGAGCCCCACGCCAGCGTGTCTGTGGGTGTGTATGCGCACGGGCAGCAGGAGAGCCCCACGCCAGCGTGTCTGTGGGTGTGTATGCGCGCAGGTAGTGGGAGAGCCCCACACCAGCGTGTCTGTGGGTGTGTATGCGCGCAGGTAGTGGGAGAGCCCAACGCCAGCGTGTCTGTGGGTGTGTATGCGCGCAGGTAGTGGGAGAGCCCCACGCCAGAGTGTGTGTGTGATGTTCTTAAAGAGCCCTTTCTTGTGATCCGCTGTGTCCCACAAACCGCCTTTTTCTTACATTTGAATGCAGCCGTTTCTAATTCCACTCACCGGCAGCCTTGAGACTTTGAGGGCAGGGGGGGGTGATGGCATGACCTTCCTCCCAGGAGTGATGGGATTAAGGAATTTCCCCCGTTTGATTTATGGCTCTGCTGGAGCCAGCCATCGACCCCCCCACCCCCTTATTATTTCCGTACCTGGAGCACTGAGTCACTGAATGATAGCTTCTGAAATCCCCCCCTTGGAATGTTCACCGCTGCCGTCCCACTTCCGAGGAACACTGCACAATTTCATAGGGACTGACCCCTTCTATCCTCCTGCCTCCCTGGGGAATCAGGTGGGGGTGGGTTGCCTAGGCAACTAGGTAATGACCAGACAGTTGCAAGTTCAAATCACACAAGTGAACAATTTGAATGGCTTCAGAAAATAAAGGGAGCAGAATAAGAGTCACATGATGCCCGAATTTTCCGCTGTTCCGTTGAGTGAGAAAAAGGGCCGAAAGAAGCTGGAGTACATGGGATTCATTGGTGTTTCCCGCAAAACAGGAACACAGACTGACTGGAAGCTGGGAGAAGCATCAGCCACAAAGACAAGGAAGCTGGACATAAAGCAGTCAGATCTCAAAGGGCTGCTTCATAACACTTACGCTGGTCGGCGTCTTGGGGAATCATAGAGCTTATCACGGGGAAACACGGGGCTTAGGGCAGGGAAGACCCTGGATGGGATGCCAGTCCAACGTTAGGGACAATTTTGAGGTGCCAAGTCACCTAACATCTTTCTATAATAGAAGGATACCAGAGTACCTAAAGAATTGTCAGCAGCTGTGCCTCCGGCAGCTCTGATCAGAAAATCCACCTCAAGCTAAGCAGTTTGGGCCTGTCCAGAACTTGGAGGGGAGACCAACTAGGAAAGCTGGGTTGCTGCTGGAAGAGACGTTGGTGTGACCAACATGGTAACCCATCCTGTGGTCACTGTGGATCTCCATTTGCAGTGAAGGGGACACCGTGCTGTAGAAATGCTGCTGTCCTTTGGCTGAGACATAAGACCAAGTTCCCTGAGCATCTTTTGAAAGAGTGGGGTGGTACCCTGATGTCCTGCCTAAAATTGCCCACTGTGACCCTATCAGATCTGGGCTCCTATTCATCCCCTGTATCTAACTGGCAAATTCTCTCCTGCCCATTCACCACCCCTACTGTGCAGTGAGTGTACTGGTGCAGAATGGCTGCTGTCACATCATCCAGGCGGGGGCTACACAGCGGTGGTTGAAGTGGCTCCCCATTGGTCCTGTAAAGTCCTTTGGGTGTCTTGAAAGGTGCTATATAAATGTGTCATTCATTCATTCAATCCCACACAACACAGGGATGACAAGTAAACTCCTTAATCACAGACCAGGAGATGGGATTCACACCCCAAGGCAGAGGTGTGAGGCACCGGTATTTCCGTATCGCTGCAGAAGAACTGGCTAAATGGAGAGCAGTGAGCCTGCACTGATCCCTGGACTTACTTCAGCCAGAAGCATTGTGTTCCTAGCCTGCCAATTAGCTGCAGATGTGTGGAATATTATGGGCTGTGACCTTCAAACGTGAATCATGTTTCATTTCAGAGTGATGACTCCTGCTGTCTCTTTGGAGAAAAAAAGGGATAACAGACCATCTGTGATTATCATGCCAGTATTTCAGATTTTACTGATGTTTACCGAAAACCACTCTTCCATAAATGTATATCAATCAGCCCAGTGTTTGCACAACACTCCCTGCTTGCAGAAAGGCATCTCAGAGCTGCCCAGCAGGAGGCGCTCTCTCTCACAGTGGATCTTCGAAATGCTCTTTCAAATGGGATATTTAATGTTACTACGCACACCTTACTGGACAGGGGAGCGTAAAGAATGAGAGTCATGCGACGGCTTTGGGATACAAGCAGATCCACACACACTCAGGAATACACACACTGGTCTGAGGGCGTTTCACCAGACTACTCTGCTCCCCCCCATGTCCCTCTGTCTGTCCTCCACACCTCCACATCCTCTCATCTCTGCCTTCTGTGCCACCCTCCCTGCCCGTCTGTGCTGCCCACGGATGCCCGCAGCTGTCATCACCTGTCATGCCCCATTTTCATGACTCTGTGGCTGTGGCTGTCCTTACCGCCCCTAAAAACTCACCCTGGGGGGTGTGAGGAAGGGGCTGTAATCTTTGGCATTCTGCAGGACAGTCAAGTATATATAAAAAGTTTGCTTTGGCCAAATATCTCACTGAAGGCTGTAGTGCAATAAATATGCCAGTAGGAGGGGTAGTGGCTAGAGCACTGCACTCTGGGCCTCAGGGCTGAGCCTAACAGAATTCCTATGCCTTGAACCTCAACTCAACAAAGTGATTGAACTCTTCGAACCAAAGCTAAGAAGATCCAGAACACTGGCAGGTGTAGAAATGGTTAAACTGCTCATGGAAATGTGCTTTTTACGCAGCTAAATAATGTAAAGGAAGTCATTTCTAAGGTGTCATTTCTCCCCCCTTATGCTCCTGCAGTGGCATAGCCCGGAACGGCTGGCCTCGCATTTGCATATCGCCCAATGAAAAATGAACAATTTCATTATCCATAAAAAGA
This sequence comes from Paramormyrops kingsleyae, assembly GCF_048594095.1. NCBI lineage: Eukaryota > Metazoa > Chordata > Actinopteri > Osteoglossiformes > Mormyridae > Paramormyrops > Paramormyrops kingsleyae. The sequence goes on along the minus strand of NC_132800.1, from coordinate 47,603,910 downwards.
GCATTAGGCCTGATTGATATGTAATTTTACACTGAATGAAAAGTAGCCTGTCAGTCATATTTGATTTGAGGAAAAAGTCTATTATTCATGAATCCGAATTGAAGTGGTGGCAGGAGTGGCGGACATTGTGCAAATGACTAACTTTCCAGGCCCAGAGGTTCCAATACAAAGGTACCGACAAAGAGACTGGATTCTGCACTCCTCCACTCCAAAAGATTCAATGAAAGAAACTAGCATCAGGGTGTCCAGCCTTTCCTAGCTCTGAGCAGCAGCCAATCACAGCCCGTGAAAATGAACCTCCAACCACTCATACTATGGGCCACAGACCAACTCCCTCCTCCGCACATACACATGCAACCTGTCTTCATTTCATGTTTTTAGCTTTATTTATTTTTACCTCAAAACCAGGTTTAATCCCATGTGCCGGATCCCTATAGGTCACTTGATGGAGAATAAGATTAATAGTCTTTTTCTTTCTGTCTCCAAGTTTAAATGAGGCCACCATCAGCTCCCACGCCGATTTAACCGCTTCCGTATCGAAACATTGACATCATCCTGGGATTTTTATGCTTCTGAGTAACAGGGGGAGGGAGCAGGATCTTCCGGGGGAACCTGAGGGCCTCCCCGCCGGCCTACCATTCCACCTTCTGGGCAAACGTTAGTCTCTGAAGCTGAAGACTCACAGGCCTCCGTGGGAACACCAATCTCTCCTGTAGGTCTGCTCGGTTTCATCCAACACTCTCAGCATGCTGTGTCCTGAAACTGCCACTCCCTTTTTTTAATCTCTCCACTTTTTTAACATCATCACTCTTTGAGGCCGCATTGTGCTGTTACAGAATTAAACGACCGTTTATTGGGCTGTGGTGCTGACACTCTGCTTTGGTTCGACTGGCGAGGAGGCTATCACCGGAGTTAAGGTGTAATGAGGACATCTAGGAGACACGTAAAGAACAGTATTCAGCAGGTTGTGTGTGTGTGTGTGTGTGTGTGTGTGTGTTTCGCTCCTGAACTCCACCTCCAACTCCAGGGATCCACCTCGTCCCTTTGCTCACAAAAGGAGAAACAGAACAGTGATTTGTCTATTTCTATAATGTTAGCATGCCCAGGGAAGGTGAGCAACCAGTTGGGCAAGTTGACCCTTGCAGAAATGAAAGGGAAAGTGATCGCATCCTGTTTCTGAGCCACAGAACTGTAGGAGTTGCAGGGAGGAGATTTTTACAGGACCTTCCAGAACTCTGCCTGCTACTCCGCACCTGAGCTCCAGTCCCCGAGCGAACAATCAGCACGTCCATTTAGTCAAGTAACCCTAACAGAAGGACCATAGGCATTATCACTGATTTTCTTTTTATATTATTATCTGGTATATATGCAAATAGACTTCTACGTGGATTTTTACTCTTTGAACTGAAATTTACTATGGCAGCGCAGGAACACAGACACAATGCAGCGATTTGAGAGCAATCTGTTGTTCTTACTGCGACGAGCCAGGCTTCACTGGAAATCTGGGTCAGACCACACGCGGCAGACAGACAGCTGACCCGCTTCTGGGAGCAAGGGATTTATTAAGGACAGATTGATATATTCAAAAAGGATTCACCAGAAATAACGCTAAACCAATAAAGGAAGCAAGAACACAGTGCTGAATAAAAGAGAACCTCTTCTGCTCCGCTCTTCATACTACGCGATCAAGCAATCAGACTGACTTACTATGGAATTTTGACAATTATTCTCAAAAGAAAAACAAAAATCAGCAACACTGAATAATACACACAGCACTTCTATATTGCCTGGGAAAAAAGTTTACAAACGTACATATATACATAGAAATGACAAAATGCTTTTCTGACTTTTTAAAAAAATTTGTTGATAAATTACCAATAAAAAGTTATATACACTAAATTCATACAGTATTGACAGGACACGATATGTGGACCTATAGTTAATAAGGTATTGACACAATATGGTGTCTGTAACCTACAGTTAATACGGTATTGATAGAACAAGGTGTCCATGACCTACAGTTTATACAGCATTCAGAGAACAAAGTGTCCATGAGCTACAATTAATATGGTATTGACAGAACGAGCTGTCCATGACCTACAGTTAATACGGTATTGACAGAACACTGGGTTTATGACCTACAGTTAATACGGCATTCACAAACCACAGAGTCTGTGACCTACAGTTAAAAATATTATTGACAGAACACGGTGTCCATGACCTACAGGTAATACGGTATTGACAGACCCTAGTTTCTGTGACCGACTGAGAGACCATAGTGTCTCTCACCTACAAAACAGGAAGAATAATAGTACATTCGTAAGCAGAATGTAAATATATCATAATATCCTAACATACCTGAATAGCTTTAATATACATTAATAAGAACCATTATATAATTATATACAGTGCCTTGAAAAAGTATTCATACCCCTTGAACTTTTTCACATTTTGTCACCTTACAACCACAAACATAAATGTTTTTTATTGAGATTTTTTATGTGCTAGACCAACACAAAGAAGCACATAATTGTGAAGTGGAACGAAAAAGATACATGTTTTTCAAAAATGTAAGCAAAGAAAAATCTGAAAAGTGTGCCATGTATTTGTATTCAGTCCCCCTGTGTCAATACTTTGTGGAGCCACCTTTCGCTGCAATTACAGCTGCAGGTCTTTTGGGGTATGTCTCTGAAATTTTTCAGCCAGATTGGATGGAGAGCGTCTGTGAACAGTAATTTTCAAGTCTTGCCACAGATGCTCAATGGGATTTAAGTCTGGACTTTGAGTGGGCCATTCTAACACATGAATATTCTTTTATATAAACCATTCCATTGCGGCTCTTGCTGTATGTTTAGGGTCATTGTCTTGTTGGAAGGTGAATCTCCTTCCCAGTCTCAAGTCTCTTGCAGCCTCCAGCAGGTTTTCTTGCAGGATTGCCCTGTATTTAGCTCCATCCATCTTTCCATCAACTCTGACCAGCTTCCCTGTCCCTGCTGAAGAAAAGCATCCCCACAGCATGATGCTGCCACCGCCATGTTTCACAGTGGGGATGGTGTGTTCACGGTGATGAGCAGTGTTACGTTTCAACCACACATATCGCTTTACATTTAGGCCAAAAAGTTCAACTTTGGTCTCATCTGACCAGAGCACCTTCATCCACATGTTTGCTGTGTCCCCTACATGGCTTGTGGCAAACTGCAAATGGGACTTCTTATGTCTTTCCTTCAACAATGGCTTTCTTCTTGCCACTCTTCCATATAGGCTGGAGTACACTACTTATTGTTGTCCCATGGACAGATTCTCCCACCTGAGCTGTGGATCTCTGCAGCTCCTCCAGAGTGATCATGGGCCTCTTGTCAGCTTCTTTGACCAGTGCTCTCCTTGCTCGGTCTGTCAGTTTAGGTGGACGGCCATGTCTTGGTAGGTTTGCAGTTGTAGCGTACTTTTTCCATTTTTGGATGATGGATTGAACAGTGCTCCTTGAGATGTTCAAAGCTTGGGATATTTTTTTTATAACCTAACCCTGCTTGAAACTTCACCACAACTTTATCTCTGACCAGTCTGGTGAGTTCCTTGGTCTTCATGATATCATTGGTTCACTACTGTTCTCTAACAAACCACTGAGGCCTTCACAGAACAGGTGTATTTATAATGAGACTAAATTACACACAGGTGGACTATATTATCTAATTAGGTGACTTCTGAAGGGAATTGATTGCACTGGATTTTATTTAGGGGTATCAGAATACAGGGGGCTGAATACTTAATGCACGGCAGACTTTTCAGATCTATCTTTGCTTACATTTTTGAAAACCATGTATCTTTTTCATTCCAGTTCACAATTATGTGCTTCTTTGTATTGGTCTAGCACATAAAATCTCAATAAAAAACATTTAAGTTCATGGTTGTAAGGTGACAAAATGTGAAAAACTTCAAGGGGTATGAATACTTTTTCAAGGCATGTAATTATAATGCATTATAATGTAAAATTAATGTATATTACATCTGTCATGTTTTGTTCATTAAAACTATTATGAATACAATGCTTTGAGACATGGTAAAGTAGACTTACATGCTGCTTATGAATGCATTATGAAGGTGCCACCAAACATTCTGAGGATACAAACAGAACATGCAGCTGCTGTCTTCCTTCTGAGACGACTCACATCTTGTGTTTGTCGTTCCTCTGGGCGACCGTGATGAAAACGCTGGTTATAGGGCTTGTTTTCACTTTTGTGTGTGAGTCTTTCTGGCTGTGGTGGTGGTGGGGGGGGGGTCCTTGAATCGCCCTAGACACATACCAGGAGCTATCCACCACAAGTGGGGGGTGAGTTTGGTAGGGGGCTGGCAGCTGGTGTGAGAAGTGAGGGCCAGCAAGTCGAGGTAACGAGGTCAGAGCCAATGTCAAAACGCAGACAGGCAGATGCAGAAAGTTACGCATCTTTCTATAAACTTTACCAATCGTTTGAGTCCCAATTTTGGCCATTTTGCCTCAGACTCTATTACTACCTTTCAGAAACTGATGAAATAAAGCATGTTTTTCAAATGAGTAGGTGGTGCCAAAGTGATACATACATTTACATATTTAGCAGACGCTTCTCTCCAAAGCGACGCACAAGCAAGGCAAACAGCACATCAAAACATACGGCTGTCAGGGAGGCGACTAGGCATGAGTGCAGCTAGGCTGGGGCGATGGAGACAAATATTACGATTTTGGGAAATTGCAGTGAAAGTGGGGTATCCAGGAGTGTGATTTCGACAAGTGAGTTTCCGGCTCACTTTCACACTATCAGATGCTGTTTATTTCCCCGAAATAGGCATATAGAGAGAAGCCCATAGCTGATTTGCTGCTCCTAATTGAACTTTTAATGAGCTGGGCTGTGTGATCACTTAATGAAAGCACTGCAGCCTGGTGGGAACCTCACAACAGGGAGGACAGTCGATGTCAGTAAAGTGCCAATTATTAATGAACATCCTGACTGTGTCAGCTGCCTGCCGAACCACATCTGATCCTGGGGGTTTGGGGGGGGGGGTGCAGTTGTGCCTAGATCCAGGTGTGCATTAACCTGTCATTACGCCCCTACGCCTTATTTCTAAAAGTGCCTATTGACCAGAGGGCTGGATGAAACACAGAGGCCAGGGAGATGAGTTGGTAGTTAGTTTCAGGAATGGGGTGTGGTCACATGACTTTGATGTTGTAATAAAGGGCTCCGATTGGTCTGAAGGTTTGAGTCCTTGGGCCATCTCCCAATGACACGGGGGTGAGTGGCCATATTGACAGGGGGATTATCTGGAAGTATTATGTTGTTTAATGGGGAGTATCTGAGAGTATTATGATCTTTAATGGAGTATCTGGAAGAATGTGATATTTAAGGGAGAGTCTGCAGTTTAATGGGGAGTACCTGGGAGAATTGTTATTTTTAAGGGAAAGTCTGCAGTTTAATGGGGAGTATCTGGGAGTATTCTGCATTTTAATGGGGAGTATCTGGGAGTATCATATTGTATAATGGAGGTATTTAGGAGAATCGTGTTGTTTAATGAGCACTACAAACAGTCCGGCGTTTCAGTTCTGTATTACATTAACTTATTCCCTCACCAAACCGAAAGGTTAACCAAGTTATTCTATGACCCAATGTCATGTCACATGGGTCTATCTACCATCTCAACTGGAGCAATTTCTGGAGCAAAGTCATACCATGCCTCCCACCCAGTACATCCCAGGACAGGACCAGACTGACAAATGGGTTCTGGAAGTATCCCGAAAACACTGGGAAGTTGAACAAACACCTGGCCTTGACAAGAGCACAGGTCCCTTCAGCACTAATTCCTCTGGACATCTTTATAACCCTCATCCCAAACTCCCCACCCCTCTTTCCCCGTTTAGGCAGAAAGCCCCCCATTCGTTAGCACGGGCCCCTCTGCGCTCACTGACACATTTGAATTTTGACTGGGTAATTAGTTTCTCTGAATCACGGGGACGACACTGAAATCCCCCCCCCCCACCAATTCCCTGGAGCGTGAAATTGCTTTTTGTTACACTCTGCTTATGAGTTAATAAAACTGGATCCGTTCTAGCTACCCGCCCTTTTCAGTGAATCGTAGGCGGGTGGGTGCAGAAGGGCGGGGGGGCTGGATTATTGAAATAAGTCACTGGGTTTTTTTTTTTTATTTTAACCTTTTGTGGCTTCTGAAAATGTTTTATGGGGTTTGTTGCTGCAAATCTGAGAAAAATAAAAAATTTAATTAAATTACATGCAGTTCCCTTGCCAACAGTAGAACATACAGAGTATGGCTGGCAAACTCAAATATGTTCCAGTTTTGAGAAACTGAATATGTATCTCTCTTGTGGCACAAAATGAAAAAAGAAAAAACAAAAACATAAGTAATATGTAACAATAATAATAAGTAAAGAGAAGAAAATATGATGTATTTGTGCAGCAGTCACCCCAGGCCACAGTAGGACATCCACCTCCAAGCATTAAACATGAGTTCTGTTCCCGCATTGGGGAACCAGCACGTTCAGCATTAACAAAGCTCCACTACATCCAGCAAAGTGTTGAGAACAATGGGTGTTACTAAAATCACAGGCCGCGAGAGGCCACGCTCACCTCACAGTGTTTTCACGTGACTACAGCTATCTGTCATCTGAAAGCAGAGACGATGCAGAAACATCTTATCCAAACAGAGGAGCTCCTTGACTCCCAGCCATTCTCCTCGACTGTTGGCCATTCTCCCTGACTCCCAGCCATTCTCCTCGGCTCTTGGCCATTCTCCCTGACTCCCAGTCATTCTCCCTGACTCCCAGCCATTCTCCCCGACTCCCAGCCATTCTTCCCAACTCCCAGCCATTCTCCCCGACTCCCAGCCATTCTCCCCGACTCCCAGCCATTATCCATGACTCCCAGCCATTATCCACAACTCCCAGCCATTATCCACGACTCCCACCCATTATCCACGACTCCCAGCCATTATCCACGACTCCCAGCCATTATCCACGACTCCTGGTTCCCAGCCCTTCTTCCAGCGTTTCAGGGCCAGAGATTCTTATATTTAAATATTAAATGACTGACATACTGTGAGTCTACAGGACCATGTCCACAGGCATGGACTCTGGAAGGAGAGCTTGAACAAGAGAGAGAGCTTGTCTCTCCTTCAGATTTCTTGGCAACAAGGCATCTCCAGTCCATATGCCAGAGACCAGTACAAATTAGCACAAGGGCCTGACTGGGTTTGTTGGTGCAATCGCCAGATCTACCTTTCATCCACGAACAATGGAGACACAGTCAGCTGACTCCCTTGGCCAAGTCCCATTCTCACTTCCTACTTGACAATCCTGAACTATACACACTCACACACTTAAGATATAAACCACAATGTGGAAAGAAACCCATGTGCCTCCCTGTTCTGCTGTATTAATTCTTCCTACTTCAGTTTTATTGATCATTAACCAATTAAACAGCTGGAGAAAATTAGGTCAATTATTTTGCCTCTGGGCATAACAGTCCCCCCCAGGAATATGGTTGTGGCTACAGGTTAACAGCACATGACCTTAATCTCCCCCTACGGAAAGGGAATGAAGGTGCATCCCATTTTCGAGATAAACAGGCATTCTCCATTCATCGGATGGCAGCAGTTGCCATGGCGATCGTCAAGGGAGCTTGGGTCCCTCGTGCATGATGCAGCAGCCACCGTGAACCCATTAAAAAACAACTCTCCAGCATTTTCTGTGAGAAACCTGTCGGCGGAGGGCTTCTCTGGCGAATTGGCAGAACGATCATGTAAACAGGCCCGATCATTTGGGAAAGCGGTTCGGTTCTGCTGACACAGCGAGCCAAACGCCGTGCTCTTGGGCCTGGAGCAATCAGTGCCCGATCAGCGTCATGATCACGGGCCTGGCCCAGAAACTCCCATGCTCACCGCTGGCACGCTAACTATACCAAGGGATCAAATCCCAAGAAAACAATCTGGAAGCTTCTCTCGCACTTAATGGGACAGCCTGCAGAGATACATAATAGCAAACCATTCGAACCCTTGACTCGAACCCAGGACTCGAGTCCCTACTATTATCCCACCAATGAGGGTAAAAATGATCATTAAAATGGCGATGCTAGCATCCATTGTGCCATCTGTAGGGGCTCCGCTAAAAAAGTACCTCAGAGTCCCCAATCCTCCCTGGTGTAGTAACTGTTTGTGGCCAACACATACCACCAGTCTATGACCTCAGGCTCCGCACGGAAATGCCTCTGGTCGTCCGGGACCTGGGGTGTTCCCCATTCTCAGGGGTCCGTGCAGAGGACAGGAACGTGAGAGACGAACTGAAAAAGAAATATAAAAGAAAACGTGGGTGAGTTCATCCACCAGCTACGCAGACCATGAAGAAAAAGGCTAGTACACAGAGAACCGCTCACTGAAAAGAATAAGAAGCTCTTCCTTTTATAAGGACAAGGTCTCCATTACTCTGTGCAGCAGGGAGATGTTTCGCAAACAGTTCAAACACCACACATTTACAATTCATGTGCCTGTAATTTAATAAAAATCCACAGACGAGCACCGGCTGAGCTAAGCCTGCAAATATTTGTGTTTAATTTGTCAGAGGACGTCAGCCGTGGGTGAGACTCTCAGCGTGGGGCTTGCTCTCTGTTCCAGCAGGACCCTGTCCCCAAATCCACTTCCTGTTTCCTGTTTCAAGCGTTACAATTATTTTTGACAATAAGCTTTTTTGTAAAAGTTTGCGGTTCATGGTGAAAGAATGTTCTAGTACATTCACACATATGTTCTGGTTTAAACACTACACCATGTTTTGTGGGGCGGGGTCTCAATATTGGGAATTCAAAATGATTTGTTAGGAGGGAGGGGGTCTCTTTCTTTCTACCATTGCCCACAACAGCCCCGAAAAACTTTTGGGTGTTTGGCTCCTGTTCAACACCAAGTTCGAGTTTTACAGAAACACTTTGTGCTTATGATCAGATCTAAGCCAGCCCTGAGTCCTAGTACAAAAGTGGGGAAGCCAGAGAAAACTCTGGAAGCAAATTTTCTCCCCGAGGGGGTGTCTAGCTGCCAGACTTGTTCTGATAAGACGTGGGATTTACAGGGTCTATTTAGCGCGAACATACTGTAATGATCCCAGGATACAGCCTCACAGAGCTGCGGACTGTTTTCCTTTTCCCGGCTAGATAAGGACGGCCCAGACCAGACCACACAGCAGAAGAAAAGAGCTTTTTCTAGAAGGACCACATGAGAAGCACTCAGGAAATGAATCCGCTCTGGGCTCGGTGTCCTTCCCTTTATTTGCATTGTGATTGAATAATAAGGAGGCCATATGTGCATTTGTGTGAGTATAACTCTTCAGATAGAGCCCAGTATTTACACCTTTCACGGCGAGTCGGAATCAATCCCTCAGCCCATGCATCACACTCCTCTGTGAATCTGGCCTCACAGCCACCGCTCAGCCTCCAGAAAAAACACGCTACAGCTGCAATCCAAGGAAAACAGCCAGGCAATAAGGAAATATTTAGCTTTCTTTATATGGTTGGTGCTTTACAGCAGTTTGTATGTGATCTCGAGTACGATGGCCCTGAGCGGGGAGAGGGTGCTGCCAGTTTCTTCTCTAACACCAGCCTCTTCATCATGCCCCTCCAGGGCCTCCTACGTTAAGTCAGGCTCACTTTGCTCTGCCGGATTAGTGCGCACATTGGAACTTTACCCAACCACCACTGGAGATCTAAATGATAATCACATGCCGCTGACAGAACCGGTGGGAGGTGTCTGTAGTGTCCATATGGAGGAACCATCTGATCTCTACAGCTTCTCCACCGTGGTGATGAGATAGTCTGGCTGAGGGAGAAGCCACATCAGGTAACCCACGGTAACCTCACTGTCAATCCCTTTCTCTGTCCACCCAGCTGAAGGACCTGAAATGAAGGACCTTAAACTCTACCCTTTCACAAACCCCACCCACTGCATCCAAACCTCCTTACCGTCAACACAACTGACAACCCTGCATGCTCACACTGATACCTTATTAAAGATTAAAGGCGGCATTTGCACACTCCCTGTGAGTCATCAGCAGGGGACAGCCGCCAGCCTTGACCCACAGAATACACCAGGACGCCCTTCCAGCACTTGGTCTCTGCTCATCTCACATCTCCCATTATTGTTCTGCTTCCCATAAAAGACCTGCCTCTGTGACCTGTCGAAACCTACATTCATTATAATGAAACCTTTCAGACACTCGACCGTCTTCTACCTTTGACCTGTTATGTACGTCGGAATCCTGCTCCCTTCCCGATCTGCTCACCTACCCACGGCATCATTATCCCTGAAGCCTTCCGCTCCCACAAATGTACACGGCTCCCCACATCTGTCAGCGGATCTGTACCTTCCAGAATGATCAGGAGGAACGTGTGGATGGATGCCTCTTTTCAGACCTACCATTAGCACCTCGGTGACACCAGGCCACACGCCTACCTTCCTGTTTCATGCTTTGTACACTAACTGCACATCCAGAGAACCGTCTGTAAAAACCGCAAACGCCGGGGATGACATCACCCCACGGCACTCATCGCAAATGGCGAGGACACAACACCCCAAAGCCACGTGACCTATCTTGCATCTCCATGTGCAGATAAATACCATCTAAAGCGCAGAAATCATATTTTACGTCCTTAAACACCCCCTAAAATACCTTTTCCTCTGAGAATAAATCATACAGCCCTCAGGGTGAGTCTGGCAAAATCTCAGGGGCTGTGATGTTCAGGACACTTGGATGGGAACATTACACACCCATCATGAAGGATACAAATCAGCATATCTGGAGAGAGCTCAACACCATCCAGCTCCTTCTGCTTTTTGCTAAAAGCATCATCACATCACCACAGTCACAGTCAGGCTGACCCCACATCTGCTTGCACCAACACGTCATCAAATCTGAAATCTCCTGCCCATGGAGATTCCGGAAAACTCTGGGACGTGAGCAGTGAAGTCGGCTGGCCTTCCCACCAAAGGCAACAGCTGTTCCAAAGCTCCACTGCTGGAAAGTGCTACTGGTCTATCAAACCTGCACCCACCAGCATTTTAACTCCTTCTTTCCAAAATCTATCCCCATTTTGAACAAGGCCCACCCTCACCTCCTAGAGACTCCTGTCTGAACTGCTCTTATGTCACTTATCTACAGTTCTTGTGTCTCATCTTCTTCGTTAACCTGGGGTTACATGTGTGAATTGAGGCACTCGTCTACTGGAATAAGCTTTAACTACCGATTACATCAAATGTTTATGTTGACCAACAACTACACATGGAGAATAGCGTAGAGTAACAGGGGCACATGGCGAGTAACATAGAGCAACATGGGCACATACATGGAGAGTAACATGAATGTCATATATGTAACATTGGTACATAAAGAGTAACACGGAGTAGCATACGCACATAGAGGCGATCCTGATTCTGGCTGCTATTGTGTGGCTTTACTTGTCAGACGCTGTTATCTGGGCCATGCTCCAAGGCAGCCATGCTCAGAACGTGGCCCGGTGCCCACATCGCCAGGAGCATGAGGAAAGCACGCCCGAGGTGCTTCTGGGAAAAACAACAACAACAAAAACATAATAATAAGGACGACCTTCATACATTATTAAATACCCTCTGGAAGTCAGGTTCAGCAGTCAGAAAACAGCAAAAGTACATTTAAAGATAACTTGGGGAATTTGTGATATTTTTCCCCCTTTGGTCAGTGTTTTGGAAATTGTTTGTGCTTGTGGTCACTCTTAATTGTGCACTGTGTGGGAGCTCAATCCAGCCCTTTATCCTAATTCCTACACTGTCTGTTCCACTAACACAATAGACTCTTCTGTCTGTTTCTTTCAGCCTGACTGTATACTTTGCACGTGACAAATACAACCCCTCCACCATGGACAGAACCACCGCTCATTCAGAACAACAGAAGAAAAAGACAGATATGACACTAACTCATCAACCATTTCACAGAAAAAAGTGAATAAATTTGATGTCTTTTCAAGGTCCATGTTCCAAATCTGCTAGCACTGGGTGCCTAACATATGATCTAACAGCAACACTGCAACCAGGCATGAAGAAACAAATACCTCTACGAAAGAGCCGTCAGTACCACAGAAGAACTTCAAAATACCCCTACGGTCCATAAGGGAGAAAGGGAAATCTAAGGCGTTAATCAATATGCATATGTGACTGGTCTTGGGTTCTCATGTATATGTTTGACGTCTTCTACCCTTCCCAAAATACAGTTCCAATAATCAAGAACAGAAATACGGAGTACAGTAATAATACCCTGATATCATTCTTGTCCCTCCCCAAATATCAAGGATGCATCGATTGTATCCTTGACAATAAGACCAATCCCATAATTCATCGCATCGCATGTTTGAGGTCACTAGCAAATCAGCTTCCTCCCAGCATGTATCTCGAACAAGGCTGTTATGTCCTGCTGGCTCTCCTTTGCTGCCGTACCTCGTGTACCATCAGGTGGCTTCCCTGGCTCACTCTCCTTCTCCTTTGCTTTCCCACTTGCCTGTCCCCATCGCCGCAGTACTGATGCTACACCCACCCACTAACTAGCCCTCTTAAGGGTTGGGGAGACCTCGGAGATCTCGGAGCACCGGGCACCAACAGCACTGCCAAATAATCGTGAGGTGAGAGACATGGGCAGAGATATGACTGCCAGGATGGACCCGGCGACTGAACCATCATCTCCATAAATGCAGCACAGATTTTAAGGGATATTCATGCCCTCAGGGGGACGCAGCAAGGAGGACAGGGCCTGGATGAGAGCTGTCATCATCGAGCACTAAGATCTTTTATAAGTTTGCTTGTGGTAAGGAAGGTGACAGAGGAATGATTCGTGCCAGGGGAACCATGTCGAGGCAGCCCAAACAAGCCCCCAAATTCTGCTGAAAACGAGACCCCACCCACAATAACTCCCATCTATGACTGGCTCCACCCACAATAACTCCCATCCATGACTGGCTCCACCCACATCCCACTCTCCATCTATGGCCTGCTCACCTCTGCGGTAACCGGCACCCCCCCTGACTGGCGCTCCAGAGTACCCAACACATCATCTGGTGACAACATTGCCGGCAGACCTGAAGCAATTAAAATCTATAACAACATTACAGACAGACTGAGAAGTAATTACCTTTCCACCATCATTAATTAAAAATGTCAACTGTTGGAAAAAAAATAAGACCTTCTGACAACAGAGGAGAACAAAACAAACATTAATAAAGCATGTATGAGAAAAACAAATGAATATCATAAAGAATTAATTGTAAGTCGACTTCTGAAGAGTGTTTTATTCTCCATTATAACAAATCAGCCACAGTTAGATCAAGCCTTGCATATGCATGTTCCTAGATGAAGCATTTCCCAACTCACTTGTGGTTGAAAGGTTGCAGGTTCAAGTCCTGCCAGGGTCTCCTGGCAAGGGGTCGAATTTGAAGTATTTTTTACATCTGCCATAAACTTGCAGGCCACTCAAGCTAGTTAGTAATTTCAATTAAATAATTAGTTCGTACGGCATCGCCCCCTAATGGTCGTGGCATGCGGCAGTGCCCACCTCCTTGTGTGTGCCGCTGTCCCGCTGGCATGCCCGCAGAGGAATAAATAGAGCCATCCGTCAACCTGAAAAGGTCACTGGCTGCAGCACGAAGGTGACGGCTCGAAATGGTGCGTTAATTAATCTCGGCCCGGTGGGCAGCACGGGGGGTGGGGGGGGGGAATTGGAGTTGCCTGGCCGGGACTGACCTCATTCACTCGCAGGGCCAACAGGCGTTTGGGGGGAGGGAGGAAGGTAAAAACAACAACAACACCAGACAAGAGGAAGGGGGCCCCGAGAAAAACGGCCTTTTTCAATTTCTCCGTCATGTTTTAGTTACGGCAGAGCAGCATACAGAAGGAACAATTCTCTCATCGCCGGTGAATGGCATAGAAAACCAGGAGTGATCTGCATCTGGATTTTGGAATGCCGCTCCTTCTGTGGTCTGAGCCAGCGTTTTCCATTGGCCGCTCGTTCTGCATCCCGCAGAGGTTATTACCGGCTCATGCAGACGCACCGCCTGTCCGGACACGCTGGGATATGCTGTGGCTTTGCGAAAATCTACCCCCAGACCCTGACATTTTCATTTTGTATTCACTCTGCCCCCACCCCGCCCCCACCGTCCCCTCAAAACCCCCAGCATGTCGGACATGTACAAACAAGTGCTAGACGGCCACAATCGATAAGGGCTTTGATGTGTGAAATTCACACAGAAAGAGGCTCCCACGGTCTACGTGCATCCGTCTGTTCAGGCCGAATCAAACGAGCACGGAGGGGGGGAGTCAGAACACCAATGCCCCCCCTTCCCCGTTGGGTGTGGACAAGCAGCGAAAGCACAAGCTGAAGCACAACAGGCGGTTGGAAACAGGAGGAGATGGCTCGTTTGGGCGTCGCTTGTGTCAGAGGTATCAGGAGACTCCTCACCATCCATAATTCATGGAAGCTAGATCTACAGAGCCCCAAACTTCACCTTCAGGTTCCTCCTCCTGCATCTCCTTGACAGCCCCCTGCTCTCCACAGACACCCCCCCCCCCAATCACTCTCCTATCAATCATGACATGTATTTCCTCCTAAAATCCCTTGTATGTCCCTCTGAGCACTTTCCTGTATTTTTTCGGCTTTTACATCCCAAGGGAAACATCGGTGCCCAAGACTCGTTTGTGCCACACTGAGCGATCAGCCCCTAAAAAGACACCTGCTGTAACTCAGCAGCCGATACACTTTCTGTTCCCCGTTAATAGGAGAACGAGCGATGCTTTCATGTGAATGAAACAGCGCTCAGAGCACTCAGGAGTACCTGAGACTTTGTCAGTCCATGTTAGCATTGTCGGCTTGTGTTAGCGGGTAGCCACAGTACGGCCGGCGGTCCTCGCCAACTCGGCGATTACCAGAAAACGAGCTCTGAAACTTAATTATCCTGCTGGATTGGAGGAGGGGCAGTTCCTCCCCTGAATCTGCCCCTGTGTGGGGTCCCACGCACATGGAGGATGCCGAGCAGTACACTGCGAGCGAAAAATGATTAATAAATGGGTATGAGGAGTGTGACAGGAAGCTGGGAAGGAAGGTGGAAATAGGAAAATGCTGAGATCTGACTGAAGCATTAACGAATCCCTGCGAGATGAGACGATTAACAGTGAGGGGAGATGCCAGCGACCAGCTGAGCCTAGCAACACCTCAGAACGAGGCAGAGATAACGCTGAAACATTTAATGATTGTGTACAAAATGAGATGCTGGCAGCTTTAAGGCTCTCTACATCAGGTTAGGGCAGTGGGATAAACGCTGTGTGCTGATATTCCAGGGGGTAAACTACCAATTTACCCTGGGCAGACAGTCAGAGTGAGCATAACTGTCAACCATTAAGGTAATTTGGAACAAAGGCGTCTGCTGAGGGAGAGGATGAAGCAAACCTTTCCTTTGTCTGCTGCAACAAAAGGTTCAGTGAGGATCGGTCCCTCTGTCTCCCTTTCAGACACTATAAGGAGCGTCAATTGAGTTTCCAGCGCATCAGCCACCATGTGATGCCACTCCAGATACTTCTACAGACACTGAGACCATCCAGGACCAGGTCAGGGACCCTCGACAGACACTGTGACCATCCAGGACCGGGGCAGGGAACCTCTACAGACACTGAGACCATCCAGGACCGGGGCAGAGAACCTCTACAGACACTGAGACCATCCAGGACCAGGGCAGGGAGCCTCTACAGACACTGAGACCATCCAGGACCAGGGCAGGGAACCTCTACAGACACTGAGACCATCCAGGACCAGAGCAGGGAACCTCTACAGACACTGAGACCATCCAGGACCAGAGCAGGGAACCTCTACATACACTGAGACCATCCAGGACCAGGTCAGGGACCCTCTACAGACACTGAGACCATCTAGAACCAGGCCAAGGAACCTCTACAGTCACTGTGACCATCTAGAACCAGGCCAAGGAACCTCTACAGTCACTGTGACCATCTAGAACCAGGGCAGGGAACCTCTACAGTCACTGTGACCATCTAGAACCAGGGCAGGGAACCTCTACTGTCACTGTGAATGTTAAGGAAACAGTGTATTTTAGCTCATAAGAAAACTTTAGGTATAGCAGATGGACCTCAGACCAAAATACCTGCTTATTTCATAGCCTTGAGCTTCTAATCTTCACTGTCCGTGTTGCCCTAGGTTGAAGGGTGCACTAACACTGAGAAAGTCCCTATGAGGGAGCATCACTGTCGATAAAAATGGAAGCACAGGCAGGGGTATGAATAATTCACTGAGTCCTAAAACAATTACACCCCAGATGAAGCCTGTCTGCATATTTATAAACAAGGAAACTGAATTAGCGCAGGAGGAGCGCACCGTTGCCTGCTCGCATTAAGTGCCCTGCAGCGGCCTGCCTTATTATAAAAGCATCTGTGCCTTTTCAGCAGGGCCTGTTCCTTCTGGGAGTTTCTGCTGCTGCCCCCCCCATCTCCCCACAGTCACTCGGCCGCTCCAAAGGTCCCGCACCGGACCTAGTTCAGAATCTGGTGGGCCTCTGACCCTATGGAAGACAGCCCCTCCCCCTGCATTTGTTCTCTCAGGGATTCAACAGCAAATTCCTCGAGGCTTGGTGATGCCTACAGCCATGGTCATGTGATCCAGGGGGCCAATGATAGCGACTCTGATGCTTCCGCCCCACAGCAGGGTGTGTGTGTGTGTTTGTGTGTGTGTGTGTGTGTCTGTGTGTGCATGTGACTCTGTCTTCCAATCCACCAAGGACTCTCTATCCTTCCGTGAGAATAAGCATTGGTATCAGTTTTCCATCAATGACGCTCAGAAACTAATTAATGGGGGGGATCAACAGCGTCTCGCGAAAGGCGGCTTTCGATTAGCATACGCATCGATTATTCATGAGGAAAGTGAACAAATGTGCTATCAAAAATGCATAAATAACAGTTTTTATTTAAAATATGCATAAATCCACTCATTTTTAAAGGTGATTATGGTATACTTTATTTCACTGTGATACTGGCGGGAGGGTGAAAATGAGTCATTACAGACGGGCCGCAGACATCAGTGAAGCTCACTGACATTTTCATTAGCTCATCAAGGGCCACTTCACCTAAATGTCCATTTAACTACATTAAAATGTACCTCATGATAAGCTGAGGCTACTGTAACCAAAGGGCATCACCTCTAATTTTTTTCGCCATTTTTAAAAGAGTGAGTACATGGACATTGGAATGCTCCTGCCTACATATACCATCATGCGCTCATTATGCTCATGCCTTGGGATTCGAACCAACAACCTCCTGATCATAGGCACAGAGTCCTAACTTGACAAGCCTCACACCTACCCCTCAGCACTGTGAAACATCACTAAGTATTTCACTGTGGAAGCGTTATACTCCTGAATCACACAGCGATTCCCCCCAATCTACATCAGAAGTGGCCAGCTGTCGTCATGGTGACCTCATCCAGTTTGTTCTCTTCAAACAGAAGATCAATAATAAGGAAATAACAACTTTACTGACTCTCAGGGCTCACACTGCCAACACTGACTCACAGGCCCTACAGGGTCCTGTTTCTGATAAAAGGAATCCAGATTTATGCTTTTGGGGCGAAATCCGAAACCTGGCCATAAAATGGAAGCATTTTCTGTCCTGGGGGGGAGCTTGTAGCTGTTCACAGCCGTGTTTCCCAGCATGCCGGACGAACGTGATTAAACCGCACTTTGTTCCCTGGACTGTGTTCAAACAGCCAGTTTTAGAAGATTGCCGCGGGACGTAGCTCCAGCGTGGGGGCCGAGCCAGCTGCCCTTGGGGGTCTGATTCTTTCATCTCCAATGGGATGCCGAGGAGGTGAGTTACGGGGTCGCCCAGCACCTCAGCAGCATCACAGGGCTCCACGTTTGAAGCCCCGCGCTCCAGCGGGGCTCCGCCGATGATATTGATTGGTGTTACTTGATTGGTGTGTCAACAGCAAATTTCCAAACTCAGTCTATTATTTTGTCATTTTTGAGATGAGACTGCCAGTTACCTAAAGTTAGACTTCCTCATTATATGTTATACTGTATGTCAGCGTCAGGAGCCAAAACTCACTCAGTCCTCATGTAATCCAATGAAGTTTCCAAGACTCACTAAGTACACAGAAATTTCCTGGGAAATGTGTCCTGTGGACTTAGTGAGTTTTGGGAATTTGCTCTTATTTATTTCTGGAACCACATGACTTGAGGATGGTTCTGGTTGGTGTTACTCGATTGGTGTATTCAGTACTGTGTGTTTGCGTGCTCCGGGCCTTTCCATTTACTGTAGGTTATCTTCAAAAGAAATATGCTCTCCTCTTTCACCATTGTACACATTTATATTGGAGATGCACAATCAGGATGGTCATCTGCCGACATAGAGGCTGGCTAGCCGCCGCGCAGCTACCACAGCTGAGTGTTACTGTAATCAGACATTATGCTGGAATGATTAAACCACTGAGATCGGGGAAATTCATGCCTCGCCGCCCCCGTATGGAGCAGATGCTCGTTTTGCAAGAAGTCTTTATCACTGGATTGTTTGTTTAACATTTGAGAGATGTTTGCCTCGCCGGTCCTGCTCACAGTCAGCTCTCTCAGATCATCTGAAGCTTCTGTCACTCATTACAGCTCTCACTCAGCTGGGAAGTGAAGCATCTCTGCAGGTCCTGACGGATGAACTCCACCCAAGCAAATCGCAAACTACTTCTTAATGGCGCGCTTTATCTCTGTTTTGATAAAATCAGATAAACAGTCTCATAACACAGTTGCATTAATTAAAAAAAAGTTTCAATGTCCGACAGCACTTAGGTGTCGAACAGGTGGCAGCCCTAATTAAACAGAATAATTAACGAGCCGCTTTGTTCTTAATTGCTTTCAAGTTGCGTCAGAAAAGTTCTCTTTTCTGTTGTTTTTTTTTTTCCCCAGAACTTTCCATTGTCAGATAAACAATGTTCTCAGCAGGGTTTTTGAAAAGGGGAGTTTGCGGCTACAGAAGGCATGATGCAAGGATATCAAACGGAGCCGCATGACATGGGGTAGAAAGGCTATGGGGCGGAGATGGGCTTAATGACATGGAGCCATAAAACCAAAAACCGAAGATAGCTGATTGGCTTCAGCAGGAGGGTCCGGCGGCGTATTTTGAGAGGACAAGGGGGCTTATCTGATAGGACTGCCAGTAAGGCCCGGGTGACCGCATCCTCATAGCAGTTGCCATGGACACTCACTCATCACCCAAGTACAGTGGGTCAGTCCTAATATAAGCTGGACCGCACCTTCCCGCTGTAATGGCTCCAGCAGAAGCATCCGGAATGACTCCTGACCTCGTGTCACCATATAATTGCAAAACATGGTGAAGAATATCAGAGAACCAGCTCACCAGCATCCTGTCCCCCACCCAGACAGCCCCGGGTGAATTTCACCACACAGCCAGCTAACACCGAGCTCGCAGGCTGCCTGTGCAGGTACAGAGCGGCCGCTGATCCTCGTGGCAGGAAGAGAGTGGGGCAGCATGTGACCAGGATGACTCAGCTTTCAGCTGCTCCGTTCGTCTTTAAGGAAAACGAGGAAGGCAGGCCTGTATCCCAGGTCCGGGCCGAGCCAAAACCCCTATTTTAGACCCCTGTGTCAGTGATCGGAAGGCCATCAGTTCTGATGCCACTGTTGGGCCCTTGAGTGAGGCCTTTAACCCCCAGATCCAGGGGCGCTGCAGGCTGGCTGACCCTGCTCTGTGACCCCCAAGCTTGCTGTCACCTGTTTATGTGTCTGTGTGTCCTATGAAGAGCAAGACGGGATGGACAAAAAGACAATTTCTCCACAGGGATTTGTACTGTTCTATTGTTCGGTTGGCCATTTTTACTGGGGAAATCTTACCCATTCAGCACTGAATCTAACCTCACGCCTTCAGGAAATGTGGCAACTTTAGTCAGAGGCCTCAAATCCGCCTTTTAAAAAGCGTGTGCGTGTGTCTGGCATCTGAGAAACTGGCTGTCATTCATGTCAGCGCCATCACAAAGGCATGAAAAGCTGAGGAGAAAAAGGGGACAATCTCTGCCGCTTCTGTGTTTCCTTACTGCTGCTGACTCAAATGGACAGAACTAGTGAGGGTCCGGTCACTTTGGGCCATTTCTGTGACTAGTGAAAAAGGAAGCGTTTTATTGTGCATTTCATGACTTCAGATCTGTTACTTCTGATTTGTGATGGCCAGCTGGATGTTAAACATGGTGTTTTTCACATCTGAGACAGTAGATAAAACAAAGAGGCTGCAGTTTGCGATCAGGCCCACGCCTCCAGAGAGGTTGAAGTGTGCGGTCGGGCCCACGCCTCCAGAGAGGCTGCAGTGTGCGGTCGGGCCCACGCCTCCAGAGAGGCTGCAGTTTGCAGTTGGGCCCACGCCTCCAGTGAGGCTGCAATTTGCGGTCAGTGCAGTCCGAGGGCTGTGATGTTCTCCATGATCCGAGTTAAAATGGCGGAGGGGCGTGTTTGCAGCATTCCTGGGCTTTCACTTGCGGGGACCACGCTGTTTCCTGGCACATACAGTACAAGGAATTTTAATATTCTGTCCTCCAGCAGAAAATTAATGGTACATGCATGTGGATACTCCAAAGGTACAGGAATTTCTGCAGTCACCTTCAAATATGCGGGGACTATGACAGTTAGACAAGGAAATGCCCAAAGGACACAAAATCCTCCCCATACAGGAATAGTCATGCTTAATAACATTTCCAACTCAGAGATATCCTACATAAAATGGAAAAGCAGAGAGAGAAGTTTTATTCAATGATGTAACATCGAAATTATGATCTGGAAACCAGATGGGCCAGGGAAGAAAGCGGATGGCGGTATGTGGATTTTTCCACTGTAAGCGTGGACAGCAGGGCCAGGTGGCCTCACACTCACCGGCGGGCGACCTGTCAGCTCAGAAGCCGAATTTTAAAAAGGAACGAAGCAAGAAACATCCTCGCCGCGTCGCAGCAGCGTTAACAGCAATGTAACGACAACACGGGCCGCCTGTCAGGTCGAAAGCTGAATTTTAAGAAGGAAGGAACAAAGTCAGTAACATCCGAACAATGCTGAAGCAGCGTCACCAGCAATGGGACGACCGTGGCATGGGACAGCCGGATGGTACTGGTGGGAACCTGGTCTGAAAATGATCCTTTTTTAAATATGTTCTGAGCGATGTGCAGCTGTGACTGTGAGGCTACAGAAGGTTACTGGTTTGGATCCCAGGGTTGGCAGTGTGTTTTTGTCATTTCTGAATTCTAACAAAAATATAAACACATGTTACTGGAGATGACCCGTAAGTGACATGACGTTGACTGCCAGGTGACAAACATGCTCAGATGTTAGCGGGAACGCGGAGTGAACAAGATTTACACCCTCACGCTAAAGGACTTCAGATGCGAGTCCACTACTCACCCCATAACAGAGCCCTAAAATGAAAACTGCTCTGGTAACTCAGGCTATGCATGCTAGGAATTATGGGAGTCACTCTGAACATCAGCTCCTCTTTTAGCGTGGGGCTCTCTGGTCTGACCAATGTACTCCCAGTTAGGTTTCCAGACAGCAAACCAAATAGAGGGAAATTTTTACGCTGGGCTTGGTGACCAAACCTCATTCCTGTAACACTCTAGCCAACACATACGCGCATATTTTTAAAAGCATCAGTCTTTAGCTGGGCTGCTGCTATACGATGTGAATAATGGCCATTTTGTTCAAAGGCAGGACCCTGGGGATTGCAGGTCAGACTCGTGTCTTTAAAGGTCAAATAAAACACGCCAAATTACCAAAGAACGTGCAGCCGCACTGTCTGGCTGAGAAATGGCCTGCTTATTCCCCATTATAACAGCATACTTTAAAACCTAGCGTGCCCATTTTTTACTCTGGGTATTTTTAAAACGAGTCCTTTAAGGGGTGTCCTGATTGAGTACACCCTGTGAGTAGGCAGGACCTTGAAGCCCAGCTCCCCCTGGTGTAGGCCGGACCCAGATGCTGATCAGGTCACTGCGGATCGGAACCATATGGTCAGGGTCTATTTTCAGAGTCATTTGTGTGTAGGGATCAGCGAAATCTATGCTTAAATGGTGTCCTTCTGGCAGGCTGAAACCTCAATGCCCCAGAGCATTGTGGGAAACTTTCTGCATCCTCTGGCAGGGGGGTGACTGTTATTATTGGGGCTGGGGTCTAGACGGGTAGTGGGCTTCTTTTTGATGGGTCCCATTATTGTGATTGTTGCCCACATTCCAGGCTCCAGCCACCCCTGTGACCCTGGCTAGGCTGTGATTAGAAGATGGATGATTGGATCATTAAATAAAGGGCCGAAATCCACTCCAGCTTTACGGCCTGTACCCCCCCCCCCCAGGCCGCCGGGGTGCTTGGACCCCTCAGGGACAACATGATTCCAGAGTACTGGAGACCATATGAGGCTCAGAATCTGGTGCCTGGAGTTGGTGACACTACCGCGAAAAGATTTGCTCGCAACCCGGTCACGTGACGTTGGCAATGTGATGCTTGCCGTCAGTCACATGAAGAGCAGTACTGCAAAATGATTGGCTTGTCGCCAGTTGCCTGAAAAAACCTCATAATTCCAAAAGAGCAAATCCCCTTTTAATAATCCTGTCTCTGCGATGCAATTTAAATCTATTTACAACAGGAAATAAATAGCAGTACAGTCTAGGAAGACTGTGCAGTCTGATGAATGTGTATTGGCTTTATTATACTAATATTTCACTCTTTGAGTTTTATATTTATTAATAGAGTGCCAAGATAATAATCATTTATTTCTCCATATCTATCCCCACATATGTACTGTGATGCTAGCAGCCCATTCAGTGTACACATGGTTCATATTCCCAGTCATGCTGCAAATCCAACAGACCTTTATCTTTTAATGTAATAATCAGGCCAGGAGAAACAATATGTATACTTCAACTGTCATGGATCGGCAAGCGGGCGAGCGGAGAAGCAGGCGAGCGAAGCCGTAAATACGAACAAATGGGGTTTATTCAGGGATCCGGGCAGACATCGACGAACATCAGGACAATACAATGACAGATCTGGGGAATACTGACCGAGACACGGACTAAATACTCAAGACAGGCTGAACTGAACAAGCAACAGGTGAATTGGTGACAATCAGGAAGTAACATGAGGTAACAAGGGTGGCGTGGCACACATGAGGATCGGACGAGCCGGGCGTGACATCAAGTGCTTTATATGCTCATTTTTGGCTGTTTTTGGTTCAATAATGTAATAGTTAATTTCATAATCAGAATTATAACAAATCATCTATATTATTATGATTATTGTTGTTAATAATAATAATAATAATAATAATAGACCATGTCAAAGCTGCAGCACAAGCCTTCGGCCTTTATCCAGCCCCCAATAACTGACCTATGACAGATCATTGCAGATCTGGTTTCCATGGTGACAAGGTGGCCACGCCCACAGCCCCCCGAGGTGTAAAGAGATGCACATCCCCTGTCAGATAGTGAAATAATCACCTTAACTGGTCCAAGCAATTACACTTTATTTGCTGGCTCGTTTAACTTTGGGCAGATATTGATGAACAGAACTCTGACATGTACACACATGATGTTTCATTCTCTGCTTATATACGAGGACAACGTGGAAAGCACAGCTCGTTAGGTTAGACCGTGGATACATCTTTATGACCTTGAACAGTCAGCCATCTGTGTCAGCTTCCATTTGTCTGTTTCAGGAAGACCTTGAGGGAAAGCGACACTTCTTGTGGTTTCACACCAAGTGCCTTCTGACAGCCTGTTCACAGCCTCTGATGTCTCTTCTCCGAAAAAATGAGCAACGGAATTTTCTGGAATCTTCCGGTTTGTGCCGGGAGTCAGCTTAAAGTGATGGATTGCAGTGCTGTCCATATCAGCTGGGACATTTGTATAAGGACAAGAGAAGCTCACCACTGGCGTTTGACGCCACTCTCTGGCGGGTCAAAGTTTGAGAGTGTGACGCAGCTTTGGAGAAGGCAGAAGCCATTTTGATTCAGAGAGCACGGTGAAGATGCCCGGTGAGCGTGTCACAAAGAGAACTGGCCAGGTGTCAGGCACCCGTGAGGAGCGTGGGTGTGGGTATATCACATCACCAGTAAGGGTATACCAAAGCAACACCAGTTACTCATGGCAGACACCAGGAGGCGCTATGGCCAGCATCTCTCAGACTAATGCCACAGTATGACGGGATGTCCCACCAGACACGCAAGCTAATATCACACCTCAGGGAAACCTAAAACATGGGCTGCGTATCGCCCAGGGGCACCGGGACACACTTATCCTTTAGCCAGGAGCGTAAATTAAAAGTGCACAGCAGTGGGTAAGAGGCTCTCGACTCACCTGCCCGGCGCATCAGTGTAACCGGATCACTCTGCCTCTCAATAAGCTTTTATTGGGCACTGTATCCAAGAACATTATCTTCAGAAACCTCCCAACGGTAATAATTCATCATCGGAATAATGGCCATCGCGGGACCTCTGACCTGGAAGAACATTTAAAGTATCTATAATCATTTTTTAATGCTTCTGCGAGTGGCTGGTGCAGAGGAGAGTAAATGTGTGCCAAATAATGGACAGCTGCAAGCCTCGGTAATATAATCTCCAAATGTGTGATTTTTATAAACAGCACTTTCATCTGCGTGATTTGCAGTATTTGTGCAGTAAATTGCAAGCTTGCAGGTGACAGTAGAGGGCATGCTCCGGGTTGCCCTCCATCGCCATGGCGATCTGCTTCCAGCCTCCTCTGCAAATTCTCCCGTGTGCTCATTAAAGGACACCCAGCTGGTTCTCATTCACGGGACGGATCCACCGGCAGGGCAGACAGTGGGAGGGGACTGGGCTAGAGCGAGGCGATGGAACGTTCTCTGTGCAGGAAAACTAAACGTATTTGTGGTCGTTTTATTAGATTTAGCTAGCTTGTGATTTTAAAAAATTTCACTTCCTGATTTAGTGTCCCAGGTTCCCCGTTTTATGTTACGCTTAGACAATAAAACTTTTCTGCTTGCAGCGGAGAAATACAGCCCTCTTAGCCATTAAGGGAATGTGAAAGTCCCCTGGAATCGGAGCAGGGATCGGGATTAGGGAAACCTCACCGGGAGTGGAGTATTATAAACTAGGAAAAAGAATTTCCATGGGGGGGGGGGATTTCTGGATGGGTGGGACGTGATCAGCTAAGTGACAGGCTAAGTGACAGGCCGAGCCGGACCGCTGAAATCAGAAAGTGCCCACAAAACGCAGTGACCCCCCCCCCTGAAATATTTATTGATTCCAATTTGTTTCAAACTCATCAGTTAGAGATTTTTTCTTTTCTTCCTCTTTTTTTCCACTGAGAGCCGTTCACTCTTGGGGGCAGGGGGGTGAGGGCAGGAGGCCAAAAACTAGCAAATCATTAGGATGAACAAGTCAATCTGACTCTGGGTAAATACACTGAGGGCTGGGAGGCAGAACCAAACCTTGTCTGACTCACTGGGGAGGGGGAATGCATCTGGGTGAGCAGACACACACACACACACACACACACACTGTAATGTTACCATAACATTATTGACGAAGCCCAACCATCCATCAGACCCATTAGAGATAATTCAGAACCAAGAACTCGACCAATCAGGTCACCAAAACAGTATGAGGAAAATATCCAGAAACCTAATAAAATAATATTTTTTATGCATTTTATGTCTGTCTAACAGAATTGTCTCGTTTATGAGCCTGGGGGTTTTGAGGGTGGGTTATAGATATTGCGAGAATGCTGACATTCTTTGCCCCCCCCTATTTCCAGGTGATGTTTCCACTCTGTCGGACTCCATCAAATGCACGGCAGATGTTTCATCCGGGGTTGCAAGTGGGGAAGGTCACAGGAACGCCAGCGCTCTCTCGTTGCGGTCAGAGTGATACACAGAACATGGTGGGGTCAGGAGGTCGTGGTGGGGGAGGGCACATTATTACATTGTGTGGGGGGGGACGCATCGCCTGCCCCTCTGCTGACCCCATTTACCGTGCAGCCACTTCATCAACAAAGAGGAATATGTCTCTCTGGAGGACAGAGGAAAACTCAGCAACATCCCTGCTGATGTGTCTCCGGCTGCGGCCGTGAGCTGCTTCCTGTCAAAGAACACCTAGCTGGGTCACAAACAGAACCAACTGGGCTGACACGGTCACATGACCCAGGTCCCACATAGAACACCATACACATCCATGGCCATTACCGCTTATTTTTCCCAGCAGCCTCAGGAAATCGAATCTTGACTGTCTCGTTTAATCCTTGGGCATCAAGTGACAGTGCCACAATCCACGTGCAGATGACAAGTCTTCCAAAATGCCATTTTTGTCCCCATATCACAGTGGATGGACCCTCACCTGCCGGGCATAGCCAGAGTGAATGATCCATTTCTCTAAACGAAGCTGCACGATTCCTCTTCACGAATTCCCCAAGTAATTACTTCCCTTTTAAGTCTAGATGTAACGCACATGGGGTATACTGAATTTCAGCAAAAAAATGTACTACGCGGTGGGTATTATAATCACAGCCATTTCCACGGAATATAATAATTCGGTCAGAGTATGTTAGCATTATTCATGCCTGTGCTTCTCCAGGAAATAGCATTTCAAAAGGCATTTGGGAAAATCCTGGAATTTCCTACCAGATTTGTTACTTTGAAAACTCCGACCTGTCATTCCTGTCACCCTCGTTACTTTCCCTCAAGGAACTTGGAGGAAAAACACTTTCCAAGCATGAGCAGTCAAGTCCATTACGAAACCGGTGACCTTTGACCTCCCTTGCGGGTCCTGACCCTCCCCGCCAATTTGCTAAACGTACACCAGGCTATTCACTGGGCACCCCGTCCTGAAATAACACCCCCATTCCAGCCCGCAGGCCCCCAGTGCCACGTATCACCAGATCGAGCTCCTTTACTGTGGAACGGCATCTGGTTTAAATCAAAGCCAGCGTCATAACGAGCCTTTACCTCCATTATTCATCGCTGATTAGCGGCGCGGGCCGCCCTAGCCCCTGGGCCGCATGCTAATGAACCCCAGCGAGTTTCGGGGCGACATTCATTTACAGCTGAAACTGCTCCACCGACACACATCTGACGCGAAAGGTGACTCCGCCCTGGCCGACTGATAAATTACTCTCCGGGCCCCCGTGGACGGCGTGCGGGGGACGTCACCGCAGGCTTCCCCCGACATCACAGCTGGCTGCCCCCCACCCCCACTACGAGGGAACATTTACCCATTTATACTGCTACCAGAATAGCATAATGTGATAATTGCTAAAAATATGCAGGCAAAGCTACATAAAAATGTTGTGATCTTGTGTTAGCACCCGGCTAACAGACTAGCTTCAGTCCCTGTATGGCTGCAACACCTGCTTTACACTGGTATTTACATTTAGTGGGACCAGATTGAGATTGTGGCTCATAATAAGGCACATTCCCCACAGCCACCTGTGAGGGAAGTTATAACAGCTGGCTGACACGGCTTGACCCACAGGGCCACTTGTGGCCCATCCTTTGTTATTGGGCAGATGTGGGTCCCCAGATGCAGTTGTCTGCTGTGAGGACATCAGCATGAAGGCACCTTGCTCTGAGTTACCCATGAGTCTCTCCCTCTCTGTCTCTCTCTCTCTATACCTCCCTCTTTTTTATATAGCACCTTTCACAACAGTGTCACCCAAAGGCACTTTACATGGGTGTGTTGCAATACAATATCATTAAGCTGTCTAATTTCCCCCTGTCCCTCTCTTTGCTAATCTCTCACTCTATACCTCCCTTTCTCTCCCTCTCCCTCTGTCTCTCTCTTTACCTCTCTCTCCATATAACCCTCTATCTCTTTCTATTTCATCACCCTGTCTCTCCCTTTATCTCTCTTTACACTGCATGTTATCTCTCTCTCCCTATGCTTCTTCTTCTAAATCTCTCTCTATCTCTCCCTCTTCCCCCTCTCCCTGTCTCCCTCTCTTTCTCTCCCTTTCCCCCTTCCTGTTTCCCCCTCTCTCCCTCCCTGTCTCCCTCTCTCTCTCCCTCTCCCTGTCTCCCTCGCTCTCTCTTTCCTGCTGTGGGCAATCGCAGACACACATGCACACACACACACCTCAGTGCGCACACACACACACACACACACACCACAACAGACACATCTCAATGGACACACACACACATCTCAACGGACACACACACCCACACACAACTAACCTATCATGTAATTTCTGTTATATCCCAAAGCAATGTAAACATGCCAATAACCTCCCTACAAAGCCACTGTTAGGCTCTTGTTATCACACAAGCACAGAGTAACTAAGCCACAAAACTGCTGCTGTCAAATTCAGTAACAATCCTACACAAATGAGCACGGTATCTGTAGCAGCACAAAGAGCGCACATGAGCTGCCTGCTTCTCTATATCTAGCTCTGTTTTTTAAATATTAATTCACCATCCAATAACGTCACATTTGAAGAATATTTTCCGTGTGAATCCTGAATCCCTTTAAATTCACTCTCTCATGAAGCAGGAGCAGTCAAACCGGCCACAGATGCCACCGCGATAAAATCATATTTACTTGCTACTGTAACTCCTTTTCTATTCCTTATATTCTACTATTCCTACTAAACGTTACCATCAACACAACTGTTTTGAGGACAACAAGCAGCTTTCATGTAAATATTCCACGCTATTTTATTCATGCCCTGAGGGTTAAATAAATAAGGCACTTTATCAATTATAGACAATTTGCATGAAAGATTCACCCCGTTTCAGATTTTGCCTCATGAATCAGTGAAAGGGCAGGGGCGTGTGCCAGAGGCAAGCGGCAGGGCTGGAAATGTTAGAATGCCTCTTTGAGCATTGCCACTGTTTTATAATTAGATGCTTGTGGAAGTCAGAAGCTTAATTTAGCTATTGGGAAACCTGACAGAGGCACTCGGTGCAATTCCACTGGGTGACCTATAGAGTGTGCAGCTGTGCAGGCGGACCAATGGGGTGGGGGAGGTTGAGGGCACCCCACGCCACAAAGGTCCCAGGCAACGGGGTGAAGGAGCTGTGGGATAATGGTGTTCCAAAGGTGCCGGCAATCGCAGTGCTCACTGAACCCCCTTAGGTGCCCCAGAACTGAAGCGATAGGCCAAGAAGTAACTGGATACCTGAGGGGGGTCCAGACCCCTGCCAAACACTGTATTATCATTTCCTGAAAGGTGACGTCTCCTCTCCTGGGGGCAGCCATTATGGTGCTGGGTCACCCCCCCCCCCAGGCAGGAAATGATGTAGGTCAGGTGACAAGCTTCTATGCCCCACAGTGATAAAGAGAACACTCCAGTATCAGCCGTCACCATAAATGTGGCCAAGCGGTCTAACGTTTTATGGTGGGGCATGGAAAGCTTTCACAAAACACAAGATGAATTGCAAGGGGACTCCACTCACAGTCAAAAACTACCCAGCAAATGACTAAAAGTACGAAGCCTTTTTTAAAAGCATATGATGCGATTCAGTGTGAGTCAAACTCTGTCTGCTAGCGAATGTGATATTACAGAGCCAGCTTATTTCTGGGGGATGTGCTGGGGACTGAATCATCTCCCATTCAAATCGGCATGCTATCATGTGAAAATCGCATTCGTCATGTGTCACTTCCTGTTTATGCTAATGCTAGTTGAAAGGGCAGACATTTTGGAAAAGAAAAAACTATGCTCTAAAACAGTCACCAACCCTACTCCTGGAGCTGTACCTCCCTGCAGAGCTTAGGTACAGCTCTAATTTAACACACCTGATACAGATAAGTATTAGAACCAGCCATGTTGAGGCTAAGCTGGCTCTGATACTGAGATGCTGCTAAAGGGCCTGATTACCTGTATCGAGTGTGTTAAATTAGGGCTGCACCTAAGCTCTGCTTGGTGGCTGATAGCCAGGAAAAGGGGTAGTGAGCACTGCTCTACAGCAATTCTCATGGTAGGTGCTTCTGGTAAATGTTGTCTTCTAAAGAGTGCCAATAATGTGCCAATAAAATATTAAGGGTACACTTGAGCCCGAAAAGTCATCATTCAATATTGTGGGGTCGTGACCTACCAGCTGACTTCGAGGTGTGGATGGGGGAAGCTGTATGGATCACTGACTCCACTGATTATAACTTAAAGCTCATTTTTATCCTCATACCAACCATCAAACACACCGAAACAACACCCACACTTGTCCTTCACTTCAAACGCCAATCTTGCCTTCAAAAGCCAATGTGAAAGAACAGGATTTGATTTGGGAAGGTCAGCGGCATCGCAAAGAATTTCCCCAGAGGTCTGCGGTCATCATCCTGCAGCTACTTCTGAGTAGCAATAAAACAGAGGATATGAAGTTGGCTTTGGTGCTGGACCTTTAAATCTGCGACCGCAAGCTAATTAATTTACATTTACACATATTTGTTTGGTCGACACTTTAGTGAGGCAGGTATAACTCACATTTAACAGATCATTCTGTTTGCTTCATGAAAACCAAGCTTCCTGGAGCTTCGCTGAGCCTAAACGTCTGCTTGCACTAAATCTGTGCTGCCGTGATGAACGCAGAAGGAATTACGCTGAAATTATGGAGCTCTGAGTCACTCCACCCACCCACAGAATGATTGACAGGTCTCTTATCCAATAGGGAGCCCAGGATTTATTTACATCCAGGCTCTTTTGTTTTCACTTTACTCTACAAACACCATGATGGCAGTGGGATGTCATACACATCATGGTTATAGATAACTGCTAAGCCGCGATAAGCCAACATGCCTCCCCTCAGAACAGGGAAATGCACTGCAACGTGCGCAGAAATGCCAAACACTACCTGGTTTTCACATGTGACATACCGCTCCTCCGCAAAGCATGTTAAACACAGTTATTTCCTCAAAGAACCCACAGGAAATGTGAGGTGGAATGCGGACTTGAATCCCACAACATCCCCCCAGGGTACGGAGGTTCCTATTTCCCCTTGTGTTTGTGTGGGCTTCGCCCTGCTGCTCCTGTGGAGTGTACACTGCGGTCCTGCTCATAAGTGTATAGGCTCCCTTAAGACACAGATAATGACAACAGGAATCATTAAGATCTAAGGTTTAACAGAGTGAATTTGAGATTGAGACCCATGTCCAGTCGGTTGTGGGGCTGAATCCCGTGACCAGCAATGTAATCGTCCAACTGCATGGCCCTTAACTGTCTCTGCCCTGAGGGTTTTGGATGCTGCACACCCTGCTCTGTCACTCCAAACGTTCCTCATGGCCCTTAACTGTCTCTGCCCTGAGGGTTTTGGATGATGCACACCCTGCTCTGTCACTCCAAACGTTTCTCATGGCCCTTAACTGTCTCTGCCCTGAGGGTTTTGGATGATGCACACCCTGCTCTGTCACTCCAAACGTTTCTCATGGCCCTTAACTGTCTCTGCCCTGAGGGTTTTGGATGCTGCACACCCTGCTCTGTCACTCCAAACGTTCCTCATGGCCATTAACTGTCTCTGCCCTGAGGGTTTTGGATGCTGCACACCCTGCTCTGTGACTCCAAACTTTCCTCATGGCCCTTAACTGTCTCTGCCCTGAGGGTTTTGGATGCTGCACACCCTGCTCTGTGACTCCAAACGTTCCTCATGGCCCTTAACTGTCTCTGCCTTGAAGGTTTTGGATGCTGCACACCCTGCTCTGTCACCCCAAACGTTCCTCACTTGAATGCAAATCTGCTAAATGGCAATTTCATCTGTTCATTCATTTTTAAGGCTATATTTTTCAGACCAATTAAAGGGCCCGAGGAAGGTGAGCTACCCCAGTGATCTGTTTTCCTTTCATGACAGCTAAACAGGCCAGCAAACTTCAGCTAGAGGCTAATAGACCAATCAAACTTCAGCTAGAGGCTAACAGACCAATCAAACATGTGGTTGAGAGAAGAAGCCCCACCCACTTCGAACCCGTCATTACTACCTTGGGGTTAGGATTAGGGTTGCCTTAAGGGTTAGAGCTAGTGGTCCCTGATTGTTTCAAACAGACTGAAAAACAGCACATATCCTAGGGCTGTTGCAATAATAAATGAACACCGGAAGGGTATGCTCTTTCACAAACCTGGGCAATACCTTACCGAGTTAAATCTGTGCCATGCTTCTTAAACTAACAACCCCGCTCTGTTATAAATCATTTTTGTACATAAGAAACTTATTTTTATTTTATTGCTTTAATATTCTATTATTTTTGCACTGCAAGGGACTGCACACAATTTTCGTTATACTTTTGTATAATGACAATAATGTTTCTGATTCTGATTCTGTATTTTAGAGAGGCTCATGTGTACCACAGTCATCAAAGCA
Organism: Paramormyrops kingsleyae; assembly: GCF_048594095.1. NCBI lineage: Eukaryota > Metazoa > Chordata > Actinopteri > Osteoglossiformes > Mormyridae > Paramormyrops > Paramormyrops kingsleyae. Next base: position 47,571,532 of record NC_132800.1, on the reverse strand, counting down.
ATCTAATTTATTTGTTAAATTGATTGCTAAATTATCTGAGGCCTCACATGCCTTTGCATCCCTTACATTTTGATGCCTCCGGTAATCTACCCTGGTAAATCGAGTTACACAGTTTAGTTATAAGCTGCAGGACCTGGATCAGTTCCATACCTAAACGGTCATGCCCCCTGCTGGACGTTCTACAGGAAGGGAGTCAGCCAGATGGAGAGATGGACGGCAGTGACCTTCTCACAGCGACTCCATCCTTAATGGCGCGAACATCAGAAGGGAGGACAAAATGATGACTGTAATGATGAAGGAAAAACCACAGCCATCAAGCCGCCAGAGCCGCCGTCAGCACCCTCCAGACGTGAGGCCACTGCTCTCCATACTGCTATTTTCTCCCCTCAAAAAGAGGGGAAAAGGGAATGATTGAAAGAGGTTGGGAAAATCCTACATGAGGTCCATCAGTTCCTTTAATCAGCCCCAATTATCTCTATGGCAACTGCTGTCACCACGGCAATCGGGGGGGGGGGGGGGGCATTAAGTGTTACTAGGAGATATAGCAGCTTTCGGCGCTGAGTGAGATTAAATAAAGGAGTTTCAATTTGAGTCTCTCTACCATAAAGCCCCCCCCCCCCCCCCCAGTCTCACAATCAGCTGAAGAGTTATTCCTGAGGCCGTATCAGGCCGTTTCAATCAAACGCCCGCCCCCCCACTCCGTGTTTATACTGATCACAGTGTCCTGGGGGGGGGGGGGGGGGGGGGTCTTTTGGGTTTGGCTCAGAGGTTTATAAATGTCTGCCCATCTCAGATTTTTAAAAATTCAAAAACATGGCTCTGATGAAAACTGGCTCTAACCGGTTTTAATTCCATTCACCACGTGTGTCAGTCTACATACATTTTAATGTATGCAGTGAAAGACCATGATGCCTATGAAGCTGTTTAGTGGTCAGTGTTCTAACTTTGCTTGGCCATCTACTCGGCTTTAGCGGCCGCTGGCGCATCTCTCACCCCCTCTGCCCGTGTGACTCATTGCACCCCCGCACTGATCCCGGGGGGGCTGTCAGTGGCCCAGCCGATGCGTCCAAAGTGGTAAAAGATTCCCAATGGCTCGCCGCTCGATTCAATCTACTGAAGAGCTATTTTGGGAAGGTGGGGGGGAGGGGGGGGCAGTAATTCGGAGTTAAATTCAATATCCATCCATCAGACGTGTCCTCCCGTGACACAGAGACCAGTGCCCAGGCGGCACCTTGGGGGGGGGGGGGGCAGGAACGGACAGATGATCCACAGAAAAATAAATTAGTCTGATGAGAAGCGGAACGGGAGCCTCAGGTTCCAGGAATGAGGTGGAATCGAGCCGGATCAGCTCATGGCCAGGGGCTGACCCAGATACAAGAGGTCACCTTACGACCCAACCCCCCCCCCCCCCCCCCCCATGGTGGAACCCCTTTGGAGGGACAAGTGGACCATATTTTGGGTTTTAATCAATAAAGAAGTTTCAAACGAGGTGTCAATATCTGAAGCCCTGGCATTTCTATGAGATCCACACATCAGAAAAACATAGATAATAGGTTAATCTTCAAATCTACATAATCAGGCAGACTGTGGATAAAGGCAGGTAGCCATGCATCCAGCACAGGGCAGTTCTGACATCTCAAATGACCTCTGATGACCCTAAGAATGAGGTCATGGCCTCGATGGCTGGCTCCCGAGCCGCTTCTCCATGGACAGCTGAACCGTACCTGTAAGTGGCATCTGATCATTCATTACTCAAGCCTAGTTGGTCAGGAGACCCATCTCTGCATTACGCCACTGGAGGCGGTTTATATAAATAAATTGTGGTCCCACAAATCATAGGTTTTCAGAATGACCGGCGTCGTTGGGTTCGCCTCGCCGGAAAGGCAGTGACACTGAGCACTATCTACAGCATTCAGAAAGAGCCGCTGCAAATCCTGATGGCTGATGTCTGTGACGGGGCTCCTGCGCGCAATAACTCACCAGAAATGTCATCTCTGGAATGGAAAACATGTTTGACAAAAGGTTCTCTGGCTATAGAGTCCACATCTAGGCCAAAACACACTGATCTTTGACCTCCTTGGCAGCCGGGAGGCTGGCAGGATCAGAGCTACATTAGAGTAGACGCGAGTCTCATGTGTGACTTCTGTGGTATAACAGATGTACAGCATAAAATGCAGCATAAAAACTCAAATTCAGGCTTGAAAACGACAGGCTTTCTGTTCCCAGAGCTAAAATGATCAGACTGCTGGACTTCTTACGTAAAAGGCGGCCCTGACTCACTGTTCGGGGATGTTTTGGATGCCATCTGTGGAGCTGTCAGGTAACATGCGGCGTGGGGAAGAGCCCCCGCTCACAGTGCGGCATCACCTGAGCCAGACAGAAAGACAGGACAAGGACTGAAGGCGCCTAAGGCAGCGATTCAATAGGCACAACCTGTACTTCTCTACCTGAAGTGTAAATATTACACATTATATTACATAGCGCCCAAGGTTGGTTATTCCAGAAAGTTCTCAGGGAATTTCAGCTGGGAAAAGCTCCAGCAGCCTCCTTTCTCTCCGCCCCGGAGGGTCGCTCCGCATTGCCACCACGTCGGTGCTGCCGGGGTAATCGATACCAAGCTGACTACAGCTGAATTGCAGGTTCGTCAGAGTCACCGGCCTCCCGAATTCCCCCCCCCCCCCCCCCTTCCATTTAGCCGTCCCCCAGACCGCCTCATCGCCCTTAAATGCCATCTCTGGTATGAGGCCCTGGATCATTACGCTGGCATCGATCTGCGGTCCCGCGCCGGCACCCTGACATAATGCCGCGCCAAAATTCCTGCAAAATAACAAAGCACGGATGGACAAAATGCAGCATATCGCTGGCAGAGCGCCCTCGCTTCCATCCCGATAACGGGTCACGTGACCCCGCAGGCTGCCGGGCTGACACGAATCGATAAGAAAAGGCACGGCTCAGCCAGCATTCTCGCTGATGACGGTATCCGTCCGCAGCAGGGCCGTAAGTCACTGGCTGGCTGCTTCCGATGGTAATCACCATCGGGGACGGTGGAATATTCACCATCAGCTATCGGTTGAAGTCAATTTCAGGCTCGGTATGACTGATAAATGTTCTGTAGGAATTTTTCACCCAGGTGAAAAAATGAAGTGCTTGCATTTTGGATAACAGCATCCCCTCCAAGGGATTCATGCTAGAAATGTAAGGAGCACAGACTCTTATTTTGGGGAGTATGTTTATCCTGAATCCTCAGAACACACCCTGATGGAATCGCCACCCCTTTAGGCACCTGAAGTTCACTGTGTGTTCCATGGCGGGCACTGCAACGATGACAGGTTGTGTTCAGGCTAATGCATTCGGCACCCAAAGTCAAAAAAATTAAAATGCGTCTTCTGAGTGAGGCACTGGGGGTCAGGTCATGCTTTTTATGCCTGGGGGGGCATTAAGCCTCATCACAGAAAGCATGATCTACATCCTAAAGAACATAAGGCTTCTAGGGCAGTTAGAATAAGGTAAGCACACTGGTGTCCATCTCTGCCCTTAATTACTCCATTCAGATGGACAGCTAGTGATCTCACAGGGCACATCAGGGGTAAATCAGAGGCCGTCCACAAACCTATGACAGGTGCACACTGGCGTGGCTTTGGCCAGAAACGGCCACAGTGACGCAAACCAGAACCCAGGACCCCAGAGCACTTCAGACGATGGTATCAATCACTGTGATCATCCAGCGTGAGACTTTCAGTACGGGAAAGAAGGCACGGACATACCGTACCAGTCAAAAGTTTAGAAAAATCTACCCAGAGAAAGGTTTGTTTTAACTATTTATCAACTATTTAACATCTCAGAATATCATAAAGACATTACAACTATAAAATAACATATATGGAATAATGCACTGACCAAAAAAAGCATTAAACAAAAAAGAATAATTTGTTGGGGATGCCAGCTCTATGGTTTGTGAGTCAGAAGGTTACTGATTCAAATCCCTGGGTTGGCAGAGTGATCCCACCATTGGGCCCTTGAGCAAGGCCCTTAACCACAATTTCCCCAGGTACTGAGTGACCCTACTGTCTCCTCTACACCAGTTTCATGAGGTGGTCTGCTGGGATGCTTTCCCAGCTGTCCTGAAGGAGGTCCCACATATGCAGAGCACACATTGACCGCTTTTCCTTCACTCACTGGTCAAACTCCTCCAATGCCATTTCTAAGCCATTTTTACATATGGGTCAGGTGGGCAGGTCATGTGATGTCTTTATGCTGTGTATGTATACAGGACATATCCAGGGCTTACAAGAATATTAAGAGGCCCAAGTCATTTACTGAACAATCCAGATAAAAAAGTGTGCGCCATGTGTCATGGTCACAACGTCCTTGTTCCCATCTCGCCAAAGCCTAGTGCATTGTGGGGATTCACTTGCCAGATGAAAGTTTGCCTTTGGGTGAACAGCAGCAGCTACCTAAGTAGCACTTGCAAATTAATCATAAACCCCCCCAAAAGCCCTGTGGCAGTTTTTTTTTTCAGGAATTATACTCTTGCTCCCCTTCTCCTGTTTAGTGCGGCAGGCATATTTAGCTAATATCACTTGTTGCATTTGATTAATGAGTGAGCTCCAAACCCATGACCGGCTGATCATGCTAGGCTAATCGTTTCAGTGCCATCCATGCTAATATGAAACGTAGCTAAATCCTGGGATTTAACCTAGCATACAGATTGCTCCCACCTGCCTTAGCAATTCAATTTGCCTTCAGCAAGGGTATTAGGGGACTTTAACTGGGCCAAGGAACAACAGCACTTACCCACAATGCTTATGGAAGATGGCGGCCAGGCGCGAGTGTGTTAGCACTGTTCGCTGCCTCCTTGCCATGGGCTGCTCAGATGTAATGCTTCCTCCCGAGTGTTCAGATGTAAAATCTCTCTTTAAAAGCTCGCCTGCAAATTGTGCCGGTCTGTCAGAGGTTGATTAATGCGGCATGTCGCTGAGGGGATGCGACAAGCGAGCAGGACATTGCAGCGCTGCAATTTACAGCCTGTCGTATGGACATGGCTCTGGGGGAGTCGTCCACCACCAACAATTTGCCTGTCTTCAGTAAACAAAGATGTCTATTCTTAGGGATTTTAGAATCAGCCCTACACTTCATGCACAAGGAAAATGCAATGCAGTGCAGGCAGGTTCGCCCAATCAGTTTAACTGTCTACGCCTTAGGTCTGCGCTGATACCAACCAAAACCGGGTCGACCATGTAGCTTTTGAAACTTCAGAACCCCACCCTTTGCTCGTTCCACCAATGCTAGACATCAGGAGTGTGGCCCAAAGTGCCTTGGGGGTGTGGTCACAGGTGTGTTGAGGGCTGGTCCTGCGTTCGATTTTCTCTCTCCGAGTCGGAACTCGGATAAAAACGTCATGAAAAACGTCACTTCGTTTCTGACGTTGAAACTACTAAATGGATCTACTAAAATATTATGAAGCTTTTAATGTGGTTTGAATAGTTCGTGTTTCTTGTTTGTTTGTCTCTCGGAATAAAAGAATCTCACTCCAAATCTGCTAAAATATAAAGCAAAAACACACAACATGTTCATGGGGTCATGTTTGTTTAGAGATGTGTAGCTCGACGGGAGATTGGTCGGACGGGACGTTACGGCTTTGGAGAGATAATCAAATGCACCATGACTACAGCCAACCAGGAACTGGCTCATAATATCGGGGCTCAAGCCTGCCTCTGCTTCTGCATAGGCATGAACAAGCAGGGGATTTTCAGATGGGATCTGCCTGGGTGAGAAAGATGTCTCTATGACACTACGCCAGGTGGTCCAACAGCTGGGCCTGGGACAAATGTGTCCTCAAGCTCCAGAAGAGCTGCATCCATCCCATACCTAAGCAAGGAAACTCCACAGAAAATGCGCACACTCTGTCCAGGATGTATAGCTAACAGGAAGACTCAATGAGCACACCTTTCATTTTACCTTCTGGCTTGATTTTCACTAATAATTTACTCGGGGGGGGCAGCACATCCTACCTAGTACCTGCCTAGCAGGCTCCCACACCAAGTGTAAATCAGGAACTAATTTGAATCTATGCTGGATTCTTCCAGAAAACCTCACCTATGGGTGCAGTGGCAATTTGAGGATGAGCCTCGAAGAGCCTGAGGTGATTTGAGAGCCCCAGGTAGGGATGACTTTTTGAGGATGAGCCCCGAAGAGCCTGAGGTGATCTGAGAGCCCCAGGTATGGATGACTTCCCCTTGGAGCGTCCAGGCATCTCAAGGTCACAGAGCAGATCTCTGACACGGTGCAGAAGGGGAAGATGAACCTGTCTATAATTTGTTACTGATCGGGCAGTCTGCCCCCCCCCCCAGGCACGCACAGCGGCACCAATCATTATGGTACCATTCCTGAGAGCTGCATCTCCACCGCAGCTCCGGTGGAAAAGGTCTCCATAGACCTGAGGTGCTCGTTTCACATAGTTCATCAGTGATGACTCACATTTATTAATGTGACTGGTACCTGGAACGACTTAAAACATGTATGTTGTTATTATTCCATTAACGGAAAAGTGGCTTTGCAATGCTACAATATACGCGATTATTGAAACCAGGCGTTTCACATAAGCAACAATGGCAGGGTGATCCACTGGCACTAAAACCTGCAGCTGACTGCAAATAAGCTTCTTTTCATGTGACAAACTACAAATGCTCTCATCACGGTCATTTTTACAGAATTCCTACTAGTGATGCGCGGCTCAACCTGTGACCCGCTGGTGCGGGCGGTTTTAGGGCAGACATTTTTAAAATATCGCGGGTGTGGGCGGGTGTCACGCCCTGCTCCGTCCACTCCCGATGTGTGCCACGCCCCCTCATTATCCACATGTGCTTCCCCGATTGTGCCCAGCTGTTCCTTGTTATTTTGGCTTGTCTTCTGTATTTAGTCCGCGTCTGAGTACGTTACCCCAGATCCGTCATTGACGTTTGTTTGATGTTTATTGGTGTCTTGGTCCTGTTGTCCGGAATAAACCCCGTTTGCCTGCATTCTCGGCTTGCTTCGCCTGCTTCCCGGTTCGCTCGCTCACCCCATCACAACAGAATGACGGATTTCCCCAACGCACCTCCGCAGGTCGATGAGTAACGCGTCGATCTGTTCCGCGAGGTGCTCTACTGGCTCCACCAGCCGGAGGTCCGGGAGGACTCCGGACTCCTGGATTTAGCCAGCCAGAGCGGGACCCTCCTTCAGGAGGTAACCCCGCTCACGGCAGCGCAGGTAATGGCGGAAGTGCGCGAGAACCTCCGGCAGCTCGTCAACAGGATTACGGAGAAGCGGCTTCAGCCGCTCGCCCTCTCCGAGGTGACCCCGCCGCCATCGACATGCCCCAGCCGCAAGAAAAGGAAGAAGCGGAGGGGGAAAGGGGAAGCAGCCGCCCCGACGCTCTTCTTGTGGGCCTGCTCCTTACTCCCCGCCTGGGATGACACCGCCGCTGCACCGCCTGCAGCAACAACGGCTGCTGACGCCGCACTGCCCGCGGCACCGCCTGCTGCTGCTGCGGCCGCTCTGCCCGCGGCTGCGCTGCCTGCAGCTGCCGCCTCTCTGCCCGCGGCTGCGCTGCCTGCAGCTGCCGCCTCTCTGCCCGCGGCACCGCCTGCTGCAGCTGCCGCCTCTCTGCCCGCGGCACTGCCTGCTGCAGCTTCTGCCGCTCTGCCCGCGGCACCGCTTGCTGCAGCTTCTGCCGCTTTGCCATCAGCACCGCCTGCTGCAGCTACTGCCGTTTTGCCAGCGGCACCGCCTGACCCGCCTGTCCTGCCTGACCCGCCTGTCCTGCCTGACCCGCCTGTCCTGCCTGACCCTCATACAGTCCCTGCAGCTGCCACCGCTCTGCCTACGGCAATGCCCGAGGTGACCGAGGCGGCGCCCCCTGCTGGCCGCGTGATGGTGATGCCCGCTGCGGCGCCCCCTGCTGGCCACGTGATGGCGGCGCCCCCTGCTGGCTGAGTGACTGCGGCGCCCACCGAGGCGCCCCCTGCTGGCCGAGTGACTGCGGCACCCGACGAGGTGGCCCCTGCTGGCCAAGTGACTGAGGCGCCTGAGGAGCCTGCAGAGGCGCCCCCTCCTGATCTGCCTGTCTCGCCTGTCCTGCCGGCGCCTGTTCTGCCTGTCTCGCCTGTCCTGCCGGCGCCTGTTCTGCCTGTCTCGCCTGTCCGGCCGGCGCCTGTTCTGCCTGTCTCGCCTGTCCTGCCGGCGCCTGTTCTGCCTGTCTCGTCTGTCCTGCCAGCGCCTGAACTATCTGTCTCGCCTATCCTGCCGGCACCTGAACTGCCTGAGGTGGCCGCGGTTGTGCCCCCTGCTGGCCGCGTGATGGTGGCGCTCGCAGAGGCGCCCCCTGCTGGCTGCACACCCGAGGTGCCCACAGAGGCGCCCCCTGCTGGCCGCACGCCCGAGGAGGCCGCTCTGCCTGCGGCACTGCCTGCAGCTCCGGCTGCCGCTCAGTCCAAGGTGCCCGCCGGGGCGCCCCCTGTTGGCCTCACGCCCCAGGTGTCTGCTGAGGTGCTCCTTGAGGCTGCTGGGGGCACGCCCGAGGACGCCGCCACGCCCGCGGCACCCCCTGCTGCTGCTGGCCGCACACCCGAGGATGCCGCCACGCCCGTCTCGCTTGCCTTGCCCATCTCGCTTGCCTTGCCCGTCTCGCCTGCCTTGCCCGTCCTGCCCGTCCAGCCCGGCTCCTCTGTTGGCAGGCTAGCCACGCCCTCGGCTCTGGCCGCGCTGCCTGCCGTCGTCGCACTGCCTGCGGCGCCCCCGGTTGGCCAAGAGTCAGCGGTACCTATGGCACTGCCTGCACCGCCTGCTGCTGAGGCCGCCTTTTCTGTCCTGCCCGCGGCCCTGCCTGAGGCCGCCCCTCTCGTCACGTCCACAGCTCCGGCTGCCCTGCCTGCAGCCACGCCTACGGCTTTGGCTGCCCTGCCTGTTGCCTCATGGGAGGCCCTGACTCCTTTGCCCTTACCCCGGCAAGGCCGACACCCTCCGGGACCCCACCTCTCGGTATCCCGTAGGGGCCGGGGACATAGACGTCGGGCCCGGGTCCCGCCCGCCCTGCCCCCGGGCTCGCCCATTCGACCCCTGGCCGTGGCTCGGTGGCTGCCTGCGGGTCCTGCGCCTCGGGGTTGACGGTCGCCGCCGGGTCCCCCCCTGGATCCTCGGTCCCGGTCCTCAGTCCCGCCTCCGGCTCCGTGTTGGCCGCCTCCGGGCCCCCCTGCTCCGGCTGGGCGTCGGACGGCGCCTTCGCCGGCTCTGGCTGCGCCTCCGCCTGCCGCGGCTTCCCCCTCCTGCCCGCCTTCCCTGGGGTTCCCTCCTGCTCCCTCCATGTCCCCTCCGTCATTCCCTCGTCCCGTTCCCTTGGTCCCTGGGTGGTCCCCTCCTGCTCCCTTCTTCCTCTCGCCTGCGGCCCCTCCGGCCGCTGCCCGTCGCCCGCCTGGGTTCCCTTGGGCTCCCCTGCTTCTTCCTCCCTTTCCCTCTGTCCCGCCTGTTTCTGCTCCTCGTCCCTCTGTGCCTCCTCCGTTCCCTTCTGGTCCCTTTGTCCGTCCTGTCTTTGCTCCTCGTCCCTCGGTGTCTGCTGTGTTCACTCCTTGCCCTGTTGTTCCTCCGTTGTCTGTTCCTTCTGTGTCTCCTTTCTCGGTCTGTCTGTCTGCCTTCCCGGTTCTTTGTCGTGTCCTGTCTTTCGTTTCATCCTTGTTCTTGTTCTGTGTTTCGATTCTGCTCCCTGTTTTTTGTTGATGGTCTTGCTTTTTGTGTTTCAGGTCCTGTTCCCTCGTCCCGTCCGTCGCCTCCTCTCAGGCGCGCCCGGAGTGCGCGCCTTTGGGGGGGGGTCCTGTCACGCCCTGCTCCGTCCGCTCCCGATGTGTGCCACGCCCCCTCATTATCCACGTGTGCTTCCCCGATCGTGCCCAGCTGTTCCTTGTTATTTTGGCTTGTCTTCTGTAATTAGTCCGCGTCTGAGTACGTTACCCCAGATCCGTCATTGACGTTTGTTTGATGTTTATTGGTGTCTTGGTCCTCTTGTCCGGAATAAACCCCGTTTGCCTGCATTCTCGGCTTGCTTCGCCTGCTTCCCGGTTCGCTCGCTCACCCCATCACAACAGCGAGCAAGTTACAAAACGCATTTAATTATCGATGAAAACGTGTTGTAAACGGGGTCGGCGTATATTTTTCAATTTTGGAGTTTTCAATTTGTAGGATAATAAGCTACTAGTTTGGTGAAATATCACGGTTAAGTATGCTCTGCTCTACTTCATTTTAGACAAAATTAAGTTAAAAGAAGACCTAAGTTCTACTAAGTTCATTCAAATCTGACAGTTCTCAGATCTGATGTTACAGTTTTGACAACTAGTGTGTTTTGCATACATGCGCGCTTGTGTGTGTTTGTGTGTGTGCGAGAGAGATGTCTTTCGTGCAATTTTCCGCAAACCTTCAATAAATAACGACGTAAAAATCGATCTTTCGGTTTCTTTGTTGTTGCTTGGTACACAGTTAATCTTGCATAAAATTGTGTCATCATCTTCAATCAGGGTACCCGCGGTCATGGAAAACCTGGATAAGTTTTGGAATTCTTGGATAGAGAGGAAAAGTTATGGAAAAGTTTTGGAAACTATAGCCTTGTTCATTTTTGTTTCCCGCTTCATTCCGCAACGCGCTAACAGAAATGTACGAGTGGAAGTCAATACTTAACTACCTTGGTGAACATCCGTTTCCGCGCAGATTTCGCGTATTTGAGATCGCTGCTTTTTTGCTCGCTATTCCAGTTTTTATGGTTTTATTTATTTTTTTGCACGTATTTGAATTTTATTGATCACATTTTCCCGTTTTTGACTCCGTTTGCCTCTACCAATCATAAGGTATACGTATAACTTTAATATCGGGATTAATTTTCTTAATAATTGTACGCTATTTGCACATTGGGGAATCATCTGTGTTTATTAGGTAAGCAGATTGGCTATTATCGTACCGAAAATTGTAGTAGGCCTATTACTGTTGTGCCGTAAGCGGGACGCGGAGACAAAGGAGCGGCTGTCAGGATATCGGCGAACACAGGTTTTTTTAATAATAGTAATAATAAAAAAAGGGGGGGGGGGGCAGGCAAGAAAACACGCAGTGATATTACAATGACCGGACTGGGGAAACAAACTGAAACGCGGACAGAGAACTAATAACAACGACCAGAAAAAGCTCATCACACGGGGATTCCACACTAGGTTAACGAGGGGGCGTGGCACACGGAAGGAGCGGACGATAGGGGCAGGACAATTACTATCTGAAACTTCATGATCATCAAATCGAAGCAAACTTGTGGGTTTTTGAAAATTTTTTTGTGGTACTGGAAAAGTTTTGGAAAGGTCATGGAAATTTATTCTGCCAGAACTGGGGGAACCCATGCGAATCTAGCACAAATCTATGTCATCTATGGGTTACAGTGTCACAAATGACACTTCATTGGTAGGTTCCATAGCAATACAGGCTCAATGGTGTTTTTTTTTCCTCGGGTCGGGTCGGGTTTTGGGTCATTATCCACGCGTATTTTTGCGGGTTGGGTGGGGCGGTTTGGATTTCCTGACGGGTCGGTTTGGGGCGGGTGTTAAAAAAAGCCGACCCGAGCAACACTAATTCCTACATTATTAAGTCGTTCTAAATTTCTTACTGCTGTACTTCATTAAGTAATTTAATGTTGCTATACTTTAACGTGAGTTAAATATGAAGGTACTTTTGCACCCTTATAACTATCCTAGTGGTTTTATTGGCCCATTTTCTCACCTTCTTTTGGGTTCCTCAACAGCAATTGGACCATTTATTTTCCATAGGCAATCATATCAAGGCATGCCAAAAATCTGTAGCTGTGTAACTAAAAAGTTTACAGCCACTTAGAAGAGAATTAGAAGCTTTTTATTGTTATTATACCCGGTATAATGAAATTGCAGAGCAGCTGCCCCTTCAGATACAACAAAAGATCATTTTTGTTTCTTTCTACAAGCATGCATGTTATACACCCAGCAAAGGTCTGTCTGTGATGTTGTTTAACAATATCATTTTTAATTATCAGCACTTAACTAGATAATATTATTTTACTTTCAGTCGATTTTTGTTGCTTACAGAAGCCCAGATTGGACATGAAATATCAACTCAGTTTTCATACTACTGGCTTAGCTAGCTAAGGATTGGCAAAATTACCTGTTTTTGGGACACAGTTTGTTTGATTCAGATCAAATGTAGCTAAAAATCGAATTAAGATGTAGCTAATGAGTCCAAATGCACATGCACCATGGGTAGAATCATTTTAAATAGGGAAAATGTTGCATCTCTAAAATCAAATTTAAAAAATTGTTGCAGCTTACGGGTAGTCACTGGCCATGTAGGCTATATACTGCAGCAGTAGATGGTGAATTTCAGTCATGACCAAAGTATGGCTCTCTTATTCAGGCATGACCAAGAGGTAGCCTATCTGAGTCTCTCCTTCACCCATCCACTCACTCAATCATCAAGAGAGGGACTCACTCATTCACAGTTCTCATTCGTTCTTTGCGGGGTACATGTTCAGTCACAGGTGGGGTTTCTGGCCAGTCATACAGTATACTCGCTTAGAGCACGTCCTTATATGCCTCACTGGCCATAACTAAGGAGGGAAGCAGCTTTCAAGTCTCATTTCTGAAGACAAGGAGAATAGCGAAAAGAATGAACCTATGCAGGGAAGTGAGCGTGAGTTTAGATTTCCTGTAAGGGATTCGTTCCCTATGAACAAATCAGTTGCAACCGTCACACCATTACAACTATCTAGCCAGGTAATTTATTGCAGGCTGTCACTGCTATTACAAGGCTGCTGTAACAGTGCTGTTGTGTGAGTGAAATGCTGACAATGTTAACTTGCGGTCTAACGTTACTTTCAGTGTGATTTAATAAAATATTATCTTCACCTCAGTGGGTTTTAAATCATTGTGTACAAATAAGCACAGTGTTGGTTCGAACACAGCCCCACCTTCCTATGCTGCACATGAATGTCTTCTCAGTTACTCTGAGTGACAGATAACACCTCACTGAGTCTTACTCCATTGTACAGCTTTATAGAATTAGATCATTCTGACACTACCCAGCAAATAAAACATCAAGATGTAGGCTCATTGTTGCTAACCCATGCAGAAAACCTACATTAATGTAAATTTAAGAACCTGCTAGATTATTTTTGCACCTGAAGGTTAAATATATTTTCAGTTGATTTTTATGCTAATCCACATATTTTTAAAAATTTTGTATTTGTGCTATTGATAAGGCCACATGCACCTTTGGCTCAAGCTGTTAAGTTGGTGCAGTATTTTAATGCTTGATGTTTTTTTTTATTCTTTGAAGAATCCATATACTTGTTAAGCTAGATGAAAACACATTTTGAATAAGGTTATAATATGTTTAGTACTTGTTTGGGTTTGCAGTAAAATAGAAAATTCATAAAAAACAAAAATACAAAATGGGTATTAGGTAGTGAAGATTAAAATCTAAACAGCACATAAAAATGTAAGCTGAATGAATGAAGTTGCTGAAAGCCTATATTAATGTAAATGTGAGAAGATGCAGCATTCTGCACCTGAGGGTAAACCTCATTTTCAGTTCATTTACATGTTGGTGCACATTCTTTGTGGGACAGATGGCGTGTGTCTTTCCGTGTTAAGCCTCTGTGCTGGTAATCAGAAGGTTGTTTGTTCTAACCCCATGGCTGGTAGGGTGTTCTTACCGTTGGACCCCCAAAGCCCTTAACCTGTAACAAAATGGACCAATTAATTCCTCCAGTGTCTGTGTTTTTGGACAAATGCATCTGCTGAATAAATGCTAAAAAATGTAAGTAAGGGGATAAAAATACTAAGTACTCTGAATACTTTTTAAACAAGCTATTCTTCTATTTCAGTCATATGGAATAGAGGTACTAATCCTCAGAACTAATTTATTTTGGAAGTAACAATACTTTTACTTGAGCAGGATTTTTCAGTACTCCTTCCACCAATGGCTAAAATGCAATTTCCTGTCAGGGCCCTTTGTTTCGTCCACGTACCCCTGGCTGATCCCATAAAGAGAAACCAGAGAAACACAAGCAGCTCTGGACGGGATGCAAGAAACCTGCAGCCACTAGAAGCCTTTCCGAGCTCTGGCACAGACTTGCTTCCCATATCGATCGCCCGCTGGCTGCTTAATGGCCATTTGAGTGGGGGGTGTGTTTAAATGATTGAGCCCCAGTAAAAACCAGAAGCAAGGACCATAGCATCAAAGCAACCTAATTAATGTCTGTCCATTAGCAGGAAGCTAAAGCGCTACCAAAAAGCAGGTGATGCCAGGGGCCATTGGGATCGCCGGGCTGCCTTTGCAGATCGCCCGATGAAACTCAGCTTCAGCGTGGATTTTTAAAAATAGCTTTACAAACAGCTTTGAGCCATACGTGGAATCGCATTCCCCAGCATCTACTTGGGCTTGTTTTGTTCCTGCGGCGACCAGGAACGTACAGGAGTGCTCGAACCATAATCCGGTTTTTTTTTCAAAAACCTTACATTTCAAGTTTTCTTTTCTTTTTTTTGTACGGAATTTTAGAAAAATGCCAGTGTCACTGAATAGACCTAAGAAGTTTGGACTTTAAATCCCAGGAGGGTAAACATTTTCATACCCTTAGTCCTGAACTGAAAATGTGTTTTGTGTGAGTAAAAAAAAAATGTAAGTCTATAGTAAGAGGCAGATCCAGAGAGAGGAAATGATGTGTTGTGTCCTAAATAATGATGGATTTCAGGGCTGCAACTTCAACAATCCCCAGCTCACGGGTGATGTAGGCATCCTTGTGTGCTCCGGGAAAGACTCAAGTTTTAAAATCTGCTTCACATCCCCAACACACACACACACACACACGGATACTTTTACCTATTTTCAGAACATTTAAACATAAAGAGTAAAAGGCTATCAGTAGGTAGAAACCCCATTTACCTTCCTGAAGAATTCCACCACCCCCCATTAACAATGGGCTCCTGTAGTTCAACAAGTACATTATTGCGCTAACATGAAGGTTGCGGGTTCAAATCTCTGGGAGCATATGGAAATTGTAAAATGCAAACAAATAAAATCAGCTTAAAAGCATGATGTTTTTGTCAAACTTTCAAAGCTCTGCCAGGAAGCATGAGGGATGGGGGGGTGGGGGCAATATTCCATTTGATTTCATTCATCCCCCCCAAATAAGCAGACCTATGCATTTTAATCATGTTCCCCAAAATTAAACTCTCCCCTACACCATTGAGCTGTGCTATGAAAAATAATTCAGTTGGATTAAAATCGAAGTGTTCAATAGAAACAACGTTCTGCGTATTAAATCCGATGGAGTGTGCCCCCCCCACTCATGGCATGCTCAACATCTGTAAATGTTTGTGAAGGGGATGCCCACTGGGAGAGGACATTTGCAGAGATGACATGCTGCTATTAACAGTGACACTGAACATCCAGTGGGGCCTCGTCGTCCTTTAGCACTGTATCTGATCCACACACTGTCACCTCATGGGGATTCGAAAGCTCACACAGGACTCCCCATCCCACGAGGGCAAGGGAAAGTTCATCCCGGGACATGACTCAGTACCCATTATCAATAGAGTTCATCATGTGGAACCTCACGCTCTGCAGAGTGCCCCCTGGAGTTCACACTGCTGTATTTCACCAAACCATGGGTACCGAACACAGTGGTAACTCATGGTTTCCTAGAAGACATCTAACAATCTCCAAGCTGCATGGCCACCTTCTCTAGCCGAGACCAGCCCTCTAGACTTCAGCTTGGTGGGGGTGATGCCTTAAATCTACATGGAGAACTTTGTTACGGCAAGTGCTACTGACAAAGCAGTGGTGATTCCAGCCTGTGTTGTCCAGCTTCTGTCCTCCACCAAGCTGCCAACTGTTACAGCGGGTCATGGCACGGGCAGAAAAAGAGCGACGATCCAAGGAGCAGCTCACATAAAAAGTGGTTTATTAAACAAAACTGAACAGAAAGGACAAACTAGAAAGAGTCCACGACGGGTCAAAACTAAACAGATAAAACAGAAATGACAGCAGGGAGCAACTCTGGAAACTGCAGTACAGAAGGCAAGAGGAACACAGAAAAACTACAATGACTGACATGAAAAAACTACCATGACTAAAGCTAACAACAACAATGACAGAACATAATGAGTTCAGGCACTTATAACTACACAGATAACAAGGGCTAGCAAGGGGCAGGTGTGGAATCTGACCAAAAACAACCATCAGCAATGGCATGGGACAACAAGCAACAGGTAGAGTAAATTACAAATAACAAGCACAGAAACTAAGAAACCTTGAACACTGAGGGCTAACACTAGGAAAGACTAGGAACATAAATACAAGAACAGAATTTAACCAGGGAGTAAACACAAGAAAGTGTAACTGGAATATATACACTTAATAAACCAGGAGAATATAAAATAACATGTTATAAAACAACTAGTTGAGACTAGCCAGACCCACAACAAAAAAGGGGAGTTGAGAACAGTAGCCGACCGCTTAGCCCGTTAAGCCACACGCAGCCCATGGAGCCGGCAAACACACTAGGGACTAAGGGCTACAAGTCTGGGGAGGGAACAGGATGGCCAGCGACACCTGCTGGACAAACAGGGACAAGACATATGGGACAGGACCAGATGGGCACTGATCCTGATATCCTAGCAGCCTCCTGTGTCATCCTCATGGTGATGTTATGGACTTGTGCTTCTAAGGACCCAGCAAGCATATTTATGTGGGATCGCAGACATCTTGATGGCAGGTTTTATATAGATTACGTAGCACAAGGCCGCAATCGCTGGGCAGATATTCAGTTAGTAGTTTGCAGCAGATCCCTGCTGCTTTTGGATGAGCACCAGGTCACAGAGGGGTGTGTAGAGACACACAGGTCCAGCCGTGGAGTTAACAAGAAGAGTACTAGATGGACAAAGCCCGAGTCAAGGGGCCTGAGGTGGAAAAAGTCTAGAAACACTCACCAGAACCAAACACGCAACAAATGTACTAGGAATGAGTATGGCTGCATACCTACCAAAATAACCTGTAAGCGGCATGCAAAGAGCAGGCACTGTGGCCAGGACACTTATACAGGCTGCTCATCTCAGTAACTCTCCTTAAATTGGATCCATGTGTCCACTACAACAAACACACAACCCCTACTCCCCATGCACACACAGAGGAGACATAAGTCAAGTAAACCATGGTCTTTGGGTGGCTCGTTGGCAAGCACCCCTGTCTCCCCACGTCCCTGGTTCTGGGTTGAAATCCTATCTCTGCTCTGTGTGGAGTCTGCATGTTCTCCATGTGCTGTGTGGGTTTCCTCCTACAATCCAAAGACATGCAGTCAGGCTAACTAGTGTCTCTAAATTGTGAGATGGACTGGAGTCACTGTAGGAAGCCTTTTTGATGTGGATCAAACCACCCCCCCCCCCCCCCCCCCAATGTCCTGGAGACATAAAGCTAAAGCATTACAGCAAACATTCCTGTATGTTACAGTACCACGTGTGGAGGGGAAACCCACTCAGTGTAATGCACTCAGCCTGAAGATACTGCAGAACCAGCTTCCGTTCCCTTCAGTACAAGGCTGACAGGATTATTAGGGTGCCATCTATAGCTTCTGGGGGAGGCTTCCTGAAAGCCTGGGTGTATCCTCACAGGAGGAAGCATGTCTTACCACAATCGCGCTGCTGAACGTGTAAAACACAACTGGGAGACTTGCTCCAGGGTTCACAGCCCCGCCAGGAGACCTGGGGAAGCGTGCAGTGGGATAGTCTTTTTAATTCATTTTGTATGCGTGTTTTCACAACATTACATTGTCTCAAAGCTCTTTACATAATCCCTTCCCAAAGCCCCCAGTGAGCAAGCCAGAGGCAACAGTGGCAAGGAAAAACCCCCTAGAAGAAAGAAACCTTGGAAGGAACCAGACTCAGAGGGGGAGCCCAGGCAGAGGAAGTTCAGCATATGAGATATGACCCGCATTTTCATACCAGGGGGTATTCCACAAAACAGAATTTCCCAGTTAGCTGAATAACTTAAGCCAAACGTGAAAACCATCCAATAGGAGGAGAGGTGACATTCCTATTGGACAATCCTTACATTTGGCTTAAGTTAAAAAATTCCTGCTTTGTGAAATACCCCCGCAATAATGTATTGCCACAGGTTACAGATAAGACACTAATTGCTAAAGAGGCTTCCTGCATCTGAATTAGGCAGATAGCAATGGTTACTGAGACAGATCAAATAGCGCTACGTTTGTTTAGCACAATTTTTATCCAAAGTGACATACAATTGAGGGAAGAGGATCAGATGGTCCCTGGAGCAATTGGGGGTTAAGGGCCTTGCTCAGGGCCCCAATGGTGACATCACTCTGCTGACCCTGGGATCTGAACCAGAAACATTCCAAAAACAGGCAGAGCATCCTATCCCACTGAGCCACACACTGCATTAAGCAGCAGCCAAACTGGAGGAAAGCACACGTTTGTGTACGGTGCTTGTGATCAGCTTTCTGTTCCCCACACACCCTGCTCTTATACCTGGGAACTAATTTCACACTTTGCGTCGAGCCGGTTAGCAAAGGGGGCTGAGAGATTAATCAGGCAGATTACATCTGCGGCCGCTCAGTAGGATGGATCCTGCCTTTAAGGTGTGTGTGGTTCTCTTCAGATGGGGGGTCGAGGCCTGGCTCTTTTATTTACAGAAATCTGCCTTGACCTGTTAAACTCAGATGGCCAGTCAGGCTGAGCCGCTCCTCATTAACACAGGGCGTGGGGCGCAGACTGTCAAGATAGTTTTAGCATGAGGAATTTTAACCCCCCCATTCAAGGAGGTAAGTGGTGACATCTTACATTGCGAATTGTGTGCACACAACACAGCACCAGGTAGGCAGGCTTACGTGGCTGACAGGGTGGGGGCCCCTCATGTTGTGGGGGGGGTGGATCAAAATCGGGGGCGGGGCATATGGGGTGGGGGGGGACACAGCACGTCAGGAGACAAGCCTGATATGCTTTCTGCCTGCGGCCGCAACACCGCCAGCCAGGGCAATTAGCTCTACCCCTGCTGGTGTCCCCGCACAATGCCCCAGCATCCACCTTTGCCTTCCACCCTCTGTGCTTCTCTGAATACACAGTTACTGTTGAGGCAGAAGAACTGGATTCTGGGAAAACGTGAGATACATGATCAGACGATCACATTTCTAAGCCAAGCACTGACCATAGGCACATTTAGAACATCACCCTGCTATTTTCAACGTTTTATATATCTCATCCTTTTTTTTTCATGAGGCACCAAAAGCAGTGTTCACCGCACAAGCGTGACCCCATCTATCGCTGGTGGGAATCTATAAAATATGCAGCAGACATCAGCAGCCTGCAACTTCATTCAACAGGAACGTGCCAGAAGCGCCAAGTGGCAGGACCCTTTAGACTTCTTGAATGAATGGAGACCTTAACCTTGAGTGTGGATTAGTATAGCTAGCTTTAACATCTTTCTATACCTAAGCACCACATGGTTGCTCAAACCCCCCCGCTCCTCCTGGATCCAGGTTCAGATGTATCTTAAAGAAACAGAACCCAGACCATTTGGGTAACATTTAGAAACCTCCTAGCGCTTCATGTTAACATACAGGCCAATGTCGTGCGAAGTATGTGACATCATCAGAGAGGTGCAGCATCTCACAGAAGGGCCAGGGCTGACTATAAACCAAGCCTTCCAAGTGGAGCCCGTTGGTGACCTCACCGGATCTGAACGTCTCCGGATTCAGGTCTCGGCAGGGCCCCGATAAAATCCAGCCCTGACTCATCACAGCAGGAGTGGCCAACCCGCGGCTCCCGAGCCGCATGCGGCTCTGTGTCTGGTTTCATGCGGCTCTTACGTTCATATCGAAGTTTGTGTTTTTTTTTAATGTGCGTGTTCGCTTCGCTTGAGTTCAATACGGTATTTTCGTCAAATGCGCATGTACGTGAGATGAAAATACCACAAAGTTTCCCAGTAGGGGCAAGATCATTTAAGTAAACAAGTTTGCTCTCAAAATGGCAGGGAAAAAATTAACAGCAAAATGAAAATATGAAGATCAACACAGGACATTTTTAACAGAGTGGGAGAGTTTATATTTTTTTGTTGAACGTAATGGCAAGCCATTCTGCCTTATATGTCAGGCGTCATTAGCGTATTTCAAAGCTTCAAATCTTCAGTGCCACTTCAGCTCACTCCATGCTAACATCAACCAGGAATTTCCAAAAGGGACTGAACTTCGCAAGCACGAGTAGGTCACTTTGAAAAGTTAGGCAGAAAAGCAGATCAGAGACCGTAACGCTCGCATCGTATCAACTGGCCTGGAACATTGCACGGGCTAAAAAGCCATACAATGAATTGGAGTTCGTTAAAAAATGCCTCAGTGACGTTGTTGAAATCTTGTCTCCTGAAAACGACAAACTAAAGCACATGGTATCAGACGTCCAACTGTCCCACCACACTGTTGAACACAGAATATCGGACATTAACACGCCTATTGAATCACAGTTGCACTCTGACCATCAATCATGAGTATTTTAGTGTCGCATTGGATGAGAGTTGTGACATACAAGACAAGCCTCAGTTGGTAATATTTGCACGGTCTGTGTCAAACGATTGTGTGATCAAAGAAGAACTCCTTGATATTGTGCCATTAAAAGACAGTACCCATGGCATAGATGTGAAAGAAACAATGATGGCTGCATTTGTGAAAGCAAATCTGCCCATACCGAAACTAACTGCAATAGCCACAGATGGAGCGCCAGCCACGATCGGATCTGTGAACGGGCTTGTGGGGCTGTGCAAAGCTGACCAAACATTTCCCGAGTTTTGGAATTTCCACTGCATCATCCACAGGAAGCAACTCGTGTCTAAATCATTGAATTTAGACAACGTCATGAAACCTGTGATGGAAATCATCAACTACATCCGCACACGTGCGCTTAACCACAGGCAATTCAAGAATCTCATCACTGAGCTGGACCAAGGGCTTCCAGGTGACCTGCCACTGCACTGTGAGGTGGCTGTCAAAAGGTCAGGTTCTTTGAGCTTTTGGATGCCGTGAAACTGTTAATGGAAGAGAAGGACAAGGACTATCCCGATCTCTCGGACCTCAAGTGGATTATGGATCTGGCCTTTTTGGTCGACGTGCTATGTCACTTGGACAGACTGAACCTGACCCTGCAGGGTAAGATAAAAATGCTGCCTGACCTGGGGAGTATTCCAGAAAGCTTGGTTAACTTACCATTTGGTAAATCTTAACCTCTGGGTTGATATACCCCAAACCCGCATACCATGAGTATGTCGGTTCCAAAACACCTGAGAAGAGTAAGTTCAATCAACCTCCTATTGGTTACCCAGAGTTAATGCGCGTGCACCGTGCATACATAAAGACGTTTTCAATTGATCGCCGATTTCACGAGTCAGAATGGAAAATCAAAGTGAAAAAAAGAGAGCGGCATACTTCACAGAGGCGGAGTTGGAAGTTTTAATGCACGCATATGAGGAATTCAAGCCAATAATAATGAAAAAAAGCAATACGGCTGCATCGGCTAAAGAAAGAGTTGGCTTGGCAAAAAATAACGGACAGAGTAAATGCGTGTGTATTAAATTGCAAATTTGACATCGCCTCCCCTTTTATTATAATGCAAAATAATTAAACACATAACCCTTCCGCATCCTTTTGACTGTTAAATCACTATGAAAGCATTTACTTTTCCTGCCATTCATTTCTTTAGGTTAAAATAAAAATGTGTATCGACTAGGAATATACATGTATGGTTTCTTATTTAATAAGGTGTAATCCTTCTGGAGCCAGAAGAACTTTGAGCCAAGTCAAAATGAAACACAAAAACATTCTGCAAAAAGGTAATTGATTACACGATCACTTAACTATTTATTAAACACGATTTAGTATATTCTTTCTGTCATGTAGCTAATAGAAAAAAGGCTGAAGCCCGTCTAACTGGCGGGGGCCCACCACCATCTCCCCTCACCCCATCTGAGGGCAACCAGTGGTAACCAGCATTGTACTGTCCTGTAA
This sequence comes from Paramormyrops kingsleyae, assembly GCF_048594095.1. Lineage (NCBI taxonomy): Eukaryota > Metazoa > Chordata > Actinopteri > Osteoglossiformes > Mormyridae > Paramormyrops > Paramormyrops kingsleyae. The sequence continues at coordinate 47,549,439 of NC_132800.1, read as the reverse complement.
TGATTACCTATAGTTAGTGGAAAAAAGTAATGAGTTTGATGATTTTAACAAGGCAAAAAATTAAGGATACAAAATCAAGTTACCTGCACATTGATACTATGAATAGATTTCCTACGCTATCTCGCTGTACTTGTATAGTGACAATAAAGACATCTATCTATCTATCTATCTATCTATCTATCTATCTATCTATCTATCTATTAACATAGTCTCCCTCATTTATTGAAGGAGCTTTAATAGGAATGTAGGTGCCATCAATGCACCCAATTATGAATGAATGAATGAATGCCTTTTATTGTCACTATACATGTATTACATGTATTCCAAATTACATTTTGAAACCCTGAAATAGAAAGTCATATGTGGAAGTATCAAGTGTGTGTGTGTGCAGGATGAATACATGTAGGCTATAGATATAAATAGTATGACTACATATTAAATATGCATCATAGATTTTACTACAAAGGACAAACCTACCACTCTGTGGAATTCCTCTTTAATAACACGCAGAGCTTTATGGACAGGGAACTGTACAAACGTGTGTAAGAAGCGTTAAGTACCAGACATACTGTGCGAACGGCTCTACACACAGTTGCCTTTCCTACATGTTCTGTGTTGCCCATATTGTTAAATAATGCCCTGACGCAAAAAACCGAAGTGCTATGCACAGAATCGCAACCGAAGTGCTAAGCGCAGACCCGCGGTTTGGGTTTGTGACATTTGCAATATGCGGTTTCAAGAGATGTTAAGTAAATGAACGATTCTTTTGAAAACCGATACCGCTTTTTCAAATAATCATTAGGAAATGAAAAGACATCAATACGCTGTCTTATAACTCTCTCCCGGCGAAAAAAACCTTGTATAATTTGTGCCTCCACGTCCACAGGATCGTCATCAAAAGGGCACGCCATGCTCAGTAACCTTCTGCAACAAACTGACCCTGGAACATAACCTTCTCAGTAGCAGGTTATCTTCAGAGAGTAAGCTGCTATGGTTACGTACATACCCAGAAAGTTAACCTCCGTTTTTGGAACCGAAAGTTGAGGTTATCCACTAACTTACCCTTAAACTTACCCGGGTATGTCACATAACCTGCTTTCTGGAATACCCCCCTGGTGCAAAGTGTGTTTGCGTTTGTCAACAAACTGAAGCTGTTCAAGGCGCATATTCAAAAGGGAGATTTAACGCATTTTCCCACTCTGCTAAAAGCCAGCGGGCAAGTCACCAGCGCTGCCCTGAATAAGCAAAGAGCCAGATATGCAACACTGGTTGAAAACCTGCATGAAAGCTTTGTGACCTGGTTCCGTGATCTACAACTGAAAAGGCCACAGATTAAGTTCCTCGTCATTTAATGCGGAGACGGACTGTTTGAAAGCCGCACTAGTCACAGATGAGGCTGCGGCTGAGTTGGACATGATCAATCTTTGTGAGGAGGACCAACTGAAACCTGCTTTAAGGGAAGGGAACATTGAGTTCTGGAAAAGTGTGCCAATGGAAAAATACCTCAATGTCAAACGGGCTGCGCTTAAGATACTGTCAATGTTTGGGTCAACGTACGTCTGCGAGTCTGTGTTTTCTACCCTGAAACACGTGAAATCAAAACATCAATCTGTTCTGACTGACACCCATGTGAAAGAATTGCTTTGAGTGGCAACAACAGAATACAAGCCAAATTTGAAGAGGATTGTTCAAGGCAAGGAATGCCAGAAGTCCCACTAAGCAACATGCATAGTAAAAGAAAAACGCTATTGTAAATTATTATATTTTTGTTTGTGGACATGGATGAACTGAGAGTTTGTCTGTGAGACAGTGCACACAATGTTCATTGTTGAAAATTACTGGCCTGTGGTGTTAGTACTGTAGGAGTCAATTTCTGTCATTATCATGTTGGTGTGTGACATTTACAATAAATCTGGCTGAGCAGAGGTGTGTGTGTGTGTGAGAGAGGAAGGGATGGGTGATGTTCATGTGTGCCCAGGTGTATGATGTGGCTCTTTGCGGTAACACAGTAAAAAATGTGGCTCTTGGTCTCTGATTGGTTAGCCACCCCTGCATCACAGGGATCTGGTAGGTCAGCCAGGTCCTGGGGGATTCCCTGTTGGTGATGGCTGGGGTCCGAGGAGGGTGATGCTTTCACAGCCTGTCACGGCTGGTTATCAGCAAGAGGCTCCAGCGCCACTCCCCCCCCCCCCTCAAATCCTACAGGGTTCTTGGTGGTTTGAGCACTGCCTTGCAGTGTGCTGTTCCCCTAGGGGCTGCATGCAGACAGAGGACAGACAGCCGACTTGGGTGGCCCCTGGCCCTTAAGCATCCTGGCCTCACACTTCCTGTGGGAAGGGATGGGCATCTTCCCTAAAAATATGAAAATGGACGCTGGGATAATGGTCCTGCTTGGGTTGACATGGTAAAAAAACCTTGTGAGGATGCTTGGAGACCCTCCAGAAGGAGTGATAACGAACATCATAACTGACAACGGTCAGAGAGTACGGTGTGAGTGAGAGGGGCGTAGCTGTGGAGACACAACGGCACACGCCCACCTGTCCCATCCACAGGACCTTGCTGAGTAATCAAAGTTCCGTTTATTACCTGCTGATGTCAGTTCCCCTGGCCACTTGCAATACAGAATTGTGTCAGAGAGAATGATGATTGGGTGCGGGGGTTGGAGCCTGCTCCCTGAGCCAATACGGGGGCCGGATCCAGCAAACACCTCGAAGAGCTTCAGACTCATCTCCACATGCCCCTGCTGTCTGGATGAGACAGCAACATTTGTTCATTTTACATTTACCTGGCACTTTTAACCAAACTGACTTAGAACAGAGGGAAGGGTTACAATTTATGTTGCTGCCTGGGATTCAAAACCACAACCACTGTGATTTTAACACAGTGGTTGTGCTTTATCTGTTGAGCTATGGGGGGTACAATATACAATGGTGACCAAAAGTTTTGAGAATGAAACAAGAATTGATTTCCACAAAGTCTGCTGCTTCAGTGTTTGTAGATCTTTTTGTCAGATGTTTCTATAATTACAAGCATTTCATAAATGTCAAAGACTTTTATTGACAATAACATAAAGTTTATGCAAAGAGTAAATATTTGCAGTGTTGGCCCTTCTTTTTCAAGACCTCTGCAATTTACCATGGCATGCTATCAACTTCTGGGCTAAATCCTGACTGACGGCAGCCCATTATTGCATAATCAATGCTTGGAGTTCGTCAGAATTTGTGGGTTTTTTGTTTGTCTACCCACCTCTTGAGCATTGACCACAAGTTCTCAATGAGATTTACGGTCTGGGGAGTTTCCAGGCCATGGACCCAAAAAGTTGATGTTCAGTTCCCTGAGCCATTTAGTTATCACTGTTGCCTTATGGCATGGTGCTCCATCATGCTGGAAAAGGCATTGTTCATCACCAAACTGAACTTGGATGGTCGGGAGAAGTTGCTCTCAGAGGATGTTTTGGTACCATTCCTTGTTCATGCCTGTGTTCTTAGGGAAAAATGTGAGTGAGCCCACTCCCTTGGCTGAGAAGCAACCCCACACATGAATGGTCTCAGGATGCTTTACTGTTGGCATAACACAGGACTGATAGTAGCACTCACCTTTTCTTCTCCAGATAATCTTTTTTCCGGATGCTCCAAACAATCGGAAAAGTCCTCAGCAGTCCAATCCCTGTAGCTTTTGCAGAATATCAGTCTGTCCCTGATGTTTTTCTTGGAGTAAAGTGGCTTCTTTGCTGCTCTTCTTGAAACAAGACCATCCTCCAAAAGTTTTCGCCTCACTGTGCATGCAGATGCACTCACTGCTGCCTGCTGTCATTCCTGAGCGAGCTCTGCACTGGTGGTGCCCCGATCCCGCGTCCGGCTCAACTTTAGGAGACAATCCTGGCACTTGTTGGACTTTCTTGGGTGCCCTGATGCCTTCTTCACAACAATTGCACCTTGAAGTTCTTGATGATCTGATAAATGGTTGATTTAGCTGCAATCTTAGTAGTAGCAATATCCTTGACTGTGAAGCCCTTTTTATGCAAAGCAATGATGACTGCACGTGTTTCATTGCAGGTAACCATGGGTCACAGAGGAAGAACAATGATTTCAAGCACCACCCTCCTTTTAAAGCATCCAGTCTGCTATTCTAACTCAGTCAGCATGACAGAGTGATCTCCAGCCTTGTCCTCGTCAACATTCTCACCTGTGGTAACAAGATTATCACTGAAATGATGTCAGCAGGTCCTTTTGTGGCAGGGCTGAAATGCAGTGGAAATGGGTTTTTGGGATTAAGTTCTTTTTCATGGCAAAGAGGGAGTTTGCAATTTATTGCAGTTCATCTGATCACTCTGCATAACATTCTGGAGTATATGCAAATTGCCATCATAAAAACCAAGGCAGCAGACTTTGTGAAAATTAATATTTGTGTCATTCTCAAAACTTTTGGCCACGGCTGTAGAAAAGGGGGCTGAAGCAGGGGATGGGGAAGTGTGTAATATTGGAGGAGGAAATATAATTCTGAAGCAGGATGGATCCTTGATTAAGGTCTTCCCATTCTGCACCACTGTCCATCCTGCAGCAGCGGAGACTACACAGGAATCTGCAGGTGATGGGGGTCTGGGGTCCGGCCATGTCACAACTTGGTTCACATGGATTTGCTCCCTGAATTCACCCCTTTGGACGTCTTATTTTGTCACTACCCATTTGAACATTGATTATTGTCCAGAGTGACAGCTATGGTGACCCCTCAGTGACTGCAGTCTCCAAGGGATGTCCCGTCGATCCTCGGGACCGAATATGAGGCCGACTCTACAGGGAAGGGAGGTCGCGTGTCCATTTTTCCCCATGAGCTGACCAAGGCTATCAGTAGTGAGGTAAGACCACCCCCAATCAACCATGACTGCAGAATTATGGGAAATCAATTAGGATGTAAGCTGAAGGATTGGTGGGAACAGGATGGAGAATTGGTGGGGAGGGGAAGAGAGAGATAGAGAGAAAAGCTCAGTAACGTCGGGAAAGTCTTTTAGATCTGGGCACTATCCCCATCTCCGTGCCCCTGCAGGAGGATGTGTAGATCAGCGTCACGATGGAGCCTTTGTTCTGCCTGCTTCAGGCGGCTTCCTTTGAAGCACAATGAGGAATCTGTCCAGGCTCTAAACGCCTCATTCGCAGTGCACAGGGGGCCGGCGTAGCTGCTGCTAGACTGTCTTTGGTCAGACACAGTTCAGTTGCTAAAAGCACAACTGTGTGTGAACAGTTAGCTAAATGGGGGAAAAGGAGGATCAACAGTGACCCCTACAGGTGATGGATAGAACTGCAAGAGCACAGTTTTTTCTCTATTATAATACAGAGATAATGAGTATGGGGGTGTAATTATATTGTTTCTTTGTAATGTCTTATTTAAACCCCCCATACCCCAGCACCCCACTGGGGCTGAGGATCTCAATACAAAGTGTGTGCCACAGAGACAAATTACATTCATAATTCACTGTGAGGCCGCCGGTCGTGTTCACTAGTGTCGCCCCGGAAGCACTTTGATGAAAAGGTTACGCCAAAACGGGTGACACGGTTGCTGATGGTTACCAGCAGCTCATCCTCCCGCCGGCATCTCCTCTCCTGGCTGGGAATTTCCGAGGACCAATTCGGTGGGTGGCATTTTACACCACTGGGAACCGGTGACTCCATTCAGGCAGATGAGTTTCCAGATGTAATTAAGGCATGGAAATGTCCTGCTAATCACCTTCCTTTTAATTCACACGAGTGATTGAACATGACAGTCTTGGCCTATGCCTGATCACATGGTCACTGCTGGTGCTGACCATGGTAACAGGGAGGGAACCAGACCACCCCAATGGAGATGTGAATATGGGTTGGAACAGTGCTGTCTGCAGTAGAGAGATAGTACAGCAATATTACTGCTGTCTGCAGTCCCTCAGAGAAAGAGCTTCAGTGAGGGGGCTTACATTTACTCTGTCTCTGTCTGACATTTCATCCCCCTTCAGACACGCACTGCCACCCTGAACTCTTTCCTACTACTTTACCTCCCTAGATCCCTCGTACAAAGCCCAGATAATATCTAATTGACCCCCAAGTGTAAAGAGAGCAGGGAGAATTCACCACAAGCGAGTGGGCGTGTTGATGATGTTTTTATCATGCAAGTGGAGCGAAAACAGAAGAATGCAAACATCCAAGGGTAAAGAAGATGGTCATTTACACGAAGGAGACCCCAATAAAGGTGGCTAACTGGGGAGATGACAAGATTCGAGAACTTCCGTCAGTAGTACTGTAAACAAAACGCTGAGATTTCTGCAGCGTACTTTTTGCATCTTGCCCTGCCTCCTGCTCCACCCAAGTGCCACCCCTCATCAAAACCAATTGGAGTATTTCTAGTAGGTGTGAACTTGCTGACACAGTCAATCTCCAGCTGTGAGTAAACTGAGAGAGGGTAACTCTGCACCAGATCCTCCAGACGATGTCTGGAGTTTATGTGTGAAAATGGCCTTAGAATGATGCTTAATGTCCACACCAAGAAAAAAGCAATGAAAAATTTTTTTCTTTGCATTTTTTATTCATTTGGGGCAATAATAACAATAATGTTCAACTTTTTATTCAAACAACCCCATAGTTTTTAAACCACAGGCCTCTACCAAAAGGTTGAGATTTCCCTTAATGGTAAAACTCTGAATATATATAAAAATCAAATAAAATTCTTGGACTCTCTTAAAACTTCTCAGCAAAAGCCATAAAACTTCCTCAAATCTGTCTTACAGAACAGTAAGCAACGGAACCACCTGCAACAGCAGGTTTTTCGGAATTAGAGCTCCCTTATTTCTGGTGGTATGCCACAAAGCACTTGCGTGTGTGTGCAGTTTGCACGTCCTCCCTGGGTTTACTCCCATATGCCTGCATTGTGTGTGTGCAGTTTGCACGTCCTCCCTGGGAGTCCTCCCATATGCCTGCATTGCGTGTGTGTGCAGTTTGCACATCCTCCCTGGGATTCCTCCCATATGCCTGCATTGCGTGTGTGAGCAGTTTGCACATCCTCCCTGGGTTTACTCCCATATGCCTGCATTGCGTGTGTGTGCAGTTTGCACATCCTCCCTGGGATTCCTCCCATATGCCTGCATTGCGTGTGTGAGCAGTTTGCACATCCTCCCTGGGATTCCTCCCATATGCCTGCATTGCGTGTGTGAGCAGTTTGCACATCCTCCCTGGGATTCCTCCCATATGCCTGCATTGCGTGTGTGAGCAGTTTGCACATCCTCCCTGGGATTCCTCCCATATGCCTGCATTGCGTGTGTGAGCAGTTTGCACATCCTCCCTGGGAGTCCTCTCATATGCCTGCCTTGCGTGTGTGCAGTTTGCACATCCTCCCTGGGAGTCCTCTCATATGCCTGAATTGCGTGTGTGTGCAGTTTGCACATCCTCCCTGGGATTCCTCTCATATGCCTGTATTGCATGTGTGAGCAGTTTGCACATCCTCCCTGGGTTTCCTCCCATATGCCGCATTGCGTGTGTGTGCAGTTTGCACATCCTCCCTGAGAGTCCTCTCATATGTCTACATTGTGTGTACAGAACTCAGCAGAAATGAGCACAGCAGCCCCATGGAAATTAGAACTTTTACCATTTCTCAGTGATTATGAGGACAATTAGCTGTATTTTTACAAACCAGTTTCATTAAACATTTACTTCTTTGTGATATGAAAAATAATACATTTTATTCAAATAAGGTGATACAAAAATGATTACTCCTTGATTTAGAAGAACAGCAGCGACTCTTCTAGACACTGAATGAACTAGTTTATGACATACAGCCAGGTCTATATGTCCACATTCCTGAAGGATGAGCTCTTTCAGATCCTGTGTGCTGCATGAAGAATGATACGCAACTTCTCTTTGCAGAACTGAAATGAATCAGTGGCCTTAGATGTATATTTAGATGTAAATTTTAACGATAATATCGTTATATATATAATTACGATATATATTATGATATAAATTTTACCAAAAATAATACTTGTAATCATACTAATGAAGTTGTTTTAGCATTAATACCATGAAATATGCATAATATAAACAACAGTGAATAATATTTCTTGGTAAATAGTCATTTTCAATTACATTAGCTTGATGTTAGCTAAGACTTACTAACTTTACCATAAAGTGACAAATGAACCGTTTGGTAAAGTACGTTTTCAGAAAATTATTTGACCCTTATTAGACTTTATTTTTATTGATCTAATTACTTAATTCTGTTCAATAAAGCCTCTGACAGTATACAATGTAGAAAAAACACGCCTACCTTTAAAATTCTCTCCAAACAGAGTCCACATTTATAGTGTTCCTTTGTCATTCCTAACTTCCTGTGAGGAAGCCGACTGAAAAACTATACTATTAAAAAAAACAGCGACATCTAGTGGATTTTCTGAGCAAAACAGACCTAAACCAAGTGGTAGAGATGGCTCAATCAGTTAAGTTAAGTTCAGTGCATGCTTCAGTAAGATATAGGGACTCAATATGTGCTCTGCTAAATTGTTGACCAGAACGTTAAAGGGTAGTGTGTACTGTATGACTCTGTGAGTGTCTCTCAGTGTGTGTGAGACTGTGACTCTGAGTGTGTATGACTCTAAGCAACTCTGAGTGTGTGTGAGACTGTGAGTGACTCTGAGTGATACACAGCGTGCCCAGGTGCGACATGTCAGGGTCGTTCCCAGCTCGCTGTCTCCCCCTTAGTCTAGCATTGTGTCAATACAGAGGAGCAGGACAGAAACATAAGGAAGGCTCCAAAGAATTTGGGGGTTTGTCCAGAACAGGTTTGCACGTGACCTTCAACAGCACACCTGACTGGCGCTGAACTTATCAGGTCATCATGGGGCCAACTGTTATCATGCCTGGTCCTGGGAAGGTCACATGACCAGTACACTCCAGGGTGGGTCAGGTGAGGCCTATGACAACCAATCACAGCCAGTGTTGTAAGGCAGTCCAGTAACAGGCTAGATTTAGTACTGTCTGGTACACATGGGAATGAAACATGGTTTAAGAAATAAGGAGAAATGAGTATATGTAAAAGAATCCCTGCGACATACAGCACATGGGCTGTGAGTCACAGTGTTCCCTGTGCTATGTCCCCTCTACTGTGTTCCCTCGGCTGTGCTCCCTGTGCTTTGTTCTTTGTGCTATGATCCCCATACAATGTTCCCTGTGATGTGTTCTTTGCACTGTTTAACCCATACTGTGTTCCCTGTGCTGTGTTCCCCATGCTGTGTTCCCCATGCTGTGTTCCCCATGCTGTGTTCCCTGTGCTGTGTTTCTCATGCTGTGTTCCCTGTGCTGTGTTTTCCATGTTGGTTTGGGCATCTCTGTTTTTAAAAGGTGGCCATCAGCAGAGCATAAGCTGTCAATTAGGGCATGGTAGGAGAGATTTACAGAGAATGACAGGAAAAGGAGGTTGGGGCACATGTGATGAGGTGTATTTATAGAGTCACACAGTAGGAGGTCTCTGCTGTTCTGAGCCTGAGATCAGTCTCGTTTGTCACATGATTCATCGCCGGGTCGAAAAAGATGCGAAAGCAGCAGGGGGCGCTGTGTCATTCCCCACACACTCACTAAGGCAGGCAAAGGGTCAGGTAGACAAATACATGCCACCAGAAATATATAAAAACACGCAAACAAACACACACACACATACCTAGATATGCATGCAAATCCCACGCACACGTGCTATCACATGAATGTCATCTCTCACTGGGAAATCACTGCTCCAAATACAGCTCCATTCAAATGCATGCTTTTCACAAGCAAACACACACACAGACAGCCTCAATCACAGCCTCAGTCAGACACAGTCAGCATCCCACAGACATACACACACCAGTTTGTAATTATATATTTGTGGGGATTCTCCATTCATTTCTATGGAAACATAAGTAACCAAAGTAAATACAAGACTTTTGGCATTTTTACTTTTATGATTGCATTCACAGATCTTTGTGGGGTCCTGAAAAATGGTTGCCACAACATCAGAATAACAAGCTTTTATTACATTTAATATAACCCTAATCCACACACAGGCACACTCATACACACACACACAGTGCAGCCTTAATTAGAGAATGAGAGCCACCATCCGTCATTACCCATTTTAATGCCACTCTCTGTCTAGGTTTGATCTCTTCATCTGCATCGCAGACTGAAACACTCAAGTTATTCACCAAAGCCCCGTACACCCCCCTCCCCAGCCCCCACATGAGTAAATCTGGTCCACATCATTTCGCTTCACTCCCTCTCTCTCTCACTCCCTCTCTCTCTTCATTTCGAAAAACAGCAGTACTGCAGTGGGGTTTACATCCCACACATTTGATTGGGCTGTGGATTTCCCATTTGGGAAACACAGACATATGTGATGGGGGTGGGGCTGGAATAGAGGGGGCAGGGTTATGGTCGGTATGGGCGGGGCCAGTGTGGAATGGGTAGGATTGTCATTAATGTGTGATGTGGAGCTTGTGTATAAGAGGGTATAAGAAGGTGGAATGAAGCTTAATGTGGAATAAGGTGGAGCTTGCGGAAAGGGGGTGGGGTCATGTTTAACACAAAGTGGGGGTGGAGCCTGAGTAGACAGGGGTGGGGATATTATAGGTTAGCTGTGTGGGGCTGCAGCCTGGCCTACAGTCTGGCAGGTCACTCCAACCTGGAGGAAAGCAGCTGGTTAAAAGTAGGGTGATCCTGCTCCTTATGTTAGAAGGGTCTGAGATTAAACTTTAATGTCTCTGTCAAAGGGGCCGTAATGGATGTGGCAGTAACCCGGTGGAGGGCAGATGCCACCAGCATGCTCAATAATGCATCCAGGCCAGACCTGGGAAGTGGAAAAACCCCAATGAAACATTTATCAGGAACGTATTTAGGGTATCGATTAGCATTGGGTTCCACTGCATGAAGGGGGTTCTTGTCACTTGTGCCGAATCTCCTGCATGGTTCTTTAAAAATGGGGCAGGCTCACGTACGAGTGCAAGAGCATGGTACTCACAAGGTACTCACTCTAGAGGCGTGCGTGTGTTGCGTAAATATGGCTCATTAAAACACGCATGGTGACTGCTTATTATTAAAGGTGCAAGGCATTGACCCTCAGACCACAGAGCATAGCATGTCTAAAAAGGCAGGAACATACCACAGGAGCACGGAATGCATCGTAACTCAAGGGAACAGGTCCCAAAGTTATGATATTCATCTCGTTGTTAAGCTAAGTTCCATCGCCTCTTTTTAGCCTTGACATTCTGTAAACAGATGGCATACAAACATTTGCCGGTGACGTCATGGACCTTGCAGTTTGATTTACTCAGTGCACCTAAAACAGGCAAAAACATATTCAAAATATCTGAAAGACATCTGGGAAAAGTAAGTACAGACACACAGATATGTGTGTTTGAGCAGCTGCACTGACTGCCTGTCTGTCGGCGATGACTCAGGCAGTATGGCGGCTAACGACCTCGTTAGTCTTGGATGTTTGTTTGGTCACAAAGGTGGCCCATAAATAGAAAATATGGGACACTAAAGTTTTTCTTGAATTCCACTGAAATGTTACAATCAGTGCCTCTCGGTCACTAGCAGAAAATGGTCTTAAAAGTAAAAACTGGTGCTATGCAAAGTAAAAGACATGTAGCCCTTATTCGAATATCACCGGGAGTCTGCTCTGAACGGGAGGAAGTGCCGTATTGACCCTCAGAAATAAAATATGGGAGCAGATGTACAGTAGATCCCTGTGACAAACACTTGCAGACAGCCCAGAGCCCCCCCCCCCCACCCCCAGAGAAAATCTGCGTGAGGGGGCACAAAGTTGGAACACGCATGAAATATAAAATTTACTGTCCTTTCAGGAGCTCAGATAAAACAGAGTGAAGGTCGCAGTGGCTGAGGATGAAATGAGTTTTCCTGTACAGGCATAATTCTCCTGGAGGTTCCCGGTGACAGAGTATTAAATCAAACTGGAGCTGCCCAACCCCCCGTCCCACTCATTCTCCTGTTATTATGTTATTAACCTCCTGGTTTTGACATCACAAGCTGGCCATATGCCCCTTTCTCCCCACTGGCACCCAGAAGCGCAGGATCATGGTTTCATAACGCCGCAGCGAGGTCAGTGTGGATGGAAGCATCCAGATCTTTATGAAAGGTATTTACAGCTCGCCGCTGGCAGATTAGAACAACCCCCAGTACTCTCTACTTATTTAGCATTTTTAATTCATTCAGAGCACTCTGTACTCATTCAGCATTACATATTCATTCAGAGTACTCTCTACTCATTCGGCATTGCTTCTTTGTTCAGAGTATTCTGTACTTGTTAAAGAGCTTCAAGAGCTCAATAATTGTATTTTCCAAAGGCTTGGTGAATTTGACCAAGTCAATTGATGAAATTGAGCCTCTTATTTAAGGTGCAAATAAAACAATAAATACAACACAACTAAATTCATTTATAAGGAATTATATAGCAAGAGCAGCAGTCTTTAAGCCATATCTCTGCAATCCATCCTTGCCCTCATGCCCACACACTCATACACACACTATTCTTGACTGTGACACAGGAACTATGAACCTTTCAGCACCATGGACAGTGTGTGGCCAACAATGGAACCATGGAGAGCTCATGGTCCACTCTGACACCACAGACAGTGCACAGAGAGCAGGCTGGTACTGGTCAGGCGCAAACTCTGCTGTTTAAAAGCCCTTCCGCCATGTGACCTACTGTGGAACAGCTGATTGGACACTGGCTGATATATGACGCCACCCCTAATCATACATTCATCACCATATGCAACTTATGCTCATGGAACACATCCAGTTCTCAGGTTGTAATTGTTCGTACTACTATAGCAGTAGAGTGCAGAAGATATGAGCTGGAGGACAGTGTTACCATAGTATGTGGCGCCCCCTGTTGTCAGCTTAGCCTATTACCATTCTGCCATGGCAGACACAACAAATGCAAGCTTGTCCCAGAAGCAACTGCGGCTGTTTGTGAAATGTTATTCCCGGACAGAGGGATCGCGTGGGGGCAAGACTTTTCCGAACCAACTGAGCAGCTCAGCCCAGCAAGCTTGCTGCTTCATGGGCTGGATTAAAGTGAAGCTGGTCCTGCTTTAAATCCAGCACACAGCTCACAAAACTGCTCTTCTCATTGGGAATGACACGCAAACTGTGCATTTCTGCATCTCAAAGCAACACATTGATGCTCTCCAGAGTTACATTACATTTTATTTATTTGACAAGCATCTTTATCTGAAGCAATCAACAATTAAGAGAGCACGGTCCGCCAGTCCCTGGGGCAACTGGAGATTAAGGGCTTTGCTCTGGGGCCCAATGGTGAAATCATTCTTCTAACCCTGGGATTTGAACCAACAACCTTCATAACACAAGCACAAGGTCCTAATCCAATGAGCCACACACCAAGCAGAGGGATGATTTTCTAACACAGCAACGCTGTGAGAAGACCCCAAGAAGTCTTAGTTACTGCAGTGAGGAATTTGATTCTTCTTCAAGCCTAGTTTTCCTCCTCCAGAGCACGGTGACACCAAATCCCTTCATTTGATGAAGGCTGAACCCCCCCAGGCCAAACTACAGTGGCGCATTCCAAAGATCAGTGCAAGGATGGCAGAGCCAAACTGAGACTCCAGCGGGGAGGAAGGATCCTCCTCCTATGCAGAAGGACTCCACAGCATCACAGAGCAGCAACGAGAAAGCCCTTCCATTCCACTGACGGGGGGACACCATGTCACTAATCGAAAAATCGTCCCTTTGACCTTCAGCAGTGCTGTCTGTCCCGCGAGAGTGACATCGATTGTTGTCACCATATTGGGCAGTCATTACGTAATTAAAAATCACTTCAGTTCTGGCGGTAAAAGAGTCACACGCCCTTCGTCTCCCCACAGATCTCTTCCTGAGCGCTGCGGTCTATCACGAGGGCTGGAAACAGCCAGAGCGCGATAGCAAGGTGACCTAAAAGGGGCATGATTAAAAGACGGAGCGGGGAGCCATCAAACGGAATAAAGGCTGAGCGATGCGGAGCGGCCATGACGCCATTTCTGTGATTTATAATTGCAGCTCCTCGCGATGACTTTGCTGCAACCCCAAGTCCCTGGGAGACGAGCCGCAGACAGTGGAGGTGCTGCTGGGGCTGGGGGCCTCCTTCCAGCATGATGATGCTCCCGGGGACCGCACGTTGCAGCTTTGGGGATCCCCTGCATGTCTGAAGCACGCGACGTGAGCGATAAGGTGCTGTTTGCTGTGCAACGTTTTGGTTGGCCAACCTCAGCAAGCTCACCGGACAAACCCCCTGGTGGCCAAGATGACCAAAAAGTTCATGGCACCTCTTGCCAAAGATTTGGGTGCATCTGAAATCGCATTCAGGTACTTAATGTTGTTAAAAGCCTACAATTCAATCCTTAATGCAGTACGTACTGTATTACTGTATGCATGAGCACAATATGCATGCACCATCTTCCATAATTTCTGTCCCGGATGTTTAATGTAATGATGTGACTTGACCCCTGCAAAAATTAATGATTGTTAAAAAATTATCGATGAAAAAAATACATATTCGCAACAACTTCTGTAACAAGGCATTTTTTTTCTCTGCTTAAATTTTTACAGAGATGGCACTTCCTCCGCCATCTTGACACAAATTCCTGAGTGAGTGGTGTTCTTCGTCTCTTTTTGCAGGTCCGGTGGCCTTGTGTGATAGCATAGCATCCATTGGTTGCACTGTTCGGAATTTTGCAGAATGTAGTATGTTATCCAGGTATAGTTTTGCATACTGTGCCATTCATACTGAGGATTCGGACACACTGCTCACTTCGCATACTGTCCCATTCATACTGAGGATTCGGACACACTGCTCACTTCGCATACTGTCCCGTTCATACTGAGGATTCGGACACACTGCTCACTTCGCATACTGTCCCGTTCATACTGAGGATTCAGACACACTGCTCACTTCGCATACTGTCCCGTTCATACTGAGGATTCGGACACACTGCTCACTTCGCATACTGTCCCGTTCATACTGAGGATTCGGACACACTGCTCACTTCGCATACTGTCCCGTTCATACTGAGGATTCGGACACACTGCTCACTTCGCATACTGTCCCGTTCATACTGAGGATTCGGACACACTGCTCACTTCGCATACTGTCCCGTTCATACTGAGGATTCGGACACACTGCTCACTTCGCATACTGTCCCGTTCATACTGAGGATTCGGACACACTGCTCACTTCGCATACTGTCCCGTTCATACTGAGGATTCGGACACACTGCTCACTTCGCATACTGTCCCGTTCATACTGAGGATTCGGACACACTGCTCACTTCGCATACTGTCCCGTTCATACTGAGGATTCGGACACACTGCTCACTTCGCATACTGTCCCGTTCATACTGAGGATTCGGACACACTGCTCACTTCGCATACTGTCCCGTTCATACTGAGGATTCGGACACACTGCTCACTTCGCATACTGTCCCGTTCATACTGAGGATTCGGACACACTGCTCACTTCGCATACTGTCCCGTTCCTACTGAGGATTCGGACACACTGCTCACTTCGCATACTGTCCCGTTCAAACTGAGGACTCGGACACACTGCTCACTTTGCATACTGTCCCGTTCGTACTGAGGACTCGGACACACTGCTCACTTCGCATACTGTCCCGTTCGTACTGAGGACTCGGACACACTGCTCACTTCGCATACTGTCCCGTTCGTACTGAGGACTCGGACACACTGCTCACTTCGCATACTGTCCCGTTCCTACTGAGGACTCGGACACACTACTTTACATACGGCTACATTTCACCTACTACATAGCCAACAAGTATGTGATTTCAGACGTAACCTTTGACTTTCCATTCTGTGCAGCAGACAACATAAACTTGAAAATGAAACCACTGAATATTGAATATTATTGAACCTTTTCCAGATTAAATTAAGTCCAATTCATGCACTTAAATGATAATTTAATAAAACATGCACTAAGTTCTAAGATGTATATAATAAATCAAACATTTTGTAGGTATAGATTATATCCATAAATACAGAATATATGTATTTAGGTAGGCCACAGTAATGCAAAAGTTTAAGTGTTTAGGGCCTGACTTCTAACAAGTCAACTACAGCTCGATTTCATTAGATATGCAATAGTTGCAAAGTACTATCATTAAACATTCAGAAAAGTTTTCCTTTCAGCGAGACACAGTCCAAACACACAGTACACGGTCACAGGAAGGTCTGTTTCATCCCAGGTAGCTAATTAGATTCTGGTTGCGTTTCGCGCTGTTTTTAAGAAATGCCATAAAAAAGATTACCCTTATTGATCCACCCATCGCTAGGGATGCTATTCCGAATGCCACGTCCCGGATTCTGAGGTTTTATATTCCCTCAAGGGGAACTTGACTAATGTCTAACAAGCTATGCTCCGGACCGAGGTAATGTCATCTGACATCTGTAAAGTGAATGATATCTGAACTCTGGGAAAGGCGAACTCTGCTCGGTTCCACATATTAGAAAGACACCAGCTTACTGTAAGCTTGGAATAGGCGGCGAGGTGATGGTCAGAGAGCGCTACATGTACACAGTAGGTGGAGCAGCTCTATGCTGGCAGCACAGTGCTGCCTCCCCTGGTGGAGCTTGGAATAGGCGGCGAAGTGATGGTCAGAGAGCACTACATGTACACAGTATGTGGAGCAGCTCTATGCTGGCAGCACAGTGCTGCCACCCCTGGTGGAGTTTGGAATAGGCGGCGAGGTGATGGTCAGAGAGCGCTACATGTACACAGTATGTGGAGCAGCTCTATGCTGGCAGCACAGTGCTGCCACCCCTGGTGGAGCTTGGAATAGGCGGCGAGGTGATGGTCAGAGAGCGCTACATGTACACAGTATGTGGAGCAGCTCTATGCTGGCAGCACAGTGCTGCCACCCCTGGTGGAGCTTGGAATAGGCGGCGAAGTGATGGTCAGAGAGCGCTACATGTACACAGTAGGTGGAGCAGCTTTATGCTGGCAGCACAGTGCTGCCACTCCTGGTGGAGCTTGGAATAGGCGGGGAGGTGATGGTCAGAGAGCGTGACATGTACACAGTAGGTGGAGCAGCTCTATGCTGGCAGCACAGTGCTGCCACCCCTGGTGGAGCTTGGAATAGGCGGCGAAGTGATGGTCAGAGAGCGCTACATGTACACAGTAGGTGGAGCAGCTCTATGCTGGCAGCACAGTGCTGCCACCCCTGGTGGAGCTTGGAATAGGCGGCGAGGTGATGGTCAGAGAGCGCTACATGTACACAGTAGGTGGAGCAGCTCTACGTGCTGAAGCTGGTTCCATCCAGTGGTCTGAGCTGCTCTCTCCACTATGGTGACATACAGAGTATAGCTGGCACTAAGTGGCACTTAAAAAAACAGTATCCGGTTTATCCTCTTCAGGCATGTCAACGGCCAACTAACAAGCTCTGACAGGACCCTGGCTGCTATAGTCGTACCACTGCAAATTAAAACAGCACTTTTCCCCCCACAGAGTTATTGAAGAATAAGAAAAAAACTTTAACTCCTGGCAATGAATCAGACAGGCTTAGGAATTGATTTCACATTAGTATAAAAGATACGTATTCCTTCACTGGCTCCACATAAACTGCTATCATTTACTGAGAACACAGCCGTGCGTGTCCTATTGCTTCGACACGTTAATTCCTGTCTAAATAAATATTCACTTGTCGCCTTGCCATGAGACACCTGCTGGAGCCTGCCTTGGCCCAGAGGTTGTTTTCCGGCTGCATATCACATGATGGGAGATTGAAATGGTGTGATTATAACTAGCAACAGGCAGCACTGCCTTGGAATATTACCCTGGAGTGGGGTAGTTCATCAGTAGGACCGGTGGACACACAAAGAACCTCTGCTCTACCCTGACTGGAAAACAGGGGGATTTACCCCTGGGGTAATACCTGGAACTGGCTACCTACAGTTCATCTGCAATAGCGCCGCCCTACTGGTGGAAGTGTGCAAAGTTTGTTTTTCAGATAGGCGTTTTATGTCGTCCAGTGTCACAATCCTCTCCCAGCTGTCATCCTGCGGAGGAAATGAGAAAACAGACTGTGA
Organism: Paramormyrops kingsleyae; assembly: GCF_048594095.1. NCBI lineage: Eukaryota > Metazoa > Chordata > Actinopteri > Osteoglossiformes > Mormyridae > Paramormyrops > Paramormyrops kingsleyae. The sequence continues at coordinate 47,531,332 of NC_132800.1, read as the reverse complement.
GGAAAGGAAGACAAAATATCATGGAGATGTTTAGTTTGTACACTAATGACGCGTGACATGCTCAAATGAGTATCGATCAGACACACAAAAGGGAGGAAAGAAATGGCCAATCTGTTGGCTGAGGGTTAAGGGTTGGGACGCCCCATTAGTATAGAGACGGTCTGATCCATGCTCTGAGAACTTGATCTTCATCGGAGATGAAGACTAGGGATGATCGGGGAAGGTGCTCACGCCTGTCACCTGACAGTCTCCCTGAAGCTGAAACTCTGTGAGAACAAAGACGTGATCTGCGGTTTGGAGCAGGATGAGCATCAGCGTCAGTGACAGAGAACTGCCCTCGTTTTCTGTGTCTGACTTCACTGAACTTTCAAGGGCCAAATGAAGACATTTCAGGGCTGTGGTCCCTGTGCGGCTGGTGAACCGGTAGATGCGGCAAGTTAAATTACAGCTAGCAAATAGCTTAGCGGTACCAGCACCTGGCGAAAGTGTCAGAGGAGAGCTGCCTTCTCATGGCACACGTCAGGCTTCTGATGAAAATCCCAGATGACTCTGTATCATTCTGAAAAGGACTGGCACCGGATGTGGCGAGCGGAACCGGGAAGGCGACCCATTGTGCTTTTTAATTTTGTTTTTCAGAGGATCCAGCGATGCTGGCACGCGGCAAACGGCCCGAATCCCGAGTTAAAGTAGTTTCCGTTATTTGGACGCCACACGGATGAAAAGCGTCGCTGATGGACCTCGGCGTGGCAAAGACGAGGCAGACTCAGTGGGAAGCCGCATGCGTTTGTAAGAACGCGCTTCAGCCTGGCATGAACGATAAACTGAGTGTGTTGCTGCTTGCCGTGTGTCTGACTCTCCCAAATATGCACGTTTCACATTTGCATTTTCTTGGGGAAATACATTTTTACAAAAAGGCTCAATTTGCTTTCTTTAATCATAGCTTATCCTGCTACTAAACTAGATTTGATTTTTCATTATCTTATTGTTGCAAAATGAGATATATAATATTTCATATGTCACAGCAATGACTGAAGGTATGTGGGTGAAACTCACTTTTGACGGCTCATAATATTGTCCTTTTTCTCGCAATGAGGACTTTCGACCAGAGACCCAGAGATAACTCACCCTTGTTTGTCTTTTTTGTGAATAACTGGCATTTTTTTTTGGGGGGGGGGGGGGTGTTAAATCAAAAATCATCCATCCTATACCCATTTCCCAGGGAAGAGGCATCTTTCACAGCCATGCAAGGAAATAGTAGGATTTTTATCTTAAAACTTAAACTTAACATTCAGTGAGGATGATGTTCAATGAATGTTCTTTTTCTGGTCCTTGAATAGTCTTATTAGGTTCCAATCCACAGCACCCGACCCTCAAATGTTAAGATTGTGACAATCTGGGACTCTCCCTGCCAGCCCCAGGAGGATGGGCTCCCCCTTTGAGTCTGGTTCCTCCCAAGCTTTCTTCCTTCTAGGGAGTTTTTCCTTGCCACTGGCTTGCTCACTGGGGGATTTGGGTGGGGATTCTGTAAAGCATTTTGAGACAATGTAATGTTGCAAAAATGTGCTATACAAATAAAATTGAATTGAATGAGAGCCAATCCACATCCACCTAACCCTTTATGAGAGCCAATCTGCACCACCTAACCCTTTATGAGAGCCAATCCGCATCTACCTAACCCTTTATGAGAGCCAATCCGCACCCACCCAACTCTTTATGACAGTCAATCCACACCACCCAGCTGTAAAAATATGCACTAATCAACCATTCTAACTAAACCAGACCAGCAAACCGTCAACTTTAGCCTGCTTAGTATCCCTATCTTAAAGAGCTCACATTTTCTTATTTGATGTACATTTCAAAAAGGAAAGACACTGGTGAAACACGCATACTGTGTGTGCCTGCGTGTTCACTCGAAGGCGTAGGGCAACTCACAACCACCGGGTAATTACTTTGAAATTATATTCATTATTTTTTATGATAAATTACTGCCATTTTTGGTTTGTTTCGTTCTATACATGCTATGTACAGCACAGTATACACATTTTCAGGAGTCAAATATGCACCTTCATTTAAATAAAACCGCAGTGTTATCCTACCTGATTCAATGGCTGTGAATATCCTGCCAGCCTGGGATTGAATTTGCAGAGGGTGAATAAGAGGCAGATGAGATATGATACATAGATTTCTGTTCTTAGTGACCCATTCACTCTGCTAACACATCGACAATATGTCCTAAGTTAAGTCTTAATTCTTTTAGGCAGTTTTACAGAATTGAATTTACTCAAAATGAGGTAACAATCTGCACTCACTTTTTTGGGTAAATTTAAACTGATGGTTTTTTTCTTTTAACTGAAGTCTATGGGCCCTTGAGCAAAGCCATTAACTACCAACTGGGCAGGAAACTGCATTGGGCTCAGGCTGACAAAGACACTTGAATCATGCCTGGTACCACTTTGCACCAGGTGCTGAACAAGGGCCTTTATCTTAATTGCCATTGGGCATGTTATTTGCTAAACTTGGGTTTGCTTTACTCATAAAAAGTGAGTGCAAATATATTGCCTTAATTAATTTGAGTATATCCTATAGGGTGGTACTGAAATTAGGTAGACTTTAGCTTAATTTATTTTTAATATAATAGTGCAAATTGAGTAAATTCTATAGATAATTTTTATTAAGCCGTCTTCAGCTTTTAGTGGCAAAAAACGTCCGTCATTTGATATGCTTTCCAATAAATCAATAACAGAGTATACACTTGAAAGTGCATTTTTCCTTCATTATTTAAGTCTATTTATCTCAAAAGATGCAGCTGAATTTAAGTTGAGAGCGCCGGCTACAATTACACCTTAGTCTACTCCTTGATGGCAAGTGTTATTTACCTCACGTGTAAGTCACTATGGACAAATGCAACTGTTAAATGTGTTAGGAAAATATTGGGACCAAACCACAGGCACCTCGGGGCTTGATGGCTGTTTTGGAAGCTTGTAGTCTTTCAGAGGAGTGACATAGCCTGACCACCGCAGTCTGCACGAGCTCTTGCCAGTCATCATTCGCATCCCCGCTTTTAGCGGCATGAAGGGGGTTATAACTATATCCCCAGGCTGTGCAGTATAACGACATCGACGTAATGGACTGACTGACCTACTTTTGGCATCAAACTACGTCTCAGTGGATCAGAACGTCAACTCGCTGCGCTGTCATCCATCCTCCAAGAAGCCGAGCAATCATGGGCTCAAAATCACCACGGAAATGGTCAGAAAGTGAATAAGCCTTTCTACTGAAATCACATTTGCAGATAATTCATAACATACGATCCTCTTTTCTTGGGAAAGAAAAGTTGAAGTATTTGATATGTCATTGTATCATCACAGAAATAATGTTTGTAATATCACTTTCCATCAGTGTAGTAGTTCAGCTACTGTATAACCTAAGGTTTGGTCCCTATATATATATATATTGTGAGTACAGGGTGATACGTGTGCTTAATACTTAAAATCAAGATTCCCGTTGCTTCGGAAAATGCGATATCAGATTTGTATCTCATAATTGATGATAATTAGCCATTTGCCCAAGTCTGCCCCTTTCGGCGAATAAGCCTATGGCCTAAATTACCGCCCTCCGGTGGTGCGAGACGGGACTAGTACTGAGCGGAATCGCACACATGCTGATAAGGAAAATGTCATATAACCCATTGGTATAATAAAAGCCGCCATCATCTACCGTGTCGCAACCATACGATTTCACCGGGAGACTTTCGCTTACGCGGCAGCGGCCTTTTAATGTTCATTTGATGTAGTTAATTAGTAATGTACGCGTAAATTATTCAGTTTTATTGAAAATATATTACAGCGAAACCTCGGGGTTGTGTGATTATAATGCATTATTAATTCCGCACAGGAGCTGCGTTAAAATACGCTAAGCGTGTGCATTATTGATGATTAATCCCCGCAGCATACATAGCAATAAAATTACACTCCTGAGTGACCTTTGCAGCAATCCCCATAACTGGGACGCAGGGAAAATGAAGACATTGCTCTGGAAGGCTGCCCTTTATCGCCGGCGACGTAATTGCACAAAGCGGATAAAACCGGCACAGATGAAGAAAAACACAATAAAGGACGCATATAAGCTCTTGGTAAATCCTTATTACTGAGCAACCGGTCTGCGGCACTTCAGAAGGGATTGCACGCAAATTATGCGCCATTAAATTCAAAAAGCGGTAAATAGCACCACCTGGTGCCTATAGGGAATAACAGCGTCGCTCGGTCTCCAGCTGTTTATCTCTAACAGCATGGGCAAAATGTGCCGGAAATTGAGCAAATGTCCACCGCGACGGACGACTCGATTAAAGGGGGTGGAAATGTGAAGGCACTGGGAGAAATAAGCGACAGGAGGCACGGAGGGGCCGGAAGCTGCTGGAGCCAAAGCCATTTGCAGCGGCTGGGGAATCAAACCCCTGAGGAAATTACCCTGCTGGATAAAATTACCGGCGTGACATGTACTCGCATTAGACACTGGAGCCCATCTCTACACTTATTAAATCGATTCAATAACCTATCTATGGTGAATAAAGTCTGTATCCTCTGCTCTCAGAGCTGTTATGCCCGTTTATTATTACTAAGTGCCGGTAAACATTATAGTGAGCGTATTCCAGAACATTCTGACTGAAGTCAGAGTCATCAGCCTTCCGATAGGAGGTTCATTGTACTGTTGATTGACTCTGAGCAGGGGCGGATCGGGGGGGGATCTGGAAGTTGCCATGGCCTCCCTATTGCCACCACAGATAAAGATAAAAATGAAATATGGATTATTTTCTAAGAGAACCATAGAAGTGATGTGTCAGACACCCCCAAAAATAACTGCATCCTGATCACCATCCCAATCTAAATTTTCTGCAGCCACCACCGTGGCATTGTTCCTGACCCCGTACTCATTGTATGGCTATAATATGCAGTGAATGATCTTTAACATTATTACAGGTGTCTGACATATGGGACAAGTTGCACCCACTGTCAACTCTCCTTACCTTAGCAATAGAAACCAACCATTGAGTGGTTTTACCAGTCTGCTTAGGAACATAGACTTCTCAGTTGATTACAGCGTCGGCTATATTAGTCATTGTTTACACAACCCATCAGCAGAAAGGAAAACAGACAAGTAGGACATTATTTTCAAATTAATTTAATGTTAAAGTACAATATTAATCACCTTTAATAATTTTTCCCTAAGGCATTAGACTGTCAAATTAATTCCTACTGCACTGAACGGTAGAGCAAAGCATGGCAATCTTCACTTGAAATGCCGGATCAAGAATACATTTAAAAAAATAAATAAATAAAAAATAAAACTGGACGTTTCTGGTCATTGAGGGGTTCTGAGTATGGCCTGGGGGTGGGCAGGCTAATGCCCCTTTTTCAAGGGATATTATTTGGAGTGTTATTGGAGTGCAATGGTAGTCATAGTCACTAGTTGGTTTCCTGTGAACGGTCATTAAATCAAACTGGGCCTTTTAAGAGCAGTCCTGAGGGGCTTCTAGGTGATTTTGGTTATCGAGACGACAGCTAAAACATTCAAGGTGTGTTTTCATAGGCTAAATGGGCACAGCACCACTTGCACGGCTGTCTTTGGAAATCCTAGAGGCAAGGAGGTTTGTCTTTAGGGAGGCCTTTTCCAAACCGAGCTGGGCATGCGGCAGTTTCAGTTAGCGCCAGAAGCGCGTTAAAAATGAACCGGGGGGAGGGGGGGGGGGCGTTGTGAGCCTGAGGCAGTGAACATGTGACTCCTGCCATGAACACACAACCTTTCCTCCATACCACGGAAACCGGGCAACAGAACTCTGCACCTTGGGGACTGAGTCTGCACACAAACAAATAACAAGTTCCCTTCACTGAAAAACAGGACCAAAAACCTGAAAAACAGGCAAATAAGTTACAAAAGTAAATTCAGACTACATTCAACAAACAGAACATACAGGCTTATCATAATGCAGAATATAAGAATTCAGACCCAGAAAAGTAGCCAGATGTCATATTAGTGTGTCCTCTATAGACAAATCACACATACAACAGGTATTCCTTTAGAATAAAAAATAAACGCATAGACATTAGCATTTTTGCTCCTCTGACCTGCCCTGAATGTAACACCCTTTAATTAAAAGTGAACAAAAGGAGCACGTATGTCGCCACTCAAAAGAAGTTGGGAGTGAACGCGATGCCGATCATCAGGAGGGCAAACAAACAAGGTGCGAAATCCGAAAAGGCGTGAAACATGGTGCCTATCCCCCTAAAACGCACAAGATACTACGCTCGGCTGGTGGTTACTTACACTACTACACTGAATCCAGCAACAAGAGCGGAGACATGGAGTAAAGCGTCGCCTGGCCAGGGTCACCCGACCCAGGGGATGTCCGTTAATCTAGAAGACGGGACGGTCAGGCACGAGGCGCACGAGGACACGGGAGCAGCTCACGGACACATCACAGGCACGTCTTCGAGGGAATCGGCGCTACGGGACTGGCGGGCTGCGTCGTTACTGCATCACGCTGCAGCTACAGGACCATGAAATCAAAGGCAAGAGTTTGGGGACGGAGCCTTCTCAGGGGGCGTGGCAGTGGATGTGGTGTGTGTGTGTGGGGGGGGGGGGTTAACTCAGTAAGCCTAGAACACAAACAGTGAGCCCAGTGCCATGCCAGTGGCAGCACCAGCGAGAATGCCCAGTGCCATGTCCCCCGCACTGTCCCGACGCTCCTCCTGAACAATGATGTGGCGTTGAGGGTAGGCCCCTGAACGACAAGAAATGAACAATCGTTGTTAATGTGGGCTCCTTATCGTACTTATTTATCGTACTTCACAGGCAGTGTTTCACGGCTAAAAATGCACGGGTGCGTTTCATGGCTACAGAAGGTTTCACAGGAAGTGTCTGGGGCTTCGACTGGCAAGCACACTGTCCAATGGCAAAGGAGAACTCGCTGTCTCGTCCGTTACCTTGGTACTGATAGGGGTACGCCAATCCATAAGGCTGCCCGTCAGCAGTGTATAGCACCTGTGCTCCAGGAGGTGGAGGGGCAGGGCCATAGGCTTGGTACACCTGTGGGGAGTTCATAATTAGCAGTACGCTAGCCTGCGTTGCGCCAAACAAGGTCAGTCTGGTGTATTAAAATGTGATGGACTCACTAATGCAGAGATCTGAAATTATCACAGCCACTACCTGAGGGGGCGGGGCATACTCCGAGTATGGGGGAGGTGCAGAGGCCATGACCTCCTCAGCAAAGCCAGCCTGAGGAGAGGGGATCACCTGTAATGGACACGGAGAAAGACGTGAGACTAAGTAACAGCAGGGCCATAAGCCAAGCCAGTTGCACACTTGGTGCTGCCCACATCCGGCACCCTTCTTATAATGGCCACCAGGGGGCGACCCAGATCAGGAAGTGAACACAGAGGTTATGGGCTCAACAGGGCAGATGGGCATTCACTCACCACGTTCACCCTGGCATCTTGGAGGGCCATTAACCACGCCCTGAAAAACAGAAGGCCTATGCCACCATGAACCCGCCAACATTTCATATTTCATACTTTATAATAGACCCATTTTAGACTCTCAAATGAATTATTAGTATAACTGTGGTAGCACGTCAAGAGCAGCACAATTTTAGTAAGCAATTAACTCACAGGGCATCGTCTGCACTATCTGCGCAGATGCTGATGGTCCTGCCGTCTCTGCACACAATCTGCAGTAGGGAGTCCTGGCCCTTTCCCTCAGGGGGACTGAGGTCTGTAGATGAACACAGAAGGCCATGAACCCAGGTGCGAGAATGACATCATGCACACGTTTCAGAAAGTCCTCCTCCATCATTTGAGGTCATGCCCACGTGCGTGAAATGCAGGTGACAGGTTACAGGCTTACGGACCCCGACACATAGCGCCGGAGCGGATGTTGATGCAGTCCACCCTCATGTGGACCTCATCCTCCATGTCCCGTCGGTGCTGGTCGTTGTAAAAAACCAGACGGCCATCGGACCACAGATCAAACCAGTTCCGTTTCCAGCGGCGCAGGATGGTACCTAAAACAGAAGAATCCCAAAGCAAAGATAATATTTAAGGAAACAATAGGCCAATTTCTCTCTCCCTCTATACACACAGACTGTGCGTGTGTGCGTGTGTGTGTTAAAAGCGCCCTTCACCCGATTGGCAGTCGCCAGTTTTAGCAATCGATTTTCCATCTTACGGGATGCTATTAATCACAGCATGGACACACACTGCATCACTCGTGCCCCACCGTTAGCACTCACTCTGTCTTTGAAGCCATCCACTTTTTACATAAGCCATCGTCGGAAAAAAATAAGGAAGTTCCCTGCAAAGGCAGAAAATAAACAAACAAACAATTAAATAAATCGGATGTCAGCACTCCAGACAACAGGGAACGTAAGAGAGCAAGTTAGTAACCCACTTGAGACAACCACAAACCTAAAAAAAAGCATATCCGAAGCAAAACGTAGTAACTAAACATATATAGTATCCACCAATAAAGTTAGACTGCTAAGTAAATTAAGGTACAAACACGATTTCTTAAATTAAGGGGAAAAAACCCATTTACGCACTGCTGTACAAAAGAGCCGGTCAGGTTCACATTACAGCTATTGATAATGGTTAATCGATTAATGAAGAGTGCCGCCAGCTTATTTGGGGAAAGGCTGTAAATTTATACGGCAGGCTCGGTGCGCCCTATGTCCGCGCCGCTCCCATGACGGTACAGCGACCACGGCCTCGGCTGCAGCGCCACCAACTAACAAAATATGCGACATAGTCTACAGATACTATGGAAGCGAAAAACGGCGACTTTACATTAACTGGGGAGCAGAGACGCCAGTACCTGTGGATAAGCGACGGCTCCGCTTCAGCTTTTTTGCTAGGGGCAGACGGGACTCGTTGAAAATGACATCAACATCAGCTGGCTTTGCCTCCCACTGCATGATGGGAATCGTAGTTTTGTAGCATGAACTAATCCGGTTAAATTCTCCGAGACTTCGCGACGAATCGTTTGCTGTCGCAGTGGCTGAAGTTATGCCCCGATGCGGATACTTAATCAGCTAATGTTCTGTTTTTTTTTTTTTGTTGCATAAAGTGGTTACGTCAAGCAGGCGAAGAACGCTTGGAGGCATCGCATATCCCATAATTCATTATTAAACACGAGTCCGGGTTAGTGATCGTGGGTGATCAAATATTTCTGCTGGTAGCTGAGGGTTAACAGCTTTGCAAATTCGTTTTATTTTGATTATTCGGGCGGAAGTAACTTAAAACTACATGAAGGGCCGTATTTCATAGAAAATTGCTTGCTCGTGGGACCAAAAATACAAAACAAACAACAGTACGACATCAACTTTACCATAAACCTTCATCAGGTTTCCCAAATATTTACACTGCATTTCCGTATACGCCCTGAAAGATTTCAACAGAAAGGCTGTCTAGAAATTTCCACACTGCCCTCATTTTCCTACTAACCACGGGTTTGGGTTACCTAAATAAAACATCACTTTATTAAAGATTAAATTTATTTGTTCACACCAAACACTGCTCGGTAGTTGTTTTAATTCCTTTCTGTTGATACGGTGTTTGCAAGGAGCTAGTTGTTTAAGGTTTACTATGATGGCTACACTGCTACCGCTTTGCACGTAAACAACCTCCTGGCCTCGGTGCAAGCTAACGATTTCTAACTTAGCACCTTTCTAACTTCATTCCAGAGCTATATAGTGCCTTACCTTCGTTTCCCCTCCTTCCCAGTTCTAGCACAATCCTCGTCAATTCCGTCTATACTTCTGTATGGGGTTGGTCGCGGATGATATCCCTCAGCTTTAATCCCGAGTATTCGGGCGTGAACCGACTTACTTTCCCCGTATCAGACGTGCAATTACATAATTATATACAAGCACTGTTACTTAAAGCCAATCGTTGCCTTGTAAATGGGTATCAGGGTGGATGAGGTTTTTCAGTAGTAGTTCTAGTTGTTTTTATAGGCAATTAATACAGTACTCACAATTTATATGCAACAAAAAAATTGATCGACTGATTTTGTCAGTCAAACCGTCAATGCTCATCCATTAATGATCTGCTTCTTGAACCGTAGGTAAAGTCTTTGCCAGCGTTTTTGGAACAACGTTATTGATGTTCATTTCGATTTTTATAATAGTAGGACCCAAATGTATTAGAATGGGTGAAGAATTAACTGGCTCACTGCACCATTTTTTTTGTTCTCCATAAACCATCACCGTATGTACAGCAACATTCATACCATGCTGCTACTGGCTTTCATATGCATATTATACATACGTGGGTTTCTAGCTGTACCCCTACCACAGTATAGCGACAGTCGTATAGTAACAGCGAGGACCAAGCCCACTTTTCTGTCCAATCAGCGCCGCGGCTACTGTTTTCTGACATTTCCAGCCAATGGGAGCGAAGGAAGTTATGAATAATTAATTCAGACATAAGCCGCTGGAGGACTTGACGCGGGCTATATTGAAAAAAAAAAACACATGTTTATACTTCTGGAAAGTAAAGATGGCGACGGCAATATACTTGGAACATTACCTTGACAGTAAGTAACACGATCCGGACACATTTTCTAGGAAGCTGATGTTAAATTTAGCGTACCTGCCTAGGTGCCGTGGATAAGTTTTTACCTTTTTTTTTGCCTGACTTGCAAAGTAAGGAAACGGGAAACTGAGCACCTCGCTTAAGCTCCCAGCTTTGGGGAAACGCTGATCAGCTCCGTGCTTTTAACGTATGAACTCGTAACCTTTTAATTTGCGCAGACGGACAGGGGACAGTGCGCAAAGGCACCGGAGGCGCGCCTTGATCAGCTGCTGGGTGTATCGGATTTACCCGTATGAACAGGAAGCCCCGCAGTCCTCCGACTATATGGCGGACATGGAGTTTTCTACCCTCTAACATGAGACTAAAATGTAAATTGGGAAAGTGGCAGAGGGACATAGTGCACGATACATTAAATGCCCGGACATGTGTATAATAGCGGCTGGTAATAAGTCGGGAGGGTAAAAGAAGTTTATTGCCAGGCAGGCGCTTAGTAAGCGGGCGGGATGTTTGATTTTTAAGTGCGTCACACGCACACATGGCACCCCCGCTGCCTGTCACAACGGGGAAACGCAATGTCCGCAGTCCGCCTGCGCACTGGCCTTATTCATTTAGACCATTTACCGATATTATCACTCTCCCGATGACATATTTTAATTACGGTAGGCGGGCTGACCTGTTGCACATGAAAAGAAAAAAACTCTGTCCTCCGTTTGACAGAGGGCGCGTAAAATAGCTGTCACCGAAACGGGACGGTGCCCGGGGTTCAAACATCTTGCCATCTGGGGATTTCCATCCGAGCGGATCTGGTTGTGTTTCAGGTATCGAGAATCTTCCATGTGAGCTGCAGAGGAACTTCACCCTTATGCGGGAGCTGGACAGCAGAACTGAAGGTAAACAAGCTGTAGAAACGTCACCAAACATTAATGTCACCTTCTGAGCTGCAGTGATTCCCACGCAGGGGCCAATTAACGCACAGGCTATCCTAGGGTATAGCCTCGGGCCCCTGCAAACATCGGGGCCTCTCGCTTGGGGGAAAATGAAGCGATTGCTTCAATTGGCAGCACCTGAGTGTACATGCTGTGTTAGTCTAGGCCCCCAGATAAATTGTTTGCCGTGTGCCGCAGAGAAGAAGAATGAGATCGACAAGCTGGCTGCGGAGTATATCGCGAACGTGAGGAAGCTGGCCTCGGAGCAGCGCGTGGAGCACCTGCAGAAGATAGAGACAGCATACAGGAAGTGCAAAGAGTACAGCGATGATAAGGTGCAGCTGGCCATGCAGACCTACGAGATGGTAAGTGCTGTGTGTCTCAGAGAGGGGGGCGTGGGGGTGCTCTCTGCGCTGGTTAACCTTTAACCCCCCATAACCCATCCCCAGGTGGACAAGCACATCCGGAGGCTGGATGCTGACCTCGCCCGCTTTGAGAATGAGCTGAAGGAGAAGCTGGAAATCAGCAGCTATGACGGACTGGAGAGGAGGAGCCTGAAGAGCAGCAACAAGAGTAAGGGGGGAGGGACTGTGCGCTGTTGTGGGGGGAGCAGCCCCCCTCCCCTCCCCCTCTGACTAGGGGGAGCCTGCACTCTGAGTCACCCCTTAATAGCATTAGTGTGGGATGGGGGACCCGAACCACGGAGGGCTGGTTCAGGTGCGACTTTTTGGGATGACCTCTTAATCAGCCAATAATAAAGCAGTGATTCTCAACTCCAGTCCTGGGGACCCACTGTTATTGGCTGATTTGAGAGGTCATCCCAAAAACCCACACCCACACCGGCTGTCAGGCTGTTATCGAAATTGTTGACCAGTCAGTCGCTAATAGTAAGGCTAGCCGAAATACAGCCGGCAATATGACCCTGTGTGGCAGAAGCAGTCCCTCGTACACAGAAGTGATTAAGGTTAGCAGTCACCTTCGCGATCATTCACAATCATCCACTGGCAGCCACATGACAGTACCATACGCTAAAAATGAACGGCCGCTTTTTGCCGTACCACAGTCGAGGCAGCCTCACTCCAATAGGGGGACTCAACGTGTCCCCCTGTCCCTGTGACACACCTCACACACCTCATTTCTGTCCCCAGAAGGAAGCAGGAACCTCAAAGACAAGAAGGGCCCCAGGGGCCGCAGCAGGAAAGGCTCAGATGACGATTCGCCGAGGAAGAAGAAACTGAAGCAGAGGTAGGCGAGGCTAGAAGCCGCCTGGAACCTGGAGTCTGGCCAGTCTGCTCCTACTATCCATGGCCACATTCTGACACCGGTTCCAAAACTCCAGAGCGCTGTGCCTTGTATCCACATGGGTAGGGAGTGTTAACATTTGTGTGTATGTTCTGTGTCGTACCCCCCCCCCCCCAGCGCGGAGTTCAATGATTCGCTGCTGGCCGTGCACCCCTCTGATGTGCTGGACATGCCCGTGGACCCCAATGAGCCGACGTACTGCCTGTGTCACCAGGTGTCCTACGGCGAGATGATTGGCTGTGACAATCCTGACGTACGTGTTGTCCATCGGGGTCTTTGGCTGGCCCAGTGGGTGGCACTGTGGGCTCGATTCCTGTCCCCTGGCTCTGTGTGTGTGGGGTCCACATCAACATGCAGGGCTCGTTCATTATGAATGAATCGTTTAATTGCTCCCCTCTCTGTCTCTTTCCCTGAACAGTGTCCGATCGAATGGTTTCACTTTGCCTGTGTCGATCTTACTACTAAACCGAAAGGGAAATGGTAAGTATTTTTTAACTATGCTGGAACAGGATTATGAAGTGTTTTGAATGTCTGATAAGTGTTTCTGGTGTTTGGTGTCTGTTGCGCACATTTAAGAGGTTAATGGTTTGTGCTCCATTTCAGGTTTTGTCCCCGCTGTACCCAGGACAGGAAGAAAAATAAGATGTAAATTTGTTTCATTAAATATATATTTTGTGTATCGGTAACATAGTGTAATATATTCAGTCCCTTTTTAAATTGCCCATGATTTCCTACTTTTGGTCAAAGGCAAAAGCTTTTATTTTTAAATTTGCTGTTTTTGAAATACTTGAAATAAGTGGCAATCCTCGTATACCATTGTATACAGACAGATTTTGATGAACGTTGTGGCACCCCTGGGCACCAACGCTGTCATTCCTGCGGACTCGAGCCGGGAGCGTCCCCTCCAGTTTTAACGTTTATAGCTACCTCGTGGGCCAAGCTTGTGCACGGTTTCTGTGACTCTGAGCCCTGCCTGAGATCCCAGAATGCCATGCGTTGCATTCAGCATGAACCAAAAAAAAAAAAGCTGTCAATTTGGCTACTCCGTCCGAGGGGGGGGACACTACCTGCCCAAATGAGTCCTTTGGATTTGCGGGGGACAGTTGTTGCTGCGTCCATCTGGCTGCCTGTACCGTCCCTTCGTGGTATCTCCCAGCCATAGTCTTTCACTTTCACTTTGTCCTCGTGTTATTTTTAATCGTTTTTTTTAATACTCTGGCCTCCCCCAATGAAACATTAACCAAGCTGCCATGTGAAGATAATTTGCTACATGCTAATTGGCTAACAGCTAAGCTACGCCGGTAACCAAAAATCACTGCAAGGGGAAAAAGAGATGGATTAATAGTGTGAACTTTCAGAACACACTGTTTTTATTTTTTTATTTTTACCCAGCAATGTGTCAGCTATGTAGTCATCTGTCTCCTTTGTTTTATTGTTATTTCGTAATTGTTTGTGGAAAAAAATGCTATCACCCAGCTCATTGTACAGTATGTGACACACCGATCGGTCTGCAGGCCACAGCTTGGACACCTAACCGTCCGGCTTCAGTATGCAGTACCTGTCAGGTGTCAGAGGGGGCAACCTGTACTAATGTACTATGAAAAGATACTTCGTACTGGAGCCCCACAATGCACTGGGTGTCTCACCCACAAAATGTGTATGAGAGGTGCAATCACCTACAAACTGTTCTTTTGACAAATTCCTCTACAGTATTTATGTTCCCTCAGTTGGGTCGGTGTTAATGTGTACTGTGGGTCCCAAACAATACACCCACATAAACAGCACTGTGACTCAACCCGGTCAATAACCCAGTCAGTTTCAAATCCCAGTAACCACCCACGTTCTGCCCGTTTTGGAAGTTTGTTCAGGAAACTCCAAATGCATCTCCATTGTGATTGTAAGGTTATTTTTTATATAACTGTGAAAATAAAACAATCTAGATATTGTCTTGTAACTTTAAGGGAACCTGTTATATTCTGTGTTGGCCACTAAGTGTTCATACTTTGTAACTTGAATGTTTCATATCAGCAACCAAATAAACATTTACCAGTATTTACCGTACATTATCGTTAATTATCTCATGTTGTGAACATTCATGCTGGTGGGAGTCCTGGTCGGCGGCATTGGGACTTTAATGGGGTTTATTTTGTAATTACTGCCACCTGTCTAACATGCATGTACTAGAAAATTATTTTAAGTATTGTGATTTTAACGTATCCTTAAATTTGCACTGATTTAGTAGTCTGGAATGTTTAGAACAGTCCTTGGAAACCTTGTAATTGTAGAATTATCAAAAATGTTAAGTATATTGTAATGCTGTTCACAATATATAACTGATATGTGTAGAGTATGTTATGTTCAAAAACATGACTGTAAACAACTAGGATGATTAGAAATCAGCTATATTGTCTGTTTCCTTTGTAAAACAAAAATCTCAATTCTTTTCTATTTCAAAGGGTTTTATATATCTATATATTTTTTGACCATGAATGTTACCAATAAAAGTGCTGTCCTCTCTGTAGCCCCAGTTATTTTATCAAACAGCTTAGGTGTCACCCAACACAGGGTCTCTCTGTTCTCTCTGACCCTGTCAATCATTCACTTGGGGATCCCTCCATCGTTTACATATGTATTACTAGAATTGCAGCCAATAAGTTTTAAACATAAATTGACAATCCTAGAACTTTCCAGAACAAATTTGGGGTTTGCATATTGTGTGAATAACTCATTTATCTGATACACGTCACAAAATCAGTCCCATCAGCTAATCATCATAACAATCGTAACACAATATAGCACATGGTGTGTGGAACCCAAGTGCATTTATATCTGGACGCCTGTCATTTTCTGATAATTCTCAATACTGTCAGAAAAAAAAGCTTTATTTCATAAACAGCCATTTATCATAAGAGGGTCAGATCTGGACTTGAGATCACTCTTCTCAGAATAAATGTTCTGGTCAACGTGTGCAGTTCACTGAGTGTAGTGTCTGTAATACACAGTTCAATATCCGTAGCTTCACAACAGTATGGCCTGTGTGCATTCCTGCTTTTAGAGCACCACTGTTTTGGGTCCCTGGAGAATTATTATTAGCTGATGAAAAACAGGTGCCTATTGTTCATTTCAGTAGGGAGGAGTTTTTAAATGGTCCCTGGAGGTCTCGTGACATCAGGAGACTGAAAGAAGCAGAGTAGGCTGACGTCTATCATTTGTCTTCCTGTACCCAAATGCTCCCTCTTCCTGTCCTTGTAGCTCCATCCACTGTCCCAGTTGGAGTATCACAAGGAGGCATGTAGAACTACATGCTGGGTATTTGCACACATTTAACCAAAATAACTGAACAAATGCGTCTATACATGGGAGCATGTTCAATGTGTAGGAGAGTTTGATATTGAGGGTACATAACTAAAAATGGAAATAGAAAGGACTATTTATTGGGGGGATGAAAGAATCCAAATTTAATATTGTTGGGTACACGCCCCCCCCATTTCAAAGCCTCCGAGTGTTATTGTCGGGCGTGTAGTGGGGGGGGGGGGGGGGCTAGAAGGCGTCATCGGACTCATCCTCGTCCCAGCTGCAGGGCTCGCGGGCATCCGACTCGGGAAACTCCACTTCCAAGTCGTAGACAAAATCCGGGTCTTCCTCTCTCCTACGGTTCCGCTCGAAGAGCTCGTCCATCTGGGCCTTCCTGCAAGCCAGCTCCTCATCCTCCAGCTTGTTTAGGTCCTCGTCACCAGGGTCCGGCCGGGGTGTGAGCAGGGGGCGGCCCAGGAGGTGGTCCCGCAGCACGGTGTGGAGCCTCTCCAGCTGCTCCTGGGACACACCCTCCAGGTAGGGGCTGTGCCGCAAGCTGTTCTTCAGCCGTTCTGCTGCTCTGCTGCAGTCTGTTCAAGGGCAGGGAAGGAAGAGAGTTATTGGAGTGGTAGTGTGAAATAAAATAGGCTTGAAGCACCACAAGAGAATAAAGTGCGAGAGCTGACAAGTTAAAAACAGATTTAAAAACAGAATCCGGTTGGCACTCCATAGAATCAGGCGGTCAAATCCTCTCACGTTTCCTGACCTGAGAATTTCGAAAAATTCCTCACTGGCATGATCCTCTGACGCATTTTTCCGGTGTCAGCGTCTTCGTAGATTAGAACGATAGCCGGGGGGCTGAACTTCACTCCGCACCGTTTAGCTACGTATGACATCTTCGGACAGAATCCTCTACCGATCAAAGACCCGAGGGCTGATGTACGGACCGCTCATGTGGACACAGCCTTCAGTTTGATCAGCCCCACCCCGGGCAGCACATTTAAGTTTCACTTTGTTTTAGCATTTAAACGCCTCATTCCGGGTCAATAGCTCCCAGTGCATCCAGGAACGTATTTAGAAACTGAAGCTAGCTTACTGCTAAAGGTAACCACCTAGCACATAAACAGTCAACGCTGCACACACAGGCGTACGAAATTAATATCATACGCAATAAAAAAACGCAACAAGATGCTAATTAGATCTTACATCGTTCAATTTCTGTATTCAGTACAATATCCCACATTTTCCGATCTCGATGCACGGCGTCCGCCTGCCCGCGTTGCCATCACTACTATTAGGGCGACTACAACATGCCTGTTCAGTTCGCAAATTTACTAACACAACAATCACCGACTTTATATGTATGTAGACTGTTTTTTTCCAGATACATTTAATTATGCACAAAAGATAGTCTTTGCTTATTTTTTTCTATTAAATGTAGTAATGTAGTATTTCAAAAAAGCAATCTCATTAGCCACCTATGCACTGGTTCACTTGACAGCTTAGTTCAGCTTGTTTTTGGGCATTGTAAAAGTATTAGGAAGAGGAGGAAGTAAAATGAAGGTGGCTTTTTACTGCATTTTATACTTGACTTATGAGATTGTTGAAGCTAACATTTCGGGTAAATGAATGCGGGGATGCGGCGGGTTGGAAATGTCGTGTGTTAATTTTACTGGCGTACCGGTAGTGAATTACGTTACATTTGGTTTATCACTTGATAACCAACTGGTTATGTCCATTCCCGTTAATTATTTTATGCACGTAGGTGAAGATGACTGTGGTTTCTCTGAAGCATGGTTGGAGCAGCTGACTATATGGAGGGAAATACAGAAATCGGGATTTCACAGGTATACACAGACGCCCAACTAACTACTTCTTTCTTACCCAGTTTTACATAACTAGTTGTTATAATACAAAATGACACCACTGACAGTCACCGAAATACCACTTATTACTGTGGATTCTAGTATTTATTAGATTGAAGATGCATGAACATTTATCTGGCTATTTATACACCCCGGTTTTGTTTAGGGAGTTAGTAACCGAAGTGCTTTGTAGCACTGAGATACCCGGTGACCTCCGGGTTTTGCTGGTACAACGCCTCCCCAGTGGGGTCTACATAGACCGATACCAGTTAGCATCACATCGATCGGAGGCAGCGTTACAGGTATGGAAATCTTCAGAGAATGCAAATCTGTTTTATCGCTGTATGTGTCTGACATAAAGAGATATTTGCCTGTAGGTTCAGATCTCCTAAAGTCAAATAATCGCCTTGAGTTATAATGATCGGAAATTAGAGTTTATCATTTTTTGTATTTCCTTTGTGTGTTTGCTTTGATGATTGTTGCTGCCCCCCCCCCCCCCCCCCCCCCCCCCCCCCCCAGGTGCTGCTGGACACTGAGCTTGACCTGGAGGCCCCCACCTACTCATCCGCAGATTTCACCACCTTCCTCTTCCCCTCTTGGGACCTTGATGGAGGAGGGGTCCGTCGTCTCCTAGCAATGGTGCCGATCCACATGCGGTACCAGCGGCCGTCTCGCTCAGGGGAGCGGTGGGAGCGGGTCGACATTGAGGCTCCGCACCTGTTACTCCGTACTGATTCATGTGAGGATGTTTTCTTATACATCACCCAGACATCATACAAAATGCGTGATGTGGAACAGACACATCAGAGAAAGCAGGACTTGAAATTGCCAGAATTTAACTTACTATGACTTGCGGCAGGTTACAAAATTTAAAACGGTTTATAGAGAGATTGAATATGTGGACATACATAATATGTTGATGAAAGGGCCCTATTGTGCTTTTCTGATATTCCTCTTTCTTTTAATGTGCTATATGCTGTAGTTTTATGTGCATGTAGACAGTCTGCAGTGTGTTAAGGCCCAAAGTACATGCCAAAAGGAGTAACTGTCACCACAGAAACCACTCTTCTCTAATCTGCCTAAAACACCTCGTAGGAATTCCAGCCCTTACTTCCATGACATGATGAGGTCACCTCGTAACACAATCCTTATTGGCTGTCTACCTTCAAGGATCTGTCTGCAGGCTTTGAAATAGGGAACATGTTGGGCAAGCTGACCAATCATAGCACACTGGGCTTATTAGGGGTGGGCTTATTAAGTTCTAACAGAGTGTTTCAGATGGAGTTGTAGACGGAGTGAATAGAGATGTACAGTATGACAAGAATAATGTGCTTTTGGAATTTTGAAGCATGAAAATGTATTTTATTGACCCCTAAAAATTAAATTATGAACAGTAAAAATGTGCGCAAGCATGTTTGACCCCCAAAGTCTAGTTCATGTGACTAGTGTGTTCACTCTGTACCATACTTGGGCTCATGCATGAGCACAGAACACAGACATGACGTCACTGATGCGACTGGCACATGCATGCGCACATGTACACTACATGAACCAAACCCGGAAGGAATGCATCATTAGTGACAAACATCGCGGTAGAGTGATCACTTTGGTCTGTGGCAGAGGTGCAGTGCTTGCTGGAAATCTGAGTTGATGAGAGTATCTTGGAACAGCTGGATGCAATACGCAAAAACTCCAAGATGTCTGACAAAATATGGTACTTTACAATTAAGTGATCAGTGGTCATTGTCAACACACCACAGCAGACATTGCGCAACAACAAAATGTGTCCTCTGCATTTGACCCATATGTGACTTTCATGACATAGCAGGGGGCAGCTAATTCAGCGCCCGGGGAGCAGTGCTTGGGGACGGTACCTTGCTCAGGGTACCTCAGTGGTGACTTGCTGGTGGGGGATTCGAACCTGCAATCTTTCAATTACAAGTGCGCTACCCTAACCATCAAGCCACCACTGCCCACTATGTTTATACGTGCAGCATGACAGAATGAAAATTGTTTCATACTTGATAAATCAGAGGGGCGTTTCTTATTGTGCCAAAATGTCTCCAAATAAGGACATTAATGATGAACTCCGTTATTCTGTGAGATAGCACTTCCCTTTGTATGTTTTCTTCTATACAAAAAAGTCGCACGCTGGTGATGAAAGCATGCTGAGGTTTGGGACGTTAAGTGCAATGTGAGCGCAGACCAGTAGGGGAGTGGGGACGATCGTGTGTGTATGCCCTTATTTCCCCCCCCCCCCCCCCCACACACAAGAGCATGTTTGTCCCCCCTCCCCACTGGTCTGCACTCACATTGCACTTTTAAATTACTTCAGTCCTCTGGCTGACACAGAGAGCATTGCTGCCTGAGCCACTTGCTCAGGCCTTGAGCTGGCCTCATGCCCGCTACTCTGCCTGATGGGTCCTGTCTCTTGTCTCTGTAGGTAAGCAGCCACCCCTGCTTCCCCCATACCGGCTGGTGGAGTCCCCCTGCACAGCCCACAACCTCAGCACGTGCACTTGGCTGGAGGTGCCCCCCCGGCAGGTACGGCACCCGGCCACATGATGTCTGTGTGCTTCAGCAGATGACGCATTTGTGTACGTGGGCCTGCTGGCTCCAGTCCCATTACTGTAGCTTTTAGAGGAAGATATTCTAGATTGTCATTCTAGATTATTGGAGTTTTCTGAAACTCTATAGATATAAAATATCTGCGCTGTATGCGTTCATTACATAAGATGGTAATATTTTATATTCTTATTGTTCTTGGTCTATATAGACTTACTCTGAAGAAGAAAATGCAGTAATATCTGACTTAATCAATTCAATATGGTTTGAATAAAGCATAGTGGCACGGTGGTGCAGTGGTTTGCACTGCCGCCTCACACCTCTGGGTTCAAGTCTCTGCCGGAGTTCCGTGTGTGTGGAGTTTGCATGTTCTCCGCGTGTCATCATGGGGTTCCCTCCGGGTACTCCAGTTTCCCCCCCCAGTCTAAAGACATGCTGAGGCTGATTGGAGTTATCGTGTCTGCCATTGTATGTGGGTGAGTTAATGGTGTGTGAGTGTGCCCTGTGATGGGTTGGCGCTCCATCCTGGGTTGTTCCCTGCCTTGCACCCGTGGCCTCTGGCATAGGCGCCAGACCCCCGCAACCCTGAATAGGACAAGCTGTTTCAGAAAAAGGATGAAAGGATGGTTGTAATATGCGTGTGGTTGTGCTGGACCATGATATAGGCCTACTTTCTAAGCAGGCAGATTATGTCTATATAGAATACAGATTAAATCTATATTCAAAACACAGGGTTTCCGGTAATTACTGATTAACATCGCGGTGGCGTTTCTTTTTAAGCTTATATATTTTGCTGATGCAGGTTTCTGTAAAGGCTCTGTCTCTCTGCAGGTCCAGACGGCGCTGACTCTGCACGTCCCCGTGGGCGATCAGTCCCTGGTGGTGTCTGTGTGCGCGGGAACACTGCTGGCGACGCTGTTCTGCTTTGGCGCGGTGGCCAGTGCCGTGTGCAAACATGGCCTCAGACGCTAGTATATAATAAATACTCCAACACCATATTGCATCACCTCTGGGTGGGGGGGATGTCTCAGTGGAAATGTGAAAGGGGAGCGGCTGTGTGACTGTTAACTGACTGTGAATGTTTAAAGACTGCAAGCTGATTTACTGCACTGAAACATTTTGTATTTATATTATTTAGCTGCAATAAACCAAGCGTTTTATACAAACGCAGTGGCCCTTGTAGTGTAATGATGCAGACCGTTGTTGCTAAATCTACCGAATCCAATCTATGAATCCCCTAATAGTACAGAGTTATTAATTTTATTCTTGCACGTAATAAAACAAAACTGACTATCACAGCGATTAATTTAAAACGTAAATGGGAACTGGCAAAAAAACTTTCAGCAGCTCGCCTGATACATTGACAGATCAAGATGAGACGCGCTGTCATATTGTCATATTTTTTCCGGCATCCATGTCGGACAAAAGGACTACGATTCCCGGTTCGCAATCCCTTTTGTAAAGGCCCCTTTCCCATAATTTTCACTTATCCGGGAAAAACAGCACGGGGCCCATTGCCTGATGTTGGCTCGGAGGTTTAAAAAGTCTTTAAAAACTACATCTCCCATAATGCAACTCGAACAACCAAAGTGTTTCTAACCCTCTTTAATCCTAGTATTATCTTAATGCGGAGTTCCAGTGATTTATATACGTCGATGATAAACCGTAAAAGTGATCAGTGTAGAGATATTTGCCAGAAAAATGTTGAAATGCAGTCGGGGCGTTTTCGGTGTGCTCCGGGACTGGGCTGGGTCGGTAGTTCCGCTTCCCCTCCGCCATTGCGCTGCTTCCCAGGGCTGGAGTTTAAAGAATAAAAAAGAAACACGGGGAAAAGCGACCGCATGTTAAGTTTATGAGCGGATACTTTAGTTAATCTGCGCTTCTGGGGCTGCTGAGAGAGCCAGGTAGGCTGCAGTTTTGCTGGCGAGTTTGCGACGGACTTTGCTGGTGAGTTTTCAGCGCACATCCAGTCCGTTATTTAATCCTTCATTGTTACTGAAAATGAATTAATGTGCGTCCACGGCCGGAAACCCTTTAAATTGTGCTGTGTTTATAAAAACTGCTCCCACAGTCCCGGTTTGCCTCTTTCTTAGACGTCTCTTCTATTATGCTGTATTTTTTAGAAGTTACCCGGCCAATCTGATCTAAATTTGCTGCGAATAAAAAGTAAAAACCTTGTTTAATATCAAATATGTGATATCTATTCAAGACAGCAAACCGTAACCCGGACGGATTAAATCATTAAACACTGACTGTTGTCAGTGTTTTTTAGCCTAAAGCTTCTAAAGTGATGATGTATAATTTTCGCCTTTTCTAAGTAATTTACGGATTTAGGAAGTCGGGGTCAGTGTTATTTCTTTACTATATAACTGATGGGCCTCTACGTGGTAAGGGGCCATATAAAATAAACTGTTATTATTTTGACATCAGCGGGTGTTCAGAAATTAACATCTAACGCTAGTTTTGTGTTCAAACTAACAAACTGTTGTGTTGAAGTGCTACAATGAAACCGAATCACCCAGTTGTTTCCTCTCTCGACTCCTGCCATTACCGATGTTGCTTTTGTTTTGCCTTCGTAAAAAACATCTGTAACTTGTGCGAGTAGTTTACCAGATGTATATAAATGTTGATTTAATGCACAGCTCCAGGTGGGATGAATCTGTACACTTTCAATTCCAGGACTGCCGTAATGCGGCGTTTTATTGCGCTTGTAGTACCGTGTTATTTGGACGTGGTGGTCTTCACACACGGATATGAGTTAACAGGCCGTATTGGGCAATTTGGGGGGGGGGCGTCCGTGACATGGGAAGTGAGATTGCTCCCTCGCATGAAGCAGCACTGCTCACAGATCCCTTTTATTGACGCCTCTTTCCTGTGAATGAAGCGGAAGGATCTGAGCGCGCGCCGGGACAGGTTGCAGGTTCGAGTCCTACGCGCTCGTGGCCCAGTACTTAACCCCATTTAATCGTCGGAACGGGTCGGGTTCCATCGATCCGAAGTTCCTGAACAACGAAATACGGATGATATCGTGTATTGAAACGGCCCGGTTCCGCGTCCGGTACACGGTCACGCGCTGCGCCGTTTTGGAACTGCTCTCCAAATGCAAGCCCTCCGCTCCAGAAAACGATCCAGTGGTCAGGAGTGGCCTTGTCAAGGTAGATAGACGAGTGAAGACCAATTATAGACGTTTTCTCTTAAAAAAGGAGAAAAGTAAAAAAAAAAAAAAAAAAAAAAAAACATACTTCCCTTTTTACTTCAGACCTCGGGGGGGTGTTGGTAATCCCGGCAATGGGATGGGGATCCCTTGTCACGCTTGTTTAACCCTGGGCCCCTCCGATTATGTCCCCCTCTAATTGCAAGAAGCCCCTGGGGGTGGTGGCCATGGGTGGGGTCACCTGCTGTGGGGTGTTTTTGTCCACACTGAGTTGGGACTGAGTGTGTTTTTTTTTTTACTTCTCAGTACATTGGCTGCTGTTAAAGTAAGCTGGTGTATTTGGCCCTCAGGTTCATGCAGCTCACTGTTTGCTGGACATTTGGCTTTGCATGCAGCACCAGTGTCTCTCTGGGGGCTTTAACCTGGAGCGGTGTCACTGTTATGCGTCCATTCTGCTACCTGCTAATAAAATGACAAAAAAGGGCTTTTTACCCTGCAGCAGGAGGCCGATTGGAGTGTTGCAGGTTTGACATGCATATGGACATATGAGCCTAAATTTGGAGCGTGTTTTCATTTTGAGGGGTCATGGTCAGTATCACCATCACTGCAGACCCTTAAGCCTGACCTGTGAGGCTGCTGTGGCACGTGTAGGCATAACACTTGTGTTGTGGCGCTACAGGCCAGAGAGTGCAGCCGTGTTTTTTCCTTCTACTGAGAGACAGTTTTAGTGACAGGAAGTGCATTGTGGGCCAGCAGTCGGGTTGTGTTAGCGGTGCGTGACATGCATGTGAGCGAGCAAGTTACCGTGGTATGGGAGTGTCCAGCGTTCGCTGTCATTTTACCATGCAAGGCCCTGACCGTAACAAGTGCAATTGCTTGCTTCCTGTTTCTGTGTTCCTCGCCATTTTCAATCTCTCTCTCTCTCTCTCTCTCTCTCTCTCTCTCTCTCTCTCTCTCTCTCTCTCTCTCTCTCTCTCTCTCTCTCTCTCTTTCGCTCTCTTTCTCTCTGTCATCTGGCCATCAGCGTTGAGGACATAGGGCCAGAATGGGCTGTCCCTTGCGCCCCTAGCTAGCCAGATTTCTCCGACATAGTTTCGTGTGATGGGATTTTTATAGAGCGTGCAGGGGGTGGACTCTGGGACAGTGAGATGTATCCTGAAGCCAGCCCCTATTGGCTGTGCTTTGGGCTTGCAGTTGTGTGCCTGGAAAGCACTAGAAGGAAACACATGCCTTAAACAGGTGCATGCAAATACACAGACAACATGCTTAAGCTGAGCTTGACGCGTGGGTGCATGTGCATGTTGGTGTATGTGTTTCATTCCTAGCTCTGAATGGGTGGGGGGGGGGGGTGTGGTCTTCCCCCCATGGTTCCCGTGGCGATGCTGGAATGCCGGCGATGCAGCCATGGAGTAGCAATTTCCTGCGATGAAAACACTGGCTGCTTCCTCACCCCCCCTCCCCCACCCCCCTTCACCCCGGGGAGGCTGTCTGGATGTCCAGTCACCTCGCATGCAGCTGGTGAGCTGGTGTGTCGGCCTTCTGGGCACCCCTCTGGCTGATTGGGGTGATGCAGTGTGGTCATGATCATCTTCATTCTCCAGTTGATCACATGGCATCCAAAGCTACCTGGTTCGAAAAATCATAGCAGCCCTGCAGCTGGTTACGCTCTCTGTCTCTGATCCTGCAGGGCGGCGCCAGTGTGCTTCTGCTGCTCCCCCTCCCCCCTCCCCCCACCGACCCCAGAGGGCCTCTGACATGTCAGACAACGGGGAGATGGAGGACAAGCCCCCCGCTCCCCCTGTCAGGATGAGCAGCACCATCTTTAGCAGCGGCGGCAAGGACCCCCTGTCGGCCAATCACAGCTCCAAGCCCCTGCCATCCGTGCCTGAGGAGAGGAAGCGGAACAAGATCATCTCCATATTTGGGGTGGAGAAAGGTCTGCTTACTACAAGCCGTATTAATGACTGTGTCTTAGATTTGGCTTATAATGTCCATCCGTGTTGGTATGCCCATCACGTGTGATGGATTCTGGGTAGGCGTCTGTGTTGCTGGTAGGGGGTGCCAGTTTTATGGCGAAGTCATGTTGAACCATGGGATGTCCCTTATGCAGGCAGCAAGAAGAAGGAGCGACCCGAGATCTCACCGCCCTCGGACTTCGAGCACACCATCCATGTTGGCTTCGACGCTGTAACGGGGGAGTTTACCGTGAGAGGCTTCCTTTGCTCTCCTTTAGCCCCTGACTCCGCCCCCTCTTCCATGGCACTGCCCACTGCCTTCCTCTAGCTCCTGACTCCGCCCTCTTGTTGTCTTCTCCAGGGCATGCCTGAGCAGTGGGCGCGGCTCCTCCAGACGTCCAACATCACCAAGTCCGAGCAGAAGAAGAACCCACAGGCTGTACTGGACGTGCTCAAGTTCTACGACTCCACCGGCAACAACAAGCAGAAATACCTCAGCTTCTCCTCAGGTGGGTGCTGTCCCTCCTCCCATCTGCATGTGTCCTGACCTCTGCCAACCCCCCAGCTAACTTGTTCCCTTTTACTTTGTTGCTTTTCTAGAAAAAGACGGGTTTCCATCAGGTGCTCAGCCGGTGAGTATCCAGCTCCCCGCCCCACTCCCCCCAGGATCAAATCCAGTTAATCAGTCACTGGTCACATGACCCGTCATATCTGCAAAGTCGACCAATCGCAACTTTTTAACCAGTAGTGGCTGCAGGGTAGATCATCAGTGTGCATCACATGTTCTGGCCTCACCTCCGGCTGTTGGGTGGTTACGGTCACAAAGCTCACGGAGCACAGAACTGCAGCCCTGCAGGATGGTAATGTGCTTAAAATGCCCCCCCCCCAGCCTGCCAAGAAGGGCACAGAGCCGTCTGTGGCCCAATCGCAGGACCTCGACGACGACGATGAAGAGGCCCCTCCCCCCGTGGTTGCACCGCGGCCGGAGCATACCAAATCAGTGAGTCACTGCCACCGCCCCTCCACTGTCCCTCCTATAGCACAGTCTTCCGCATGAGCTCACCTGGGTCATGGTGCCCCCTACAGGTGTACACACGCTCCGTCATCGATCCCATCCCCCTCCCAACGACGAGCCCAGAGGGTGACGCTGCCAGCAGGGCCGCAGACAAGCAGAAGAAGAAGGGAAAGATGACGGATGAGGAGATCATGGACAAACTGCGTACGTCATCCCGGTCCTCCTCCTGCACAACAGTTACCGTTATCCATGCTCATACTCTCATGGGCTCCCCCTGGTGTCAGGGTCCCTGAATGCCTTCCTTTTCCTCATCCCGTAGTGGTGCTCCCTGAACATTACCAAGGTGTCTTCCCCCCTTCAGTGTGCTTAGAGGCAGATCACACACATTACGCATTACATGCTTCATGATGTTAAAACCGTACGCATTACACATCACGCAGCTTAATTGCGGGAGGACGCACATGCCTGCCCCCGTCCTTTTCACAGATCATCACACCCCACTTCTCCCCTAGGAACCATTGTCAGTATCGGAGACCCCAAGAAGAAGTACACGCGATACGAGAAGATCGGCCAGGGGTGAGTCACCAATCACGTGTCTGCATGAGACACTGCGGTTTGCCTGGTGTGCCGACAGCCGCCGCTGTGACTCACTATGGTCATGTGACCGAGCTCTTGGTTAGTGAGCATATGTGTGATGGCTTGTTGGGTGATGTCGTTAGTTGGTTGAAAGCATGCGCCATAAAACCATCTCATCCTGCAGGGCTTCCGGCACAGTGTTCACAGCTATCGACGTTGCCACGGGACAGGAGGTGAGGTATTAAGCCGTGTGGCAGTGTATGAGGCGTGGGGTGAGGTGAACATCTAGGAAGTTCCTAACGGGCTGGGTGACAGTCCTGTGCAAGCAGGGGAAATTGTAGGAGTTTTGTGGGGGGTGCTTATGAGGAGCAATAATTCATAGAGGGCATCTTATCCTTAGCCATTCAAGGGAGGGGACACTCCAGGAGCCAATCAGCTTTCAGCTGGGGTCAGCATCCTGCCCCCTGCAAACAATGGGTGCATTCGACTTTTTGCAGCCACTTACAGCGCTGGCTTAAAGCAATGCATTCTGGTCCTGACGCAATGTATCATGGTTAGATTTTTTTTATTCCGACTTCAGCCGGCGCTGCAAAACGTCACCACACGTCACCATGTCACATGACACGAAAACCTTGCAAGAGCAAGATGACTTAAGACAGCTTGTGCAGCACCTCTGAGCCAGCTGCACAAACTGGAACCGCCTCCCTGACGACACAACTTTGCCCTTATTGGCTGAAGAGTTTAGTCACATGCATGACGTTTTTATCCCAGGCAGTTCCGATGCGTTATCTGCTATTTCTGTCGAAAAGTACATAAAGCAGTGAGAACTGGTTTTCAGTTAATTTACCTGGTAAAATAAAATCATGCAGGATAGGTTGATTGGTGAGTCTAAATTGGCCCTGTAGTTGTGTGAGTGTGTGCGCCCTGCGGTGTGTAGGCGACTGCCCCGGTTCCCGCCTGCACCCATTGTTCCTGGGATTGGCTCTGGTCCCCCTCGCAACCACAGTTGGGATTAAGCGATTTCAGAAAATGGATGGATAGAATAAAGTTTAAATAAATGCTCTAATAGTACACGTAAGTTAGTTGTTTGTCTATTGCAGGGGTGTCGAACTCCAGTCCTGGGGGGCCGGAGCCCTGTGTAGCTTAGTTCTCTCCCTGTTCCGCAACAAATGATTCAGCTCAAAAGCTGTGTGGTAATTGGCACATGGAGTTGAATCAGGTGTGTTAAATGAGGGGAAACCCAAAAATGTGCAGGGCCCTGGCTCTCCAGGACTGGAGTTTGACACCTGTGATTTATTGTTAGTTAGTGTAATGTTGCGCTGCTTTATTTGTTTAATTGTCTAGTCTGTGAAGAAGGCATTCAAGTAAGAACTGCATTGTACTCTGTACATGACAGTAAAAACTTTGATTCCTTGAAATACATGTATTTGATCTTTTTCCTGGCAGCTATCTTTTTACACATGGCCTCTATACACAATAGTTTATTTTTTTCACTGCTAACAGTTTGGATCCGGAGTTGCTTATTGTAAAAAAAAAAAAAAAAAAAGTAATGGTAATGCAGGTGATATTTGTATAGATTATCTGGACCCTTCTGGCAGTGCTGCCATTGCAGTCAGGTCTCGCAGACTACGAGGAGTAGAAGTTGTCCGCTTGGCTGCAGTTAGTTTATACTCCACCCCTGCAGTCGCCGGCAGATCGCGCTCCACGTCACGTCAGCTGCAGACAGACCTAAGCCCAAGTCGAACGCACCCAATATCACGTGAATGGGCAGTGCTCTATGTTAAGCTGATGATTGGCTGATCCTAAAAAGGCATGGGGTGGGTAACCAGGAAGTGTCCCCTTTGTTCCCACCCAGGTGGCTATCAAGCAGATCAACCTGCAGAAGCAGCCCAAGAAGGAGCTGATCATCAATGAGATCCTGGTGATGAAGGAGCTGAAGAACCCTAACATCGTCAACTTCCTGGACAGGTACCATGCTTGGGCCAAACCGGGCCAACCGCTCCAGGAATTGTATCATTTATGTGCCTGCGGTACAATAGGCTGATTTGATATATCGCTATGGTGTCAAACTGACCAATAGGAGCCCTTTTGAACGAGGCTGTTTTGTAACAGCAAGCTGTAACACTGGGTCCATTGAGGGCAGGAATGGAAAATTCCATGTAGAAATGTCTTGCCGCAGTTTCCTGGTGGGAGACGAGCTCTTCGTAGTGATGGAGTACCTCGCCGGTGGCTCCCTGACCGATGTGGTGACAGAGACCTGCATGGACGAGGCACAGATTGCTGCTGTGTGTCGAGAGGTGTGTCAGGCACAAACACTTCAACTAAGGACCTTCTGTGCTGCCATAACCATTTATGAGCATCCAGATAGATTCATTATTCTGGAATGTGAGCTGTGTTAGCCAATGAGATTTCAATTCTTTTGACGGCGAGTTTCTCAGTCATGAACTTCAGGGATTAACTCATTCATTGGGTAGATGAATGTGTTGGCTGTTTGGTGAGATGACTCCCCACCATCAGGCACAGTGACCCTCATCTCCTTCATGTCCTGTAGTGTCTTCAGGCCCTGGAGTTCCTACATGCCAACCAGGTGATCCATAGGGACATCAAGAGTGACAATGTCCTTTTGGGCATGGACGGCTCCGTCAAGCTCAGTAGGTTCACCTGCCTGGTGCTACAGGTTGAACACAGAATTCTGATCAGCCTCCTGTAATCATCACCATCACCATCATCCCCAGCCATGAAACCCAAATTAAGCCGCCCGCTGCTTCTGCCCCACAGCCGACTTTGGCTTCTGTGCCCAGATCACCCCCGAGCAGAGCAAGCGCAGCACCATGGTGGGCACGCCCTACTGGATGGCCCCCGAGGTCGTGACCCGGAAGGCCTATGGCCCTAAGGTGGACATCTGGTCGCTGGGCATCATGGCCATCGAGATGGTGGAAGGAGAGCCTCCGTATCTCAATGAGAACCCGCTGAGGGTAAGGGCTCTCCCTTAGGGGGTCGTCGAAGTGGGTCACCTGGCAGGGACTTGAAATTGTCCCTGTGTCTCCAGCACATTAGTAAATTGTGTTCTCTCTGGGGCACTGTTGTTGTACCTTTGAAAGCTACTGTCCGAAATCAACGTGGTAGAGAAAGGAAAGGCAAAAAACTTACGAGTAGCGATTTCCCAAGGCAACTTGCATATCGTCTTTTGCTCTACATAGTTTGTCAGTTCAGCATTGAAAGGTACAGCAGCAGTGCCTCAGCCAGGACTTGTGATGTCCTACCCTTGCTGTCACAGCACTTTCATGCCATCCTCTCATTACTCCATCTTCCCTTTAGGCGCTGTACCTGATTGCCACTAACGGCACCCCAGAGCTGCAGAACCCTGAGAAGCTGTCCCCCATCTTCCGGGATTTCCTGAACCGCTGTTTGGAGATGGATGTCGAGAAGAGGGGCGGCGGCAAGGAACTTCTGCAGGTGAGTGCTGCCTGCACCTGCTGCCTGGCCAATCAGAGAACTCGACTTTGACTGCTATGTAAATGTGCCCAGAGTGAGGGTCATGGTGAGGTCAGTGTCATTTCATGTCAGCTGGGAGGTGGAAAGACAGTGTTCCTGTTATCACAGGATTGGTTACTGGTTTTGAGTGACACCTCCTTAAACCTGTCGTCTTGTTTCTTCGGCAGCATCCTTTCCTGAAGCTGGCTAAGCCCTTGTCCAGCCTGACGCCTCTCATCCTGGCCGCCAAGGAGGCAATGAAGAGCAACCGCTAGTCCCCCCCCCCAGTTGTCATGACAGTGCTCAATCCCCTTCCCCTCACACATACTCACCCATGCCATCAGCAGTTTTAAACTCCTACCAAAAAATCAGGCCAACACAAAGACTGTATGGCTGCCCTACCCACCACAAGGGGGAGTGTTCTTCTTTCTTAGCCTTTTCAACCTCTCCCCTGTGACTTCACCCATTGTGTCGGAGTTCCTGCTTGTAGTCTCGCCCAAGGCAGAAGTTTGCCAGGGGAAAGTGCGCCCTCTTGAGGAATCCAGATGTATTGTTTTTCATTGGTTCATCTCCAGCTTACCAGAATCACTGCCTAGATTCACGGCTGATTGCGTGAAACGTGCCTGTTTTTCCTGATGTCACTGTTTTTTTTTTTTTTGTATAAATAAATAAAATTTGTTATTGGTGGTGGTCCTGCCTGGTAGATCACTACCCCTCACCCTGGGCTTTGTGCCTTCTCGGCCCAGGTCACTGTGGTAAACAATGCTTGCTGTAAGATGGATTTTTATCTGACTGAGAGCTGGAATGAGCGCTGATGATACACTTCAGTATTTTGGAAACGTATTTATGAGCTACGTAGGAACATATTTCTGGCACGTTGCAGAAGGTTTTATATTTTGTCCAGCCGCCCCCTTGCCCCCCATACTAGGACAGCAGGGTTACTTTGTTTCTTTAGTCGGAAAATTCACAGTTCACGCTTCAAATGTCACATTTGGCTGACTCAGAGGTGAAAAATTAAACTTGTACTGTATCAGATGAGTGTTTTCTAATACGAAGGGATTCGTCAACGTTGAAAATAAAACTGTATGTATATTGTGTATTTTGAAATGATGAAAAACATTAGACCTTAGAAATCAGGGCTTTTTTTTGTCTAGCGTATGTATGTATGAATGTGTGTTTTTAACTAACAATGAAACGGACTACCGCCACGGTAAAGTATTTGCGTTTTTCTCTTCATTGTCATGATGTGAACAGTGGCCATGTCTGTATTTCTCTGTGCATAGTCCTCTTTTTCTAAACTAAAAGCCTTGTTTCTGCAACATTGAAAAAAAAATGCGACCCTGTTAAATAAAAGTGCATTTTTTAAATTTTGAGTTTTTAGTCGATTTTTGAAAATGCAGTTTTTCATGGAAGCCGTTTCAGGGTTATTCCTTTCAGTAAGGTTTTTGCACACTTTAAAGTCATTGCATTTAAATCTTTCAAGAAGAAAATGCATTTAGAAAATGTCAAGTAGTGCAGTGTATCTGACATTTACTGACTGTGGTCACTTTGTGTGTGAGACTCTTTAAGGATCTTATGGGCAAAAAGCATTAGCAAATGTTAAAAATATGTTTCAAACACCAACACATACAGAGGCACACACACACACACACACACACACCATGGACTTAAGCGTTTTCAGTCAGTGGGATGGGATCTAAAACTCAATTCCTGGTACAGGTACCACTGACCTTGAGTCAGATCTGGGTGTAAGGTATAATTTCTAACAATGAATGAATGGAGTGCTCAAACTAAATTCTGTTTTACTGCAGGTTTTATGATGAATTACTGCCCAAGTATCCATAAACAAAAGATCCTCTTTCTCCTTTGTGTACATAACCTTCAGCTCAAGGCAATGCTCTATATTTCCCGGGATTTCCCCTGTGATCAATAAAGTTAATTTTAATATAACTGGACAGAAAATGACTATGGCATTGGCTGGGAGCCACACCTGGGCCTTCCTGCCAGGTGTACTGTGTTCAAAATAGCAGCATTGACATTGTCCAATAAATTTGCTAGAAACTACAAAACCTAAATTTACATTTACAATTGCAATTAATTATTAAACCGTGAGTATTTTCAATGCTTTCCACTCACATATCTCATTTGATCATAATGAGTATTTGAACTCTCAGAAATTTAAAATGAAAAATGAAATGCACTGGAAGGCATTTGAACACCATGGATGAAGCCATTTCTCTGTTACACCTATTCATGACTGGCCCCCATGTGTTGAAAAGTCAATAAATGCTATTTCAGAAAGAGACCAGACATTTACTAGACACATAATTCAGGCAATAAGTATGATTAACAGACACCTATAATTTATTGCCTGTTTCATATTTGTTCATATAGCGCAAGACATGTCCTGTGCTTGTTTACACTGCTGCCATACATCCAGAAAGCGCAAATGGAATTACTTGCTTGGTTCCACCCACTTTGCCAAGCTCTATTCCTTTCAATATGCGCATTAACTTTTCAATATGTGCACCACTCCTGTCTGCAGAGACTTATACTTCTGCATAGGTTGGCGCCTTGCATGTTAGCCTCCGCCACCGGTGTATGAATGTGTGTATGGATGGGTGAATGTGAGGCATGTGTTGTAAAGCGCTTTGAGTACTCGTAGGAGTAGAAAAGTGCTATATAAATGCTGTCCATTTACCATTTACCATAGGAGGTGCATCAAAATGGTGGTCACCGCTGTGATTAGTGTCGTACAACATCGTATTGCCGAAATGACGTTGAGTCTGTCAATTTTGTCTTAAGTATATGGCCAGCTTAATGAAACATGCATTACACAGTTACGACAGTTACAAGTTTCATAAACACACAAATGCATAAATTAATTTACACTATTCAAGGATCTGCATAGTGAGGTACAAATCATGCCAGTTACTGGATAATTAGTCCTGCTGACCAACCATGTGCCATCACATTATGTCAGCCAAACATAGTCGGTGGGTGGGATCACTGGTCAAAAAACATATTGCTAAAATATTAATATCTTATTAAATCTATTCCGTCAGCTATATTTGAAGAATGTGGCCACCTTTAGAAAGGAAGCGGGTTTTTTACACCATCTACAAGTGATGGCCAAATTAAGCTTCATGTACCATTTGTGGTATTTTTGACCCCACTAGATGGCACTATTGGTTTAAAGAATAAAGCAGAAATTATTACTTTGAGGCACGCTTTGAGCTTTTTTTCAGAGTGAGCACCATCTACTGGGATAAGAAATATCACAAATGGGTCTTGAAGCTTAATTTAGCCACAATACCATCTACTTTTTATGTGTTTAATGACATTTAAATTTTAGTGTTTGAATACAGGACAAGCCCAGTTTTTTAGATGTAACGTTTTGGGGGAAAAAAGCACCATCTTTTATTCAGTGTGGTACTGCAATTACTAAACCTCTGACAGTGACCTGAGAAGGTTCAGAAAAGTTTCAGATGTAGTATAGAGTGACCAGACATCCCAGTTTGACTGGGACAGTCCCAATTTCAGGCTATGCATCCCAGCATCCTGAGAACTAACTGAAATATAATATGTCTCGATTTTAATAATGCAGCCCATCTAAAAAATGTTTTAATGTCAGTCAAACATAGCTCAGCTGACACATAAATCAAGCCACCAATCACACAAAAGAAAAGCAACACCATCGTACTTCGTACAGCTGTCAACCACAGCTGGTCGTTCATACTCCTAGGAGGAGTACACATACTCTTAAGTCGTTTCCATCTCCCAAAAAAGAAAGAAAACTGAGACAAGGATGCGAATCCATACGGTGAATCTCACAAAGAAACTTGTGAATACAAACCGAACCCCTGAGGTTGGAGGGTGGTAACCAGGATAATGATGTTTTACCTGCAACGGCCAGAAGGGAGCGTTAAAACCTCCTGCACTGCTTCAGTCCTTGCTTTTTCCTGACAGCTTCTGGCTGAAAACATGCCCGGTGTTCTGTTTTCCCGCAGCAGCAGCAGATGAGTTGTTTTATCCCGGAGCCTGCAGTCCCAAGCGGGTCTTGCAGGGATAATCGCCACCGCTGCTGTTGATCTGCCGCTTCACAGCCATCTTCAAGTCTGCCAGAGTGATGTGGAGGATTCACTTCAGCAGCACCAGTAGAGCTGTCTCTGGCGTCCTAGTTCTGAAACCAGCATAATCACAGGTAGACTCAGGCTTTACATTGGCAGGAATAAGACGAGGCAGATTCATTCAAAAGGGCTGAATGAACACAACCAAACACCCACACTTCCAACACACTTTGCATGTGTATTGTCAGAGCAGAAGGCCAGCAGGGTGGGCGCACACACACCCCAGCAAACATGCCCATTTGGGGCCCGTCTGGGGCCATTGCAGGCAGCACACTGAAGGCGTCGTTACCAGTGTGAAATGGTGTGCACTAAGTACAGTATGCCCACACTTTGGGCTGTGTGTGGGCTATCCCAGTGGGGTCCTGGTGAGCTGCCCACATTCAGCACAGTATGCCCACACTTTGGGCTGTGTGTGGGCTATCCCAATCGGGCCCTGGTGGGCTGCCCACACTCAGCACAGTATGCCCACACTTTGGGCTGGGTGTGGGCTATCCCAGTGGGGTCCTGGTGGGCTGCCCACACTCAGCACAGTATGCCCACACTTTGGGCTGTGTGTGGGCTATCCCAATGGGGCCCTGGTGGGCTGCCCACACTCAGCACAGTATGCCCACACTTTGGGCTGGGTGTGGGCTATCCCAATGGGGCCCTGGTGGGCTGCCCACACTCAGCACAGTATGCCCACACTTTGGGCTGGGTGTGGGCTATCCCAATGGGGCCCTGGTGGGCTGTCCACACTCAGCACAGTATGCCCACACTTTGGGCTGTGTGTGGACTATCCCAATGGGGTCCTGCTGGGCTGCCCACACTAAACACAGTATGCCCACACTTTTGGCTGGGTGTGGGCTATCCCAATGGGGCCCTGGTGGGCTGCCCACACTCAGCACAGTATGCCCACACTTTGGGCTGGGTGTGGGCTATCCCAGTGGGGTCCTGGTGGGCTGCCCATACTCAGCACAGTATGCCCACACTTTGGGCTGGGTGTGGGCTATCCCAATGGGGCCCCACATGGGTCTCATATTGTGGGGTCCACACATGCCCCACATTTTTGGCCTGCTGCAGTATGTCATTTACAATACATAACATTAAACACTATGCATTATGCTATGATACAACGCAATAACAACACAATAGATACTAACTACAGACAGCTATTTACATAACTTACATGGCTACCAATGGTCTTCCTGCCCCATGGATACCCCCAGCGCACAATATATTAATTTGAATATATTAAAATAATCATTATATTATATTATATATTATATTATATTATATTATATTATATTATATTATATTATATTATATTATAGGGTGACCAGATAATCCATGTCAGGGAGGACACTTTGAGCTACTTCTGGTTTTACAAACTACTTTCTAATCGCTCCTGTGCTTGGCTAAATAGTTTAGCTCTTCTTGTGCTTTGACTGGTTTGTTTCCTTGACTGAAAGACTCATCCAGCTGTTTCACATTAGCATTAGTGACACATGCATGATTATAGGAGACTGACCAATCAGCACACAGCAAAAGCTGAATGCTCAAGTGAAATCCAGGTCCGTTTAATTGAAATGGTAATTTACAATTCCTGTCCTAGCTCAGAGTGTCCTCCCTGACATGGATTATCTGGTCACCCTATTATATTATATTATAGCTATTGCTGCAGGTATATGAGGCAACACAGCGATAGCAGCCAAAAGAAGACAACACTGGCACATTTGCTGTGTACCCGGCTTCTGATGAGCCACACCTGTTCTTGGTATGTTCCTGAGAGCAGGTGTGACTCATCAGAAGCCAGGTAGGATCGAAAACTTACTGGATAGTAGCTCTCCAGGACCAGAGTTGGAGACCCCTGCTGTAGCGTCTACCAGATGTCAGAGGTGTGAAGAGTTTGTGTCCAGGGTGGGTTGGGTCCTTGATTATTTTTCCAGCTCTGCAGCTGCCCCGAGTGTGATGCATTTCTTCCAGTGATGGAAGCTGGGTGCCAGTGATCCACTGGGCTGTCTTAATGATGTGCTGCAGGGTCTTCCTGTTCTCTGAGGTGCATCCAGAATACCATGCAGTGATGCAGCATGTGATCACTGACTCTATGGTGCACCTGTAGAAGTTCACCGGGAGCTGCTGTGGAAGTTGTGCTTTCTTCAGGACGCAGAGCCTCTGAAGTCCTTTTTTGGCTATGACTGATGTGTTTCTGGTCTATGACAGGTCACAGCTGATCTGAACCCTGAGGAATAGAAAGTTCTGAACCACCTCCACCTCCTCACCTCTGATGCTGATGGGGTGATGGCCCACGTGCTTCCGTATCCTGAAGTCCAGGATCATTTCTTTTGTCTTTTTTGAGTTCAAGGCGAGGTTGTTGTCCTGGCTCCAGCACTGCATGTTCTAAACCTCTTCCCTGTAGGCTGACTCGTTGTTGGTCCATGGAGGGAGGAATGTTATTCTTGATGTGTGCTAAGACCAGCCGCTCAAAGCAAGATGTTAAACAGGCTGGTGAAGACTGCAGTCAGCTGACCTGCGCAGTGTTTCAATTCAAAGTCAAATCAAAGTGAACTTTATTGTCATCTTTCCATATACAAGTATACAGAAAAACGAGATGTCGAAGCTCAGAATCCACAGAATTGAATTTTTACAGTGTAAGTAGACACAGTAAGAACAGTGCAAAGACAAAGACGACAAAGATGAAGAAGAGTGCAAATGAGCTGAGAAGTATTTTAAGTACAGTGGCAGTAAGCGCTAACAGCTTTCTGGTGCAGAAGCAAAATAAGATTGTTTTATGCAATATGATTTTTGTGCAAATACAGTATAAATGCAATATGATCTGTGTGCAAATACAGTATAAATACAGTATGATGTTTGTGTGAAAATACAGTATGGATACAGTTTGATATCAGTATGATATCAGAGGGTGTAGCAACAGAGTCAGTTTAAAATGTAAAAAAAAAAATAGCAAAATATTGTAGGTGGGTTAAGAGAGGGTTGAGGTAGATTGGAGGACCCTGGGGGGCAGCATGGTGTTGAGAAGCCTGACAGCCTGCGGATAAAAACTGTCATGCAGCCTGGCCTGTCAGCCTGAGGATAAAAACTGTCATGCAGCCTGGCCTGTCAGCCTGAGGATAAAAACTGTCATGCAGCCTGGCCTGTCAGCCTGAGGATAAAAACTGTCATGCAGCCTGGCCTGTCAGCCTGAGGATAAAAACTGTCATGCAGCCTGGTCGATCTGGCTGTGATCCTCTTGGATGGCAGCAGGGTAAACAGTTCATGTGAGGGTGTGAGGGGTCCTGCACAATGCTGCAGGCTTTTCGAACTGTCCTTGTGGTGAATGTGCCTTGTAGTGATGGGAGAGGCACCCCGATGATATTCTAGGCTGTTCTAACTATCCTCTGCAGGCTCTTTCAATCGGAAACATTGCTGTTTCCATATCAGACGGTGATGGAGCAGGTTAGAACGCTCTCAATGGTGCCTCTATAGAACGTGGTGAGGATGGGAGGGGGAAGGCTTGCTCGTTTCAGCCGCCGCAGGAAGTGTAGTCTCTCCTGGGCTTGAGTGTTGATGTGCACCCCAAGGAGGAACTCACATGGACGACCAACACCACTTTTCAGCACTCGTCCAGGGACACCATCAGGTTCGGCTGCTATGTTGGGGTTGATATGCCTGAGGGCCCTTCTAACCTCATGTGGGCTGAACACCAGGGTATTCAGGGGGGCCTCCTGCAGGGTCAACCTGGAATGATGGTGGTTGGTATCCATGTCAAACTGTGCGAAGAACTGGTTCAGATTGTCTGGGAGGGATGAGGCCACTGCGCTGGTTGGACAGGTGTTGGTGCTTTTGTAGTCAGTAATGGACTTGATTCCCTGCCACATGCACCGGGGGTCAGAGTTGTTGTTGAAGTGCTCTTTGATTTTGTCTTTGTAGGAGCACTTCACCTCTCTGATGCCTCTTCTCAGGTTGGACCTGGCTGTTGAGTTAACTTCTCGGTGCGGAAAGCCTCATCACGTGACTTCAGCAGCTTTTGGACTTCTCTGTTCATCCATGGTTTGCATTTGGGGAAAGTGCCTATGACCTTGAAAGTGGTAACAGTGTCCATGCAGTGTGGGTGTCCTGTGTGGATTCCAGTTTGAACAAATCCCAGTCTGTTTCATCAAAACAGTCCTCTAGTCTGGTATGTCAATGGCTCCTTCCGGCTAGACTCTGATGGTCTGTACAGTGGGCTTTGTTCT
This sequence comes from Paramormyrops kingsleyae, assembly GCF_048594095.1. Classification (NCBI taxonomy): domain Eukaryota; kingdom Metazoa; phylum Chordata; class Actinopteri; order Osteoglossiformes; family Mormyridae; genus Paramormyrops; species Paramormyrops kingsleyae. Next base: position 47,492,279 of record NC_132800.1, on the reverse strand, counting down.
GGTAATGAGGGGTTTGTATGCGGGGGTCAGTAACAAAGAGATGAGATCAGACTGACCGATGTGGGGGGAGGGGGTCTCTTTGTAAGCATTTGCTATTTTACAGTATACATGATCCAGTGTGTTATTTCCTCTGGTTGGAAAAACAACAAACTCGTAGAATCCGGGTAGCACGGTTTTCAGGTTGGTGTGATTAAAGTCTCCCGCAATGATAAATACGACGTCTGGGTGGGTGTATTGCAGTCCGTTTGTAGCATCATGCAGCTTATCAAGTGCTAGCTTAACATTAGCCTGAGGGGGGATACAAACGGCGGTAAGAAACACCGCAGTGAATTCCCTCGGTAAGTAAAACGGTCTGTGAAAACTGAAGCGCAACTGTTCAACTTTTGCAAAGAAATCCTCAGCCTCAGCTCGTCTATCCTGTTAACTATAGACTGGGTGTTTGTGGCAAACAGAGGAACTTTGTTGGAGGAGTTCTTTAGCCTAGCATGATTGTCGGTGTTCTGACGAGTTGAGCTACCTATCGAGACGTGCTATCGAGCCTTTCTGTGCATGTGCAGTTCCACTGTCTTGGGATTAGGGTTAGGTTCTAGGGGTTAGGGTTAGGGTTAAGGTAAGGGTTTTAGGGGTTTTTTGGGGGTTAGGTTTTAGAGTTGGGGGTTAGGGTTAGGGCTTTCAATTAGCACTGCTGCACCATATCTCCTATTATTGCTTATGCAAGCACTGACTCTGCATATTGAACAGGGTTTTATCAAAGACATTCCAATAAATGATAAAGCGCTTAAATAGTCAGCTGGCAGAGAATACAGTCTTTTTGCTAGAAGACAAAGAATAAGTTAAGAGAGCATTGGATTGTTTCTGGTGCATTTTCCTCTATACCAGGTTTAACCCTGAATGCAGTGTGGTTGTCCTGTGTGGATTCCAGTTATTAAAATGTAAAAAAAAAGTAAAAAATAAAGTGAATTGTTTGCCTTGAAGGATGGATCAAGGGACTTTTTGCAATGAAAGAAGGATTCAAGTTACTTGTTTGTGTTACTTAAATAAATTATATTGATACAATATACATGTATTAGTTTTTATACATCATTCTTTGAACTTAATTGACTCAGGAACAGTAGGTACACAACTAGAATGATACTTTGTATTTTGATATCAGAGCATCGTTGAATCTCACTCATTTTCTCATGTCTAATTAAACCAACTGAATCACTTTCCATCCATCTATTTTCCAACCCGCTTATCCTTCTCGGTCGCGGGGGGTCTGGAGTCTATCCCAGAAGCTACAGGCACGAGGCCGGGAACACCCCAGGACGGGGGGCCAACCCATCACAGTTTGTTAATACCCCTACCAGGGGAGAAGTCCTTCTTGATCTTGTTTTCTCTAATAACCAGGATAGGATTGGAAAATTAGAGGTTTTAGAACCTTTGGACGGTAGTGATCATAACATGGTTAAATTCAAGGTTAATTTTAGTGTCCGAAGAGCAAAGTTGAAATTAAAAGTATACAATGTTAGGAAGGCTAACGTTAATGGTATGAGACTGAAACTAGAAACTGTAAACTGGATAGAGTTAAATAGCAAAACAGTTGAAGAGGCATGGGAATTTTTTAAAAGCACATTGTTGCAAGTGCAAGAGGACTAAATCTAAATCTAGGAAATGACAACCAAGGTGGTTTGCTAAGGAAATTAAGAATAAAGTCAGGAGGAAAAGAACCCCATGAAAAAGTATAAAAACAAAGTCCCGTTTCCCTCGCCCGGACTAGGGTCACCGGGGCCCCACCCTGGAGCCAGGCCTGGGGGAGGGGCCCGTTGGCGAGCGCCTGGTGGCCGGGCCTTGGCCCGTGGGGCCCGGCCGGGCACAGCCCGAAAGAGGCACGCGGGACTGTCCCCAGGTGGGCCCACCACCCACAAGGGGAATGTCAGGGGTTCGGTGCATTGTGGATCGGGTGGCGGCCAAGGGAGGCCCTGGCGGTCCGATCCCCGGCTGACAAAACTGGCTTTCGGGACATGGAATGTCACCTCTCTGGTGGGGAAGGAGCCTGAGCTTGTGCGTGAGGTTGAGAGGTATCGACTAGATATAGTCGGGCTCACCTCAACGCATAGCTTGGGTTCTGGAACCAATCTCCTGGAGAGGGGCTGGATGCTCTTTTACTCTGGAGTTGCGGCGGGTGAGCGACGCCGGGCTGGGGTGGGGCTATTGGTGGCCCCACAGCTCGGTGCATTAACACCGGAGTTTACCCCGGTGAACGAGAGGGCTGTTTCCCTGCGCCTTCGGGTCAGGGATAGGTCTCTGACTGTCATCTGCGCTTATGCGCCGAATGTCAGTTCGGAGTACCCGGCCTTCTTGGATTCCCTTAGCGGTATGCTATTTGGCGTGCCGCGGGGGGATTCCATCGTTTTGCTGGGGGACTTCAACGCTCACGTGGGCAATGACAGTGTGACCTGGAAGGGGGTGATTGGGAGGAACGGCCTCCCTGATCTGAATCCGAGTGGTGTTCTGTTATTGGACTTCTGTGCAATGCATGGTTTGTCCATAACGAACACCATGTTCGAGCATGAGGGTGTCCATAAGTGGACATGGTACGAACATGCCCGGGGCTACAGGTCGATGATCGATTTTATAATTGTATCAACTGATCTGCGGCCCTCCGTCTTGGACACTCGGGTAAAGAGAGGGGCAGAGCTGTCAACTGATCACCACCTGGTGATGAGTTGGCTCAGGTGGCGGGGGAGGAAGCCGGTCAGACCTGGTAGGCCTAAGCGCATAGTGAGGGTCTGCTGGGAACGTCTGGCAGAGGCTCCTGTTCGCTGGAGCTTTAACTCGTGCCTCCGGCAGAATTCCGACTGCATGCCGGGGGAGGTAGGGGACATCGAGTCTGAATGTACACTGTTCCGGACCGCCATTGTGGAAGCGGCCGTACGGAGCTGTGGCTGCAGGGTGGTCGGTGCCTGTCGTGGCGGTAACCCCCGTACCCGATGGTGAACACCAGAGGTGAGGGGGGCCGTGAAGCTGAAGAAGGAGGCTTACCGGGAATTATTAGCCCGGGGGTCTCCGGAGGCAGCTGACGGGTACGTGGCTCGGGTGGTCGCAGAAGCAAAAACCCGGGCGTGGGAGGAGTTCGGTGAGGCCATGGAAAGTGACTTTCGGTCTGCCTCAAAAAGTTTCTGGCAAACCATACGGAGTATCAGGAGGGGGAAGCAGCTCCTGGTTCCTACTATTTATAGTGGGGGGGGGGCTGTTGACCTCACCTGGGGACATCATCCGGAGGTGGAAGGAATACTTTGAGGACCTCCTCAACCCTGCCTCAGATACATCTACGCATACTGCCTTTGAGACATCTGAGGGCACAGAGCCCGAGGGTGCTGGGGGGGGCTTGCCCATCACTGAGGCTGAGGTGGCCGGGGTGGTTAAACAACTCCGTGGTGGCCGGGCCCCGAGGGTGGACGAGATCCGCCCGGAGTACCTGAAGGCTCTAGATGTTGTGGGGCTGTCGTGGCTGACACGCCTTCTCAACAGTGCGTGGAGGTCAGGGACAGTGCCGCTGGATTGGCAGACCGGGGTGGTGGTCCCCTTATTTAAGAAAGGGGACCGGAGGGTGTGTTCCAACTACAGGGGGATCACACTTCTCAGCCTCCCTGGGAAAGTCTATTCCGGGGTACTGGAGAGGAGGGTAAGATCGATAGTCGAATCTCGGATTCAGGAGGAACAATGCGGTTTTCGTCCTGGTCGTGGAACGCTGGACCAGCTTTATACCCTTGCAAGGGTACTGGAGGGGGCCTGGGAGTTTGCCTATCCAGTAGGGTGCATCAAACCCCCATTGATTTTCAAAATGTTTTTGGCTGTATAATAAATATGTTCTACCGGATGAAAAAATAATTGGGGCAAAATTTCGTTAATTTTGATTAACATCTACCGGGTCCACATCTAGATTTAAAATATGAAAAATAATGATAAACGCAAGAAAAACGAAGGTACTTCAGAAGTTCACAAATATATTTTAAATGCACAAATTAAATTATTAAATTATTGTGATACATGTCTGATATAGTTGGTACAGGTGTATAGGGCATAGGCCTACTGTTACAGAGCAATACTTCCAGCAGCAATATAATAGCAATATACTTCTGGGCAAGTATAATAGTATGTCTATCTTAAGAACTGATAGTGAACATCAAGAAGACTGATATATCGATGGCACCTGGGAAAAACCGCGTAAGTGCACTATAGTATGGCGCAATCCGCGTAAGTGAAAAATGGGCGGGAACGAAACTAAAGCAACTAAACAAAACCACATCCATTTCATATCATGCAATTTTCGCGTAAGGGACATCAGTCTGTGCTGTGATTTGGAAGTGAGTAGCTTGTGAACATGGACGAGGCTCAGATTTTAGCACCAGTATTTTCAGTATGTTCACAAGGGCTCTCAAATCTAGGTCACGTTTTACTTCCACCATTTAGAAAAAACGTTCCCCTGTAAAATTGACAAATTGTTGGATACGCGGTTTTTCCCCGGTGCCATCGATATCCACTATTAACCACTTTAAATACTAAAACATGAAATCATTAATGCTTGCAGTATAACTATTCCAAAGTATGAATTATTGCCGTTATTTCAGAATTTCATGGCTGTTGTGGACCCGGTAGAACTTATCCAAATTTCAAATTATTTTGCACAGTGTATTTTTAGTACAGATAGAATTTTTTTTTTATATAGCCATGAAAATATTTTTCACTTGGGGGGTTTGATGCACCCTACTATCCAGTCTACATGTGTTTTGTGGATTTGGAAAAGGCTTACGACCGGGTTCCCCGAGGTGCTCTGTGGGGGGTGCTTCGAGAGTATGGGGTCCGGGGTCCACTGTTGTGGGCGATCCGGTCCCTGTACGAACGGAGCAGAAGCTTGGTCCGCATTGCCGGCAATAAGTCGGACGTGTTCCAGGTGCGTGTTGGGCTCCGCCAGGGCTGCCCTTTGTCATCGGTACTGTTTATCATATTTATGGACAGGATTTCTAGGCGCAGCCAAGGCGTCGAGGGTGTCCAGTTTGGTGACCTCAGGATTGCCTCGCTGCTTTTTGCAGACGATGTCGTCCTGCTGGCTTCATCTGCTGGGGATCTCCAGCAGGCACTGGGGCGGTTCGCAGCCGAGTGTGAAGCGGCAGGGATGAGGATTAGCACCTCCAAGTCCGAGACCATGGTTCTCAGCCGGAAACGGGTGGTTTGCCCTCTTTGGGTTGGGGAAGACGTACTGCCTCAAGTGGAGGAGTTTAAGTATCTCGGGGTCTTGTTCACGAGTGAGGGTAGGCGAGATCGGGAGCTGGATAGACGGATCGGAGCGGCGTCTGCAGTTCTGCAGGCGCTTAACCGGTCCGTCGTGGCTAAGAAAGAACTGAGCCAAAAAGCCAAGCTCTCGATCTATTGGTCCATCTTCGTTCCTACCCTCACCTATGGTCATGAGCTATGGGTAATGACCGAAAGAACGAGATCGCGAATACAAGCGGCCGAAATGAGGTTTCTCCGCAGGGTGTCTGGGCTCTCCCTTAGGGATAGGGTGAGAAGTTCAGATATCCGGGAGGGCCTCAGAGTAGAACCGCTGCTTCTTCACGTCGAAAGGAGCCAGTTGAGGTGGTTTGGACATCTGGTGCGGATGCCTCCTGGGCGGCTACCCGGAGAGGTTTTCCGTGCATGTCCTACAGGGAGGAGGCCCCGGGGCAGGCCCAGGACTCGCTGGAGGGATTATATCTCTCGGCTGGCCTGGGAACGCCTTGGTGTCCCCCCCGAGGAGCTGGTGGGGTTAGCTGGGGAGAGGGAGGTCTGGGTGCCTCTACTGAAGCTGCTACCCCCGCGACCCGAACCCCGGACAAGCGGCAGATGATGGATGGATGGATGGAAAAGGGCTCTGTTCCACAACTGGAAAATAACTAATGATTTCAAAATTAAGCAGGAGTATCTAAGTCTACAGGTAGAATTAAAAAATAACATTAGATTGTCCAAGAGGGATGTAGAAAGAAAAATTGCACTGGAGGCTAAGGATGACAATAAAAGTTTCTTCCAATATTTTAACTCCAAAAGAGCTCTAAAAGCTGAAATCACTAATTTGCAGGATAGTAAGGGCCTTATAATTGAAAATGAAATTGATATAGTAAATGAGTTTAATGATTATTTTTCACGGGTGTTTACAGTAGATAACACAAGTAACTTACCACCAATTAGTACGAATTCAGCGTCATCTATGACCAATATATGTATAACTGAGGCTGATGTGGTACTAAGCCTAGCTAAACTCAAAATAAATAAATCGCAGGGCCCTGATGGCATCTTACCTATAGTTTTAAAAGAGATGAGGGATATTATTAGCCAATCTTTAACTTTAATATTCCAGAAATCGTTATCTGCTGGTGTGGTACCTTCAGATTGGAAGCATGCTAATATAACACCCATATTCAAAAAAGGGGATAGAAGTAATCCAGCAAACTATAGGCCAATCAGTTTAACTAGCATTACTGGGAAAATAATGGAAGCTATAATCCAAGTGAAAATGGTAGATTACCTGGATGCAAATAACATTCTGAGGGATAGCCAATATGGATTTAGGAGAGGTAGATCCTGTTTAACGAATCTACTTGGATCGAAAACTGGTTAACTGACAGGAAGCAGCGAGTAGTTATTAGAGGCACAATGTCACAGTGGGCCTGCGTTCATAGTGGGGTACCGCAGGGTTCAATTTTAGGACCACTATTGTTCCTAATTTACATTAATGATATTGATACCAATACATACAGTAAACTGGTGAAATTTGCAGGCAACACCAAGGTGGGTGGTGTAGCAGATACTGATCTAGCAGCAGAGAGGCTACAACGGGATCTGGATTTAATTAGCGACTGGGCTGATACTTGGCAAATGAAATTTAACACAGATAAATGTATGGTAATCTATGCAGGGAGCAGAAATATGAAGTACAGATAATTTATGGGTTCCACTGAAATAAAGGTAGCTGATTACGAGAAAGACCTCGGTGTGTATGTTGATGCTTCCATGTCCCACTCTCACCAGTGTGGGGAAGCAATAAAAAAGGCCAATAGAATGTTGCGTTATATCTCTAGGTGTGTGGAGTTTAAGTCAAGGGAGGTGATGTTACATTTATATAATTCCTTGGTAAGACCCCACCTAGAATATTGTGTGCAGGTTTGGTCATCATACCTTAAGAAGGACATTGCTGCCTTAGAAAAGGTGCAATTGAGGGCTACGAGAATGATTCCTGGTCTTAGAGGAATGTCTTATGATGAGAGGTTAGCTGAGCTGAATCTGTTTAGCTTCAAGCAAAGGAGACTAAGGGGGGACATGATCCAGGTATATAAGATTCTAACAGGTCTGAATGCTGTTCAGCCAAATGACGATTTCAATATTAGTTTAAATACTAGAACTTGTGGCCATAAGTGGAAATTAGCGGGAGAACATTTTAAAACAAATTTGAGGAAGAACTTCTTCACACAGCGTGTAGTTAGAGTATGGAATAGTCTTCCTGCTAGTGTAGCGGAAACTAAAACCCTGAGTTCCTTTAAATCAGAGCTAGATAAGATTTTAACAACTCTGAGCTATTAGTTAATTTCTCCCCAAACGAGCTTGATGGGCCGAATGGCCCCCTCTCGTTTGTAAATTTCTTATGTTCTTATGTAACCCAGGCGGAGACTCGAATGAATCACTTTCCTTCAACTTTAATTAGGTATATAATCTAACAGCAGCTGTTGTTTCACCCATCGTCATGAAGAGGATTCTGCCAAATAGTGATCTTACAGGATGTCCTCTATTTATGATTAAAAAAAAAAATTGAATAACTGTGGCTGTTTGTGAAATGCTCCCCCTGTTGATGGTGTGTTTGCTGATATAAGGCTATTTTGATTGTCAGACTTGGCGTCATATATGCCAACAGGTGTTACGAGATCTGTGGCTCTCTTGCTGTGCAGCTTTTGGAACTGCCCACTTCCCTGTAAACCAATACTGCTGAATGTATATTTGCATATCATTCTATCCTTTGTTGAAACAGACTTTTTTTTTAATCCACCATCTTGGTGATGAATAGGACAAGAGTATAAAAACCCCAAATATAGAATAGTTTAGTGCCAGCTATAACCACAGAAATGGGTCTTGGTGGGATTTTGTATGCTGGGCAAGAGTTTGTGTTGTGTTCTATGCATATGCCAGTAGGTGGCAGTAATAGTTCTGGAATGCGATGTTGCTAGGAAATGGGGTAGAGGATAGGGGAGAAATGTGACCACGACAGACGTTGTCACTGTTACGCAGTCTTCAATATAGCTAGTTAACTGTGTTCAAGTCGTGTTATTACTGTTCTGCTCGATACAACAAAATTGGCAACGAGGTCGTTACCCACTAGTGAGAGATGATGGGTGCTGTGACTCCATTTCCAAGTCCATTTTTGCTATTTCCTGGCGAGCCAACCCTGCCTTTCAACAGATGACTGAAAATGTTCCAGAACTACTTGGTGGTTATTGTGACGTCTCCGGAGGAATGGCCCGATGTTTGGAAACGTGTACTCCTTCCACATTGCCTAGGGACCGAAGGTCCGAGACTCTTTTATACCTTGCCAGATGAATTGTTGGCAATTGTTCCAGTCTTCAGGTAAAACTAATGCTTCCTCTGCTGCACCACTCCAACCCATGCAGATTCCTGTAGAGCCATGGGACATGCTAGGTATCGATGTGGTTGGCCCATTCGGAACTGCGGCTTGAGATTGATGGTTTGCCCTGACACTTACAGCAAGTGGCCTGAGGTAGCATTCATGGCCTCTGTTACCGCTGGGAATGTAATTATTCTTAACATCAGTCTTTAGTAGATTCGGTAACCCCCGTGCAATAGTGTCTGATAATGGTCTTCAGGTTTTGTCTGCGGAATGCGCCACGTTCCTGAAGGACCATGACATACAGCACATACGTACCTCAGTGTATCGCCTGGCAAACGGAGCTGTAGAACGTTTTCACCGTGTCCTAAAGTCTTGCATCCAGTCCGCCATTTTGCATGGGAAGCTTCTTAACGTCCTTTCCCCACCGTTGTCCAGCAAAGACTCTGGTGCACTTTGTTGCAGAGTGTTTCAGAAGCCTACCCAGGTTCCCAAGGTGAATTCATGATTCATGGGGTGTCAAATGAAAGACATGGAAAAGAAACAGAACTAGTTATGCTGTCCTATAAACAGGTGCTTTTTTCTCCTCCCAGTTTAAATCTGTCCCACTAGAAGACTATATCAAAACCGAATCATGTTAACCCTGATTACATTAAAGACCATCCTTCCTTTGGAGATACACACCTACGAACAGTACTATAGTGCTAAGGGTAAATAGTATACAGCAAATGACTCAGCACAAGCCATAAAACCCTGAAGGACAACTAACTACAAAATGTGGTCGAGACTAATATCCGTGACATTCCATCCTCGATAACGGTGGGCTTCTAAAAACTAAGCATAGTAAAAGTCTGAATATTAAAAGAGCAAAATGATTTGATTTCTTCTATCCCAAGTTGTGATTTAAATGGAATAAGGCCACCAGGGGCCACTAGGGGCGCTCTCACCTTCTCTCAACCAATTCAGTTGGTTTAATTAAACATGAGAAAAAGTAGCTAGATTAACTCAACTAAGTTCTGTTTTTAGAACACAAGGTGAATGTATCAACTTAAATAGTTTCATTTTCAGAATATTCATTCTAGCTGTGTGGAATCACTGCCCATGATTCAGCTGAAGTCATTCAAAGTAACTTTTTTCAGTAAAAAAAAACCACATGGTATCCCAGTGAAAGATGCCATTTGATATTTAGGTATTAAAATTTGCCAAAAAGAAAAGTTACATTTCAACACCATAATAGATTGAAAAAAAAGAAATATGATTATTATGAGAGGTCACGTATTGCTATCAGAAACTGAAGGTCTATCAAGATTAATCTACTCTGTGTCACGCTCGGAGAGGCAGAAAAGGCAGGATCCAGAAATGCGGGGAAAAACGTGCTTTACTACACGCAGCGGAGGACAAGCACGGGGAGCTGTCAGCTCTACAAGGGAAGGGGGGATGAGGTCCGCTCCCCGGGGAGCCCAGGGGGAGGCGACCGGGCAGACGAGTCCAATAACGGCGAGCCGGGAGAGTAGTCGAGGTCCAGAAGCTAGAGTCGAAATCCGATGGGTCAGTCCGATACACGTACACGGGACGGGGGAACAGGAGGGCTGGTCAACAAGGGAAGCCGGGCTCAGCAAGACGGAAGGTTCAAGGACGGGAGCTGGGCTGAGGAGGTAAGGAACAGGAGTTAAGGGTTTAACACGAGGAGAACAGGCAGGTAGCGGGAACAAAGGGAGACGGAAGACAGATAAGTGCTTGGTATGGCCGATCATGAGCTCAATACTTCGCAAGTGACCAGCGATCGGTTTTGCCCTTAAGTATTGTGGTTAATTGGTCTTTGGGTGACTGCCCCCTGCTGGGTCCGCCCCTGTGGGCGTGACACTCTGCATGGGTATTGGATGTCCCAAGATCAACAATGTTTATGAGCTATTTAATTTTGTTTTTGGAGGAGCAGGCATCATTATTTCAATACAAAAGTACTACGTAACTCTGCTGAAAGGGGATTGCATCTGACTGACTTTGGGCTGTCCAATATTATTTTAAAAATTAATATACAAATATAAAATAAAGTATACAAAAGACAAAATGTATTTTTTGTTCCAAACCTTATTTTTCATGAACTTGGGGAAATAAAATATATTCTTAAATGTAATTATGCCAGTCAAGCTAATTTCCATAAACAAGCATTATTGTCCGGGCTTATGATTTATGAACTTTTCTCTGCACAAATGTTTGATATGGAATAATAAGTATGTTAGACATAGAAGTAAACTTATGTTATGATAATTAGGTTAAAAATAATATTTTGTTTGTAATACAGTTAATTAACGATAAAGGAGATTTATATACATACCCAGAGTTTTTAAATAAATGTGGAGCTTTTGTGTCTCTAATGAATAAACAGGACATTATGTTTTATCATGCAGTGATATTGAAGGCGAAAGAAAATTAATGTTGAATCTCCTTTTCTGTACAGGAAATATTTTATTCATGAATGATCTAAGAAAATCCCAGAAATATAACATTTCAAAATACTGATGCTAATTGTAGGAGTGATTTGGTTATGACTACTGCTGGGTTGCGGCTGGAAGAGGTGTTGTTGTGGCCAACAGGTTAGCCGAGCCTGTGGTCTGTGTGAATCCCAGGGCAGTGATGCTGTAAAAATGGTGCCGTCCTTTGGATGAGACATAAAACCGAGGCTCTGACTGTGAGGTCATAAAAGATCCCTGGGAATCCTTTGAAAGAGTAGGGGTGGTACCCTGATGTCCTGCCTAAAACTGCCCATTGTGGCCCTATCAGATCTGGGCTCCTAATAATCCCCTATATCTAATGTATTGTCTCCTGCCCCTTCACCACTTTAGCTACTGTGTGGTGAGAGTACTGGTGCAGAATTGCTGCCAGTGGTGGGTGATAGACAGTGGTGGTGGTTGAAGTGGCTCCCCATTGCTTCTGTAAAGCGCTTTGGGTGTTTTGAAAAATGCTGCATAAATGTAACTTTCATTCATTGATTCATAGTGCTAGAGAGCTCAACCCTCCTATGTAATTTAAATCAGTAGTTTGGAAACATTTTGAATTCCTAATAAATTACTCCAGCACTGAACAGAGAGAGAGCTTGTAAAATCAAGACTGGCTGCAGGCTTTGCTATACCGAATTTGAATATATTGCTTGAAACCGATACAACATGCTAATTCATTTGAGACTGCATCATCCGAGTGTGTGTACGACCAGAGCAAGGCAGACACAGCCTCTGCAAGTTAGTCTCTTCATGGCATCTAAAGTGCTTTTTCCAAGAAAACCAGATGGGGCTAAAAAATTAACTATGGCTATAGGGGTGTTTATTGCTACAGATATGCGACCATACTCAATAGAAGAGAACACAGGGTTTAAGCAGGATTTAGTTTATTATAATATCAAATTTTTGATTGATTGATTGATCTATCTAATACATTGTTTCCATGTTCAAATAAATATCTCTTATGTTCTGTTTTACAGACACGTTGCCTTATGGTGTTTGCAGATTTAATAATGAATAATCTCAAAATAAATTCTATTTTCCTTTCTCTGCCAAAATGGCACTGAACCATGGTTTTTGTGTATCATTGCACCCTTAGGATACAGTAATTGCAGATACTGTAGGTGTTGACCACAACCTCACCATATCAGATCCAGTCCAGAGAGAGGCTGAGGGTTTTGGGAAATGACCCAGTATGTTACGGCCTCAGCTGCAGGTCCGGTCTCACACCAGCCGGGCCTGAGTCTTTGCTGGGTTGGCTGTTAATTCTGTGTTTGTGCTGCTTTTCATTCTGTCCTGTCACTCAGCAAAGCATAACTGCAGCACACAGCAATGTAACATGATCTGTTCATTTTTAATATCTATAGCTTATAGTGGTTTATTAGCTTCTAAGAACAGATTTTTCTACTAGTCAATGATCAAAGACTTAATCAGGTTATAATGTATATTTGTCAGTGTTAGTTAGCCAAGGTAATCTACTAAACTGGAGGGGTTTTCTTTAACCTGTATGACTGACACTGCAGATGGTCACAGTGTTATTTTATCATTGTTTAAATGTTAGAGCGCCTGACCCTGAGGATGCAGACTGCAGACGGCCGGGCTGAGTTTGTATTTTTATTAACGTCCTTCATACGTGTGAATCCTGACCTCTTTCATCTCGATCTTCTCTAACTGCAGGATGATGTTCAAGCTTCTGCTGCTTCTGTGCCTTGGTCACTGTCTCTGTGATGTTTCAAAGGGAACCTTAGGTGAGTAAGAGCCTCACACTGAACCTGTGTGAAATTAGCTGTATATGTCAGTGCTTCTCTACTTTGATAATTATATGTCAGCTGCTTGTTTACTCTTACAGCTGTATGATGTTATTTAAGATAAAGTCAAGCTGTGATATGTGATTAGTAGAGAGTCACATGTACAGTAAATGGACCAATCAGTGCGGAAACTGAAGCTTAAAGTTATTAATATAATAACCTTATAATGACTTTACCCTGTCTGTTAATCAGATATTGATGCTAATATCGGAGACACTGTCACACTGCCCTGTGATGGACCAGCAGATACAGACACAAAGGAGGTTGATGTTCTGTGGCAGTTCGGAGGCAAACCTGTCTGCTGGTTTAAAAATGGCAGCTGGTGTGAAACTGGTCATTATGTGAACCGAACTCGACTTGGATCCATCCAACAGAACAACTTCTCTCTGGTCATTTATCCTGTGAAAGAAGAGGATAGAGGGGAGTATAAGTGTCTAGTCAGTGATGAGGTTCAGCAGCGGATTCGCCTTAATGTTACAGGTAAGTGACCCTTCTGCCGATTCCCCTTCCCCCTTAAACCCCCCGAGACCCGTCTCTGTGGGGCAGAGCCTCCTACGAGCCTCAGTCTGCCCCCCGACCCGCATGAACAGAACCGTGACCCAGAAGCTGAGAGCAGTAGGGACTCTCTGCAGGCCGCCTTTATCCCCCGGCCCCCAGCTCTCTGCTGCTACCCTGCATCTCACACTCACTGCCTGAGCTCTGAGTTACAGGCTCAAGCTGACTCTGCTACTTCTATCATGTTCTATGAGAACGTGCTTTATTTGTAGTGCTTTTCCTCCCCCTACTGGTGTTTCAGAGTAATTTGGTATTTTTTGGCTAATTTCAGCTATTGTTCGGATAGGCTTATTTAGTCGCATGACATTGCTGGGTCATAGTTCAGAGAGTTTGATCAGGAATTTTTCTTTGTTTTAACGGGCCATGCGTTTAGCCAGTAGCTCCTGCTTCATATCTTTCTTCTTGCTGGTTGTGCCTTGGAAAGTGATCGCTTGTGAGTCGAATTCATATACAGACGCTCCTCTACTTCCGAAATTTCAACTTACGAACTTTCAGGCATACGAACGAAGAGGACAGTAAGTCCAAATTATGTTCATTGGGCTCCCGTTTCCTGTCCACAACATCAATTTTTTTTTTCTGCGCACCAATTCCACCTAGTACGACTTCTGGCCGCTACTCCTGCCGTGATACTCGCAGCATCTTAGTTGTTTGTACTTGCGTATACCCTAAAAATGATGTTGAATAACGACTTACGAAAACTTCAAATTATGAACGGCCGTTCGGAACGTATATCATTCGTAAGTAGAGGAGTGTCTGTATATAACACAGGTCTACAAAAAAAAAATTCAGTTGCCAAGGTTTTTTGAATGGATTTAGGGTATTTTGAGGGTGCTAAATTAATAAATCACATTACTTTTGCTGAATTCTAGTTTTTGAGATACTGGGCATCCATGGAAATAATGCATTCCCGCAATGTGACGTGTGTGATAACAAATGCAATAGCTTCACATTCACATGTGTATGTTTGCATGTTCATTAATTGCTGTTGTTACTGTGGTGGTGAATATTTACCCAGATCAAATCTGCCAAGTCCTTCCAAAGGAAGGGCATCATGGGAACACCTGTCTGGTATTTAGCCAGAAATGGTTGAAATGCTCGTGATAGGGCCATGAAAAAATGTAGTTTGGCCAGAAGAAGGGGATCATTTCGGGTTTCACAAATGCAGTCAAAAGAAGATGTCCCTGGGTTTTTCACTTATTTTGACTTTACCAAGTCCACATATTTCACAATAGAGGGCCAGACTTCCAAGGCTCGTTCAACAGCTGGCAAATTTTCGAGTCACTGATGGCCACAGAAAGGTAGAGGGAATCTTGAGGATGATGTTCCAGCTGTGAAGTCCTCTCTTCTGGCTGGTGCAGAGTGGAAAAGAAAATGTAGTGCTTTCTCCACCATCCACACTTCAAAACCAGTCTTGAATGAGTTGTGAAGGGTATGTAGGCCACAATTTCCTACAAGCACTAACTGTGTCCCAGCAAATTGCTCACCACAGTGTGAATGTCACTTGTGTTTCTCTCCCCTGATATGTGAGTTGATGGCTTTAGAGCCCATTGTTGCCAGTTTGATGACTTTTTTACAAATGTCGCATCGCGCTTCATAGACATTAGTCGTCTTTTTCAACCAGCCACAGTACTTTTTTTTTTGAAGCACTGACATTAATAACAATTAATAACTAATTAATATTGCATTGTTTAATCAAATCATACATAACTTTTTCCTGTCACTGTTAGATATTTAACATTTCTTTTTTGTATGATGTTAGACTGTTTACTTAGTAGTTGTAACTAAAATGAAAATATTCTTGCAATTCTGAATGCTTTTCAAATGTATTGTGTTAATTAATTAACTATTAAATATGTCAGAAACTAGAGCCAAGCTGGCAAAACCGAAGTCATATTCTTAATCAGCACCATAAACTTAATATAAAACCGTTCAGACATCGTTGGCACCAAAATCACTGTATACCAGTGTATTCGATTCTACTATTACGCAGCGGTTCATAAAACGTGCTTGGTGTGTTATATTAAAATACTTTGTTTATTTACACAGAAATGTTGCTGATGTTAATCGACATCTGTTTACATTAGCTACAAGTTATTTACAGTTATTTATACTACCTTTGAGTATAATATTAGTACGTTTATAATTTCATAGCTATTATTTACATTATCGTATATATGTTTTCTAAATAGCAATCAGTAATTAGTCCTATGTTTTTTCTGAATTTCAGTTTTGCAAATTGTTCATGAAAATGAAGACAACAGTAAAGATCATTCAACTTTACTCTAGCTTCTGACTTTCTCTGAAGCTTGTTCGCTACAGTATCTGTCGATTTGTGTACAGACACACACATTGAGGACAGAATAACTTCTGTCTGCAGGTGGTCAGAAGCGAAGTGATTAAGAGACAGCCCCCAGAGATTTATTTAATACAAACAAGGCTGGTACATGTTCTGCACGTCTGTGCAGGTTTAAAATGGTTTAATGTCCATGACAACAATGTAGCTGCACTGTAAAAAAAAAATCTCGTAAAAAAACGGTAAAATGACCTGCAGCAGCGGCTGCCAAACAAAAACTGTAAAATTACAGTAAAATGTTTTATTTCAAATTAAGTGCAAAAACATTAAATTTACAAAAAATGTCCTTCATTCTTTTGCATAAAAACACTGTTATTTTACAGTTTTTCTTAATATTATTATGATCAAATACCTTAATTAAAAGAGCAATTCCAAAAGTTCAAGAAATAAATACTTTTTCAGCTTTTCTTAAGATTATTATGATCAAATACATTGATTAAAAGGGCAGTTCTACACTGTAAAAAAAATCCATCAAAAAACAGAAAATGTACTGGCAGAAAATTACCAGCACATTTTCCGTTAAGTTAACGGACTCTTCCTTCAAGTCTCAAGGAAAATACTGTAAATTCAGTTTTCTACAATTCCAAGGAATATTTCTTAATAGTTTATTTTAATTTTTAATTTTTTTTACAAGATTTTTTTTTACAGTGTAGGGGAAACACTGAATGCCATATGGATTACACTTAACTACATAGATCAGCCATTGAAATACTCCCTATTTTTCTGTCAAATGCTGTGCCAGCCAGATTCATAATGTTTACTACAATAGCTCCTTGCCTCTCAAAGTGCGGGGCGGGCACCCCTAGTGGGGAAGAGACCAGACAGGTGGGGTGCAACAAACATGAGGAAAGTTGGCTTTTTATGCCAATATTATGTAATACCTTTCTTTAGTGAATTTAAAGAATAGCAACCTATACGTTTTACATAGACACACCCACAATATGCAAAAGATAAGTCATTTAAAAAAAAACATTGGACTTAGAAGTTAAATGTCAAAGTAATGTAAAACTAATAGGATTTACCTCAAAATTACAAAGAAAGATGCTTAATTTTTAGTATGGTCATAAATCTTTCAATTATGAATTACTTTTTTCTTTTAAAAATGTGAAATACGTGTAATTTTTCATTACTGGCGTTATGCGTAAAATAAAGGTTGGTTTATTAATTCAGGGATAATTTCTGTAATTTTACAGAGCTTTGCAGACAACTTTCAAAAAAGAGAAACTACTGTAAAAAATGACGGTTATTTTCTGTAAAATTACAATTTATTTTACAGTGTGTGACGTATGTATGTGACATATCAGTTCCAATGGCACAGTATGCCTGTTTATTAAGTGATATGAATATTCTATACAATTCAATTCAATTCATTTGTATATAGCGCCTTTCACAACAGTTGTCCCAAAGTGCTTTACATGGATGTGTTGTGATACATTAAACAACATTAGAGAGAGTAATACAGAATGGGAAAAAGAGGAAAGAAATTATATAAAGAAAGCCAGATAACAATGGAGGAGAGGAACCAAAAACTGCCAAGTATGGAGGAAAAAAAACTCTGGGGGTCCAAGGTCAACTGGCTGCCCAACCCCCCCTGGGCACTAATATTACTGAGAACAGAAAAGAGTGGACTTGCTTGCTAAAAGGGAGGTATAAGCTGCGATTAAGTATCAAGACAAAGTCCATCAATGAGTCCATTATCCACATTGGCCTGTGAAGGGTGGCATTGAATGCTGCACCCATGATGGTACAGTTCGTATGGCCCATTTGCGATGTCACCCCTCGTTGGGACTGAACCAGGATTCCAGCTCAGATGGTGCCCACCCCGGGCAGCACCCGGACATGTGGGAAGACAGAGAGCATGGATGGTCAGAGCATGTGCTGACACATAAATGGACAAGCATAGTAGATAAAAATGACATGAACAGCAGCACCAAGGATCAAGGTTGCTTTTATTGTCATTTCAGCAATATACGTGGTACAGTACAAAGTGAAATGAAATAACGTTCCCGGGACCATGGTGCTACATAAAAGGACTGGGACAATGCAAAAAAACGTAAATTGCACATATCTAAAGTAAAGTGCTACATAAAAGGACTAGGACAATACAAAAAAAAAGTAAATTGCACGTATGTAAGGTAAAGTGCACGGACAGACATGTGCAAAAACAGCAGGTAAACAAACACGACACAAGTGCAACAGTGTGTGTGTGTGTCTCAGTCCAGTCTCTGTGGCTTTAGAAGCCTGATGGCTTGCGGGAAGAAGCTGTTGCAGAGTCTGGTAGTGAGGACCCGATTGGTTCGGTACCTCTTACCAGATGGCAGGAGGGTGAAGAGTTTGTGTGAGGGATGTGTGGGGTCATCCACAATGCTGGTGGCTTTGCGGATGCAGTGTGTTTGATGAATGTCGGTTATGGAGGGGAGAGAGACGCCAATGATCTTCTCAGCCGTTCTCACTATCCGTTGTAGGGTCTTGCGGTCTGTTACAGTGCAATTCCCATACCAGACAGTGATACAGCTGCTCAGGATGCTCTCGATCGTCCCCTTGTAGAAAGTGGTGAGGATGGGTGGTGGCAAATGGGTTTTCCTCAGCCTCCGCAGAAAGTAGAGACGCTGTTGGGCTTTCTTGGCTATGGAGCTGGTGTTGAGGGACGAGGAGAGGTTCTCCGCCAGGAATTTGATGCTCTTGATGATCTCCACAGAAGATCCGTCGATGTTCAGTCATCTCTTTTGTTTTGTCCACATTCAGAGACAGGTTGTTGACTTTACACCAGTCCGTTAGCTGTTTCACCTCCTCCCTGTATGCTGACTCGTCGTTCTTGCTGATGAGACCCACCACGGTTGTGTCATTGGCGAACTTGATGATGTGGTTTGAACTGTACATTGCTGCACACAGCCCTGATGGGTCCCAGTGCTCAGTGTAGTGGTGCTGGAGATGCTGTTCCTGATCCAGACTGTCTGAGGTCTATTTGTCAAGAAGTCCAGGATCCAGTTACAGAGGGAGATGTTCAGGTCCAACAGGCTTAGCTTTTCTGTCAGGTGCTGAGGAATGATTGTGTTGAATGCTGAACTGAAGTCTATGAACAGCATTCGAACATATGTGTCCTTTTTGTCGAGGTGGATGAGTGCCAGGTGAAGGGTGATTGCGATGGCATCATCCGTGGAGCGGTTGGGACGATAGGCGAACTGTAGAGGATCCAGAGTAGGTGGCAGCAGGGTTTTAACATGCTTCATGACGAGCCTCTCAAAGCATTTCATGATTATAGGTGTGAGTGCTACGGGACGGTAGTCGTTGAAGCAGGACACTGGAGACTTCTTCGGCACAGGAACAATGGTGGTGGTCTTGAAGCACGTGGGGACCAGGGCGGCGCTCAGAGACATGTTGAAGATGTCAGTGAATACATCTGCTAACTGGTCTGCACATTCTCTGAGCACTCTCCCCGGGATGTTATCTGGCCCCGCAGCCTTCCGTGGGTTAACTCTGCAAAGAGTTTTCCTCACGTCAGCCGTGGTCAGACATATCACCTGGTCGTTGGGAGAGGGGGAGAATTTATTTGCCGCTACGTCGTTCTGTGCGTCGAACCGTGCGTAGAAGTCATTCAGCATATCTGGTAGGGCGGCATCACCATCACAGACAGGTGTTGTTTTCTTGTAGTTGGTGATGGCCTGGATACCTTGCCACATGCGCCGTGTGTCACCGCTGTCCCTGAAGTGACTGTGGATTTCCTGCCCGTGGGCGCGTTTCGCTTCTCTGATGGTCCGAGACAGTTTGGCCCTCACTGTTCTTAGGGCCGCCTTGTCTCCTGCTTTAAAGGCACACAGCAAATGTGCCAGTGTTAAATTAACACTGCATGGTGTCTATATGTGACCGCACCATTCAGTGTTACCTTCAACACTTTTCAGTGTGCAGTGAGCGTTGTTTTTAAAGTGTTAATATTTATTAACTCTTATAGTGTTCAATTTACAAGCTAGAGTGTTGTCAAAGAGTCTCCACCTCCACATATCTGCCCCATTTTAATATGCGAACAAGACATCATGAGGATCTGAAGAGCCATCCCAGATTTACCCACCATCATGAGAAAGACTCTGACCAAAAAGGACCTTACAGCTTTTTTTTTGTTTTGTATTAAAGTTTTGTTGACTTGGTTCTGACAAATCTTGAAGATTAGAGAGCTGGGAGCGTGTTGTTGTTGCGTCACAGGAAAAATTCTTGGAGATGTACAGAACGTATCACCAGATTGGTGAATGTATAGTGTGTTTGACTGCCAGTCCTGCCTTTGGATGATTAACATATGTGGAAAAGTGTCAGGACAGTTGTGATACCCTTTTCCGTGCAGCTCCTGGTACCACCCACTCTCCTGTAGACCAATGGTGCTGGATGTATTTTTGCATAGCATAACACAGTACTGTTTTTGACTTAATAGATCTTTTTTTTTAATCCACCGCGATTGTGATGAATAAGGCAAGAGAACAAAAACCACCGAAATGGCTCTTCCGTTCCAGCCAAGGAGCAGGTGGGGAGGAAAATGCTATGGAAAGCCAATCATTTTGTTTCTTTTATAAGTCTGCTTTTTCCAGGAAGATCATTTGTATCTTTACAATTGAGATTACGTCAGGGATGCAGAGAAGAACTACACTGCCCACATCAATTAACATACAACAGGCAACTCAAAAATACAGATAATGAAATGTGGTAAAGACTAATATCAGTGCCATACCAGCCTCGATTGTGGTGGGTTTCTAAAAATTAAGCTTAATGAAAATCTTAATATTAAATGAGCAAAGTGATTTGATTTGTTCTATCGCAAGTTGTGGTCCAAAACCAATGAGACCACCACCTATTATATCTGCTTCAGCGAAAATACGCTCCTTCAGCCCTTCTAAATAATTATGTGATGCAGTCTAACAGAGTCTAGCTTCATAATCTGTGTTTGGTGCTATACATTTCACGCACTTTCATACCACAGAGAATTCTCAGCACAGTTTTTTGATTATTATGAGCTGAACTGAAATAAAACTTGCATAAAAAGAAAAATGGCTATATTGGTCTAAGTCTTTCTTATTATGGTGGGTTAGTAAAACACAATAGCTGAATGCCCAAATGAGTTCAAATGAGTGCACATTAAAATAGGGCAGATATGGGCCACCCATTTTGTACTTGTGTGCCACCCATATGGGCTTGCAATTTGGGAAGAGGTGGAGACACGTTGTCCTAACACTCTAGGTTGTAATTGAACACTATAAGAGTTAATAAATATTAACACTGTAAAAACAACACTCACTGCACACTGAAAAGTGTTAAAGGTAACACTGAATGGTGTGGTCACATATAGACACCATACAGTGTTAATTTAACACTGGCACGTTTGCTGTGCAGAATCACAGGTCTTCAGCAGTTCACGCACCTCCGCAGTCATCCACGGCTTCTGGTTTGTCCTCGCGGTGATGATCTTGGAGATAGTGATGTCATCGATGCACTTGCTGATGTAGCTAGTCATTGATGATGTGTACTCCTCCAAGTTGATGCTGTTGCCATTGGATGCAGCCTCCCTAAACATGTGCCAGTCAGTGTGCTCAAAACAGTCATGAAGAGCAGAGATGGCTCCTGCAGGCCAGGTTCTCACCTGCTTCAGAACCGGTTTAGAGCGTCTGATGAGCATTCTGCATGTTTGAATTAGCATAACAGAGATGTGGTCTGAGTATCCGAGGTGGGGGCGTGGCTCCGCGTGGTACGCGCCGGGAATGTTTGTGTAAACAAGATCCAGCGCGTTCTCCCCTCTCGTTGCAAAGTCCACATACTGATGGAATTTTGGGAGAACTGTCTTGAGATTTGCGTGGTTGAAATCTCCGGTGATAATAAACAGTCCATCCGGGTCTGTCTTCTGTAATCCACTGATAGCCGTGTACATCTCACAAAGCGCCTGTTTAGCATTAGCACTCGGGGGAATATACACTCCAACAATGAACACAGTGGTGAATTCCCGTGGTAAATAAAAAGGTCTACATCTAACAGTCACTAACTCCACCAGTGGTTAGCAGAAGCTGGACAGTAAAACAGAGTTCTTGCAGCATTCCGTGTTGATATAAACACACAAACCACCACCGCAAGACGTACCGCACAGTGCTGTGCTTCTGTAAGCAAGAAATGCGGTTAGCCCGGCGAGCTGAATGGCGGCGTCCGGAACTCTGTCGCTGAGCCATGTCTCCGTGAAAACAAAGACACAGCAATCTCTGAATTCACGCTGGGTAGTCCGTTGAAGTCTGATGCAGTCCAATTTATTATCCAGGGAACAAACATTTGAAGCAGTGCCGGCCGGCTGGGATTAGCTTTTAACTTGGCACGGACCCCCGCTCGCTTGCCGCGCTTCTGTTTCTTCATGCACCTCTTCCGATGGGCTCTCTCCCGGCCGCAGGCATCAGGCGAGGCCGAGGGCTGGAGGCCTGGTTTCTGTAGCAACCCGAGGACGCGGAGCGTTTGCCGAAGTTCATCCTGCAGGTCAGTTTTTGGGTTATTCCTGTACTTCAGCAGTTGTTGAACATGAACACCGTTTGTTCCGGTGCCCATGTGAGTTCGGAGCCGCGCACATTAACAAAATAGCACAAAAAAGCACCATTTTGGACCCTGAGTGGTCGCTGCGAGCTACACTCGCGCCGCCATCTTGAATACATTGTGAATACCAGCAACCATAGTTATGATGTGGTAGGTTTCAGGTACAGTAAGCTAAACTGAAGTAATGGGTCTTCAGTTGATATTTAGTGACTTAGACTGAATCGGCATCCCGATCATAGACTGGTAAACCATTCCACAATATGGGGACCCAATAGCAGAATGCTTTACCGTCCACTCTCACTTTATTTATATGTAGAATGACAAGGAAACTTGCATTCTGTGACCTGAGTGGACGATGCGGCTTGTAAACTTGAAGTAATTCTGTCAGGTAGGCAGGAGCTAGACCTTTAAGTGCCATATATGTAAGTAGGAGAACTTTGAAGTCAGCTCTAAACCTAACAGGAAGCCAAAGCAGTGAACTAAGAACAGGGATTATGTGTTCAAACTTCCTGCTTCTGGTGACAATTCGAGCAGCTGCATTTTGAATATGCTGCAAGGCATTTAGTGTGCAGTGTATGCTCCCAGATAACAGATCATTACAGTAGTCTAACCTGTGTCTTGAATAGTAAGAAATTGTCGCAGTTTGGCGAAGTAGCATAGCTGTAGGAAGCATGCCTTCGATACTGCATTTACATGTGATTTGAATGAGAGGCTTGTATCTAAGACGACACCTAGGTCATGGGCTGAGCTGCTGAGGGAAAAGTTCAGCCCTTTTTAGTGCAGTGCGGAGATTATAAAATTCCTATTTGCTGACCTGCTACCAAACAATAGAACCTAGGTTTTCTGAGCATTCAGTGATAAAACGTTTTCAGCCATCCAGGTATTGACTTCGTTAAAGCAATTAGCTAAAGTGACAATAGATGTGGTGTCGTTAGGCATAACCGAAATGTATATTTGGGTGTCTTCTGCATAGGAATGATAGCTAACATTATATTTTCTCATTATGTTTCCTAATGGCAGCATGTAGAGGGAAAACAATAGAGGACCAAGCACTGACCCCTGTGATACTCCATATTTGACCGGTGACATTGACGATGGAGTACAAGTATCTGACACTATCTGACATATTGATAATGTAATTGTATGTATGTAACAGGGTAAAATGATCAACTGTGTCAAAAGCTGCACTAAGGTCCAGAAGCATTAGCACAGTCGCGCTGTCAGCATCAGTTGCCATTGTTATGTCATTTACAACTTTAGTCAAGGCAGTTTCAGTGCTGCATCCTGGACAAAAGCCAGACTGGTCCCAGGATTTCTATCCAGTATGTTGTGTCTCTGCAAGTATGAATGAAGTTGAGCATCAACTGTCTTCTCCAGAACTTTTAACAATAATGGTACGTTCGAGATAGGTCTGTAATTGCTGAGCTCCTGTGGATCCAAACTTGGCTTCTTCAGTAGTGGCCTGATTACTGCTACTTTCAGTTGGTCAGGAACATCACTTGATAACAGGGATGCATTCAGTATGGCAGTTATAGGTCTTGCCAGAACTCCCAAAGATTCTTTAGAAGCTTAGTGGGGATTGGGTCCAGTGGTTGGTTTGATCTTAATTATAATAATTTTAGCTCTTGTTCATGAATTAATTTAAAATCATTCAGGGCGTTTTCACGTTCTGTTTTCATTGAAGTGAATTGTGAGCCATTTGAATGTGTTTGAAGTGTAATGTTTGTAATTTTATCATTAAAGTAGTTCATAATATGTTGCCTAATGAAATTACTCGGTATCAGAGGTTCAGCCTTATCTGTTAGATGAGCTATTGTTCTAAAAAGGTAGTGAGGGTTTTTTCTATTGTAATTATTGAGGTTATAATAATAGGCTGAACATGCCCTATGAAGGGCTTGCTTGTATTGTTGCAGGCTGTTGGATCATGCCAACTTGAACACTTCTAAGCCTGTGGATTTCCATTTCTGCTCCAATCTGCGGCACTCATGTTTGCAAGAGCGTGTGTGATCATTAAACCATGGGGAGTGTCTGGTGGCTTTTACTACTAGTGTATTTTTCAAAGGAGCCATTTCATTTAAAATCTGACTAACCACTGTATTGAAGTAATGGGTGACTTCATTGACATCTGTACTAGACATGAAGTTCATATTACTTACTGCATTAATAAATCGTAGGGAATTTCTATCATTTAGGTGATGTGTCCTCATCATTTGAATATAATGGGATGTTACAGGCTCCATAAAGTACATGTGAGCAGCATACAAACACATAGCTAGTGTTCAGAGATCATGGCTGTATGACAGGGTTTGGTTCAAACAGGAATAAACAGTCAGAATTCACACAGGATCTGCTGATTAGTTTCTCTTTTCCCTCCCGGATCAGATCCTGTTTGCAGGCCATACAGAGAGAGAGAAGATCATCCAGGTGAGTTTATACTCTGCATGATAAACATGCTTCTGCCCCAGTGTGATTCCTACGTCAGTCTTCAGAATGGGAGCAGGGCTGTGTAGAGTGAGCAATTCCTCACAGCAGCAGGGGGTGAAGCTGTCAGAGGGTCATGCTGCCGATGCAGCGACCCCCAGTGCCCACAGGTCACAGCAGATACACACTCCTCACAGCCTGGCCTTCCTGTGCTATTAGCATTTAGCATTTCATGAGTGATACTATGTTAGACTGGCTGTTTGGGACCCAGCGGCCAGGGTGCTAAAGGGTGTGGAACTGAGCCCCAGGGGGCCTGCTGTTGTACCCCTGAGGGGGGTCCGTAACAGAGAAAGTGGTCAGACGGAAAGCTGCTCTTGGTCGGGCTGTTGGCTCGGTGATGCGGCTCTACTGGCTGCTTCAGTGAGATTTTACACTGACTGAGGATCGATTGTCTGTGTGAAAATGTGTCTGGACACTTACTGATCTCTCTGCTTTCTGCAGGGGCGTCTTCAGGAGGAAACATGCTGGTGATTGGGCTGATCGTGGGCATCGTGGTGACTGTGGGGGCTGCGGTGGGGGCTGCAGTTTTGATCAAACGACTGCGGAATTAGCAATTGAAAATCGACCTGATCAGGGACCATCTGAACATCCCCTGATTAGTAATGCTACCTCTGGCCATTCTGAGGACAGCAGCATTACTGAGAAGATGGAGGAACCAGCTGTGTGATAAAAACCAGGCTGAGTAATAATTATGTTTGTTTTTTTTTAACTGCTTGTCGCTTTAAATATACATGAAATGTATATTTGTATATTGTATATTTGTATATTGAAACATACATTCAATCTACTTTGCCACTTTTGTATAATACATGAATATAATGCTAAATTTAATAGGGCTGGGATTATTGATAACACACGTAAATAAGAAGGTAAGTTAGTAAGTAAGCCATAACCTGCGCGGTAACCCATTACCCAAAACCTCCTGGTTAAAACTCCCAGTTTAACCTAATAGACACACCTGCATTGTAACAGACCGGCAGTGTAAACACATACCATAGCGCCTTTGGAAGTGTGGCAGTCTGACTGAGGCCCCGAAGGAAGCTGTTTGCAAGCAAATTTTTATAAATTGGTTATTGCCCCAGCGCTAACGTTTAACTTAAGGCCATGTTTTTACTAATTGACACATTCATAATAAATAATGCATTCATAATAAACATGGCTATAATGTATCATGCCTTTTATCAATGTTCATAGCCATATTTATAATTCCTTATGGATGCATTATAATGCTTTATGTATGTGTTTATAAATAACTAAAAACATGGCAATGTTACCAAAATTTGGAATATGCAATAATATAATGTCTATTTTTCATGTAGCATGAATATTCTCTGGGCAGCGCAGTGGGCTTGAATCCCACACCCACTCAATGTGTGTTTCGGGTTTGAATCCCATCCCCATTCAATGTATGTTTGGGGTGTGAATCCCACTGCCACTCTGCATTCACCTCTCTTCCTGTGAATTTCCTCAGTGCATCTCACCGTGTTTGTGATGTGATACACTGTTTTGTAATTAGTTTTAAAGTGAAAGAACAGAATAACACTGATTTACAGTATGAATGGGGGATCTTCACTGTTACTGATCTCCACCCTCACAGGGAATCTCAGACCCTTGAAAGTTAAATGTGAGGGTTACACTACAATGAGCATAAATAAAGATGCCAGTTTGTGAGCTTGAAATTACAGATGTGCAAGTCTCCTTTTACTGTCACAAGTCTGACACACAGCTGCAAAAATCATTTGGCTGGTTTGGGAAAATCACATATAACTGCAAAGCTACCAGAAACGTCTCCGAACATCCAGTTGTGATCAAGCTCAGTTTCACACCTGATGGAGTCATGTTCGCTTTTGAGGGTCAACCAGCTTGATAAATGAGGCTTGTTAAAGCAGAATCAAAGCAGTCAAGTCAGAAGAGGAGAAAATAAAAATTTGCAGAGACTGACCTACACTGGAGATGTTTCTACACGTCCGTGGTGGGGACAGCACAAAGTCCCTCCTCAGCATTAATGGCACTGGCCAAGATGCCTTTGAGTCTTGGCTGAAGTCCTTACTTGGACTCAAAGTAAATTTCTCATCTCCTTTGTCCTGAAAGGTCATGTCTCCATAACCACAGATCTCTGTCTGGCCCAGCTACGTTTAAAGCCCTCATTTCCAAACCAGCTTCTTTGCTCTGACACATAAATTATAATCCTGCCATTTGTGGTCAGTTCACTGAATAGAAAAAATACATAATTAATAGAAAAATTATAAATCATGTTGCTTGAATTAATCACAGTTTCTATTTATAAAATCAAAAACAGAATAAAGAAGCTGATGTGAATCATTTGTACTGTGACTTTTTTATAAACTAGGGGGATATTCCTCAAAGCCAGATAATTTAAGCCAACTGTAAGGGTTGTCCAATAGGAATGTCACTTACCTCTCCTCCTATTGGACAGTTCTCACTTTTGGCTTAGGTTTAAGTTTAGGAAATTAAGATTCGTGGAATACCCCCTGGTCTCAGTACATCTTGGCAAAGAAAAGAATAATTTTAATTCATGATTGCAGTTAAAGGTGATATGTAATCACATCTAAGATGGTCATTTTTAGACTTTTGGAGAACACGTACATTGTTCTGGTCGAGCTGCCTGTCAATGAGCCCAATGTTAATACCATCACCAGCATTAGCACTGCCAGCTCAGATGCTAACACTGAGATCCGTGAGGAGCATCTATTCACAGCATCCAGGGGTAAACAGACCGAAAGCCACTAAAGCTAATGTGACATTATCGTAGAGGGTGTGATCAGAACAGAATGTGCAACCAAACAATCAGCTAATCAAGTCAGAGAAAACCAAAGACTCTGCTGGTAGGTGACCACAAAATAAAAGATGTTAAAAGCAAATTTTTGAAAACTGTCTGTCTACCCAATGCTACGGTTAGCGATAGGGTCCAAACGCTGTCGCAAGTGTTATTAAAGCCACCCGGGCACAGACAGAACAGGACAATAACATCGGCATGGATCTTTCCCAGTTCACCTCCTGCCTCTCAGGGATATCTCACACAAGCTATGGATACAGATAAAAGGCCTTGATGATTTATTACTGTAGTGAGGGCGATCTTCCTGCTGTCGGCATTACAGGCCTGGCTGACATCTAGGACAGACTGGGTCCTTCCTCGCTTCTGGACCAATCAAAATTCAGTCAGGTCAGGTCTGATCTCAGCGCTGCTGTCACTGCGTGCCCCTCCCCGCCCGCCCGACTTCACAGTCCGCCCCTTGTTTCAGCATTCTAGAATGTTCATCGTTCCCTCCCTTTGTCTCATTCACTCCAAACTTTTCACAGACACACACGCGTTACGAGAGCTGTCAATAAATCATGGCGTGTTCAAAGCAAGCGAGTCTGGATTATTTCTTTTGGAAGCCTCCATCAAATGATGCCAACTTACAGGATGAGCCAGAGGCAAAAAAGCATCGCCCATTTACTCGAAATTACGACATTTCATACATTAAATTCGGTTTTATTTCTAGCGATAGTTCCCCCCCGAAACCAATCTGTGTCATCTGCCAAGCTATGCTAAGCAACGAGGCTATGAAACCATCGAAACTACGCCGGCATTTGGAAACATAACATGCACATCTAAAAGATAAATCAGATGACTTCTTCAAAAGAAAACACGATGAATTGGCCACCCAAACCAAAGTGCTGAAAAGTAATTTAACAGACAATGAAAAACTTACAAAGGCGTCATACATTCTGTCCCATCACATAGCCAAATGTCAGGAGCCATTCATGATTGAGGAGAAACTAGTTTTGCCCTCCATTGTCAGTGCTTGGTCTGAGGTGTTGGGTCCGGCTGCTGCAGCAAAGGTAAAGGAGATCCCGCTGTCAAACGACACCGTCTGTCGCTGAATTGACGTCATGGCAGCAGACATCGAAATGCAAATCACAGAGAGGGCAAAAGCATCTGACTGGTTTGCCATTCAATTAGATGAGAGCACTGACATTTCAAACCTAACCACACTTCTGGTGTACATCAGATATGTTAATGAGGGCCGGTTTCATGAGGATTTCTTGTTATGTAAGGAGCTGCCAGGGACCACAACCGCTGGAGAAATATTTTGTGAGCTGGATGGATATATCACTGGGCATCGGTTGCTGTGGGGTTGTTGTGTCGGTGTCTGTAAATATGGGGCAGCGGCTTTGACCGGTAGGCACAACAAAGTTATAGCTCGGGTGAAAGTCTTTCTCCGTCAGTCCAGGCAACGCACTGCATTATCCATCGAGAGGTGCTTGCCTTTAAACGCTTGTCCACAGAACTGCAGGAAGTTCTAAAGTCTTCCGGATCGTGAACTTTATTAAAGCCAACCCGACAAATTCACGTCTATTTACTGCTCTATATTAGGAGATGGGTGCAGATAATGTTCATCTGCTTTTGCACTCCGAGGTTCGTTGGCTGTCACGGGGTAAAGTGGTGAGCAGAGTATACGAGTTAAGACATGAGATTGAGGTCTTTTTGACAAATAAACAATCCATGGGGCGGTCGTTTATGCAGGGCCCTGCAGTCCCAAAGCCTGACATGACTGGTCCCCAGCACAAATAAGTTTGAAAAACGCTGGTCTAGACGACCCTGAGAGGTGTAATCCTCTTGACACTGCTCATGCCTGAAGCATTGCCAGGCAGAGGAGGGTGCAGTGGTGAGGGGGACCACAGGGGGTGCTAACAAGCACCCAGGCAGGTACAGTCGCCCCCATCTTTACCATAGGAGATCAGTCCACAGGACTGCCTGTGGCAGTACTTGTACTGGTCTGGATGTCATAGGGACGTGGAACCGCAAACCCAAACCAGAAAAAAGTTGGAACGGTATGGAAAATACAAATTAACAAAATGCAGTATTTCATGTTTTGTCTGGTCAACTTCATTTCATTTGTTAATATTAGTGCTGTCAAACAATTAAAATTTTTAATCAGATTAATCACAGGGTTGCTGTGGATTAATTTCGATTAATCACAATTAAATATCATTCATTTTTAATCCATATTAATCACATTTCATTTTGCATGAGCAAACAGACTCAAGAAAAAAGGGAATCTATATGCACTTAACATGTTTATTGAACATCTTGAACACGAGTCGGATGCATTCCATCTGCCACAGAAGTGCAATACCATGGACCCATATCAAAAAGCAAGATTTTTTGCTTAGCCGGACAACTTGTCCGATTTAAGGTACCTCAGTTTAAATGGTCTTTATATTTGTTCACTTACAATTAGCCTGAACTACCGTAAATCCAACAAATAATCCGACTAATCATGAAATCCAATTCCAGCCCGGTTAATTGCCATTGTTAGCAATATCAGTTGATAACACATTACGCGCGGTGCTTTACGTATAAAACATAGCAACACGTCCACAGATAAGTTGGACGGTATAGTGTGTGTGACCGATTTAATGAGCCACAAATGAGAAGTAGTGCTTAAACAGTATAAAACTACAACTTTCCCTTCGTTTGATAAAAGGCGCAGCCATCTTGGATTCTGAACTTGGGATCCTCTGTGCTGCTCCGAGATATGGGAGTGCGCATGTTGTCACTTCCGGCTTCAAAACTCCGCAATTCGACTCGGAATATGAGTTCCCAGGGCAAATGGAATGCACCAAAATTGCCCGAAATGGGTTGACAGAGACATTGGATTTTGTGTCATTCTGTGCTGCAGATGGCTTAATTGCATTAAAAATTTTAATCAGATCAATCATGATGATGGATTAATCCACGTAACCCCATTAATTTTGACAGCCCTAGTTAATATACATCCATTCCTGCATTTCAGGCCTGTAACACATTTAAAAATAGTTGGGATGGGGGCAATTAAGGGCAAGTATGATGGGATTTCAAACATATGATTTCGACAGGTGATCGTCATCATGATTTGGTACAAAAGCAGTTTCCACGAAAGGCTAGATCTTTGAGGAACGAAGATGAACAGAGGATTTCCAGTTTGTCAACACAGATAGAATGTCAGAAAATTAGTGTAACTGAAAGAGAGAATGTAAGAAAATGATTGAAATGTTTAAAAACAATGTTCCTCAAAGAAAATTTGGAGGGGGGTTTGCATTTTTCTCCCACTACAGTGCATAATATCATTAAAGGGTTCAAGGAATTTCAATATATAAAGGACAAGGGTGCAAGGCTAAGCCAAACACAGCTGAAACAGCTAGCATGCTATTTTTATATCTCTTATCTTTATGTGTACAATCTCATTATGGTGGAGTCATAACACAAAAAATACTTGGTACAATACTTAAAATAATTTTGTACTATTTCATTTAAACTATGTTGTCAAGGCATGCATTTATGGAATTTGCTAACTCCTGCAATGCATGATGGGTATGAAATTTGGAGGCTAAATTTAATCATACGCAACTGGCATAGGCTCTAGGTGTGAATTTGTAAGGGGGGACATGGTGTACAGTTGATACGTCATTGCTAAATCTGGGTGTTCAAAATCAAGAAAATTTGTTAATTAAATCTTTGTCACCCTGTCAAAAATGCATTTATATAGATTTATACAATAAAGCTATACATCAAGACTGTTTAACAGTAGTGGTGTGTGATACCACAAGATTTGGTATTGATCCAATACCAAGTAAATACAGGGCAAGTATCGCCGATTTGATGTTGGTACTTCTTAATAATTAAGGTGGATGTATCATCAAATTGCTAAAGCTGAATTAATTTTCATTACCTTTAAGTGTTTTTGTGATTTAAAACCCAGGACAGAATTTAGGCAAAGTTAATGAGTAAATAAATACTGTAGTGCGGAAGTACCGGCGGGCAGTGCCACATGTTGGACTGATGCCAGCTTGTAAATAGTTCTCAGTCGCTTGTGTGATCATAAATGTGCTGTGTGTTATGTAATGTATAGTGGTTAATGTTTATTGTTGTACGTAGTGTGTGTGTGTGCGTGCGTGCGGCCACTGTGTGTATGAGGAGTAAACGGGGCGACGAGCACAGTGGGCTGTAGGAATGCGCGAGAAGGGTCTGGCTGCAGACCTCCACCAGGCGGATCTCAACTAGAGGGCCGGAAACACGTGACTCCAAAAGCGAGTCTGGACATGACGTTATGCAAACTTGTGCCATGGAGGCGGTACCAGGTATCACATGATCTTCATACACTTTAACTCGACCGAACAGAAATCGAGTCTTTTAAAGTATATACTTATTATTTTAGTGATCGATTTAAATTATATTATTAACATTGGAAACGAACGTTAATAATGTATTTTAATTCTACAAGAAGGGACGTTAATAGCATATGTTAATTTTATTATTTCGGTGTGAAATTCTTACTTTAATATGGAGCCCCCGAAGTCCCATTGGGTGATTTTTTTTAAATCATGTGCGCACAAGTTATTTTCTTGTGTTCACAAGTTATTCTGTGCGCACAAGATAATTTACTCTGTGTTTGAGGCCGACAGTAATATGAAAACTATGTCTACCAAAACTATGTCTTGGCGTCTAAACAAATCGAACTGGAGAGGCATTCATTTACAGTCAACAAGCAACACCACACTGTAAAACCTGACTAGTTAGTTCAAGTCAAACTGTTTGAGAAAACCGATTGCCTTAAATTTATCATTTAAGCTTATGAACTCAAACAACTAAAGTAAAAATATTTTTTGTATTGAGTAAAAGTAACTTAACTCTATGGGGTGCACCAGGGGCCCCTTTGCAGGGGGTCCATTGCACGGGGCATTCCTTCCCTCTTTGGAATAATTACCTTATAACTTCAGGTGTAAAAGTCACATGCCTGATACCTAAAATCAAAGCTGACCCCTTTACAATCAATTGTTGGAAGCTCAATAACCAAAATGAATAACTGTGTATAATTTATGGACATGTGAATATAACAAAAACAGCTGGAAAAATACAAAAACCTGTCTTTGTGTCTTGGATTTTTGCAAATATTTTAAAGAAGTACATGATGGATTAGGTCAAATTTTAAAAATGTGGTTCCCTAACTGTCAGGGTCAGCCCCCCACTGTGGTCCTTCCGTGCCCCTTCCCCGTTTGACCAGCAGGTGGTGCTGGTCATTCCATCCTTCACGTCAGTCCTTGTTCTCCCCTGTCTCCTGTTTGGTCTCGTGGCTCAATGTATTTAGCATGTGCTGTCTGTTTGCCCCTCGGTCCTGAGTTCCCTCTTGTCTTATGTTTGAATCCTGCCTCCTGTTTTTGTATTTTGCTCCCTAGTGTTTCAGTTGAGTTTGTCTAGTTATTGTATTTGGTGATTTTGTATATGGGTTTTTGGTTTTGTTCCTTGTGCCCTCTGCTTGTGTCTTTACCTGTTTAGATTCCCCAGTTAGTTTCTGTTTCCTTGGTTAGTTATTAGTTTCCCTGTTTTCAGTTCCTTTTGAGTTCATTGGTTTCACCTGTGCCCTGTTTCCTTGGTTTTGTTAATTAGCCTCACCTGTCCTGTGTTAGTCTCGTTACCCATTAGTATTTTAGTTCCTGCCTGTGTTCAGTTCCCCAGTGGTTCATTGTCTATGTCCATGATTGTCGTTGGTTTTGATATTTTCAGTGTTCTGCGTGTATTCGGTTTTTGTTATTTAGTCTTGTTTAATCCACTTTCTGTTTTTGACCCCTTGTGGTCTTTTTGGTTTAGTTGTGTTTATAGTGTTTTCTGTTATATTTAATAAACCCTGTTTTGTTTTCCTGGAGCCGCAAGTGGGTCGTCCGCCCTTTTTGTGCACCATGCCTCGTTCCCGTGCCCGAACTGCCCAGAAACATGACAGAATGAACCACTGGGGAACTGAACACAGGCAGGAACTAAAATACTAATGGGTAACGAGACTAACACAGGACAGGTGAGGCTAATTAACAAAACCAAGGAAACAGGGCACAGGTGAAACTAATGAACACAAAAGGAACTGAAAACAGGGAAACTAAGAACTAACCAAGGAAACAGAAACTAACACTGGAACTTAAACATGTAAAGACAATCAGGGGCACAAGGAACAAAACCAAAACCAACTACAAAATCAGATACAAGAACTAAAGCAACTCAAATGAAACACTAGGGAGCCAAAATACAAAAACAGAAGGTGGGATTCAAACATAAGACAAGAGGGAACTCAGGACCGAGGGGCAAACAGACAGCACATGCTAAATACATTGAGCCACGAGACCAGACAGGAGACAGGGGAGAACAAGGACTGACGTGAAGGACGGAATGACCAGCACCACCTGCTGGTCAAACGGGGAAGGGGCACGGAAGGACCACAGTGGGGGGCTGACCCTGACACTAACTTGTTTTCTACATGTCTGCCCAATTTCATGTCACTTGATGTAGCCGAAAAGGTTTTACAGAGGAAAGAACAAATGGTGCACCTGGGAGCCTTTCATATCCAAAACCTATCTGAAACCAATCCAAAATGGCCACAGTGTAACTAGCAGTGTTTTTTGGGATAGCGTCTCTTTCTAAATGCATTACCACTTATGGGTCATAAGAAACATTTTGTCATACAACATCACCACACATTTGGAGGAAAATCTATATTTTATTCACAGGACTTGTGCCAAATATATCCAAAACCTATCCAAGACCTATCTGAAACCTATCCAAACTGGCCACAGTGTAACTAGCAGTGTTTTTTGGGATAGCGTCTTTCTTTCTAAATTCACTACCACTTACTGGTCATAAGAAACATTTTGTTTCTAACCCTAACCCTAACTCCGCATAACTTTGCCCAAACAAAGCGCGACAAGTGCCCTGCATAACTTTGCCCAAACAAAGCGCGACAAGTGCCCGGCATAACTTAGCCCAAACAAAGCCCGACAAATGCCCCGCATAACTTTGCCCAAAAAAACCCAACAAGTACCGTACATAACTTTGCCCAAACAAATCCGACAAGTGCCCTGCATAACTTTGCCCAAACAAAGCCCCGCATAACTTTGTCCAAGTAAAAGCCAAAAGCGCTGAGCATTACTTTGCATACACAAAGCTTGACAAAGGCGATGCGGAATTTTTCCCTATGTACCATAATACAATTGTTACCAAAGCAGATGTTAATTATAATTTGCTGAAACACGGAATTATAAAAATCTATAGAATAAAACAGTAAAATGTAAACTGTAAATAAATGTACGTACATGTCGAGGGTTGCATACTCTGCGTACTTGATACACTCCCACAAAAACTGCACCAGCAGAGAATAATTTGCGCATTTATGTCCCCAGCGCGAAAAACAATGCCCAATCAGCACATCCCATACCATTTTGCAAACCTTAGACGCACCTCTATTGGATGAAGCAGATGACACTGTAAGTTGATGTTCATACAAAAAGTTTATTATGGTGAAACATAACCATGGCCAAAGGTTCAGTGTGTAAAAAATGGTATGCTAGCAGGGAATCAGAGCATGTATCTAAAAAAATACTTGACAATGAAACATGACAGTGATTGAATTATGTACATAAGAGATCAGCTGTTTCTGGTTGTTGTTATTAGTCCTCTATATTTCGTCCGCGTTTCAGTTTGTTTCCCCAGTCTGGTCATTGTATTGTCCGTCTGCGTTTTGCCTGCCTTACCTGTAATTAAACCCCGTATTCCCCGATACCCTGACATCTGCCCCTTTGTCTCCGTTCCATCCCCGCTCGGCACAACAATATTATTATAATTAAACATATTAATGGTTTATTATTAATATTAAAATAATGAATAAGAAATCTTTATTTTTAAATGTATTTTATTATATATAATAATTACTTTTACTGTCTATCATTGTGTAAATATATTTTTACTCTCTAAATATATGTATTCAGTTAGTGTAAACATGCACGGTGCTATCACAGCTAATGCGAGGCTGAGACTGAAGCGTTACCCTTTGTTTCCGCTGAGAGACGTGCCACGTGACTCAGTTATCTTAGGTCGGTGTTCACGGTTTGACTTCTGAGATTAAGGTAATTTTTTTTCGAACTGGTTGGTTCAACTTTTAAGAAATTCGAGTTCTAATGAGTTTGAGAACTGAGGTACCACTGTGTTCATAATTTAAGCAACTTAGTTAAATCAAGTTAAGAGTATCAGCTGCATTCATTAGTTTGATTTAAATGACTTGAGTAACAATAACTTAAATGCATCCTCCTTTAAAATGCTACTATTTAAGTTTTATTTACTCAGTTTTCTTCCTTTAAGATTTATTATTACATTCTAGTTGTGACACCTTTTAACCTAGTTGTGGCTACTCAGTTCATTTAAGGAAACTCATTGCCTTGAATCTTACACAGCAAATGTGCCAGTGTTAAATTAACACTGCATGGTGTTTAAATGGGTCCACATTGAGTATTACCTTTAACACTTTACAGTGTGCAGTGAGTCTTGTTTTTTCAGTGTTAATATTTATTAACTCTAATAGTGTTCAATTTACACCATAGGGTGTTGTCAAAGAGTCTCCACCTCCACATATCTGCCCCATTTTAAAATGCGCACAAGAAGTCATGAGGATCAGAAGAGCCATCCCAGATTTACGCAGCGTCATGAGAAAGACTCTGACCAAAAAGGACCTTACAGCATTTTCCTGTTTTATATTAAAGTTTTGCTGGTTTAGTTCTGACTGATCTTGAAGATTAGCGAGTTGTGTTTCTGGTGTTTTTTTCCCCCCTGCTATGTGGGTTTTATAGGATGATAATATCAAGTCAAAAGAAAATTTCTTGGAGATATACAAGACTCATCCCCTGAGTGGTTTATATTTTAATGGTGTGGGGGTGTGTTTGATTGCCAGTCCTGCCCTGGGATGATTAACATATGTCCGTAACAGTGTTAGGACAGTAGTCATACCCTTTTCTGTGCAGCTCCTGGTACCACTCACTCTCCTGTAGACCAGTGGTGCCTGGTGTATATTTGCATAGCATGACACCAGGGGCGCCGCCAGGGGGGGAAAGGTTAGAACGATTCTAGGGGCCCAGCACTGACATGGCGCCCTGTTAGGGGCTAATAATATTATCTTAATAATGTTGCCCTGTTTAGGCTTTTGAAATAAAATATTAAATTTGATCTGTTACAATAAGCAAATTGAACATGGTTGTCGTTTTCTATAACATTTTTCTTGAATTCTTTATCATATTGTCATTTACCCCTCTCTCTTATTGAGGAATGGTACACAGGAAATGTGCCAGTGTTAAATTAACACTGCATGGTGTCTATATGTGACCACACCATTCAGTGTTACCTTTAACACTTTTCAGTGTGCAGTGAGTGTTGTTTTTACAGTGTTAATATTTATTAACTCTTATAGTGTTCAATTTACAACCTAGAGTGTTAGGACAACGTGTCTCCACCTCTTCCCAAATTGCAAGCCCATATGGGTGGCACACAAGTACAAAATGGGTGGCCCATATCTGCCCTATTTTAATGTGCACTCATTTGAACTCATTTGGGCATTCAGCTGCTGTGTTTTACTAACCCACCATAATAAGAAAGACTTAGACCAATATAGCCTTTTTTCTTTTTATGCAAGTTTTATTTCAGTTCAGCTCATAATAATCAAAAAACTGTGCTGAGAATCTTCTGTGGTGTGAAAGTGATTGAAATGTAAGGCACCAAGCATAGATTATGAAGCTAGATTCTGTTAGACTGCATCACATAATTATTTAGAAGGGCTGAAGGAGTGTATTCCCGCTAAAGCAGATATAATGGATGGTGGCCTCATTGGTTTTAGACCGCAACTTGTGATCGAACAAATCAAATCACTTTGCTCATTTAATATTAAGATTTTCATTAAGCTTAATTTTTAGAAACCCACCACGATCGAGGCTGGTATGGCACTGATATTAGTCTTTACCACATTTCATTATCTGTGTTTTTGAGTTGCCTTTTGTATGTTAATTGATGTGGGCAGTGTAGTTCTTATATATGTGCATCCCTGTAGTAATCTTAATTGTAAAGATACAGAAGATCCAAATGATCTTCCTGGGAAGAGCAGACTTATAAAAGAAACAAAATGAGTGGTTTTCCATAGTATTTTCCTCCCAGCCAATGCCTTCTCTCATCAAACCATAGAGGCTAAACCACCCCACCGGGTCCTTAGCTGGAACGCAACAGCCATTTCGGTGGTTTTTGTTCTCTTGCCTTATTCATCACAATCACGGTGGATAAAAAAAAAAATCTATTAAGTCAAAAACAGTACTGTGTTATGCTATGCAAATATACATCCAGCACCATTGGTCTACAGGGGAGTGGGTGGTACCAGGAGCTGCACGGAAAAGGGTAGCACAACTGTCCTGACACTTTTCCACATACGTTAATCATCCAAAGGCAGGACTTGCAGACAAACATACTCCCACACCATTAATATAAATACACCAATCTGGAGACACGGCCTGTACATCTCCAAGAGTTTTTGCTGTGATGCAGCAACAACAACATTCTCCCAGCTCTCTAATATTCAAGATTTGTCAGAACCCAGCCAGCAAAACTTTAATGCAAAACAAGAAAAAGCTGTAAGGTCCTGTTTGGTCAGAGTCTTTCTCATGATGGTGGGTAAATCTGGGATGGCTCTTCAGATCCTCATGATGTCTTGTTCGCATATTAAAATGGGGCAGATATGGGGAGGTGGAGACTCTTTGACAACACTCTATGTTGTAAATTGAACACTATAAGAGTTAATAAATATGAACACTTTAAAAACAACACTCACTGCACACTGAAAAGTGTTAAAGGTAACACTGAATGGTGTGGTCACATATAGACACCATGCAGTGTTAATTTAACACTGGCACATTTGCTGTGTACGGTCTGATTCTCGCAGAGCGGGACATGTGAAATGCGTATGCTCAGAGAATGATCAGCTGTTCTATTATTTACATTATGTATGTATCTATATAACGTGAGCGTAACTGCTGCACGCAGGTATAGGCTACACATGAACAGTCGCTACTGATGGTGATAGTGACAGTAAAGATGAAGTCCGGCTACCAAAAACGTAAAGAGAAGCTGCAGAAAGCTGAGAGGGAGAAAAAGGGCAGACAACTGGTGACTCAGTTTTTCCTAAAGAAAGGTAGGCTATTAGCAGGCATTAGTCACTGACCTTGGTGTTTATAATATGCTAGCGAGTGATAGATAGCAGTGATGCGCGGGTCAATGTATAAACAACCCGAACCCGACCGACGTTTTCAACTAACCCGCCCAAAAGTGTCCAGCTGCAGACGCCTGTAGAGTGGAGCTCCACCGGAAATACGTCACCTCCACGGGAAATACGTGATTTTAAGGGGCGTAAAGTGGAGCTCCACAGGAAACACGTGACATGGAATTATTTTTACATGCCTGTGTTGACCAGCGGAGCCTCCGGGTTAATGCTGTCTGTTATGAGAAAGATTAAATTACTGGCACATGAGTGTGTTAATAGATTTTTTTTTTTATTTCATTCTGTTTGTTGTTGCTGTCTAAATAAATTTAGCAGTTGATTGAATATAATTGTTACATGTTGATCATCATTTATACAACACATACAGGGCTGCATATAACTGGTACGCAAGTACGCATTCACCTTTAAAAGCGATACGTGCGGCAATCGATTGCTGTGACAGTGTAAATGCGTACGTATTTTATGTGCATTTGCGCTGATATGACAAGAAAATACCGTGCATTTCAACCTATATACCGCAAATGAAGTACGAATTAGCATATACAGGTTAAAATGCACAATAATTTCTTGTCATATCAGCGCAAATGCACATAAAATACGTACGCATTTGCGCTGTTCCAGCAATCGTATATAGTATATGTTTATAACAGTTAAGGCAAGACCAATATATATATATTAGTAATGTGTATGGAAAGTAACATAATAGCAATTGCGTATGTATGGCATGTTTATAACTGCTCATCTTATGACCAATATATATATTCCACAAACTAGATCAGACCAGATATATATATATATATATATGTGTGTGTATATATATATATATATATATATATATATATAATTTCTTAATTAAATTAGAACGTTTTGAAAAACTGTGGCTTTAAATGTATTTTTTTAAGCATAAATAAGATAGCTTTTTTTCAATTAGAGTAGGAAAGAATCAGTGACGCTCTCCTGAGAACAGCCTGTGGTGTAAAAGTGAGTGAAACGTATAGCACCAAACACAGATTATGAAGCTAGACTGTGTTAGACTGCATAACATAATTATTTAGCATGGCTGAAAAAAGGTGAGAGCTATCTTAATGGTTGAAGGAGTGTATTTCCACTAAAGCAGATATAATGGGTGGTGGCCTTTTTGCTTTTAGACCACAACTTGCAATAGGAGAACAAATCAAATCACTTTGCTTATTTAATATTCAGATTTTCAATAAGCTTAATTTTTTAAACCCGCCACGAGCGAGGCTGGTATGGCACTGATATTAGTCTTTACCATGTTTTACTAAGTTTAGAACAATAGCAGGAAATCTCAGTTGTGAAAGTGCAGGCTTTTCACAGAGAGTGTACACTAAAGGAAAAAAACAAAATGATTGGGTTTTCACAGTATTTTCTTCCCAGCCAATGTTTCCTCTAATCAAACCATAGAGGATAAACCATCTCACCTAATCACTGCAATGCAAGAGCTATTTCTGTGGTTTTTGTTCTCTTGTCCTATTCATCACAATCGCGGTGGATTAAAAAACAAACTTAAGTCAAAAACTGTTATGCGTCATGCTATGCAAATATACATCCAGCACCATTGGTCTACAGGGGAGTGGGCGGTACCAGGAGCTGCACAGAAAAGGGTATGAGAACTGTCCTAGCACTTCTATAGACATATGTTAATCATCCAAGGGCAGGACTGACAATCAAACACACCATTAAAATACAAACCACTCAGAGAATTAGCCCTAAACATCTTTAAGAAGTTTTTTCTTACTTAACGGCATCACTCTATAAAACCAGCAGGACCACAGCTCTTTAATCTTCAAAATCAGTCAGAACTGAGCCAACAAATCTTCAACATAAAACAAGAAAAAGCTGTAAGGTCCTTTTTGGTCAGAGTCTTTCTCATGACGGTGGGTAAATCTGGGATGGCTCTTCTGATCCTAATGACTTCTGGTGCGCATATTAAAATGGGGCAGATATGTGGAGGTGGAGACTCATTGAACATTATTAGAGTTAATAAATATTAACACTGTAAAAGCAAGACTCACTGCACACTGTAAAGTGTTAAAGGTAACACTCAATGTGACCCATTTAAACACCATGCAGTGTTCATTTAACACTGGCACATTTGCTGTGTAAGTTCAAGGCAATGAGTTTCCTTAAATAAACCGAGTAGCCACAACTAGGTTAAAAGTTGTCGCAACTATAATGTAATAATAAATGTTAATGGAAGAAAACTGAGTAAATAAAACTTAAGTAGTAGCATTTACATAAGGAGGATGCATTTAAGTTATTGTTACTCAAGTCATTTAAATCAAACTAATGAATGCAGCTGATGCTCTTAACTTGATTTAACTAAGTTGCTAAAATTATGAATACTTACGTTACTTTTACTCAATACAAAAAATACTTTTACTTTAATTGTTTGAGTTCATAAACTTAAATGATTTAAGGCAATCAGTTTTCTCAATCAGTTTGAGTTGAACTAACTAGTCAGGTTTTACAGTGTAGTGTTTAATTTACACCATAAGGTAAGTCAATGAGTCTCCACCTCCAAACATCTGCCCCATTTTAATATGCGCACAAGTCATGAGGATCAGAAGAACCAGCCCAGATTTACCCACCATCATGAGAAAGATTTAGACCAACATAGCCTTTTCTCTTTTTATGTAAGTCCCCTCCCAGTTCAGCTCTTTATACCCAAAGAACTGTGCTCATGTAAGTTGGAATGTATTGAAAAGCTGTTGTTATAAATGTATTTATTCAAGCATCAATAAGGTGTCTTCAGTTAGGGTATGGAAGAACCAGCTTTCTTGAGAACCATCTCTGGTATAAAAGGGTTGAGGAAAGGTAAGAGCTATCTTAATGGTCGAAGGAGTGTATTTCTGCTAAAGCATATATAATGTGTGGTGGCCTTATTGCTTTTAGACCACAGCTTGGGATAGAAGAACAAATCTAATCACTTTGCTCATTTAATATTCAGATCTTCATTAAGCTTCATTTTTAGAAACCCACCACGATTGAGGATGGTATGGTACTGATATTTAGTCTTTACCACATTTTATTATTAGTTGTTCTGGGTTATCTGTGTATGCTAATTTGTCTGAGTATTATAGCACTTATCTATGTGCATCCCCACTGAAACCTCATTTGCAGAGGTACAAATATCCTTTCTAGAGAGCCTACAAACAAAATAACTGATTTTTCATAGTAACATGCATTCTCTAGTTAAGCCATAGAGGCAAAAACCATTTAGTCTAGTCACCAGGTAGCACACACGAGCCATTTCTGTGGTTTTGATTCTCTTGCCCTATTCATCGCAATCGTGGTGGTTTAAAAAAAAAAAAACTCTATTCACTCAAAGACAGTACTGTATCATGCTATGCAAATATACACCCAGCACTATTGGTCTACAGGGGAGTAGGCAGTTCCAGGAACTCTACAGAAAGGGTAATACAAATGTCCTGACACCTTTCTGCATATGTTAATCATCTAAGGGCAGGACCAGCAGCCAAATACACACCTGTCCCTTTAAACTATATACCACTCAGGAGACATGCCCAGTACACTTCCTTTTGTTTTTCCTCTGACTTAACATCAATATGTGATAAAATCACCAGAACCACAGCTTTCTAATCTCCAAGAACAATCAGAACTGAACCAACAAAACTTCAAAATAAAACAAGAAAAAGCTGTAAGGTCCTTTTTGGTCAGAGTCTTTCTCATGATGGTAGGTAAATCTGGGCTGGCTCTTCTGATCCTCATGACTTGTGCGCATATTAAAACGGGCCAGATGTTTGGAGGTGGAGACTCATTGACTTGACTTACCCTATGTTGTAAATTAAACATTATTAGAGTTAATAAAGATTAATACTTTAACTCAATTGTTCAAGTTGCTGCCAAAGCAAAACATCTGTGCAACCACTGTCCACTATTGAATTAAGTAAATCCAACATGTTCTTTTTTTCAGTGTATATGGAGCCCATCAAGGGCTCATCATTAGCCCATGTGGGCTAACCCATGTGGGGCCACCATGGAAACTGCGGATAAAATTGACTGGGCCCCACTTGGGTTTCCCATGTCAGCCCAAGTGCATCCCTTGCGGGCCCCACATGGATGTGTTGGCTGGGTTAGTAAACTGAAACTTATCAAGAGCTACCTCAGGTCAAAAATGGTACAGGAGAGGTTGAATAGTCTGGCAATCCTCTCAATTGAAAGTGAACTGGCTTTCTCTCTAGATTTCAAAGACTTAATTAATGACTTTGCTACCAAGAAGCCTCGGCGTCTAGACTTAGGCATCTAAATCAAGAGACAAAAGTGTTGAGTTGAGAAAAAAAAACAAGTACTGTAAATGTTTTACCATTGTTCATGTTTGGAATTGTTGATACTGTTTTTAAGTATCTATGTTGAATATTTGAACATTTGTTGTGCCTTTTAATAAGTGAGTGTACTTCAGGTGAAAGAAAACACCTTTTTCATATGTACCTTTACTATGTCAGTACTAGTGTAAATGTTATACCATCTGAAGTATAAACAATGGGTATCTGTTATAAGTCCATACTGATACAGTAATGCATGCAAGATGTTTCAACACATTAAGAACTTAGAATGGACTCTATTCACCTAAACAGATGATCACATGCAGCATACCTTTTCGCAAAAAGGGGCCCAAGATTTCTGGCGGCGCCCCTGCATGACACAGTACAGTTTTTATTGTTTAATCCACCGCGATTGTGATAAATAGGGTAAGAGAACAAAAACCACAGAAATATTACATGCTAGCGAGTAACTAGGTGAGATGGTTTGTTCTCGGGTTTAATTAGAAAAGACATTGGCTGGGAAGAAAATGCTATGGAAAACCAACTGTTTAGTTTCTCTTTTC
Source organism: Paramormyrops kingsleyae (assembly GCF_048594095.1). Classification (NCBI taxonomy): domain Eukaryota; kingdom Metazoa; phylum Chordata; class Actinopteri; order Osteoglossiformes; family Mormyridae; genus Paramormyrops; species Paramormyrops kingsleyae. Next base: position 47,448,431 of record NC_132800.1, on the reverse strand, counting down.
AGTGTATACCAAAGCATCCAGATGATATGTGCTTCTACTATTGAGATTTATTGGGGAACACACATACATAAAAACTACACTACTCAGACTAACAAGCATACTGTACATAAACCCCGAACAACTCGTAACAAAATGTGGTAAAGACTAATATCAGTGACATAACAGCCTCGCTCATGGTGGGTTTAAAAAAATTAAACTTAATCAAAATCTGAATATTAAATAAGCAAAGTCATTTGATTTGTTCTTCTATCCGAAGTTGTGGTCTAAAAGCAATAAAGACACCACCCATTAGATCTGCTTTAGCCGAAATATACTCCTTCAACCATTAAGATAGCTCTCAGCTTTTTTCAGCCCTGCTAAATAATTATGTTATGCAGTCTAACACAGTCTAGCTTTATAATCTGTGTTTGGTGACTGGTACCATATTCTTCACTCACTTTAATACCACGGGCAGTTCTCAGGAGAGCATGACAGGTTGTTTTTTACTCTGAATGAAGAAACCTATTGCATTCATGCTTAAATAAATATATTTATAACAACAGTTTGTCATTGTTTTCTAGCTTACAGAAGCACAGTTCTTTGGTTATCAAGAACTAAGCTAAAAACAAACCTTGCATAAAAAGAGAAAAGGCTATGTTGGTCTTTCTTATTATGGTGGGTTAGTAAAAGACAGCAGCTGAATGCCCAAATGAGTTCAAATGAGAGTACATTAAAATGGGGTGGATATGGGTCACCCATTTCGTACTTGTGTGCCACCCATATGGGCTTGCAACTTGGGAAGAGGTGGAGACATTGTCTTAACACTCTATGTTGTAAATTGAACACTATAATAGTTAATAAATATTAATACTGTAAAAACAACACTCACTGCACACTGTAAAGTGTTAAAGGTAACACTGAATGGTGTGGACCCATATAAACACCATGCAGTGGTGAACTTGCGCCTTATATTTAGAACGTGCCCCAGTAAAATGGGTCTGGCCGCGCCCATGATCCAGCATGACTTCACATCAGACCGAAATATATAAGTGTCTGATATTTTGCACAATTTTTCACAACATTGCAGTTTGTTTTCCCACACGCAAACTCCGACCCTTTAATACAGTTCCTCATGTTGTGGTGTCCCCTAACCATAAAATTATTTTCATTGCTACTTCATAACTGTAATTTTATGGGAGGTATTTTCTGCAAAAAATAAAATTAAAATGAAAATGATAAAAAGAAAATACAATCTCCACTTTGCCATTTACTTCCCAAAGTCTGAGCGTAAAAATCCTGCACAAATTAAAATTAAAATGAAATAGCACTACAGTCGAACCTCGTTACAACGTACCCCGTTTATAACGTTTACACCAATACAACGTTCAAATTTCGATGACCCGAATTCGCGTAATGCATTATTCCATTTGCCAGTATCGCTTAGAACGTACACCTTTACAGCGTAAACTTCGATATAACGTATGATTTTCAGAGGAAAATAGGCAAACTGACCTTCGTTACAACGTACAACCTCATCTTCCGAGCGCGTGCATAATTCAGATTCGGCTGTTGCCGGCCATCTACATCGCTTAGCAACGCCTAACTGTATGAACCTATCCTCACGAAGCATTCCACACCGGCCGGACTCCTTGCATGCAGTCCCCGTTTTTTCATGGTTTTGCATGGTGTCATGCTGCCGCATATCAAGCAAGATGCCTGCTAAAAGTAAACGGATTTCGCTGACCGACAAGGTGGAAATAATTCAGAATTATACATGGCAGCCTTATACTGCCGACGCGAACTAAGTTCTGAAACTGTGTGGTTATTGGGGTAATTGTGTGACATATAGTGAAAGAAATTAACAAAAGACAGATGTCTAACACATGTATCGAAATTTATTTCAGCTAATTGAATCATATACAGGTGCATAATTTCGGTTTGACATTAGGTTACAGTAAGGCGATTTGAACGATAAGCCGGCAGTGGATTTTGCGTTATGTCGGCTGTCTATGAGTAACTGATATTAACCTAGTTTGAAGAATATAGTTCCTATTATATTCTTCAAACTACACAAGCTGTATGTCATAGTGTCAACTTGAGGGGTGTTTTCTAAAAGTTTTTTATATACATTTTGTGTTCTATCATTCATTTTGAGGGACTTGGTTACAATGTACTATGGTTATAACGTACAAATTCTTAATGTCCCCGAGGTACGTTGTAATGAAGTTCGACTGTATTTGCATTTTAATTTTCCACTCATGTATGAGTCAGATGTAAAAAATTGAAAAATAAAATTAAAAACCCTTTTTGTCTTTTCATTTTCCAATTTAACTTTTCATTTCCTACTTTGGCTTTTCATTTTCAAGTTTGCTACATGCAAATATATGTTAATCGGAGCAGGGCGGTGGGCGGAGCTACTGATCACTGCTGCGCTTCTCAGTGCGTTTGCCGATTCCTTTCTTCTTGTGTTTCTTGCGCATGTCGCCCAAATTAATGGCAAAGTCACACGCGGCTTAAGTTAGCTACTTATCTACAGCTTCCGATTCATTTAGCTTCTTATTTGTAGCGTCTTATTTCACGACTTAAGTTACTTGCAGCTTCCTTGTAGGGGAGTGTTCGAAGCAGCACATGCTGTGCAGTTTTTAGTTAAAACATTTTGAAAATACGAAATTAAATATTATGTCGTGCGATATAATGGCAGGTATGCCATTGTAAGGAAACACTGAAATTAGCCTGGGTCAGACTGCCATGTTTTCAGTTAGGTAGCTATCTGGCCTAGGCTAATTTCAGTGTCATTAGAGTGGCATGCCTGCTGTTTACTATGCATTTCATATTTCCCTTACCCAAGATGAATAAGACCTCCGAATTCCATTTGGAAATATGGCTTCTTATTCAAATAAGTGTGAACAATTGATCAAAGTGTCATGCGACCAGTTTACTGTTACAAATGAAAGATCACATTATGCCCAGGTAATTCCACCATTTTCAATACAGGAAGACTTTCTTCTACGAAATAAATATACGTTCTCAAACCTTTTATTCATACGTTATTTTGTATTTCCAACTTAAGCCCCGAAATTAGACGCTACGAATAAGAAGCTAAATGAATCGGAAGCTGTAGCTAGTAGCTAACTTAAGCCGCGTGTGACTTTGCCATTAGTTTGGGCGACACGGGCAAGAAACACAAGAAGAAAGGAATCGGCAAACGCACTGAGAAGCACAGCAGTGATCAGTAGCTCCGCCCACCGCCCCGCTCCGATTAACATATATTTGCATGTAGCAAACTTGAAAATGAAAAGCCAAAGTAGGAAATGAAAAGTTAAATTGGAAAATGAAAAGACAAAAAGGGTTTTTAATTTTATTTTTCAATTTTTCACATCTGACTCATACATGAGTGGAAAATTAAAATGCAAATAGTGCTATTTCATTTTAATTTTAATTTGTGCAGGATTTTTACGCACAGACTTTGGGAAGTAAATGGCAAAGTGGAGATTGTATTTTCTTTTTATCATTTTCATTTTAATTTTATTTTTTGCAGAAAATACCTCCCATATAATTTTGCTACTGTTATGAATCATAATGTAAATGGGTGAAAGACGTGCCGCTCATTTTTCTCTGTCCCTGAGGTTTGAATAACTTTAAAAATGTGCACATTTCACCATGAAGTTATAATGTACTAAAAAATATTTTTGTCTTTGGCCCCCTATCTTAAATTGCCTGATTTTATTAAGTTTTGAGATAATATTAAGAGAATAAGGGCAAAATTGTCTAAATGGTGTAACCACAAAAATGCAGCACCAATTATATAAGTTGTTGTAAAAATGTGTAATGATGTTCTAAACGCCCTCTGAAATACACTGGCATATTTTTAAACAAGTACTTTTTAATACCAAATAATAATAGAGAAACATGGCAGTTCTGAATATTTACATTAACATGGGGAATCATATGTGCCAAGTCAAACTTCTGGTATGTCAACTGGTGTAACCACCATTTTTGGAGCCATTTTAAAAATTTTGAGCCAGAAGATCATGTGACAGGATGTGATGTCAAAACAGAAGGACCCTGAAGACCCCAACTGCCACAAGTCAAGGTTAGTAACTCTCTAAAATTTGACAAAGTAAAGCATTTTCAGATCATGGTCAGGTATGATTTGAATACATGTCAAATGGTATGACCTCAGTAAAATGTTAATAAACATAAGTGATCATAAAATATTTACATTGATATGAAAAATAGTTTTAAATATTCAAACCAAGGTTAACTGTTTACGTAGTCGTCCACAACAATGCCTGCAAATTTTGGTTTCAAATTGAAATGTCCAGTGGTGTAACCGGGTTACACCATTGTACCTCTTCCTTTATGAGGCTAATTTGTTCAATTTATGGACAAAAGTTCTACTTTCGTGATGTTTTTTTTTGTATCATTAATATTATCATTTTTATTATTATTATTACTACTACTATTATTAAAATTATATTAATTAAATGATTAAAATGATTGTTGTTATTTTTAAAATAATAATACTATAATGTGCAGCTTGAAATGTAGTCTAAAAAGAACTTTAAAATTTATAAATGAAATATGTCTTTAATTTTACATTTCTATAGGATATTCATAAGCAAGCAGTATGTGGATGGAAATGTAACCAACACACTCTCCCCTCTTCTCCAAATAGATGCCTCTTACAAGCAAAGAAAAAGTGGCTCGCCACAGAGCACGGGTTAATGCAGATCCTGCTGCAAGGGCAAATTATCTGGCTAAAAGAAGGCAAAGGTAAACTACACACACACACACACACAAACGCTAGCGCTTCATGAGAAAGTAAAATCACTGATGTAGATCTAAAAGGGTAGTTTTAGTGAGAGATGTGAGGTTAAAATGGATGAAGAATTAAGGCCATCTAACAGTTTTATTCATCTTTACTCTTAGCTATGAAAGGACAAAGAGACAGGGAAAGATCACAAACATCCCAATTGCAGATTTGCCCAGGGAAAAACAGGTGCAGATGAGAGAAAAGTGGAGACAGTATCAGAGAAAGTACAGAGAGAAGAAAAGGGTGCTTGCTGAAGTTTTGAACCTTACTCCTCCCTCACTGAATTCAACAGCAGATGACCAGCTTAATGTCCCTCCAGAGCCCATAGTGGATGTTGCTGACCATGACTATGTGCAGTCAAGTTTAGAGAGACCACGGGCATCTTCAACTCCTGTGAGGGCAGTGCAGAAAAATACCAGCAAACATAGAGCAGTGCTGAAGGAAAGGGAAAAGCTAAGGTTAGAGCTCATCAAAATAAGGAAGGAACTTAGGAGTGAAAGAATGAAGACAAAAAAGTTGCAACGTAAAGTTTATAAGCTCAAAGTGAAGAAAGGAAAGGATGTAAGTGTGAGCAACAAAAAGACAGACAAAAAGAAAATTGCAGAGGAGAAAAAGGAGAGGGTTGTCAGCTTTCTCTGTAGAGATGAGAATAGCTGCATGCTGTCTGGTAAGAAAGACACAGTTACAAAAAATAAAATAAAACACCAAAGGAGAGTACTTCTTCATTCTCTGAAAGACCTCCACTCCAGCTATAATACAACCGCCCTGAAACACCATGCAGTTTCCTATCGACAGTTCCTCAGATACTGCCCGTTTTATGTTACACAAGCCAAAGAGTCTGACCGAAACACCTGTAGCTGCTTTGACCATGACAACTTTAAAATGATTGTTGACAGGCTCTGTCAGAAAGGCATTCTGTTGACAAGGCGCACCTGATGGAGTTGGAGCAACTGTGAAGCGTATAGCTGATAAAGCAGTGCAGAGAGGAAAAGATTTGCAGACCCCTGAGGATGTTTATGACTTCCTGATTACACAGAAGTCTACCGTTAACTTCTACTGGATATCTGAAGAGGATGTTGAACAGTTTGATGAAAAAGTGCCAGACCTGGTGCCAGCTGTAAAGGGCACCATGAAGCTGCATCAAGTCATCTCAACAGAGCCAGCCACAATTCTGTACAGAGACATTTCATGCTTCTGTTTGAGACCAGCAGCCATTTGCAAATGTTACAATCCATTGACAGTAGACTTTAGAAATGTATCAGAAGCCCCAGAACCACCCAGCCTAAATCAGAAAGGCAAATTCATTGTTGTGAATTATGAGGGTAAGCCTTTTGTGGGGCAGATCACTCAGGTTGTGGGTGATGAGATAGAGGTGCAAAGAATGTCTTCACCTGGCCTCAACCACCCGACCTCCTCTTCTACTATGAAGCTGATGTGCTCTTCATGATCTCTGAGCCAGAGCCTGTCAACTCCCGTCACTCCAGACTCACAACGGAGGACTGGAAAAAATTCCAGACTCAAAGCTAGGATGTGTAATAATTTTCCCATTGAGATATAAATGTTTGAAATGTTCTTTAATTTGATTGTTGACATGATTGTTTTTAATGTAATATGATGAATAACATGTATGAATTGTTTTTAAATATTTGTCCTTTAAAAGTGCCATTTTTTGTAATTGAAATCAGAGGTTGTCACGCCCCGCTCCGTCCGCTCCTAGTGTGTGCCACGCCCCCTCATTATCCACGTGTGCTTCCCCGATTGTGCCCAGCTGTTTCCTGTTTCTTTTGCCTTGTTCTGTGTATATGAGTCCGCGTCTCCCCATGTATGCCAGATCCGTCATTGTATTGTCCGTGGATGTCTCTACCTGTCTGTCTCTTGACAATTAAACCCCGTTTACCTGAAGTCCTGGCTTGCTCTCCTGCTTCCCTGCTCGCCTCCTTCACCAAACGTGACAGAATGACGGATCTCTGCGAAAGCACAAAGCAGCAGTCCGAGCACCACCGGCTCGGGCTGCTGCAAGAATTTGTGTACTGGCGTTCCCAGCCAGAAGTCGAGGAGGACCCCGTAGCCCTGGAGTTGGCTAACCGGGGCACGGACCTCCTTGGCAAGGACTGCCCAGCCGGGCAGGAATACCCGCTCCAGAGAGCCCGGAAATGCCTTCGTCGCCTGCAGAGGTCAATCTGTTTCTTCATTGTTAAGAATATTGTTTTTATGTGTTATGAAAAAAACAAAATCTATTACAGTGTTCACACTTATTAAAATACCTAAATCAATTTACTCCATGGCTTTTCATTGAATTTCATGTGTCAATTGCTTGTCGTTCTCTGTTCAGATAGTATGGTCAGTTGGTGTAACCAATAAATGTCAACTGGCGTAACCAATGTTTCTCATAAAAATCTGATATTGTGCAAAAAAGTTATTATGCATATGATTTTAGCACTCTACTACACTGTAAAAATGAAATTTAAAGTTATTTTAAACCAACTGACCCAAGAATAGAGAGAAAACATTAATGTCTATGGCATACTGACTTGCTCAGTACAACAAAAACCCATATTATCCAAGTTTAGAATTAAAATATTTTAAATATACTTTGAGATGATGTTTCATAATAGATAACTTATTTTCATTAATACACTTGCATAACTTCTAGGAGGGTGAATTATTTAATACTTGTCATGTTTTTGTGGTTACACCATTTGACAATTTAATGGGACTCTTTAATTGGTTAAAAATGGTAGAAATGTTATATGAAATACTATGACACCAACAGAAATGCAAATTATACATTTAAACAAACATCTACCATATTGTTTTAACAAGTTTCAAGCATATTTTTGTTTTGGACATCATACCAACCCTTATTTGTCACTGACCCAAATATCTGATATGCAGGATGTATTTTCATTGTTACAAATTGAACATAATTAAAGCATAGTGATTAATCACAAAAACAATATGTAATTGTATATTGTGAAATATTTATTTCTAATTCCAAATAAATTTTGTCTTGAAGCATGGTGTAGCATGGGTAACAGTCTTAATATAACAACAGTAAACTACATTGCTACATTTTGTGACAGTATGCGTAAAAAGCCAACGTCAGTGCGAAGGTTGAGATTGCTTCTTTCTCACCAGATCAGAAATTCTCGGAGCACAACGAAGATCATCTTCCACAACAAGTCTACTTCTGTATTTAGACTTGATAACCAACAAGCTGGAAAACCCTGTTTCACAAAGATATGTTGTTGGAAATGGAAGAAGAAGGCACAATACAGTCGCAGACAGAACAGAATATGACTGCAAACACTTGATCCAGAATTTTGTAACTGGCATTGTAGAGAAATCAGTTCTCGCTGCATCGCTGTTAATAAGTTCAATGAACTGCTCTTGTGCTGTCTCAGGAACATCTTCAACTTTGACTGTGAATGGGCTTCTGGCAAGTGCAAATGGGGTGTCAGGTAGATTTGGAAAGTACGATGAAATTTCGTCTGCAAGCACGTGCAAGTGTTCTTTCACAGAAATTATCATAGTAATCCTTTTGTCTGGTTCAATGTCATGTTCCTCAAAGAAAGCAGACTGGTAGGCAACATGTACATTTTATTTTCATCCAATTTTTTTTTTTTGCCAAACCTGAAGTTTCATTAGGAATGATCGGATCTTTTCAGACAAATTGAGGCATGTTGCATTTGGTCCTTGCAGTTGTGGCAGAGTGTAGTATAGTCATCTTTAAATGGAAGAAAGGGTAGGTAGGTTGGTTCTTATTGTACTCCGGCCCTGTAGAGGGAGCTGGTTCACCTGGAGGTGAGCTGAATTATTTCTGTTGGGGTATAGGTGGGATGGATGGCAGGGGCGGGGACTGAAACGGAAATAAAAGCGGGAAGGAGAAATTGTTTGGCGAGTCCAGTTGGTAAGGGAGAAAGCTAGTCTGAACGCTGAGTCAATTGTGTGACGAGTTGGATAAAAAATCTAATACGACTGGCGAAACTTTTACTCTCTACAGCTAGCCCAGGACGTGACAGGCGGGGTGAGTGCCGTTTAATTATGCTAACTGGTGGAGGGTATTTGGGTGTATATTGGTGGACGGATGGTAGGTAGTTGTGGTTTGCTGGTTGAACGACAGGCTATCTGCGGGGGGAAGGGGGTTATTAGCGTAATCGGTTGAGCTGTAGCGTAACTAGGTGATATCGCTTTGTCTTAGCCATGTTCTGGAGCGGCAGTAATTGGAGCTATTACAGCATTCTATGGGAGTTCGTAGTGTAAGGTAGCCATGTTTAAAGTTATATCTACTTGGTTACATCATGAAATGATGTCGGTTAAAAGAAAGGGGTGGAATGAATTTAAGATGGAATGTCTGTGCTGATATATGGTTGTGATTTATTGCAGAAGACTTCAGAGTGGTTGTGCTGCTTTTTCCCTGTTCTTTTTACTTTGTTAATCTATCCCCTACTGTATGTTATTGGGAATTGTTGGTTTGTATTTAGTTTATTGTTTCGTTTCTTTTTGTTGGGGGAGGGGGATAGTCTTTGCAAGGGCATAGATAATTAGATGTTGTCCATTAACATTGTCTAATCTAACCGAATGCTGTGGATTTGTGTGTGGTATTTTTTTTGTGATTATATTGTGCTGTGTTGTGGATGTTTGTATATGTGTATTGACTAATAGAAGTTGTTTTGATGTAAACTAACTGTGTGTGATACTGAGGCCTGGCCGTGGAATAATGGTGGGTCATTAGGCAGTGTATCTTTTGTCAATGCTCTTTTAGTGGGGGTTTATGTTTGAATAAATTCTTATTTTTATTTGTTTGTACCAGCCTTCTTTGGGTGTCCGTTAAGAATCCTGTTGCTGGGCATTAGTGGAGTGGGAGTACTCCATAATGTTACACAGTGATAAATTTAAGTCATTCAAGATGGCAAAGATGTCAACCAAGTAAGCTATTTTCTGCAGTTCACTTTTATCGCTGAAAAGTGCTTCGAACTGCGGTCTTGCTTTCTGATTAAAAAACGTTTTGAGTTCATCACGAAGCTCAAAAACACGTTTTAAAACTTTTCCTCTCGACAACCATCTCACTTCAGTGTGAAATAGCAGAGCATTGTTCGGCGCATCCAACTCGTTGCACAGTTGCAAAAACAGTCGACTGTTTAAAGTGCTCGCCTTTACAAAATTGACAGAACTTATGACGCTTTTCATTACTTCTTGTAACTCTTGTGGCAGCGTCTTCTTTGCTAATATTTGCCGATGAATCATACAGTGAGTTCCGATGACTTTTGGTGACTCATTCAGTACCAAATGTTGAAATCCAGAAACTCATATTTAAAGTCCCCATCATTAATGTACCTCACGTAAACCAGTAACTGTGAACAGTTCGCAACATCTGTAGATTCATCAAGCTGGATACTAATTATTGGAAGTGGAGCAGATTTTTGCCCCTGGCTATGCTGTAGGAGTGGCACGAGACTTCACGAGACTCTCAGCAGTATCCAACATGGTGGCGCGCTTCTGAACAAACTAACAACAAGTAGTTAGATATTTCCGCCAACTTAGAGTAACCTAAAACTAAATAAGTAAATAAATAAAAGGTATATAATTAATTGCGGTATATTTAACATCTTCATCTTCACTCTGGAGAAGTCTGCGGATGGATTGGAAAACCTATTTACCTTCATCGACGAGTGTTTTGACGGATTATCATGGGGAAACCTAAGCCTCTCACCGAGACTCCGGCCACCAGCAAAACCGCTTCGTCCACCAAGAGGAGCAGACCCGAGGATTCGCCCGAGGCGGCCTCCCCACCTGGGGAAGACCTGGCAAACATCCTGGACTCCATTGAGAATCCTGGAACCATGGTGAAGAACTTCATCCATAAACAGCTCAAACTTCCAGCGGAGACTGTAAGTAACATCACCTTCCATCGTGTGCACCGCCTTGGAGGTAAAAGACCCGACGGCCATAGACCACGACCTATTGTGGCAAAATTTGAGCACTTTAAACAAATGGAGCTGGTAAAAAGCCGAGGCAGGGAACTGAAGGGGACGGACTTCAGCGTCAATGACCAGTTCCCTAAGGCAGTGGTTCTCAAACTGGGGGCCGCGGCCCCCTGGGGGGCCACCAGATGGCGCTAGGGGGGGCGCATCGAAATTGTAGAATCTAAAAAAAAAAATTACCTGTATGTAAATCAGGCTTGTCAACCTATGTAAAATATAATGTATTAAAAAAAAAATGTAAGTATAAAAAAAATGTAAATATAAATTTTATGTAGCACACTACGCTGCTATGGATATCATAAATTACTGTTCAGTATTCAGTACTTTTGTTGCACTTTTCAGACAATGTTAGTTTTACTGTCAAAACTGTTTTAATACAATGTTATATTTTGTGAAATGTAAATTTAACAAACCAGAGAAATAAAGACTACAAACAGAATCTAAAATCTAAAATTAAGTAAAATTGTAAGTTTGAGGATGTTTTGCGTCATGATTTTTTTTTTGAGGAGGGGGGCCACAAAAGGATTCACCCTACACAAGGGGGCCTCCTGCTGAAAAAGTTTGAGAACCACTGCCCTAAGGAGATCCTGGAGCGACGCCGAGTCCTGTTTCCTCAGGAAGCATCTTATAGACGGAGGTCTCGAGAAACCACTCCCTGGTTCTACTAGATTAAATTAATCTGGGGGAAAAAAAGGAAACATATAAGGTATGTCTCTGTCAATGTAATAACTGCTTGTCTCAGGTAAGATGTGTCTTATACTTGTACTGCACACAAGCAGCACATAAACAGACCATACACATAGGCACACCACACACACACACACAGATGTACACAGGCACTCATGCACACATATAGGCACAGGTGGGCATAGGCACGCACGCGCACACACACCTAGCAAGCTCTTCACACACGGTGAGTTAGTTTAAACATGAGCACAATAAGGTTTGTCACATGGAATGTATGTGGTGTCAGCTCCAGAGTACAGAGGCTAAAAGTTCTTAATCACCTGAAAGAATTACAAGCAGACATTGGGCCTCATTCACCAACCGTTCTTACAAACAAATTTGTTCTTAAACCTAACATACGCACTTTTTTTTACGAAGATTCTGACATTCACCAATGTTTTCTTATCTGAATTTGTTATTAGCTAAGAACAGAATCTACGCACACTCAAGACCATTCGTACGCACATTTGAGTAATGATAGTTTGTTCAAAATAATCTGTTATAGCAGTTTTGTTCATTCTACAGTTCATAAAATGAAAGTATTTGGATAATTTATAAAAGTAAAATATAAAAATAATAATGGATGGATGGATGGAATTTTAAAGTGTAAATTATTTTCAAGGTAGTAACGGCGATCATGCGGATTATAAATAGGTCTGTTTCAGCTTTCTTTGGGGCTTTATATCCACTGGTTACGCTACTAAATAACATTTGCATTTCCCTCCTGTACAGTAAAATCCAGTTATAACGGACTTCAAGGGACCTGGCAAAATAGTCCGTTATATCTGAAGTCCGTTATATGCAGAGTTGCTGTATGCCCAGAACACAACTACAGGACACCATTTACTCATACGACACCCCATTAAATTATTATAAATTATTATATTGTACCTGTAGTAATCCAACTTTATCTCATCAGATGCGTGACTATTAATAATCCAGACTACGTATCTGCGCTGGATATCACCGGCACGCTATGCGCCTTGTTATGGCGTTATATTAGTGCCACATTCCTGAGCGCGCAGAAGGACATTCGTGAGCAATGTTTTTGCTCTATGCGTGCTCAACTCGGCCACCGCGCTCTCGCTCACAGCGTCTCTCTCGCTCAGCTTGGCGCACACGCTCGCTCAACCTGTCCTACGCGCCCTCAACTCGGCCACCGCGCTCTCGCTCACAGTGTATCTCTCGCTCTCACACATCTCGGCTACGTGCTCGCTCAACTCTTTTTGTACATTCGCTCAAGTTGGGCACATCGTTACAAAAGTGCCACAAAACCAGCCAATCACAGACTTGATGTAATTCTGATTGGCTGTTTCCTGTCCAATCAGCATCCCGGAAACTGTCCATAAAATATATGAAAGTAAGTCAAGTTTTTCCAAAGGTTTTCTGTTAATATTTTTATTATTGAATTCTATTACAGAACTGCCTATTTCGTTTAATGAATTGTAGAACAATTATCGTTTTTACGATATTTCCACAGTCCTCCAACCATCGGTCGATATTTAACGAATTTGACTCATCTTTCTTCTATTATCTTTGGGTAGCTCAGTGTTTGATAATGTTCTCGGAATTTGAACAGCAACACGACAATAGCGCACCACGGCCACATGTAAGCAGTTTATTGTGCTTTAGTTTGATTGTTTTCAGCTTTTATTAAATTCCGCGTGTCTAATTTTACCAGTATAATCGTTATTATTATTATTAGCTTGCCAAGTTAGCTAATACATTAGATTATTGACAATGACTAGGATGCTATGAGGTGTACAGTCATTGACAAAAGTCTTGTCACATAAGGACATAGTAACTTAAAATGGCATATAACTTTATTTCTAATCAATCAATTGTTTGATAAATGGATCAATTTAATGCTAAGGACTTTCACATTAATAACTGGGTGCAAAATGAAACAGTCAAAAAGTGTCCTGATGTTCGTAGCTTGTTAAAGTCCATAACACCTGTTTTTGCAAGGACAAAAGTCTTGTCATGTCTTTTAATGATTCAACCAATCACAGATTTGAGGTTCACTTGTGACAAATACTGTATTTAACATAATCCCAGGTGTGTATAAAAAGATCCCCAGCAAACCAGACCTTCACTGCAACCTGACTTCTGACAACATGCCAAAGATTCAACCACAGACCAAGTCTGCTGAGGTGTCAGACATCATTAATGTATCCAAAGATCAAGTGGAGAGGATTATAAAAAGATATGAAGAAACTGGTGATGTTCATGACAAGCCCAGGTCAGGCAGACCACGTAAGACAACTCTTCGAGAGGACCGTTTGTTGCTTCGAAAGTCCAGGGCCAACCCTTTTTCAACTGCAGTAGAGCGACATCAGAACTGGTCACCAGAAACCGCTGTGTCTGCAAGAACAGTTTCTCGAATTCTCGCACGGACGAATTAGTGCACAGAAACCAGCATTAATGAGAACACAACAAAAAAAGCGTGTTGAATTTGCCAAGGCCCACAGCTTGCAGCAAGGATGGACAGTGGCAAAGTGGTAGAAGGTTGATTTTTCTGACGAATCATCCATTGAACTGCATACCAAATGCTGAAAATACTGTAGGAGACCTGTTGGAACCCGCATGGACCCAAGATTCACCCAGAAAACAGTCAAGTTTTGTGGAGGAAAAATCATGGTTTGGGGTTACATCCAGTATGGGGTGTTCGAGAGATCTGCAGAATGGATGGCAGCATCAACAGCCTGAAGTATCAAGACATTCTTGCTGCCCATTACATTCCAAACCATAAGAGGGGGAAAATTCTGCAGCAGGATGGTGCTCCTTGTCATACTTCAGCCTCCACATTGAAGTTCCTGAAACTGACGAGGATCAAGGTGCTCCAGGATTGGCCAGCCCAGTCACCAGACATGAACATTATTGAGCATGTCTGGGGTAGGATGAAGGAGGAGGCTTGGAAGACGAAACCAAAGAATCTAGACCAACTCTGGGAGTCCTGCAAGACTGCTTTCTTTGCCATTCCAGATGACTTCATCAACAAGTTATTTCAGTCATTGCCAAGACGTATGGATGCGGTCCTCCAAGTTCATGGAAGTCATACATGTTATTAATTCTTTCTTCCAAGGCACCATGACTTTATGTTCTGATGTTATTGTAACATGTTTGTTTATTCTAAATAAAGTATATGTATTATTTCTGCATTATTTTTGTATATGACAAGACTTTTGTCCAGGCAAAAGTTGACCTTTCTGTCCTAATTACATGACAAAACTCAATGAATGATGAAAATCTTTATTTTGGTATAATAAGCATAATCTAGAGGGCTTTGCCTTTCTTATAAGCCATTTCTGATTCCAACTGATTAACTACAGGTCAAGTTATTATTTGTTGTTCCTACAACTAGGTTAAGTGACAAGACTTTTGTCAGGCACTATATATTAATTTATTACAAGCTTCCACTTCAGCCTGCAGTCACAGAATAAACTACATAACTGAGATAATATAGGAGGTATATCAGAGATTACAGAAGCACTCCAAAATCTCCATCATCTGGTCCAGTGTAAAATTAATGACAGCTCTATGCCCACAGTGGAACTGGAAACAGAAGTTGGTCCAGGTTCTGGCTACCCCAAAATTGTAATAGAAAGAGAGAAAGACTGAAAAATCTGTTGGACACACATTTGCCAGTTGCATACATTGCTAAATGCCTTGGTGTTTCAAGAAGGACAATATTCCTTGATAATTTATTAAAGCGTCTCCAATTTAACTAAGGCCCTCAGACAAAAATTATTTTATATAACTTCATATTTCTGTTGGAGTTACTGATTGGAGGAATATAATGAATAAATAGATTACAGGATGTGAAAAACAATGCCAGAAATATTGCCAATGGTAATAATCCAGGAGCATTTATTTACACTGCATGTACAGTAAATATATTAATGGACAATGTGTAATACTGATAACACTTTATGACAATATGTAAATAATATATTTTTCATAGTAAGTCAAATTAGAATAATCTGCAGAGAGCTGAAGAAAAACTTTATAGCCATGTTGAAAGAACTGAAATATTGAGTGGGATTAACCATATTTAGTTTAATATATATAGGAATAATATTCAGCATCCCCTTAAAAAAGAGATTTTTATATTATGTAAATTACAAGTGTGTTAGCTGAAAAAATGAGTTCTCATTCTTATCACAGAACAACATTAGCGAAATTGTTTCCCCCCATCTTGAACAGGTACAAGGTTGTGATCTTCGGTGGAGTGAAACCCAACTTGAGCGAGCGTATAAAAAGAGTTGAGCGAGCACGGAGCCGAGATGTGTGAGAGCGAGAGACACACTGTGAGCGAGAGCGCGGTGGCCGAGTTGAGCACGCATAGAGCAAAAATATTGCTCACGAATGTCCTTCTGCGCGCTCAGGAATGTGGCACTAATATAACGCCATACCTTGTCGGCGGAGCTGCATGTCCGTTATAGCCGAACAAAACTACAGCTAAAAGCGACGCTGGGGACTAAATTGTTTGTCCGTTATAAGCGAAATTCCGTTAAATGCGAGTCCGCTATATCCGATACTTTTTCTGCATGTTCTTAAAAGCGCACGGACCAGCGGACCTCGTCCATTATAGATGAGATTCCGTTATAAGTGAGTCCACTATAACGGGATTTTACTGTATTTATACTTCTACTTCAGCATTACTTAAGTATTTTTTTTGCTCTTAATGCCAAGCAGCGTAGCGTCACCTGCAGAAGAAAAAAAAACAATCCGTGGCAACGGATTTGCAATTCGTTCCCTCAGTTTATAAACCGTACCCACGAATTCTTAAACTGTTCCTTCGGTTTAACAAATCGTGCCCACGGATTAATAAACTGTACCCACAAATTTCCAATCCGTGCGCTCAAACATGAAACGTTCGGTTTTTGAATCCGTACCCACAGATTCATAATCCGTGCACGCGCTTTCGCAATCTGTTCCCATGGGACTGTAAACTGTACTCATGGATTTGTGGCCCCGCCACCAGCCACCTGGATTCATTGTATTGTTTATTTTTTAAAATGGAGGATTTTCTTAATTTTCTAAAAAACGATAGAGAGTTGGATGACGCGACTCTGTCAGTGTTTCGAGAGGAAAAGGTAAAAAACAATATAAAGCAAATAATGTCCAAGTTATGTTGTCATTCCATGTTGTCAGCTCTCTGGCTGAATGCAATGTTATAACTGATGTTATATTTCACACCTGCTGACCACATGATGGCACCTGCCGAGGCGCCCCCTGCTGACCACGTGATGGCGGCGCCCTCCGAGGCGCCCCCTGCTGGCCACGTGACGGCGGCACCCGCCGAGGCGTCGCCTCCTGTTCTGCCCGCAGCCCTGCCTGAGGCCGCCTCTCCTGTCCAGCCCGTCCTTCCCGTCCAGCCCGGCTCTCCCGTCCAGCTCGCGGCTCCGGCTGCACCGCCTGCGGCCACGCCCGCAGCTCCAGCTGCACCGCCTGCGGCCACGCCTGCTGCCTCACCAGAGGCCCTGCCTCTAGTTCCCCCAGCCCTAATGACTCCCTTGCCCTTGCCCCGACAAGGCCGACGCCCCCCGGGACCCCGCCTTTCAGTGTCCTGCAAGGGATGGGGACACAGGCGTCGGGCCCGGGTCCCGCCCGCCCTGCCCCTGGCTGTCGCTGCCTGCGGGTCCTCCGGCTCTGGGTCAGCTGTCCCCTCCGGGTCCCCCCCCGGTGCCTTGGTGCCGGTCCTCGGCGTCGCCTCCGGCTCCATGTCGGTCGCCTCCGGGCCCCCCTGCTTCGGCGGGGCGTCGAACGGCGCCTTCGCCGGCTGCGCCGTCGCCTGCCGCGGCTTCCCCCTCCTGCCCGCCTTCGCTGGTGTTTCCTCCTGCTCCCTCCGTGTCCCCTCCATCTCTCCCTCGTCCTGTTCCCTCGGCCCCTGTGTGGCTCCCTCCTGCTCCCTTCTCCCTCTCGCCTGCGGCCCCTCCGGCCGCTGCCCGTCTGGGGTCCTTCGGGCGCCCCTTATTCCTCCTCCCTTTCCCTTTCTGCCTCCTGTCTCTGCCCCTTGTCCCTCTGTTCCGCCTCTGTTCACCCCTGGCCCCTTTGTGTCGCCTGTGGGTGTTCCTTCTGTGCCTCCTGTGTCTCCTTTCTCTGTCTGCCTGTCCGCGTTTCCTGTTCTTTGTCGTGTCTTGTCCTTCTCGTCCCTGTTTCTGTTTTGTGTTTCTGTTCTGTTTCCGGTGTCTCGTTGATGTTTTTGCTTTTGTTTTCCAGGTCTTGGGCCCCTCGCCTCGTCCGTCACCTCCTCTCGGGCACGCCCGGTGTGCGCGCCTTTGGGGGGGGGGTTCTGTTACCACACCCATCTCGTTACCTCATGTTCATCCCTGATTGTTCTCACCTGTTGCCTGTTCCGTTTGCCTAGTCTTTTGTATTTAGTCCGAGTCTCAGTCCGTCTTCCCCAGATCCGTCATTGTAGTGTCCGTAGATGTCCGTGCCTGTCCGTCCCTCCCTTAATAAACCCCATTACCTGACTTCCTGGCTGCTCTTGCCTACTTCCACGGCTCGCCCATGCTACTCATTTCTTGTGATTAAAGATCATCTACTTACACAAGACAGTTCAGCTTCACATATAGTAAATACATTCATAAAAATGTTTTAGTGGCAGAAAATATAGTTTAATAATTTATGATAATATCCATAAGAAAACTTAAAACAAAATGAATCAAAGTGAAATTGCACCATCTGTTGGTAAAAAAATAGGCTAATGAAAGGGACAATAAAATGAGTAGTACATTTAATTTTATTTAATTAAAAGGTTAGTCAAAACAGATTGTCTTTTACATTTTTTCCACTTTTCTTTTAGATTGACTGCTATGCAATCAACAGTACGTCAGATGAACAGCTACTGGCATACGTCCCAAGATTTGGAGACCGGATAGCGATTAGACAGTACTCCAAAAGAGAAGTAGTTGCATTACAAGATAACACTGCAGTATCTAAAGCCACAGAAAACCTCATGTCAAAATTGCAAGGAAAACGGGACAGAAAGAGGAAGCATTGTGATAATCGTTCAGAAAAACTCAGTGGAAACACAAATGCCCAGAAAACTGAACGAAGTTTCCAAATGGGACTGTTTGAAGAGGTCCATGGCACCTTTGTCCAAATCAAAGAAAAACGAGGTGGTGGAACCAGACACTTAAAGGCTTCAAAGAGTGCTACCATGGCAGAACTTTTGGAGGTTGGCAAGGAGCTGTTCTTTCCAAATGGAAAAAATAAACTAGGGGATATAAATGAATTTGAGCTGAAATTAAGAGACTTTACAGAAGAAGAACTAGACCCTGAAACAATGCTGGGTGAGCAATACAATATAAGGAAGGTAAAGATGCTGAGACTTTATCTTTCTTGCTAGACGACAGAAACTCAAAGAGTAGATGAGTATGTTACTCAAGGTCCTTCTACCTCCGTCGCATCTGAACGTAATGAAGAATCTGTTGCCATAGCCGAGGACAACAGTTCCATCACTGATTCATCATTCTTGTCGGAAGACGGTGTAGTGTTTATCGAACCAGGTATAATGGATGTAATACACAGTTCAATTTCAGTTTGGATATACTGTTTTGCAAGACAGTACAATACTGGATGACACTCTACCAATGGAGCCTGCGGAAATAGTGCAACATAAGCCACAGGCCACTAAGTTAAGGCTTCGCAGGGGAAACATTTTCCAAGATCTCAATGCAGCTTTCACAGATGGCTTAATATCTGTCAATGATGGTTTTGTAGAAATTGAGATGGTCCTACCTAATGGTAGCACTGAGAAAGGAGAAGACAATGGTGGAATTCTCAGAGATGCATTGAGTGAGTACTGGGGTACGTTTTTCATGAAATGTACAGCTGGAAGCACTTTAAAGGTACCCATGACAAGACACGACATGAAAGATGAATGGGAAAATGTAGCTAAAGTGATGGTTTTTGGTTACAATACTGTTCAATACTTTCTCATTGTGTTAGCCAAGCCTTTTCTGTGTTACTGCCTTGGACTTGAAATTGATGAGGATGAGCTCTTTCCAGCATTTTTGGAGATGGTTCCTCAAGAGGAAAAGCAGCTTGTTGAAGAAGCAATGAGAGATTTCACATCTGTCTCTAAAAGAGAAGAATAGGTCGAATTTTTGGAAGCGCATGATGTGAAGCTTGTTATCACTGAAAAAAATGCCAAGCAAATCTTACTTGATGTGGTACACAAAGAAGTTGTGCAAGATTCAGCTTACATAGCGGAGTGTTTGAGTCCAGTGTTGAAAGAACTGAAACTGCCACCAGGAGGACTGAATGAACTGATGATCAGCCTTACTCCAACAGCTAGGAAAGTTGTAGTCATACTAAAACATGAAACACTCAACAACAGAGAAAGCCAGATCATGGATTATCTGAAGAAGTTTATCAAGAACTCCAGTGATGTTCAGCTCAGGAAGTTTCTGCGTTTTTGCACAGGTAATTGATTACTTAAGATATTTTCTTATCATTATATTCATTGGAATATAACATGTTATTGATATGAAACTATTTGTATATTTATTTATTATACTTAGTCTATGAAAAAAAGGTTATGTGGTACCTTGGGCAGAGCTTAAAGCTCTCTCCCATCTGTGACGTCATAAGCGGGAGGTGGGCGTGTCCTTTGTTCTGATTGGTCGGGGGGAGGGGGTTTTGGCCAAATGGTATACATGCTTATGCCACGTGCTGCCGATAGGGGGGTCGTAGTGTTTGGGGGTTGTTAAACTTTAATAGAATAAAAATACATTACATGTATTTTATTAATGTGTTATTTTTAATTACGTTTTTAAGGAATAATAAAACATATAGCAGGATGAACGCAAGCTAGGGCAAAACTTTAGCGATACATTTTAAAGAAAGAAAAGCAGGCGGAATTTAAACAAGTAGAGACATGTCCGAAACACTGACAAGATAAAACACTATATTTTTAAACAAACGACACGTCCCAAACTTTAACTTTTAAAAGAAAGAAAAGCAGGCGGAATTTAAACAAGTAGAGACATGTCCGAAACACTGACAAGATAAAACACCGTGTTTTAAGCACAAACGACACAAGGCCCAAACTTTTAACTTTTAAACAAGCACAAAAGAGCAAATGCGAAACAAGCACAAACATTTTAAACCCATTACATTTAACCAACGTGTTTAAAGAAGAACAAGAAAAACTTTTAGCAATATTTACCAGTGTTAGGTTGAAGAAAACATTTAACCAGCAGACATTTTAGCCCCTCAACGGAGCGAAGCCGGCATGTGGCCAGCCAGTTTGAAACTTGCGGGGCGAATGAAGAATGGTGGGGGCAGCACGCGTGACGCAGGCGCCCTGACGCAGACACACATTCAAAATGGCGACGGCTGAACCAATGGCCGTATGTCCGCGTCGGTTCGAACCCCACCCCAGGTAAACCCTTTTCTGGGCTCTCTCTCTCTCTCTCTCTCTCACGCTCTCCACGTAGAGACACTTAAATAGCAGCGTCGCTGTCAAATCGGTGGCAAAAATGGTGACCGAAGGACAAATTGTTTCCGATATCATACAGACAGAGCTTGCAACGAGTTTGACGACGACACCTACCCGTAACTTGGTACTGCTAAACCCGACTTGGGCTCCACGCAAGCTGTCGAGACAGCGCAAGCACGGAGCACTGTGCAGCATATTCTCGCATAAAGAATGTATCTGTATAAAACTCGAGAAATAATTTTGAACAAAGTGTGGGCGGCCCACTTCTGGTGATGACGACCAATGAGATGAGAGAAGACTATGTTGAAAACGTATTAAAACCCCGCCATCCTGTGAGCAAGCACTCATGACGAGACAAATCTCCCAGCTAGTAATGGTGAGCGAACTGACATCTCCTGAAGCCGCCCTACTGGAGCCTGCACCGCCTTCTGGCCTGCGCCTGGGTGGCACCGCCACGAACCTTCAGCGTAGCCCATTATTTTTACGCCCGATAACTTTTGCTATGAGACTGGACACCCCGCCAGAGTTTTCTCAACAAGTCCGCGCTCAGCTTTCTCCTGATGCCACACTACCGGCGATGGCATCAGGTTTTGGGCTGCGACTGGAGGCCCCGCCACCGCTTCCTCAGATCTTGCAGCAGTGGCCCCTGCCGCCACCGTGTCCTTCTAGTCCGACCTGGGCTGTGTGGCCGGGATCACAATAGCACCCTCCGCAGGAGACCTCCAACCTAATGGACACATCGAGGCCCCCTTTGCCGACGATGGATGAGCTCAGCGATCGTTTTGCGGTGGATGGGAGCATCACCGATGCTGCTATGAAGATAATCAAAAGGTCACTGGCCTTGTATGCTGGATCTGATGATCAAAGATGACTTGAAGGCGAACTGTATCGCTGTTCTGTGAATCACCCGAGCCAGCGGAGGCACACGTGCCTCTATGAACCTGAAGCGTTTTATTTCTGTAACAATTTTGAAAAGCTGATGAAAAAACTGTATAGACCATGGTTTAAATATATTATCACAAAAGCAGTCGCGATGTTTCACCCTCACCCCCCACCTGTCAAAGTCCAAGGTGCAGTCGAGGCAGTAATTTCTGAACTTAAAACCGAAATTAATGTATGGGAAAAATTACGCGAGCTGAAACGTGATGTTGAAGGGAAAGATTATGAGTGTGCTGTAGATGGGGCAATTAGTGATTTCTGTGATATGCACAAGTTCGAGCAGACTCTGGCTGGTGTGTAAATGTCTGTCAAAATGTGATTGGATGGCAATTTTTACATGCTTTTCTAAATAAAATGAGTTGAGTCATGAAAACATTGTGTCATTATTGATAGAGGTTCAAGATGGATAACAAGCACTTGAAACGTGTCTATTATACACCATCAAACCCTGGTTCATTTGGTGGTGTCGATAGATTATACAGGTCACAGATAAATGACCAAAGTGGACATACTGTGGATAAGAAGCAAGTTGCGACATGGCTGTCTGGTGAAGATGCATACACATTACATAAACCGGTCAGATTTAACTTTAAAAGGAATAGAGTCTTTGTGACTAATATCGATTCTCAATGGCAAGCTGACTTGGTGGATATTTTTCGGCTTACGCGGACCAGAATGATGATTTTAAATACCTGTTGACGTGTATTGATATTCTATCAAAATACGCATGGGTGCGCTGCCTTAAAAGCAAGACAGGTGCAGAGGTAAAGAAAGTGTTTGAAAACATTCTCTCTGAAGGCCGGATACCCAAAAAGCTACAAACCGATCGAGGGACAGAGTTTTTTAACACATCGTTTCATAAGCTTACGGAGAAACACGGGATAATACATTTTGCAACCGGTAATGATGTTAAGGCATCCATAGTAGAAAGATTTAACCGCACTTTAAAGACATGAATGTGGCGCTATTTTACAGCTTATAATACAAGAAGGTATGTGGATATTGTACAAGATCTGGCGAGTGCTTACAATAACACCAGCCATAGCACCATTAAAATGAAGCCGGTTGAGGTGAATACAGAGAACGCCGGACAGGTTTTCAACAACATATATGGCGTGACGCCTGGTGCAGCTGAAAAGCATCGTTATAAGTTTAATATCGGTGATGTGGTCAGGGTATCGAAAGCTCGGGGGAAATTTACCAAAGGATATGGGCAAACTTTTACGGACGAGTATTTCACAGTCACCGAACGTCTGCCTAGATCACCACCGGTGTACAGGATAAAAGATTATGATGGGGAGATCATAGACGGCACATTTTATGCAGAAGAGCTACAAAAGATCAGAATAGACAAAGACAAAAACTTCAAAGTTGAGAAAATCGTCGCGGAAAAAACGCAAAGGGGCAAAAAAATGTTTTTAGTGAAATGGCTGGGGTGGCCCGACAAATTTAACAGCTGGGTCCCCGCTAGCCAAATAGTCGACATATAACTGCGATGGTACGTGCCTGTGGCATGCATTCACATCAAAAGCAGCCATGGAGGAGGAAAGCGGTTTTTATGTTACGCTCCCTAGCAACGCATCTATGGATGTTTTCCCACACAATATCATATCAAGCTACACGACAAAACTAGCCAAACCGATCGATCTGAACGGTAAATGGGAAGTAGGATTAGCGGAAATCCACTACCCGCGAATGTGGGATACGCTGGTGGAAGAAGACACATTATTTTACGTGGCCGGAGGGGTGTCAATACCGCCAATCCTGCAATACAAGCTAAAAGCGGGGCATTACAGAGATACTGAAAACCTAATCAGTGAAATTAACGATGCTCTAGGAATGTCAAAACTAAAACTTAACTATGGAGCGATAAAAAACAAAGTGTATATGGTTGGACCACCACACATGGCTTTAAAAATGAAAGGTAACCTTGCAAGGATGCTGGGTTTTGTTCCTGGGGTATTTCAAAAGATTGGTGATAGACCATCGGCTCCGAATCCAGCAGACATATGCGCCGGATTTTACACGATTTACGTGTATTCAGACATTGTCGAGCACCAAAGAGTGGGTGACAGTTTCGTGCCTCTATTATGGGGGGGTACATATTACGGGGACTCACAACTCGATGGTAACAATATCGTACGACAGGATCCATTACGTGTCGCTCTGCAAGAATCACATTGATAATATTGTAATCGAGTTAAAGTCTGACCAGAACAAGGCGATACCCTTCCGGTACGGAAAAACAATCGTGAAGCTGCATTTCAGGCCGGTTAAGCACTACCCCCAATAATAATAATAATGTACAGCGCTGACGGTTTTTCAGATCCACATAGATATGTGGAATACTACAGAAACCAAGCTGGTAACGAACTCCCCGGATACAACGGAGCACCCGTCATGTACGGAGGGGGTCTGGGGGGCCTTTTTCGAGGGCTCCTGAGAATGGCCGTACCATTTCTGAAAAGGACTTTCAATATGGCGAAGCCGCATTTAAAATCGGCAGCGCAAAATATTGCAAAGGATGTAATTTCCGGTCCGATTACGGGACAATTAACAACACGACAACAAGAGGGCTCTGGGCTCATGGTGTTGGCGCGTGGTAAGCGTCAAAGACCCCCCGGGGCTCGAATTACCGCGTCTAAAAAACGCAAGGTGTCGACCAAGAGAAGCTCAGTAGGCAAAAAGAAGCGAGAGAAGCAGTCGCCCAAAAAAGTACAGAGAAGAAGATACATTTTCTAAAACTATGGCCCTCATACACAGCCTGTCAGAGGAGTGCATGAAATCAGAATTGGATATTTTTGCAGTGCCATACACACAAGCAAGCATCGATAAGAACATATACGTGGAAGTGCCGCCACTCTCAGCCTTGATAGATAATGGCCCCCTGGAGTTTTTCATCGCCGGTAATGGGGAAGATTACCTAGACCTCAACAACACGCTACTGCACCTGCGGTGCCGAATCACAAAACCTAATGGGACAAACATTGACCCAGCCGCGAAGGTGGGGGTCATAAATTACCCTATCGCCTCAATTTTCTCACAGGTGGACATATCCTTGGGTGACAGGCTAGTAAGCCAGTCTAGCAATACGTACCCTTACAGCGCCATGATAGAGTGCCTGCTTAATTACAGTGCCGGAACGCTATCCAGGCAGTTTACCTGCGGGCTGTTTTATAAAGACAGTTCTGGTGCTATGGAAGATACAGACCCTGATGGCGATAACAAGGGCTTAGAGAAAAGAGCAGCATTTTCAGCAAGAAGCGCATTTTCGATTTGATTGGCCCCATACACTCTGACATATATTTTCAAGAGAGGTTAACCCCCTGGGGCCTGAGGCCTTTTTTCCACTTTCGAGGTAGTCTGACATGCCTTGACATTTTAAAATATTTCACCTATCTAAAAAACACTTATCCCAAAGTGATACATTTGCTTTTATTCAGCACAAACTCAGCACCAATAATCTGAGACCTCTTAGAATGTTATTATTCTATTTTTTGTTAAAATCAACTTTAAACATATACTTTTCAAAAACCTATTTTCAGACATGCTGAGAAATTGTAAAAAATCACATTATAGACATTTCTAGGTAAGACTTTTGAGCTCTGAAGCTTATAGACACAGGGGTTGGCTACACATAGGTGAAAGTGACATTCAGAAATTTTATATGGTTTGATTACTAAAGTGTTAGAACTTTGGAGTGACACTCTTTTTCTCAAAGTCACTGGTCTTCACAATGAATATTGATGAGATAGGTGTCCTCACACCTGTAGTAGTTTGCATACTGTCAATGGCCCATCAGTCTGGAATGTCACTGCACCCCACACCCATCACTTTGGAAAGGCAGTTTGAAACGCAAGAAAAGTAGCAACAATAAAATCCCTTTCACAGTTTATTGATAGATGGAATGAAAAATGAAAAACTATATAAATATAGAAAGCGATAAATATGATGCAGTGACTATTATTGACGCTCTGGGGACGAGGGCATCATCGACCGTGTATCTTTCTCGTGTATTTCAGTTTATATCTCGCTGAAATCATTATGTAGAATCATGAAAAAAAACACTGACTAAATCCGTTATCTGTCTTCTTTTCAAAACTTCCATTGTCAGAAGTATTAAAGTTTTTAAAATTAGGTTAAATAGGCAAAAAAGCAAATCGTGTCACCTTTCTTTGTTTTACTTGCGTCGGGAGCGTGTAGGACCGCTCTCAGCGGAAGATCGCTATTCACGTTCTAAATACGCTGCGTTTGAATCGGTGACCATGTGATTGCAGGCACACAGGCTTAGCCCACTGAGCTATGAACACAGGTATGAGCTTCGCTGCTGAAAGTGGCAACACTGGCGCAAAGCTTCAGCGGCAGAGACTTATCCGTGTGCTATATTGTAGCCGATCAGTGTAAACACTACCCAGACATGTGCTCTTGTTTATTTCGGTCACAATGGGCGTATTCACATATTTCTTCACCCAATACTAACTGTCGGATTATCATGTTATTATCATGCGAATAGCGTGATTTGCAAGTGGGTGGGTGATCAGAGCCGCTTCGAGACGCAGACGCTTAAGTCAGTCACTCTTGTTCTTTCTATTCGTATCACGAAGCTGTAAAAATATATTTAGTTTCTACCTATATATATTTGAAAAGTAGACCGTCCAAAGTTTCTGAGGGTATTTTTAAAATGTGTATATGACAAAAACTCACGGAGTTATTTAAACGGTCTCGCGAGAATTCTGTCAGATCCCGCCGGCGGGATCGCCGGCCCCAGGGGGTTAATGCTAAATGGGGTCGATGCCAAAATTAAAATGGTTCGAAACAAAGATGAGTTTTGCCTCATGAGCGGAGATGCTGAACAGTACTCGCTCAAAATTGTATCGGCTTCCCTGTTCGTTAAGAAAGTTTCTGTTTCGACGGCTGTCAAACTGGGGCACGCCAGCGCCTTGCTGACAGCCAATGCGAAATACCCGATCGAGAGAGTCTGCATGAAAACATTCAGCGTTGCTGCAGGCAGCCGGGTCTGCGTGCAAGAAAATCTGTTTCTAGGCCAGTTGCCTAAAACCGTTGTCATCGGGCTAGTGGACAACATGGGCTTTATGGGAGCGTATGATCGAAACCCTTTCAATTTTCAACATTACGATGCTGAATTTGTAGCGCTTTATGTCGACGGTCAGCAATTCCCTGCAAAACCATTTCAGCCTGATTTTAACAGGGGTAATATTGCCCGTGAGTATTACAGCTTGGTTCTGGCCACAGGGAGACATTTGAAAAATGACCCTGTAGCTGTTGACAGAAACGAGTACATAAGCGGCTACACTTTGTACGCCTTTAACTTGTCACCGGACGAAGGATGCAATCAACACCTGTCTATGGTTAAAAGCGGAAACATGCGCCTAGAGATGAGATTCCGTCAACCTCTGACCAGGACTGTCACACTGATAGTTTACGCGACCTTCGACAATATAATCGAGATTAACCAAAGGAGAAACATTTTGTATGATTACTACTAGTCATGAATACCCTGGAGCTATCTAATATCCTTAGTAGAAACCGATGAACCGCAAGACATTTTTATGGTGTTTTAGCTTGTGATGAGCTGGAGGAAGTAAAGCTTGATAAATTACCCGCAATCTTCATTGTCAATACACATCCTAGTTCTGCCCCCGGAGAACACTGGCTGGCGCTCTTTATTAACAATGACAGCTCTGCAGAGTTTTTCGACTCGTACGGGAATCCACCTGATCACTCCAACTTTCCGAGAATCATAAAGACATTCATGACAAGGAACTGTGACCGGCTTGTTTACAATGCAAAGCAGCTTCAAGACGATCTCAGCGTGACGTGCGACCAACATTGCCTTTTTTATTTAATTAACCGCTGCAGAGGCTTTTCTTTTTCTAAAATTCTATCGTTTTATAGCAATGATTTTAAAAAGAACGATGCCATGATTTCTCATTTTGTTTCTAAATTTAAATACACCAATCGTGTGAAAAATGTGTTTACCAGAATGCAAACGGTGAGATGTTGTTGTAAGGCTTTGAAAAAGACGGCATGTTAAATAAAAACTACAAAGACAAAATATCACGTTTCAGTGTTTTTATTAAGTAAGCACAAAAAACATTTTTAAAACATACGCCAGTCTGGTTTTAAGAATTTCCGTGGGGTGCTACGGGTCCGTGGAGAATAACAAAAACTTTTGGGGGTACTGTCACGCGACACATCGGTGGGATTCTTGATCGCTTCTATGAGACGGCAGACATCTTGGTTAGGTATGAGGGAGCAAGGCATGTTGAGCCTTGCCAGTCCTTGTAGAAACTTGCCCCATCCCACAGGTCTTCTCGCATCGCCCACATTACGAGGGTTGGTAATGTTTTTAAGCAAATCGAGCATGTGCGACCCCGCGATAGTCTTTCCATTAAAAACAAACTCCCCGTGCGGGTTCCACGCGGTGACGGCAGAGTTTTCAAGCATTTTACCCATCATATATTCAACCTTTTTCTTGTTACGCAGTGCTGCATTTTTAAAAACATCATCTATGACTGTGTCCCCAGCATCAACAGTGGCATGTGCTGTTTCTTCAGTGGCACGTGCTGTCTCTTCAGTTGGAAGTGTCAAAGATAACGGCTCATTATCACCTTGCCTGGCCAGATTCAAATATCTCTGTAACACCTCTGTATACAAGCGGCCCTTTTCGTGATCAGCAACATCAGTTCTTGATAAAATGTTGCGTATTGCAATGTCCAGCTCGCTTTCGGCAGTCTGCCTTATTGTATCTTTAGGAGCTGTGGCATCATGCAGTTTTTCAAGTTGTGACTTCGGGACCAGAAACATTTTCCTAGCGTAATCCATTTTACTTAACCCCGATGAAAAAGGCTGGTGAGAAACGGTATGGCGATGCTTAAAAGTGGGAGAATGAACCCCCCACCGGTCTGGTTAATAGCCTTCTTCTTTCTTTTTAACGATGCCCGTTTGCTCGCAAGTAGTTTAATACCGCTTTTTTGCTTTTTAAGTCTTGCAGTCTGTGATTTGGTTAGCGGGATGTTACCGCACAGTACATTCAAAGCTATTTCACAAAGAGTGTTCAGCAAACCCGGCGAGGCTGTCTTTAAAATTTTCTTTCTCTGTCTGACGTTACTGTCAAATAAAGCTTTCAGGGCACTCCAGTTTCTTTTTATACGAGCCGACATCGTTAATATTTTTTCTTGAGAACGTAAGCAACAGGCGTCTCTGGTCGAAGTAAACCAGATCTGAGTCTGTAGTCCTCGGGTGTCACGGCTTTTAAATCCACAAGCAGGTACCCGTAAGGGACTTTTGTGGCGTCTTCGAAAGCTTCTAGAAAAAACTTTGAATGCCGCGGGTACATCTGACGTGCCAGTACGCTCGTCTGTAATTTATCTCTGGGGTTTTTAAATAATACGATGTAATTGGCATTCAGATTGATGGTCCGACTTTTCTTACCTTGGAAGAAGAGATTCTGCACCAGATAAATAACACTCAGATTTCTGTGGTGCGTATACTTGGTGAAAGCTTTTTCGACTTCGTTATTGTCGCAGGCTTTTTCCATTAGATCGTCAATGATGATTAGGTTGATTTTATTTGGAGGCAAAAGTTCATCGTCACACAGAGACTCCGGAATTCCTTCCACAAATTGAATGTTCTTTATTTTGCACAGCAATTCATCATACAGCGGTTGCCAGCAAGAATAGCACCATACAACATTTTCAGGAAGTCTGGATAATGTACAATCCACATTTTCCAACAGTCTTTTAATGAAATATGACTTGCCAGAGTTACTCGGTCCCGATATAATACAAGAGAACGGATGCTGAAGTCTATTGTCGAACCTTTCACTAGTAGCCATAAGGTAAGGTCGTATAGTCAGACTGAAGCTGCCGCTTAGTGTACACGACCTTGAAACACTTGCTGACTGTCTTGTTTTTTAAATGGAAACCCCTTTTATCCCGCACAATCTGCTGCGTGGATGTCCTGATCTCTCTAGGGTGGTCACGTGGGTTACTCACATAGTCCTGAACCAATCCTGTCAGAGATGCAATATTGACAACTTTTGAATTGGTGTTATGCAACGTGATCCCCTTCACTTTCATGCTCGTTTTGCCCTTTGCAGTTCTGTACCCATAAGTTTTGGGTCCCCCTGAGACAAATTCCACAATGTGATCATCTGGGTCCAGCTCGCTTGTTAGTTCACCGAGAAAATCGCCCAGAGGGGGCGCCCAGTCACCCGGCTTGCTAACAAAAAAAGTCTGTATCATGATACAGCGTGCGCCGTCCCAAGCGGTCCATGAGATTGTACAGCTCAAGCCTGGCATAAGCTGTAGTGAAAGCGGCAATAAAAACATTGACGTGCCGCGGCATGCTAGGAGACACCTTTATGTGGCGCCATTGGACCATGGCCACATTGTCATTCAGGAAGGAAAAGTGAGACACATTGACCAGCTTTGAAAAAAGGAAGGTGAGAAACTCATCGGGATCTTTGATGAGCGTCGTGCTCGCCTGATTTATTCTCTGACCAAACTTTCCCCAAAGACTGTTTAGAAACAATTTGGAAATTTGGCGTTTCACTTTGTTAACCCCGATGTTCTCGGGGTTCAAACGGATGCCCTCCTTCTCAAAGTAAGTCTGAATGTATCTCTCTTTATCCTCAGCAGTCGTTGCCCAAGAGGGATATCCGGAAGCCTCCTGTTTTCCCTTTAAATGATTATTAATATAGCCAGCAAAAAGTGTGTCTGTCCGGTCGGGGAAATGCCAGACCTCATAAATCTTTACGATTTTGTAGCCCTTTTCAACAGCCTTGTTGATTTCGACACTGCACCACGTGCCGAGCAGAGCTCTCTGCTCATCTGTATGATTACAGACCCCCCGCGTCTCGGTTTCACAGCATGTTCTGCAAAGTGTGAACATGAATTTACCACCGCATCTGTAAGGCAGAACCGGTAGGTAAAGTCCTCTCGGTGGGTAAAATTTGGCTTTGATCACCCCAAAATAGTTTTCAATGCTGTCAAAATCGGCAACACTTGTCACAATACTTGACCGAATCACACAAAATATAAAAACTGCCGTCTGGCTGTTGCTTTGAGATTTTGTGCTGCTCATAGCAATACCGCAAGCGGCAGAAAGAGCCACAGTCCTCACAATGGATGTGCGTTGTGGTGTGCTTATGGCATTCGGGGCTCAGACATACATTACAGTAATACTTGCATTTGTGCCCTGTTTTAATACTGAATGCAGCGTAGCAATAATCACAGACGTACGACTCCCCAAAAAACGCAGTTAAGCTTTTTATGGCAAAAAATTGTTGATCTTGAAGGTACAGAAAGATTGTTTTATCACAAGGCTCGGGGTTTGTCTGAAATTTCTTAAAAATGTCAGACTTGTCACAGCGGTACCACACAACAATTTTGACCCCGAGCATTTGCTCAAACTCTGCTATGTTTGAGAATGACACCATGTCTGACTCAGTTAGACCTACTGCTTCCTGCAAACGCTTAGCTTTGATCTCAGCAACCTGATGTGGCATGTCGGGGGTTAACAGACGGACTACACAGTAAGCAAAGCATAGATTATTGCCAGAGTTTTCAGAAACGATAAGCCATCTGAGCTTCTTTTGCAGAATGTCAGACTTTAAAAGCCTTGTTAATTTCTGCCGTTTGGCTGCACCACTAGTTCGATTATGTATAATTTGTACGACCAATTCCAGCGTATCATCACTGAAAACCTCGGCATTGCTCTGTGAAAGGTTGTCTATCATCAATAGCAGATCATTTAGATCGATCTCGCCTCGAACATGTATAGCTGTGTTATTGGTTACTGACGCCCCCTGCAGTTCCACCTGTATTATATCCCCATCCCCCGCTAAATTGTTCACTCTGTCCACCAAATTCTGGAATGTCTGTATCACAGCCCTGTAAATGTCTACTATGTCATCATGCTGGATTCCATCAAAATGAAAACGCTGCCTTATTTCAGTGTTGTTAAACTGCGGTCTGCGTATCACATTAACATTTGCATCACCATTAGCTACAACCCCACCTTGTTGTTGTACCCCATTATCAACATCCATATTTTCTGGATCCATATCCATCGCCACGTCCCCCTCCCCGCCTTGTTGTACCCCATTATCAATGTTCAAAATTTCTGGATCCACCTCCTCTGCTTCCTCATCATTTAAATCATTTAATAAGTTTTGCAAGATGGAGTTAAATTCGCCCGGATTCTCACCGTTCAGCTCTGTTAGCATCTGGTGCAGTTCACAGTGCATTTCCGCATCTGCGTCCAGTCCGCTGTCACTCCTAACACCAGGCTCGGTCGCGTGCCCGGCCATTTCCACACCCATAGGAACATGGTCATTTGGTGAGTTTAATTCATTTATCATGGCAAGCAAAATGGGGTTAACCTGACCCTGTGTTCCGTGATTCAGTTCATAAATCATGTGTTGTAGTGAAGGGTTAATCGTTGCTTCTCCATCGTCGTCGTTTACATGCATCCTTCTAGACCCCCCAGCCCCATCAAAACTACACATCCACCGTTTTTCAGACATGTCCCCTGCTTATTCTTTAGATCTGGTCAGACAGATCCGCCAAAAAATCACACATCTGATCCTGAAAAAGGAAGAATGCTAGTTTGAGCGCCTTCAAACGCTCCTCTCGGGAATCTGCTCCGGCTGGGGAATTTACAACAGGTAATTGCCAAGGTGTTAAGGGTGAGGTATCTTGCGACCACAGCGGTGGCTCCGGTAAGGCACGGGGCGAGGATGCTGGAACACCGCACGCAGATCCTCCTTGGTCCGATGGTGCACTTTGTGAAACCCCAGGTCGCTCAAATTCCAGTTGTCCAGTCGGCTGGTTCTGCACGCTTTCCGTTGCTAGCTCCGCTTCAATTTTTTCGCCCGCAGCGACCAGCAATTCATCGCCAGCCGTGTCTATTAAAGAACAGTCACTGTTAAGCATTTCATACAGAAAAAACAATGATACGGGGTAAGCGATATAGGCTAACGTACCGTTAAAACTATCCGCTCTTTTCCGTTTATGGCTAACTTGCCGGGGGCTGGTCCCTTCACGATTATCTCTGAAAATAACCGTTGGCGTGCATAGCAGTTCACGCAGTTCAGTGTCGTCGTCGTTAGCTGCAACTGTGAGCAAAAACACTTTCAGTCTTTTGTCACATTTAATCAGTAAAATCCATAGCTATGTTCAAAAACTTACTGCTATTCCATTCCTCTGTATCACCGTGTTGCCAGGAGCTTGACAGCATGGAAAATTCTTGGTCAAAATAACAATAATGTTTTCACAGCAGAAAAAATCTATATCAGCAATTGTAAAATACATTTAAATAAAAATGCAGCTTACCTCGAGAGTTCCATTTTCCAACGTTGATATGTCGTGTCCGCTTCTTTCGCTCCTTGACGTGAGTGTTAATGTGAACCTAGCGCTCGCCACCTTAATAAACCCCCAGCTTGGTGGGGGTATACTTGTCATCTGGTTTACCAATCAATATTCTTTGTTTGATGTACGGTTTCGGGAAAAACATTAGCGACGTTTTATGACATTACGACAAATGGATAATTGCCTGGGAACGGATGATTCTACCCCCATGTTTAATGGCTTGTGAACGGATGACCGGTCTATTCCGACCTAGGCTTCAACAGGTGCGTGCCCCCCCCCCCCCCGCTGTTTCATTGCCCCTGGTGTGAACTCCCGTGCTATGCTTGACAGACACGTTTGATGTTTTAGCCCCTTAAAAATAATATGCCCATTGCCATATTCTAACATGGTATGTTGCTAAATACTGTTCACCAGTTCCTACAGCTATTAAATGTATTTAAATAAAATCAGGCATCTTGTTTAAAATAAAACTAACACAATACTACTAAATGAATCTAGGTCGCCATTTTGAACGTGTGTCTGCGTCAGGGCGCCTGCGTCACGCGTGCTGCCCGCCCCATTCTTCATTCGACCCGCAAGTTTCAAACTGGCTGGCCGCATGCTGGCTTCGCTCCGTTGCGGGGCTGAAATGTTTGCTGGTTAAATGTTTTCTTCAACCTAACACTGGTAAATATCGCTAAAAGTTTTTCTTGTTCTTCTTTAAACACGTTGGTTAAATGTAATGGGTTTAAAATGTTTGTGCTTGTGTTGCACACACAGAAGAGGCAGGGTTTTCTGGTGGCACTCATAAGTTCTTTTTATTAGTCACACTGTAAATTGGAATAAACACGATAAGAAATTAGAACAGATTTCCCCGTGTTTAACACGACTGGCAGTGCGACGATTTCATCAATGGATGAAACTCGCAGTCGCGTTAACTCACAACACATAGGGTCATCTACGTACACACTAATTGAAACGCGATTATACGGTATCGTCTTAAATTCTGCAGCTCACATTAACATTCCAATCATCCGCCTACACGTAATAACATAGTGCTAACATACATTAACCGTATAACAATATATAACGTTTCCTTTCTATCGCCCTCTCTAAATCATAAACTTTCTTAACCAACATTATACTATTTAACAAACAATGACAAAATATCACGAAACACAAATGAAATGATAATCCATTACTCGGTTCGCTCCACAAATAATATCGAGCACATTACCGTGTCGAACGACATCCACCATCTCTGTCCTGCTACCACATGGCGCGAGCTAACTGGCCGCATTCCAACCATGACTGCGCTAATGCGATTAGTTTCCTCGATATATCACCCGCGTGCCGCAACCAAACATATAAAATACACGACAAGCATTTAATAGACGTAACCCACGATGCCACATTACTTCTCTTACCTGTAAATTGGAATAAACACGATAAGAAATTAGAACAGATTTCCCCGTGTTTAACACGACTGGCAGTGCGACGATTTCATCAATGGATGAAACTCGCAGTCGCTCCCTCTAGCGTCACCCGCCAGTATGTACAGGTCTACGTAATTACATAAGCATCATTCCATTTTATACAAACAAAGTTATGTTAGAATACTCATGTACTTAATAAACAATAACCAATAATAATAGACATAGACATGTATCATCTGGATTCATACCTCTACACCCACCCCCACTTTTTTTTAAAATGTACTATGACATTTTCATGTCCACAACCTAAGAAGTCGTGCCCAGACCCATACAATGCTGTAAGAGAAAAGTAAGGGTCCAGGTGGCATATAAAAAAAAAAAACCTGAGCATGAAACCAGTAAACCCCTCTTTACCAATGGCCCAATTAAAAAAAAAAAAGAAAAGGGTCCGTAACTAATTGTAACAGGTTCTAACCATCGCACTTCACCATTCATCTGACTATTCCTACCAACAATCTTAACATATTTGCAACCAGTGTCCTCTTAAATGGATGAAACTTACCATACAACTAAACTCTCTAATCTTTAGTCATGAGCTACATACTCACTCAGTCTAATAATCTCTATTCATTTCTATACAGGCCACAAGTCTCGAGTCCAATGTGTATCCCTCCTGTTTCGTCCTTACATCCTTTTCCTGTATTCAACTGTTTTCAATTTTCTCTCCTGTTGTTTTTAAACATCCACGGCCTCCACAAGTTTCGATCACAGTCCGGTTGAAAAGTAATCTCCTTCAGAACTGGATTTCTACATACTACCGTCGGTTCTCCCAGTGCATCATAAGTCAACATTTTAGGCTGATGTCTCTGTCTTCGTGGGTAAATCGTAGGCTGTAGTATCTCAAGTTCACTCCCCGAATCTGGATCCTCCGTTTCCAAAACACTGCACTCCTGTGGAACTCCCTCTGAATCTCGGTCCTCTGTATCTGAAACAGCACACACCTCCTCAACCTCAGTGATGCCTGAATTTCCTTCTTCTTCAGCCTCAGGTTGATATCCAGGGGAGTTCTCATTCCACACTGCTGGTTCAAATGATTCAGCCTCAGGATTCAGTCTGCTTAATTTCCCATTGTGCTCAAAACGAGGTGGAAACTTACAAAGCAGTTCATATCGTTGGTCCTCATCACCATCTGAGTCCGGATCTGGCCATTGTTCTAGTCTTTTCCTCTCTTTAGCTCGGTGTTTACTTTTCCGCATTTGACATTCACCTTTCCCTGGATTTTCTACAGGTAAACTGTCACAGGGCAGTAGGAGATTTCTGTGTACAACTCGACTCTGTCCTCCCTTCTCCGGTCTGATTTCATACACTGGACCGTCAGGGCTGCTTCTACGGACCACAATATACACACAATCTTCCCAGTGTGAACGCAGTTTCCCTGGTCCTCCTCTTTCACTTAGATTCCTGAGCAGGACTCTGTTACCAGGCCAAAGTCCTACGCCACGAACTTTCTTGTCATAATATTTCTTCCCTCTCAAGGCCTCTTTCTCAGCCGTCTTTGATGCAATCTTGTAGGCTTCCTGCATCCGTGCTCTCCAGTCTGCCACATAATCTGCATAACTCTGCTGTTTTTCATTTACCTGCAGATTAAACATGAGATCAACGGGTAGCCGGGGTGAGCGACCGAATAACAGATAATAAGGTGAGAACCCAGTCGATTCGCAACGGGTGCAGTTATATGCATGGACCATTTTTGACAATGAGTTCTTCCAATCCGCCTTCTTAGCATCATTTAGAGTCCTGAGCATGGATAAAAGCGTCCTGTTGAACCTTTCAACCTGTCCGTTACCCATTGGGTGGTACGGGGTTGTGTGAGATCCACGCACACCACAGACCCTCTGCAACTGTTCCATCAATTGATTTTCAAACTCTCTTCCCATGTCATGGTGTATTTTCTCGGGGAAGCCAAATTTAAGAGCAAAATCGCCAAAGATATGCTGCACAACTGTCTTTGCAGTCTTGTTTCTTGTAGCATAGGCCTGAGCGAATCGTGTAAAATGGTCCATCACTATGAGTATGTATTCATATCCGTCTTTACACGTTTCCAAATGAAGGAAGTCTAATGATACAAGCTGAAACGGGTAAGTGGTTCGAATTGTTGTCAATGGAGCTCGA
Organism: Paramormyrops kingsleyae; assembly: GCF_048594095.1. Taxonomy (NCBI): domain Eukaryota; kingdom Metazoa; phylum Chordata; class Actinopteri; order Osteoglossiformes; family Mormyridae; genus Paramormyrops; species Paramormyrops kingsleyae. The sequence goes on along the minus strand of NC_132800.1, from coordinate 47,411,547 downwards.
GTAGCCCTTTGAGGTTTCTTCCTTTTCAGGCACTCGCATACACATGTCACAAAGTGCTCTATCTCCTTCTTCATGTAGGGCCAATAAAATCGCTCACGGATCAAATTCAGAGTCCTCTCCGTTCCCAGGTGCCCCATGTCCTGATGCAACTCTCTGTATACTGTCTGATGGTACTCCCTAGGCAGAATGAGTTGGTTTCTCTTACCTGCTCTTCTATACAAGACACCATCATCACTCAGATGCAGTCGCGTCCACTGTTTGAGTAGAAGTCTAACACCGCTCGATTCTTTTTTTAGAGTCTGACCAAAAGGACGTCTGTTACTCTTTGCATGTTCCAGGACACGGCTAATAACAGGGTCTTTCTGTTGCGATTGTTTGATCTGTTCCTGTGAAAAACTCAAATTAGTGGGCAATGAGATTTCATCTCTCACCAAGTGGACAGCTTGCAGGTCAATTCCCCTAGTCCACAAGGGGGCCTCCTTGAATGTAAACATCACCCCTTGCTCTGTAGCACTGATCACCTTCTGATCTATCTCCTCTGTGCACAGTTTCATGTACTGGTCAATGTCCAGCGGCATTCTTGACAGGCCGTCTGCGTCTGCGTTACATCTGCCTGGTCGATATTTGATGATGAAATTAAAATCGGCCAGCTCTGCGACCCAACGGTGACCTGTTGCATTGAGTTTGGCTGTCGTCAAAATGTAGGTGAGTGGATTATTGTCCGTGTACACTTCGAAATGGGGGGCATGAAACAAGTAATCCCTAAAGCGTTCACAGATAGCCCATTTTAGGGCCAGGAATTCTAATTTCCCTGAATGCATATGATAGTTTTTTTCGGGTGGTGTGAGTGTTCTCGACCCATAAGCAATCACTGACATCTTCCCTTTCTGCTTCTGGTAAAGAATTGCACCTAGACCATCCTGTGATGCATCACAATGGAGGACAAATGGCAAAGTGAAATCAGGATAGGCCATGATAGGTGGCTCTGTTAAATGGTTAATCAGAATATTCAACGCTTCTTGATGAGTCTGTGTCCAGGTTATGGGTGTGTTAGGGGATGCCTGTCCTTTTGACTTGGTACGAACTCTTGTCCTCTTTCCCTTAAGCTCAGAAGGAAATTCGGTTTGCGGTGCTGCGGCAATCAGCTGATAGAGCGATTTTGCCAAGCAAGAGAAATTTGGTATGTATGTTCTATAGTAGGAAAGGAATCCCATAATTTTCCTCAGATCTCCTACTGTCGCTGGTGTCCGGAACTTCAGGGCCTGTACTGGGGCTATTTCGGCTGGAACCATAGAATATCCATCCTCCGACACCATACGGCCCAGGAAGCGAACCTTCCTCTGAAACAAATCACACTTGTGTGGACTAAGCTTGACTCCATGTTCCTGGTATCTCTGGAGGACTGTGCGAATATGACTCACATGATCCTCAAAAGAAACACTATGAACAAGATTGTCGTCCAGATAAGGCTGACAAATAACATCACGCAAATCCTCCAGACAAGCTTCCATGTTTCTCTGGAATTCAGCTGGAGCTGATCTAAGGCCAAATGGAATCCTGTTCCACTGGAATAGTCCCCAGGGTGTTATAAAGGCTGTTAGGGGTCGGCTCTCAACATCCAGAAGTCCTTGGTGGTAGGCCTTCCCCTGGTCTAAGACCGAAAACCAGGAACTGCCACTCAGGGAATCCAGCATGTCCTGGATCCTGGGGATGGGATGCCTGTCAGGTACGGATTTTCGATTCAACTCACGATAATCGCAGCAAAGTCTCAGGCTTCCGTCCTTCTTCCTTACACATACAATTGGCGATGAGTAAGGAGATCGTGACTTGCTTATCCATCCCCGGTGCAACAGGTCCTGGAGATATTCTTTCACTTCCTGCAAAAGAGGCTTAGGTACAGATATATAAGTCTTCTGCACAGGTGTCTTATCATGGAGTGTGATATGCATATTAAGTGAGGGAATGCAACCAACATCATTATCATCAAATGCAAAAGCATTGCATTCTTTCCTCAACAGCTCTCGCACAATCTGTCGCTGTGTCTCTGTTAAATGTTCAAGCTTTATTGGGGGATCCCAATGAATTGGTCTGCCTGACTGTTGTGGTGTTACACTCACCACATATGTCTGCACTGTGGATGTCAACTGTTCTTTCCCCGGTCCCATCTGGGTCTCATTGCTCTGGACCGAATCTGCAGTTACTGGGAAAACTGTCTTGATCACTTCTAGATGGCCTAGCACGAGTCGTGGTGTAAGTATGACTGGGTGCTTGGCTGTATTAGCAATGGCAACTGGCACTTTCACAGTCTTTTCATTGCCGACTTTGACTACACCTTCCTGCATTACCAAGCCCTCTGGTAATGGTGATGGTTCACTCGGAGCAAATAACAAGCTTTGTTCCTGGCATCTTCTCCCCAGGTGCACCCGTGCATACACAGTGGTTATTTGCCCTGCTCTGAGTTGGATCTTCTGCTTACCCACGCGCACATTCCCAACGATCACATTTGAATGTACCGTTCTCATCAGGTTGAGCATCATTCTCGCCTTATTTAATGATAAAGAGAAAGCTTTGCCCACCCTTTGGACAGTGTTAGATTGTGGCCACTGTTTCTTCCACCTGCCAATTATCTCCTCAATGACATTGTAACCGATAATTGGATTTTCGGCTACTCTAGCATCACTCGCTACCAGCATAGGTACCTGCATTGTCTCTTCCGTATCTCCATCATCACTCAATCGGAAGCTTACTTCCACCCAGCCATCAAAGGGAATTTCCGTGTGATTCGCGGCTAATCCCGTGAGTGTTCCTGGTCCCAGGAGTTCCTCAAGGGGTCTGACCGGGGTGTGTGGCAAGTGTCGCTTCCTCCAGTCTGCATTAATAATACTGGCTTGAGCTCCTGTGTCCCACAAAGCCTCCACTGTGATGTCATTAAGTTGACAGCGGACCAGGCATCTCTTTCCAATGATGTTCAAGAGCCTAGGTGTGGCAAGGGACAGTGAGTTGTCAAAAATAATCACATCTTGGGGAGTAACAGGCTGAATGTTATTTTCGTTCCCGCCTTCTTCGCTTTGTACAGGTCTGGATGTCCACCGCACTTCTGGGCTCGCTTTAGACCCAATGACAGGACGGACTACTGGAGGGTCTAGTTCAGCAGCCCCCTGCCATTTCCCGGTGTTGGTCTTTGTTGTCGGCAGCCCCATGACAGATGTCCATCCTGCCCACAGCGATAACAGTGCCTGCACTCATCACCTCTTTGTGCCTCCTGACATTGACGGCAGCCTTTGGACCTCCTTTCCATTCGTAATGAAGTCACCTGCGGGTGAAACTGTGACCTGGTCGCCTCCATTGTCTCACGGAACACTTTGGTCATTTCCATGACGTTTGCCCTGAGGTCCTCGATTGCTTTAGTAGTGTCACTGTCACTGTCTTTGTCCCGTACCGGTTTCTTCTTATCTCTACTGAGGATACTCTCACTCTGGGTCTTCACTCCACTGTTTACCTGTCGTTCAGTGTCACAGACGCATTCTACTGCTTGCACTTCACTGAGTTTGAAAGGCTTTGGAGTCACTGTTTTCTTCAATTTTATTTGTCTCTCCAATTCCAGATTAGCAGCTTCACCAATTTGCTCAATTAACACTTCATCTGTCACTTTAGGATCACTAAGGTAGGATTTGACTTGAAATTTCACTGCATCATTTAAGAGTCCCGTTTCCACAGAACGAAGAAACTTCCGTTGAATGAGCTCAGGGCTAAACTGTTCCCCGTCCTGCTCATCTCCAGACGCCCACTGTAGTTTCTCCCTCAGTTCAATAGCTCGAAACAGGAAACTCTGAGCTGACTCCTTAGGCTCCTGTGTGATGTTCATTAGCCTGTGTAGTAAATCTGATGAAGAATCTATCTTGTAATGTCCTCTAAGGATGGTCTTTAAGGTGGAAAGTGTCAGATCTCGTTTTATTTCAAGGAGTTCCCTGAGGGGAAGTCCAGGACTCACCGCTCTGATTACAGCTTCGATGATTTCCACCTCTGCATATCCCTTCCTCACTCCTGATTCAATCTGGTTGTTAAGGCTTGTGTATGACAACTTTTCTCTTTGCCCAGCCTCCCCGATCTGTCCGAAGACTCGGAATTCTCTCCTCAGAGTGACTTCAGGGATCGGTTCATGTCGTGTGGTCGGCTTTTTCACCTTTGTCTCCTCTTTTCCCGGCTGAATTTTGTCCTCAAGTAGCCCAATCTGTTCCTCCAGTGCACGACGAGCATTAGCCTGTGTCTGTTGCAGTTCTACATACCCCTTTTTTAACTTCTCTAACTTACCAAGGGTTACTGACAAGGTGCTGGGTTCAACCGGTTCCTTAAGGGATCCAATGAAATTCAGTAGTTCATTGAGGTTCTCTGTGTATTGTCCCACTTCTGAACTTTCCGCAATTTCATCTAGCGTCTCCTCCACCAATCTTATCAGTGCACGCCTCGTCTGGCCTGAGAAGCCTTCACCCGCTGGTTCACTGCACTTGAGATAGAAGCACACCTTTATCAGTTCCGATTTCTCTAGTGTCAAAAACTTAGAGCTAACACAGTCCTGAAGTTGTTCCATTGTTTCCAATCGGAGAAAAAAGGGTTAATTAACTCAGTCGTTCTACTCTTTACTCATAAATCTTCTGTTATTCCTAAGTTCGTCTCAAGGAGGAGCTGTCTCTCTCACTTCGTCCAATCAGCAGCTTCTCCTGGCTGGCTCGCCATTATTATGTTGCACACACAGAAGAGGCAGGGTTTTCTGGTGGCACTCATAAGTTCTTTTTATTAGTCACACTGTAAATTGGAATAAACACGATAAGAAATTAGAACAGATTTCCCCGTGTTTAACACGACTGGCAGTGCGACGATTTCATCAATGGATGAAACTCGCAGTCGCGTTAACTCACAACACATAGGGTCATCTACGTACACACTAATTGAAACGCGATTATACGGTATCGTCTTAAATTCTGCAGCTCACATTAACATTCCAATCATCCGCCTACACGTAATAACATAGTGCTAACATACATTAACCGTATAACAATATATAACGTTTCCTTTCTATCGCCCTCTCTAAACCATAAACTTTCTTAACCAACATTATACTATTTAACAAACAATGACAAAATATCACGAAACACAAATGAAATGATAATCCATTACTCGGTTCGCTCCACAAATAATATCGAGCACATTACCGTGTCGAACGACATCCACCATCTCTGTCCTGCTACCACATGGCGCGAGCTAACTGGCCGCATTCCAACCATGACTGCGCTAATGCGATTAGTTTCCTCGATATATCACCCGCGTGCCGCAACCAAACATATAAAATACACGACAAGCATTTAATAGACGTAACCCACGATGCCACATTACTTCTCTTACCTGTAAATTGGAATAAACACGATAAGAAATTAGAACAGATTTCCCCGTGTTTAACACGACTGGCAGTGCGACGATTTCATCAATGGATGAAACTCGCAGTCGCTCCCTCTAGCGTCACCCGCCAGTATGTACAGGTCTACGTAATTACATAAGCATCATTCCATTTTATACAAACAAAGTTATGTTAGAATACTCATGTACTTAATAAACAATAACCAATAATAATAGACATAGACATGTATCATCTGGATTCATACCTCTACACTTGTTTCGCATTTGCTCTTTTGTGCTTGTTTAAAAGTTAAAAGTTTGGGCCTTGTGTCGTTTGTGCTTAAAACACTGTGTTTTATCTTGTCAGTGTTTCGGACATGTCTCTACTTGTTTAAATTCCGCCTGCTTTTCTTTCTTTTAAATGTATCACTAAAGTTTTGCCCTAGCTTACGTTCGTCCTTCTATATGTTTTATTATTCCTTAAAAACGTTATTAAAAATATCACATTAATAAAATACATGTAATGTATTTTTATTCTATTAAAGTTTCACAACCCCCCAAACACTACGACCCCCCTATCGGCCGCACGTGGCATAAGCATGTATACCATTTGGCCAAAACCCCCCTCCCCCCGACCAATCAGAACAAAGGATACGCCCACCTCCCGCTTATGACGTCACAGATGGGAGAGAGCTTTAAGCTCCGCCCAAGGTACCACATAACCTTTTTTTTCTATGAATAAGTAAATTGATAAGTATTAAATGTTTTGAATTTCCTGACATTGTGTATTATATAATTTAGTATTGTTATTATACACTCACCTAAAGGATTATTAGGAACACCTGTTCAATTTCTCATTAATGCAATTATCTAATCAACCAATCACATGGCAGTTGCTTCAATGCATTTAGGGGTGTGGTCCTGGTCAAGACAATCTCCTGAACTCCAAACTGAATGTCAGAATGGGAAAGAAAGCTGATTTAAGCAATTTTGAGCGTGGCATGGTTGTTGGTGCCAGACGGGCCGGTCTGAGTATTTCACAATCTGCTCAGTTACTGGGATTTTCACGCACAACCATTTCTAGGGTTTACAAAGAATGGTGTGCAAAGGAAAAAACATCCAGTATGCAGCAGTCCTGTGGGCGAAAATGCCTTGTTGATGCTAGAGGTCAGAGGAGAATGGGCCGACTGATTCAAGCTGATAGAAGAGCAACTTTGACTGAAATAACCACTCGTTACAACCGAGGTATGCAGCAAAGCATTTGTGAAGCCACAACACGCACAACCTTGAGGCGGATGGGCTACAACAGCAGAAGACCCCACCGGGTACCACTCATCTCCACTACTGTTACGTTCTCTGCTGCGGTCGCGCAGTTTCATTTTCTTTTCGGTCTCTCTCTCTCCCTTTTGATCCTCAGGTCCGCCCCCGATCGTCGTCGTTGCCTCCCAGTGGCGTATCGCTACCGGCACTTCCGCCCACCAGCTTCTTTAAAGAGACGCTGCAAGCAGCTGCAGGAAGTGGTAGCTGGAGAGGGGTTTTTGAAATTGTTAATTGTGTCCTCTATATATATATATATATATATATATATATATATATATATATATATATATATATATATCGCTTGTGTACCTCGCGGCTTTTAAAAAAATTGTATACTACTCACCTTGTGGGACATTGGCAGGTTGGGTCAGGCTTTTTTCTTTATTTTCATTGGTTTTTGTTGTATGTTCCACTCTATTATAAATACCAGTAATCCGTTTGTTTTCCGTTTCCGTTTTATATATTTACCCTGGACATTACGTAGGTTATTATTATGTTAGACACACTAGATCAGGCGGACACCACCCTTGTAAGTTCTGTTTTCATAGTTAGTTTAGTGTAGGTAGGTAGGTTTTTATTTTGTTTCTTTCATTAGATAGAGTGGAGATAAAAACTAAGGGTTAGGATTAGGGACGTTTTGTTTTACTCTTTTTATTCCTTTGGTGTTGTCTGGGCCCAACCCGTATATACTTTGTGCTTTTGTACCTGCTTGTCTGCTACGAAATAGAGAAAAATTGTTTACTAAAAAGCCGTATTAGAGTGGTGTGTCGGGTGTCCCTGTCTCTGTGTACATGGGTGCGCCTCTCATATTCCTGGCCGTAACAAGTGGGGGCTCGTCCGGGATATCCTTCCTTAGGGGCGCCTACGTACGCAAGTGAGGGGCACGACGACTGGTGGTGATAACTTGTAGAGGTATAATGGTGCTGTTCACGGTGAAGGGCTTTCTGGAGGATCCCTCCGTTTCTGCTTTAGATCGGTGTAGGAAAGACGATCTTATGCAGCTCGCTGCACACTTCGGGGTTGCGGTGTCGAGGGCGAGAAAAAAACAGGAGATTAAGATGGCAGTGTTCGACCGATTAGTAGCCTTGGATATTTTGAGGCGTGAGGAAGTACCTGATTCGGGAGCATCTGGTTCGGCGGAGTGCGCGGACATGGTGGGGAATGCCGAGGCGGTGCAGCCGTCGGCGGAGACGGGGGATGCCGCTGCGGATGAGTCCGTGGTTCCACCCGCCGCGGCAGGTCTTTCCCCGTTCCAGCCGTTTTCACTTCCCTCTGCATCCTTGGAAAGCGCCCGTTTGAGAGTCCGTCTGGCTCGCATCGAGGCGGAAGCGAGAGACAGAGCGCAGTTGTGTGACTGCGACTTGCGCCTGGAAATGCGTCGGCTTGAAGTGGAAGCCGACAAGGAGGTTCGGTTTCGCCAGCTAGAGCTGGAAGCGGCCAGGTCCGCCGTGATGCCTCCGTATGGAGAGACGTCCCCTTTGGGAAGTTCAGGTACCGATCGCCCTTTTCATCCTTCGACCGTCAAAACGGATTTCGAGATATCGAGGGCGATCCGTTTAATTCCTCAGGTCCGCGAATCCAAGGTGGATGCCTATTTTACTGCGTTTGAGAGGATCACATTAGCCTTGGGATGGCCAAAAGAAATGTGGTCTTTAAATGTTGCAGTGCAGACTTACGGGTAAGGCCCAAGATGTATGTGCTGCGCTGTCCATGGAAGACGGACTTGAATATAAAGCGTTGAAGGGAGCTGTATTGCAAGCGTATGAGTTGGTCCCTGAAGCCTATCGGCAGCGTTTCAGGGACTATAAAAAACTGCCAGCTCAGACATACGTGGAGCTGGCCAGGGAAAAAAGTGTTTTGTTTGATAAGTGGCTTACTGCATGTAACGTTATTGATTTTCAGTTACTTCGGGAGTTGATCCTATTAGAAGAATTCAAAAAGTGTTTACCGGAGCGGGTTGTTACCTGAATGAACAACAGGTACTGACTGTGAAGAAGGCCGCTGTGATGGCAGAGGAGTTCACCCTCACGCATAAGGCCACCTTTACTTCTTCGACGGTGCGCGAGGTCAGCAGCAGCCGCAAACTGCCTGCAGGTAGGATGGGGACCGCTGTCGGGACTCGTGGACCGGGATCGCCTCCACTAGAAGACAGAGAATGTTTCTACTGTCACAAAGTTGGTCACGTGATAGCAAACTGTGCCGCGTTAAAGGCAAAGGCTGATCGTACGGGTTCGGGCCAGACGAAGTCCACTTTAGGTGTGACTCTGGTGACCACCTTATCCTCTTCTCCAGGCAAGGCGTCAGAGGATGGCGACGTGGACCCCGCGTTTCCACCATTTGTTTTGCTAGGCACAGTATCCGTTCTGGGTTCAGAAAGGAAGGAAATTAAGGTCCTGCGAGACACAGGAGCCGCGCAGTCATTGCTGCTTGCTGACATTCTACCGCTTCTCACGGAGACATCAAGTCCATCATATGTATTGGTACAAGGTAGAGAATTGGGAGTTGTTAAAATCCCTCTTTATGCAATCCAGTTACACACATCGTTAGTACCTGGAACAGTTCGCATCGGTGTGTGCGATCGCTTACCAGTTAAGGGAGTTTCCATGATCTTGGGCAACGACTTAGCCGGAGATAAGGTAACTCCATTCCTGGAAGTAAACCGAGTTCCTGAGGAACCAGAGAAGATAGATCGGTCGGTTACACAGGTATTTCCCGCGTGCGCAGTAACACGACCACAAGTATGCAAGTTTAAAGACATGGTGGGATTGGCTGACACGTTTCTATCTGGGGATGGCGCTGGTGCGGAGGTTAACGTACCGAGAGTCGCAGCCTCGAGACCAGTAGAGATCGAAAAAGCATTTGAAGGTCCTATTACCGGAAAACAGCTCGTGTTTGCTCGACAGGCAGATGCCTCGTTGATCAAGTGTATGGCTGCTGCTCAGGATACGCTGACAAGCAGGAATAGTCAATACCTGATGAGAGACGGTGTCCTTCTTCGGAAATGGCGTCCTGCGTCAGACAGAGGTGCAGAGTGGGAAACTGTGTTTCAGGTCGTAGTACCTCAGCCATTCCGTCAGCATGTTCTTGGTTTGGCTCACGACAACCCTTTTGCGACTCACCTTGGGGTAACAAAAACTTATAACCGCGTTCTGCGGCATTTTTTTTGGCCGGGTCTGAAGTCTGATGTCGCTGCTTACTGCAGGTCCTGTCCTACGTGTGAACTTGTAGACAAGCCCAACCAGGCCATTCCGCCAGCTCCATTACAGCCCGTACCTGCAATAGGGGAATCATTTCAGCACATAATTATCGATTGTGTCGGCCCTTTGCCTAAAACAAAGTCCTGAAATCAGTTTCTCTTAATGATTATATGCGTTGCCACTCGCTATCCAGAGGCGGTTCCTCTTAGAAAAGTTACCTCTACTGCCGTCGTAAAGGCTCTTTTAAGATTCTTTTCTATGTTTCGGTTACCAAAGCATATCCTGTCATGGTTGCGGGCATCTCGGGCACGGGAACGGGAACAGGGCATGATGCACAAATAAGGGGTGGACGACCCACTTGCGGCTCCAGGAACAATAGAGGGGTTTATTCAACAAAGACAACAAAAACACAAGAAAACCAAAAAGACCACGAGGGGTCAAAACTAAAACAGGGAGGAATTTACTAGACTAAAACACACAAGGAAAACTAACTAGCACGACACTAAGGTAAACTACAATCAAGGGAAAACCAGAGACAAGACTAGACAAGGGCATAGATGACTTAGACAAACCATAGACGAGTGTAGACCTCAGAGACAATTGTCCAGACACGATGAACCAGCGGGGAACAGAACAAAGGCAGGAACTAATATACTACAAGGGGTAATGACTAACACAGGGCAGGTGAGACTGATTAACAAGGACTAGGGAAACAAGACACAGGTGAAACCAATTAACTCACAGAAACTAACAATCAGGGAAACTAAGAACTAACCAAGAATGCATATAATCAACACTAGGGAAGTACATAGGAATAACACAGGCAGGGGAACAAGAAACAAAACCAAAACCGATTACTAAATCAGACACCAGTGGCCTGTACTACGAAGCGGGGTTACTGGCTTATCGGGGTAACTTTGCGAGTAACTTGATGACGTGTGGTGTATCTTCGCGATTAACCCGTACTACGAAAGGTGGGTAGGTTTTAGTCGAGACATGTTGCTATGGCAATTTACCCTAAGTCTCAAAACTGCTCGGAGCAGTTTTTGTTCTTGTTTAAGTCGAGGTTTCTGCGTAAGCCAGTCCTATATGAGCACCGCCCCTCCCACTACAATTTCTCCGAAAACAATGTCGGCGTACCTGGATGATCCGTACCACATTGGCGCGCGAATCGTGAGGGGCTCTCTCTGTTAATATGTATGAAATGGAGCAATGGCATATAATATGCATTCAATGTATTCATTAATAACTGTTACAGAGAAAGTTATTCTGAAAACCCAAGGGGTGTGCATTGTTCCCTGTTGTCCACTGATCAAAGCACACTTCACTAGATGTGCCTGTCTTGTCTAGTTTTAATGTTATTAACCCATTCATATATTGTCGACTGCACAGTATACGGATACAAAAATTAATTAAAATTTGCATGTAAAGCAATCTGGGAAACAAAGGGGTGTGCAACAGTCGCCATGACCCCAAAATACTAAACCACCATATATCATTACAGCTGAAAGGACCTATATTATATTAGCGGTTAACATGATTTGGCACAAATCACAAAATGTTTTGAAGCAGAAAAATAATCGGTGTGCATCGATGTCTGTGTACTGGACATCACAATTCTGTCATTAAAAACGGCCACCTTACTTAATTCCGTAAAGATATTAAAGCCAGAAAACTGAATATCGAATATGAGGCTAACTTAATCGCGGTGACAGGTTCCAAGTCGTTTTCTCACTACACATATGCTTCTTTTTTTCGTTTTGTCCTGTTGTAAATCATTTAATTGTTTGTTAAAAGTGGCTCACCTTCTATTAAGTGTCATTAACAGACACCTTTTATTATTAGCTGTAAAACATAGAAACACGCTATTAGTGAAGGCTAGACACAACAAATCTTTCATAATGAGTAGAAATATAAATACATAGCCCTACCACTTGACATGATGTTTCTATATTTCATCTTGACTTGCTGCGACAAACGCTTTCCACTACTATTGCATTTGAACTCGGATCAGTTATTGTTAACATTAGGTTTCATTATGAGTAACATATAGTAATGGAACTTCAGGGAGCATTATATTACTTAGCAGCATATAATAGGTGACTTCTGAATTGTGTCGCATCTGTTAGTCTCTGTATTTATTAACAGTATTTCAATTCTTTTCAGACAACACTACATTGTCTAATACTCGGTCGTGGGATATTTTAGACCACGTTTTATTACCGTGAAAATGTACGTATGCATTTTCTTCGTCTTCAATACGTTGCCAACAAGCCTGCCTGCTTTTGTTACCTGCAGTGGTATTGGACTTTCTTTAAAGGGTTGATTTAAACTCTTCATAACGCTGCATAATTAGCATGCAGTCTTCCTCCGTGACACATATGGCGATCGCGCTATGAGTCAAACGGTGCCTTGCGTTGCCGAACGTGCTCCATATATGTGAACGCGCACAAACTCCAATGCAGTTAACACCGATTTAACAAATCAACTTCTTAACTGGCGTCGTAGTACTGATTAGCCCCGATGGAGTCAACATGATTTTGTTAACCTCGCGTTCGCAAATTACCTCGGGGTTAAGTCTGATTTGGTTAAACCCCTTCGTAGTACAGGCCACAGGGTTTAACAAGCACAACGGAAAAGAACCAGGGAGCTAAATACAAAAAAACAGAGAAGGCGGGATTCGAACACAAGACAAGAGGGAACTCAGGACCGAGGGGCAAACAGACAGCACATGCTAAATACATTGAGCGACGAGACCAGACAAGTGACAGGGGAGAAACAAGGACTGACGTATGGATGGGATGACCAGCACCACCTGCTGGTCAAACGGGGAAGGGGCACGGAAGGACCACAGCGGGAGGCCGACCCTGACATATCCAGTCTGATCAAGGGAGCAATTTTAACTCCATGCTGTTCCAGCAGGTAATAGACCAGTTGAACATTACCCATGTTACCTCCAGTCTGTACCACCCTGAGTCGCAGGGTGCACTAGACCGCTTCCATCAATCGCTTAAATCTATGCTCCGATCGTACTGCTTTGATACCAGGAGGGATTGGGATGAGGGGATTCCCTTGGTTTTATTCGCCATCAGAGAGGTGGTACAGGAATCTCTTGGGTTTAGTCCCGCCGAGCCTGTCTTCGGGCACACGGTCCGAGGACCGTTGAAGGCATTACAGGAGACCATGTTGTCGGAGAAAACTCTGCCTAAAGGTAAAAGAAACATTCTTCATTACGTGAGTGAGTTTAAGGAGCGGCTGTATAATGCATGCGAGTGTGCTAGGAAAAACTTAAGCTCTACCCAAACTAGAATGAAACGAAAGTTCGATGTTCGGTCTGTGTTGCGCACATTTCAGCCAGGCGAGAAGGTGTTGGTTTTATTACCGGTACCAGGATCCTCGCTCTCTGCTCGTTTTTCAGGCCCGTAAACTGTGGTGAAACCGATAGGCAGCACCACGTATGTCATCAGTACTCCGGAAAGGAGGAGGAAACAACGAACATGTCACGTGAATATGTTGAAAGCATATCATGAACGCATCCCGGTCGACGTGTCGCTACCTACGCTAGGGCCCAGCATGGGGTCAGCAGATGTAGTTGCTGCCATGGTTGCTCTTCCCTCTCCTACTCCTGCAGATGATTTTGATAACCCCAAGCAAACCGCACGTCTGAAAAATTCGGAAATGTTAGCCGATATTTTGCCGCTGTGTGCACATCTATTAGCTGATCAGCAGACCGATCTCATACGGCTTATTCAGTCTTGTCCCGAGTTGTTTCAGGATATTCCAACCAAAACCACAGTGTTGTCTCACGACATAGACGTGGCCGGAGAAAAACCCATTAAGCAGCACACTTATCGCTTAAATCCTGAGAAACGGAAAATAATGGGAGAGGAAGTGTCCTACCTTCTGGAGCATGGGCTAGCTAAGCCCAGCTGCAGTCCATGGAGCTCTCCTTGCCACTTGGTTCCGAAACCTGATGGCACATTCTGGTTGTGTACAGATTACCGTAAGGTCAATTCCATCACGGTCCCTGACGCTTTCCCAATGCCGCAAATGGACGACTGTGTGGACCGAATAGGTGCAGCGACTTTTGTGTCCAAACTCGATTTGTTAAAAGGGTACTGGCAGGTTCCATTGACCCCGCGTGCCTCCGAAATATCTGCGTTTGTCACCCCCGATTTGTTTGCTATGTACACTGTAATGGCGTTCGGGATGCGTAATGCACCTGCCACATTCCAGCGCCTTTGTAACCTAGTGTTGTCAGGGGTTCCGAAGTATGAAGCCTATCTGGATGATCTGGTCATATACTCAGATACCTGGTCGGAGCATGTGCAGATTTTGGACTTGGTTTTTCAGAGGCTAAAGCATGCGAACCTGACTTTGAATCTGGCCAAGTGTGAGTTTGGTAGAGCTACCGTGTCCCACCTTGGGAAACAGGTCGGGCGAGGCCAAGTGCGTCCGCTGGAGCTCAAGGTTCAAGCCATTTGGGACTTCCCTGTCCCTAGCACACGGAGAGAGGTCCGTCGGTTTTTGCGTCTGGCAGGGTACTACCGTGGGTTCTGCCGAAACTTTTCTACAGTGGTCACACCCCTTACTTCGTTGTTAAGCCCGTCACAGCCATTTGTGTGGTCTGGTGCGTGCCAATATGCATTCTTTAGGTGAGTGTATTAAAGCCAATGCACTTAATGCATTAATTCAGCTGAAAACAAATTCAGATTAACAAAAGAGCAACAAGAACTGTATCTAGTACACCATATGTTGTCAGTTGGCAGTTAGTAACAGTAGATAACCCTTTGGATTCTTAATTCTTAAGTGGAAAGTGCTGCAGTATAGCTGAAACATTTCAATGAACAAAAAACGAATCTGTATCTAGCATGCCATACTGGAAGAAAATATTTTACAAAAAAACAGAGACTTGTTACCTTACGTTGACATTAATCTGATTGCTGTATTGCTTACTTCCTTTTGTGTTGCGATATGTTGTGGCTTACATAAAGCCCCACTCAAAGTCCAAGATTTTTTTTATCAGGGTGGCCACATGGGAATTCACAGTTGCTGCCTTTTTATGAACCAGCTTCCCTGTCTTCTTGGAAACAACCTTCCCCTGGTAGGCCTTTGTTCCCTTCTCAGGGTTGATCCCAACAAAGCGTCTAAATTATTATAAAAAAAAAAAAACACACAGTAAAATCATCCTTAAAATTACATTCTATGAAACTGGGCAGGATCTAATTTAGGTACACATGTTTTGATCTGTGGCCTTCCTAACAGTAACTATTGGACTGAGCAGGTATTGCATGGGGATGCAAAACCATTATAAGGAAAGGAAGAATATTACAAGGAAATCCAAAAGTATTTCAGGTAAACAGAAATGTGAAACGACAAACACACGTCTATATATAAACACCTAAAGCAGGTTTTAATGTCTTATTAAGTATTGTATGCAATTTAAATTCAAGGTATTTTCATATGAAAAGAATTCTGTGGCATTTTAAATTATGATATAACATTGGCAAACAGAGCTGGCAAGAGAGGCAAAATATCTAATACAAACAATGTAGACTAGCAGAAAATTTACCTTTGAACAAACTCCAGAGTCCTTGAAGCTTCCTCTTGGTATTGCAAGTTAAGCACATAGTAGACAGCAAAAACTGTAGCAAGTCCTGTGGTGAAGCTTGGCTGGACGCCTTCACAAATGACATGGTTTTCAATGCTGATCATCCATTGTCCAATGGTTACTTTGTCACCAGCAACTGATGAAGACAATAATTAGTTAATGCCCCAAAACTGTAGGGCCTATCTGAGCATTTTTAGGGTTTTGGAATTGGTCTGATGAAAGTTTGAGCAAGATTTTTTCCATTTTAATTTTAAAACCTCATAAGTTATCCATCCATCCATCCATCCATCCATTATCTTCCGCTTATCCGAGGGCGGGTCGCGAGGAACAGCAGTCTCAGTAGGGAAACCCAGACTTCCCTCTCCCCGGCCACTTCATCCAGCTCCTCCGGGGGAAACCCGAGGCGTTCCCAGGCCAGCCGAGAGACATAGTCCCTCCAGCGTGTCCTGGGTCTTCCCCGGGGCCTCCTCCCAGTGGGACATGCCCGGAACACCTCACCAGGGAGGCGTCCAGGAGGCATCCTGACCAGATGCCCGAGCCACCTCATCTGGCTCCTCTCAATGCGGAGGAGCAGCGGCTCTACTCTGAGTCCCTCCCGAATGACCGAGCTCCTTACCCTATCTCTAAGGGAGAGCCCAGCCACCCTGCGGAGGAAACCCATTTCGGCTGCTTGTACTCGCGATCTCGTTCTTTCAGTCATTACCCACAGCTCATGACCATAGGTGAGGGTAGGAACATAGATCGACTGGTAAATCGAGAGCTTTGTCTTTTGGCTCAGCTCCTTCTTCACCATGACAGACCGATGTAGCGCCCGCATCACTGCTGATGCCACACCAATCCGGCTGTCGATCTCCCGCTCCATCCTTCCCTCACTCATGAACAAGACCTTGAGATACTTAAACTCCTCCACTTGGGGAAGGACCTCTTCCCCAACCCGACTCATACGTTATACTAAGGGTCAGGGTATGCTCAACATCGGCAACAGTGGCAGACATATATATTCCAATGAAAATGAAATTGTCTGTACTGTCATAGCACACATTAAACATAATGTTAACATAACTTACATCAGCAAGGATTAGCAGTCCCTCTATTTTCTCATCGAAGTAGGTCATCAGCAATTGGCTGAGGCGAAGAGACAACTCCACATCATTCTGGGAGAGGGCAACCATGTTCTTTGCTTTTGTCCTTAAATATGTCTCTATTCCTTGTCCACATTCTTGAATGCATTGCTCCATGGCATGCAACACATTAACTCCAGTTAGTAACTCAAAGTGACAGTAGATACCCTTTTTTTTAGTTCTGCAATGGAAAGTGCTGGAGTTTGATTGATTTGGTTTCTCTGAAGACTGAATGTTGTTTTCATGAGGTGTATCACTTCTGCTCTCTCACCACCATGAATACCTTCCTGCCTATAGATGTTTTCCAACTGTTGCTGTTTCTGCTCCAATGACTCATTGGTTTCTTCTGTTGGAGGTGCTGGCTGAAACTGTGTGCATCCATAAGAATCAGTTGGTCTCTGCTGTTGTTCAGACACTCTTGTTGATCTGTGTCATTTCAATGTTCCTGATAGATTTATGTTCTCAATGCGTGTTTTTACTTGAGAAACTAGTGAAGTATAACCACCACCAATCATTTTACCTCCCGGTGTCATATCGGCAAAACTACTGGGGTACTGCCTAACTATGTTCCTGCACATGATGAGACATTCATTGTGTGTGGGGTTAGCCTCATACTTCCTTATTTCATCTACAAGGATTCGTATCATTTGACGTCTCTTGTCAGGAGCTGGACTCTTGTTGTTGGCAATGGCTGACTGTACCTCCTCAGGCATTTTGTCCCATGGGACTTCAAAGGTTTCTGGCCATGTACTTGATCTGTTGACTGAATGGATGGCCCGGCTTGAAATGCCAGGTGATGATGCAGATGAAGAGCTTGACAGTGCAGATGGTGAGGAACAGGATTGGACTGGACCACAGGCAACTGTATGTATTGTGTCAAGCGGTGAGAATTGGAGATCAAGTGTAACTGTAGTAGTTTCTGCAACACATATGATTATGAAATTAAAAATATTACATGTCTAAATGTGTCCCATATGCATGAGAATTTGGAAGACAAATCAATTTAAATTGAACTACACTAAACAGAACTAGCAACACTAGATTAATTATAATTACCCATTTTGAATGACTCAAGAAGTTTCCTTTGCTGTATAACAGGCAACAGGTTGTTGATGTCATCCTGCTGTACATACTTGAGGTCTTCAATTGATTCCACACCTGAGCTTTCAAGAGTAGTGATAATCTTTTGCTGAGTGTCCTCAGAAAGGCTGGGCAAAGCCATTAGGATGATAACCTTTATTTAATCTCGGATGGATGACATGATTCTAAAATGTAGAGACAGAATGGTGAAGAGTTATCAAATTCATGCCACAAACAAAGTATTCATGCAGTGGGTAATAATCAAGCAGCTCTCCATGACTGACACTGCAGTAGGCCTCCTGCACTGGTGTAGTGTGATAAGCATTAATGCAAGGTAGACGAACAGCCTGATATATTTCAGTGATGAAGTACACTGCTGAATTCTTATGAATGATAGCCTTTTTGATTTTTCCAACTACAAGGCCATCATCATTACAACCTACCACAACAAACATGTTGCTCCTATATGTTGTCCCTTGTAATGTCACATCATGACTAATGACAGTATTTAGGGGATCAAAGTTGAGATGAGCAACTGACTGTCTTATCTTATTATTGTAGTCTCCCACAATAAATTCAGTTCCCTTCTGAACAACAACAGATGGTCTGAATAAGTTCCCAGCACTTAGAAAAGACTGCAAAAGCTGGTGTCTTTCAGCAAGGGTTCCACAGAGGTTTTTAAAGTTATGCAACTTTCTTGCACATTGCTTGAAGTAAGAATGCTTACTTTCAAATCTTAATGTTCACAGACGGATGAGCGGCCCAAAGTGAACTATTAGTTCTGGTTAATGATTTAAATAGTGATGCTTAGGCTTAAGTGGGTGGTCCTCAAAAATCTGCTTTCTAATAATTAAATACTCATCAATCAGAACTCTTAAATATGCCACCTGGCCTGTAGAAATGGTTGGAGCACAAACAAGCGCCACAATCTCTCTGAGCTGTAAGATAAGCTGCCACACTTCACTCTCTCCCGGGCTTTTTATTTTATCACCAATCAATAATGGCAACATTCTCAGGAAACACCAGTTCTGAGCTGCATTTCCAGAGAGTTTTCCAGCCCCTAGGTTCACCTCACAAGGTTTGTTTTTGGCATCATTGCCCAGATATTTAAACTGGTTTATGCGCCGATTCAGTTCAACATAACTAAAAAGTTTTTTTTTTAAACAAAGTAGTTGACGTATAATCCCAAATCAGTTGAGACAATACCCTCAAAAAGATCATGGCCAAGGCAAGGGGGTAATCCAGGCTGGCACACATGAAAATATGTTAGCTCATTAAATATGGAGTCAAATTTTACCCCATTACTTGCTTCCACATTACAGCTCAGAGCCTCAACATGTTTTTGATATGTTTGTGGTGTCCGGTCAGGGCCCATAGCCAGAGGATCTGCCAGAAATGCTTGCCGATCAATCTCACAATATCTGCAAAAATGTGAATCTTTCACCAGAGAGCCAAACACAAGATCCTGTCCAAAATACTTATAGTCTTGCTCTCTACAAAGGAGCACAAGCTGCATCTGATCAATATTGGATCTGTTGTGTGGCAAAATATTATCAAGGGTTAGATACACAGCCAAAACCTTATGCTTTTTTCTCCCAGACCCAAGGGGGTTTACAACTTCGAAGGCATCCTGATAAAGGATTATGCCTAATGAAGAGTCCATGTGCTTGGACAGCAAGTTATTTTCAACATTTGTACCATCCCACAAATCCTGAAGAACACAGTCAAGTTTGACTCTAGATTTAATTTTCTGTATTTGTTCCCTCGCTGACTCTAAGGACAAGAGAGACTCAATTGTCTTATTCACTGGAACATACTGTGCAAAACATTCCTTACCAGACTCATTCTGACCAAGACAAACAGAAACTGGCTCAACGTAATTGAAAGTTGTTTTAAAAAAAGCTTTTTTCTTATGATCAGTTTTGAGTGTGTTCATATTGCAACCCCTGTGGAGATCCTCAGTTCTCAGGGTATCTATTACAGTATTTACATCAGCTTCAGAAAGTCCAAGTGAACTCAACTTCTCTTGAAGTTTGTATATTAGGTATGACTGATTCATATCATGTATTTCCTGATAGTGTTCAATTATTGTTTGAATTGTAGAGGATGGAAAGAGCAATTTAGCTTGAAGTTTGAGATAAAACAAGGCTAAATTTCGGAGAAACTGTCCTTCATCTACTTTTTCTGGGTAGACCTCGATTTCTTCATTAATGGACTGACTGGGATTCTCAATTTGAATATCACAGCATTCATCATTATAATCACCAGTGCTGCCTGGATCTGCAATTGAGTCCAAAAGATTTCCTACAGGACAATCTTTATGCTTTTGTGACACATGGGAAGTGAATGTAGATTTAACTGCAAATGTTTTATCACAGTGTCTGAAAGGGCATCTAATAGTCTTGCCTTCAGTGATATGACCTTTCAAATGGATGAGAAGACCATGGATATCTTCACATCTAGTGCCACATAGGCCGATATGACAGGTTAAATCTGCATTATCCAGTTTAGTACTGTTCTTTCTGTCTTTATGTCGATATGTGTGAAATTTGAATGCTGAAAACTTAGAAAAGGCTTTAGTGCATCTGGGGAAACCACACTTAAAAGATACATTAGGCATACAACTGTGACTTCGCATGTGCCTGACATATGCAAATGTATTGCTCAAGGTCTTTTTACATATATTACAAATGATCATCTTTGCCTACCTGTATGTACAGCAAATAACTAGATCTAATTCACAGAATTATAACATTAACAGAGGCATCAAATTCGACTAGCTATTTCAATCAACTTTTTGGTTCTTTACAACTTTAATAAAAATGTGGGGACAAAAGCAACAGGAATGTTTTAGCAAAACTTTTAAAAACTATTCCCGTGCATATTTTGTCTCAGACAGTTGATTACATCGCAAATTAATGAAATAAAGGTGAATGACCAAGCTAGCTCTAGGTGTATGCTAGCTAACATTTTCATTCATACATTATTGCCAAGTAATGTAAGCAGTCTCATTGAATTTCAACATAAAAAACACAAAGTGTAGATTCAGCAAAAATAGATAAATTGCAATTACCTTGTTCAGAAGACTGAAATAGTCGGATTATGGAGACTTCTAGGGGTGGTTTCCCGGACCAAGATTAAATTAAGACAGGAGTAGGCCTTAATCTAGAATAGTTAATCATGTTTTAAAAAATGGCTTTCTGAAACACAGATTAAGTACAGATTACTAACACCTGAACTATGGAGTCCTGAACTAAAATACACTCGATTAAGTTAATGCCACCTGTGCAAATCAGGATTAGCTGGATTGAGGTTGCCTATAAAACATGGAATGAACCAAGAAAAGGTTAAAATTGTATGGAACTGAGAAGCAAATGGCAATGGAAGTTGAAAAGAGAGTACGATCAAATAACTTTTCTGAACATGAGAAAAGTCTTTTAAAGCAAATAGTTTCGAGACATCCTGTTATCGAAGATAAACTACACACATCAGTTGTTGAATCAAAGAAATGGAATGCCTGGACATCTATTTGTAATGAATTTAATGCAAATGAACACATCTACAAGAACAATACAACAACTTCAGTTAAGAATCATTAGTTTTATTATGGCTTTTTAAAACCACTGTTGTATTTATAATAGTTATTTAATACAGGTGTTGTGGAAAAATATCAAAATAAACCTCAAAAAAACTGTTGCTGAAGCTCGAAGAGAGAGGTTTTAGACTGAAGGAGGACCTGCAAATAAAGACTGTGATGTGTTGGATGAGGTACTGACAGGAATACTGGAGAATCAGCAACCTTTGGAGAACATACCAGATGATGACCATCTGGACAGTTCAGATTATGGATCACATGCACCTATTTTAAGTATTTGAATTTGATTTTGGCTTTTGTTTCTCTCCTCTCAAACTTCTATTTGCTTCTGTCATATAATGTGAAACATTTTCCCATTTAATCTGTATTTATTTGACCATATATGAACTGTTCATGTTTCAAGGAGAAGGTCAAAACAGACCTGAAGAATTGGAAAGCAGCTTACCCTCCACATCCTCAGAAGCAAGGGTGGCAATGTCTGCCAGTACTGGTAACCAGAAGAAAAGACTCACTGTTCATGAAAAGTTGGCTAATGATTTTCATGAACATAAATTGAAGTATCTTAAGGAGGAGCATGAAATGAAGATGAAGATACTACAAGTAGAACTGGAGATAAAGATGAAGGAGAGAGAAATGCAACAGGCTCAAATGTCACATCAGTACATGAATCTGTGAAATAAATATTGTTTTATCAAGAAAAGATGGATGTTGTGGTGGTTTCAGTAACATACCAGACCAAAAAGTTGTACACTTTTAACAAATATTTGGTTTTATTATTACATGTATCAGATCTGAACAGAGGGTTGAAAGTTAAATAATGTAAACAGATCTATTTAAAGTGGCACAATGCAAAAGCATCCCTGTATGCAAGTCCTTCTCTGTGGTTTGTTGTAAATGGTGGCACATCTGGATTGTCATCCTCTTCTATTGGGGGATCTGGGCATCCCTGCTTTTTTAGGTAGTTGTGAAGAACAGCTGTTGCAATGATGACAGTGCAGCATCTACTTGGGTTGAATCTGAGTGTTTTCCTAAGGCACTGAAAACAACTCTTCCAAACACCAAACATGCGCTCGACTAAGCCCCTTGTGTGCATATGAGCCTGGTTGTAGTGCTGTTGTTGGGTGCAAGTATGGCGTAAACAAGAAATCCTTCTGAGCAAACCCACTGTCACCAAGCAAAATTCCATTATGATCTCTTCTTTCAAATTGAGTATACAGAGATGAGTTGAGGAAAATTCGGGAATCATGAGTTGCACCTTTCCACCGTACAACAATGTTTGAAAACTCTAACTGGGGAGTGCATACACCTTGGACATTTATGGAAAACCAATTCTTTCGGTTCCTGTATTCCTCAGCATCTGGAGTAGAGGGATGCTTAATGGGAATATGGGTTCCATCTATGCAACCTATGACTCCTGGGAAATTTCCATATTCATAGAATAGTACCTTGTAGTTAGCCTGGGTTCTAGCATCAGGGAAGTTTATGTAATGTGCTTTTAATTCACAAATGGCCCTGCACACTCTGTGAATGACTTTACATACTGTTGGTTCACTGACACCACATAAATCCCCAGTTTCTCGATGAAAGGTGCCACATGCCAAGAACCTTAAAGTTATGAGCACCTGGAGACAAACTGGAATAGGCTGTTCTCTTTGGGTCACAGATGAAAGCCTGGGTTCTAAGAGTGAAATTATCTCCACTGCATTTACTTTATGCATGCGGAAACGATTTCGAAAACTTATTTCATCAAAACGTTGCAATGGGTCACTTCTGTCTGCAAGAACTTGCCTGGCTGGTGGAAAGCGCTGATCATCATTGACATAGTCCAAGTAATCCATGTGTCCTCCAAATGAAATTAATCTGAAGTTAAAACTGCCTCCTGCTCTTCTTTCTTCAATGAACTCAAAAAAACAATTTTCTTCCTATTTTTACTTTTTTTAAGTAAACTTGGTAATACACGAAGTGATGGGCTTTGATGTAACACGATTTAGTAAATGGGTTACTCAATGAGACTCAAGTCATCAGGTTTAATGAAGGAGGGAAAATTCTGTATCATACTCGTATTTTTACGGTGGCTTGCTGTCAATGACGTCATGTCCATTTAAGATCAGTCCCACTCGGTTTGTGTTTATTTAATTTTCTTATATGCTACAGTTATTGTAATTAATATTATGACCAAAGGTATTCTTCTAATGATGTCAAATATATGAAGCGATGGAGGGATGGGATAGATCTGTTTTGTTGGGGGTTGCCGCTTCTTGCAGATGAAATATTAAAAAGTAAACTCACAACCATAAAAACATCATGGGATTAATAGTTGAACATCACAAAACACACACAATACCCCGCTTCCTTGTATACTTATTCCTATGTTTACTGTTAATTTTACAGCAGCATACAGTTTATGCTCAATGTCATTTCTGACGTTAAAAAAAAAAACAAAAAATTACAGTAGTTCCCTGTATTTAGGAAAAACGGTACAATGTTGTTAGAAATCCATTGTGGGTGTAATAAACTCCATCTGGTAATTAAACCCCGAACTATCTTTGCTGTTTAGTTATTACGAGCATGGCTCAGTAATTCATTATTACAAAACTTTATTATAAATATTATACTCTTTGTGTGTGTGTATGTGTGTGTGTGTATGTGTAAGTGAGTCTGTTTGCATGCCAGGTGTAAGGGATAAAACTTTCCCTAATTATGCAGGTTTGTCACTTGGCTAAACTGGGCACCAGATATAAGAAACACCTCACAACAGAAGTATGGAAATAAGCATTTATTATTAGAATTCCACAGTTCAGTGTCCCTGCCCCATGAAGTAAGCAGAGCGCCAGGCAACACCGCAACCCCCACACAATGGGTGAAGACATCGCAATCCCCCGAAAACACATAAACTATATAACCCCACTTCTAGCAGGAACCACAAACCTTTCCCGTGGCGCCTGGAGTCCACGCCGCTGCCACCGAACGCCGACTTGCGCCGCTAACTTCCTAACCCGGTACCCCCCGCCAGTACTCGCCTTATATCACAACAATGCGGTAATCCCCCCCCAAGATACGCTCCTTCACATATGACAGCTGCAGCATGGATTCCAAGCACCACCGAGCATAGGGAAGCCTCCCTGCTCTTCTATCGCTGGTATTTTATAGCATCCATACTTCCGCCTCACAGGTGTTTCCTATGAAACCTTACCTGTGTAACCTGTCACCATGAAAATCCCCGCCTACACAGGCGCGGCTGAGTTACGTCACAGTCGGGAACTACAATTGAGAGCAGCAGCGCTTACACAGACAGCCGCAGTGCATTCAGGAGAGAAACTGAAACTGGGGGGTATTCCAGAAAGCTTGGTTAACTTACCATTTGGTAAATCTTAACCTCTGGGTTGATATACCCCAAACCCGCATACCATGAGTATGTCGGTTCCAAAACACCTGAGAAGAGTAAGTTCAATCAACCTCCTACTGGTTACCCAGAGTTAATGCGCGTGCACCGTGCATAAATAAAGACGTTTTCGATTGATCGCCGATTTCACGAATCAGAATGGAAAATCAAAGTGAAAAAAAGAGAGCGGCATACTTCACAGAGGCGGAGTTGGAAGTTTTAATGCACGCATATGAGGAATTCAAGCCAATAATAATGAAAAAAAGCAATACGGCTGCATCGGCTAAAGAAAGAGTTGGCTTGGCAAAAAATAACGGACAGAGTAAATGCGTGTGTATTAAATTGCAAATTTGACATCGCCTCCCCTTTTATTATAATGCAAAATAATTAAACACATAACCCTTCCGCATCCCTTTTACTGTTAAATCACTATGAAAGCATTTACTTTTCCTGCCATTCATTTCTTTAGGTTAAAATAACAATGTGTCTCGACTAGGAATATATGGTTTCTTATTTAATAAGGTGTAATCCTTCTGGAGACAGAAGAACTTTGAGCCAAGTCAAAATGAAACACAAAAACATTCTGCAAAAAGGTTATTGATTACACGATCACTTAACTATTTATTAAACACGATTTAGTATATTCTTTCTGTCATGTAGCTAATAGAAAAAAGGCTGAAGCCCGTCTAACTGGCGGGAGCCCACCACCACCTCCCCTCACCCCATCTGAGGGCAACCAGTGGTAACCAGCATTGTACTGTCCTGTAATGATTACCTATAGTTAGTGGAAAAAAGTAATGAGTTTGATGATTTTAACAAGGCAAAAAATTAAGGATACAAAATCAAGTTACCTGCACATTGATACTATGAATAGATTTCCTCCGCTATCTCGCTGTACTTGTATAGTGACAATAAAGACATCTATCTATCTATCTATCTATCTATCTATCTATCTATCTATCTAACATAGTCTCCCTCATTTATTAAAGGAGCTTTAATAGGAATGTAGGTGCCATCAATGCACCCAATTATGAATGAATGAATGAATGCCTTTTATTGTCACTATACATGTATTACATGTATTCCAAATTACATTTGGAAACCCTGAAATAGAAAGTCATATAGGGAAGTATCAAGTGTGTGTGTGTGCAGGATGAATACATGTAGGCTATAGATATAAATAGTATGACTATATATTAAATATGCATCATAGATTTTACTACAAAGGACAAACCTACCACTCTGTGGAATTCCTCTTTAATAACACGCAGAGCTTTATGGACAGGGAACTGTATAAACGTGTGTAAGAAGCGTTAAGTACCAGACATACTGTGCGAACGGCTCTACACACAGTTGCCTTTCCTATATGCTCTGCGTCGCCCATATTGTACAAAAAATGCCCTGACGCAAAAAACCGAAGCGCTATGTACAGAATGTTTTCTGTGCTAAGCGCAGACCCGCGGTTTGGGTTTGTGACATTTGCAATATGCGGTTTCAAGAGATGTTAAGTAAATGAACGATTCTTTTGAAAACTGATAACGCTTTTTCAAATAATCATTAGGAAATGACAAGACATCAATACGCGGTCTTATAACTCTCTCCCGGCGAAAAAAACCTTGTATAATTCATGCCTCCACGTTCACAGGATCGTCATCAAAAGGGCACGCCATGCTCAGTAACCTTCTGCAACAAACTTACCCTGGAACATAACCTGCTCAGTAGCAGGTTATCTTCAGAGAGTAAGCTGCTATGGTTACGTACATACCCAGAAAGTTAACCTCCGTTTTTGGAACCGAAAGTTGAGGTTATCCACTAACTTACCCTTAAACTTACCCGGGTATGTCACATAACCTGCTTTCTGGAATACCCCCCTGAAGTATCAAGCTCATTAAACTGGTGTTGATCAATATCAATACCAACACTATTATCGATACTTAATTGGATCGATCTGCCCACCACTAGTAACCACAAAGAAAGCTCTCTTTCTCTCTTTGCGTGCAGCTTCGGCTTGTGACCACCGTTTATTGCGTGCATTTTCTCTCTTACAGCGAGATCTTCTGAAAAATGCAACTTCCTGGATTTTTTTTAATGATCAGTGGTCATTGCTGACACACCACATCAGACAACAACGAAATGTGTCCTTTGCATTTAACCCATACGTGACATAGCAGGGGCAGCTAGTTCAGCGCCTGGGGAGCAGTACTTTGCTGGTTAGGGATTCGAACCAGCAATCTTTCAATTATAAGTGCGAGTCCCTAGCCAGCCACCACTGCCCAAATTCTGCCCAACCATTTCAGTCTAAAGTTTGCGCAGTGACGGTCAGTCGACATGCATTTACCCGTAGCTGTGGGCGATCGGTTCTGCGAAAACTATGGCGTTAAATTAGTGCCAAAACTCGCGCGCATAAAAACCACGCGCGCGTATGCGCTCGCGAGCAGAAATCCATCCTCTCTACGCGCTCGCGTTTGCACAGCACTCGCTTGCTCGCTCGATCGGCGTTACATTAGTGCCAAAAGTCGAACCACGCGCGCGCGTGCGCTTGCGAGCTGAAGATCCATCCTCTTTACGCGCTCGCGTTCGCTGGACCCTGTCTACGCGCTCGCGTCTGCACAGCACTCGCTCGCTTGACAGGATGAATTTTGACACTTTGGAGGCGGGAACAGTGCTTAATATCTCCGCTCCTTTGATTGGTTTTTTAAAATATTGACTACGATTGGCTATTTGCTTTGGTAGAAGATGAAGATAACGTGTCACTGACCGCGGTTAAGTTAGCCTCATATTCGATATCCAGTTTTAGGGCTTTAATAACTTTTAACGGAAGGTGGGGCGTTTTTAATGACAGAATCGTGATGTCCAGTACGTAGACAACGATGCACACCGATTATTTTTGTGCTTCAAACCATTTCGTGACTTGTGCAAAATCGTGTTAATAGCTAATATTATATGTTCTTTCAGCTGTAATGACATGGTGGTTTAGCATTTTGGGCTTAATGATCGAATGTATCCGTATAATGTGCAATGGGACAATACATGAATGGGTTAGTAACTTTAAAACTAGACAAGACAGGCACATCTAGTGGAGTGTGCTTTGATCAGTGGACTACACGGAACAATGCACACCCCTTGGATTTGCACTCTAACAGTTATTAATACATTGTATGCATATTACATGCCATTGCTCCATTTCATACATATTGACAGTTAATTGATAACACAAATTAATCCATAAATTAGTTGTAAAGTGTGATTTAGGCAGTGCACCATGGGACAAAGCAAATGTACCGCAGTTGAATTGTTTGATTACGTGTTTCGTCACATTAAAGTGATCTTGAAAATCCAAGGGGTGTGCATTATCCCCCAGAGTCCACTGATGAAAGCACACTCCATACGACATGGCTGTCCCATTTTGTTTTAGAGCTATTAACCCCTTAGTTGTTGCTCCATTGCACTTTAAGTGGATGCAATATAATAATTAATAACTATTACAGACAAAAATAATATGAAAATCCATATGAGGCTAACTTAACCGCGGTCAGTGACAAGTTATCTTCTTCTTCTACCAAAGCAAATCGCCAATCTTAGTCAATATTTTAAAAAACCAATCAAAGGAGCGGAGATATTAGCCACTGATCCCGCCTCCAAAGTGTAAAAATTCATCCTGTCGAGCGAGCGAGTGCTGTGCAGACGCGAGCGCATAGATAGGGTCCAGCGAACGCGAGCGCGTAGAGAGGATGGGTCTTCAGCTCGCGAGCGCACACGCGCGCGTGGTTCGACTTTTGGCACTAATGTAACGCCGATCGAGCGAGCGAGCGAGTGCTGTGCAAACGCGAGCGCGTATAGAGGATGGGTTTTCTGCTCGCGAGCACATACGCGCGCGTGGTTTTTATGCGCGCGAGTTTTGGCACTAATTTAACGCCATAGAAAACCCATGTTGAAGCTATACTATGGGGGTATTATTGTAGCAAAATTATTTGCAAATGCTTGCGGAGAGTTGTGTGACTGTATCTCAATCCGTGTGTGCGTAATCAGATTTGCAAATGTTTTTGCAAATGCGTTTGCAAATGCATTTGCACGCATTTGCAAATGTGTTTGCAAATGCGTGCGGAGAGTTGTGTGACTGTATCTCAATCCGTGTGTGCGTAATCAGATTTGCAAATGTGTTTTTTTTCATCAACGACTTTTGTCACTAATTTACTTCCATACAGGATAAACAAAACCCTTGTGGATACAGACCAATCTCCACACACATTTGCAGATCTGCCGCGGCAGAAGTGTAGCAAAAATCACGTGAAAAACGTCCGAATTGTAGCTGATGTCTTGTCTGTATTTCCAGGTCTTGGAGCAAAACACTTAGACTTTTTAGCCATTAATACCTATGTACGCATTTACACAATCACAGATCTATGCACGCATTTACAGATTTGTCTGTACATGTACAAATCTCAATACACTTGCAAATCTTTTAACAGGTTTGCGAATCTGATTACGCACACGGATTCTGAAAACATTTATTAGGGTGACCAGATAATCCATGTCAGGGAGGACACTCTGAGCTAGGACAGGAATTGTAAATTACCATTTCAATTAAATGGACCTGGATTTCACTTGAGCACTCAGCTCTTGCTGTGTGCTGATTGGTCAGTCTCCTATAATCATGCATGTGTCACTAATGCTAATGTGAAACAGCTGGATGAGTCTTTCAGTCAAGGAAACAAACCAGTCAAAGCACAAGAAGAGCTAAACTATTTAGCCGAGCACAGGAGCCTTTCAATTAGAAAGTAGTTTGTAAAACCCGAAGTAGCTCAAAGTGTCCTCCCTGACATGGATTGTCTGGTCACCCTACATTTATAGATCGTTGTACACATTTGCAAATCTGATTACGCACACACGGATTCAGATACAGTCACACAACTCTCCGCACGCATTTCCAAATAAATTTGCTACAATAATACCCCCATACTAATCGGTCACTGTCAGGTGTTGTATGCATATCAACCATCACCTCTATCCGTGCCGGTGTCCTACAGCGAATTTTCACAATCGCGGGGTTGTCATGTTTGGTTAACTTGCTGGCGTGAGATATTCAACACAAGACACGCATGATGTTTTATTACGTTGTAAATATTCTGTACCGTTTGCAAACAACCCCAGCGCTTTTTATGTAGCAAGTTGTAGGTTTATGTAAGGGATAATGTACAGGCAACAGGTGTTGTGCCCTAATCTGCCCCCCTGCCACGGATTGCCTCCCCTGACGTCATCGCTCCATTTAAAGGCAAAGTCGCTTCTCCAGTGCAGCAGAAGCGAACGTTCGCTGTAAATTCATTTTCTTGCCTTAAACCGACTGAAAAAACTCAAATTAGTTGTTTATTATGCCTTTTTACATTAGAACCTTAAGTTATCATTCACAACCTCCTGTAATTTGTCACAAATGTGACGGTAACTTTTTCATTAAAACGCTACAGTAATGCTTTTCCTCTCAACAATGCTCGTCTGTGCAAATACAGTCGCTTTCAGTCGCAAAAAGGGACTGATTTAGTTGAAAGGTATTTTTGACACGTTGTTGAATCCATTCGGCTGAAAATGTTCTTCTATTCTGTCGTCGTATAATATAATACGGCGTTTAACTTAATACTCAGCACCGTCACGCCTGGAAATGATGTAACATCGATCCACAGAACAAATTTAAGTAATCAAAAGTCACCAAAATTTCACCACTCATTCTAAACCCCGTGTGTACATTACAGCTAACAAGTCGTATTGCAAATCGTCCATCCATAAGGAAAGGACTCGGGGGGGCATTTTATAGCAGGCCACCTCGCCACAGAATGCCCCCCCGTCTAACTCTGGCTGGGAAACTGCTACATGCACCAAACTTGCACCAGTCACTCATATTTACCCCTTATTTATGCTGTATGAATTGCTTTGGGCTGGGCCATAAGGAAAAGATTCTAGCTGGGGGGGCATTTTATAGCAGGCCACCCTGCCACAGAATGCCCCCCCGTCTAACTCTGGCTGGGACACTGCTACATGCACCAAACTTGCACCAGTCACTCATATTTACCCCTTATTTATGCTGTATGAATTGCTTTGGGCTGGGCCATAAGGAAAAGATTCTAGCTGGGGGGGCATTTTATAGCAGGCCACCCTGCCACAGAATGCCCCCCCGTCTAACTCTGGCTGGGACACTGCTACATGCACCAAACTTGCAACAGTTACTCATATATATCCCTTATATATGCTGTATGAATTACTTTGGGCTGAGCCATAAGGAAAAGATTCTAGCTGGGGGGGCATTTTATAGCAGGCCACCTTGCCACAGAATGCCCCCCCGTCTAACTCTGGCTGGGAAACTGCTACATGCACCAAACTTGCACCAGTCACTCATATGTACCCCTTATTTATGCTGTATGAATTACTTTGGGCTGGGCCATAAGGAAAAAATTCTAGCTGGGGGGGCATTTTATAGCAGGCCACCCTGCCACAGAATGCCCCCCCGTCTAACTCTGGCTGGGAAACTGCTACATGCACCAAACTTGCACCAGTCACTCATATATCCCTTATTTATGCTGTATGAATTACTTTGGGCTGGGCCATAAGGAAAAGATTCTAGCTGGGTGGGCATTTTATAGCAGGCCACCCTGCCACAGAATGCCCCCCCGTCTAACTCTGGCTGGGACACTGCTACATGCACCAAACTTGCAACAGTTACTCATATATATCCCTTATATATGCTGTATGAATTACTTTGGGCTGAGCCATAAGGAAAAGATTCTAGCTGGGGGGGCATTTTATAGCAGGCCACCCTGCCACAGAATGCCCCCCCGTCTAACTCTGGCTGGGAAACTGCTACATGCACCAAACTTGCACCAGTCACTCATATTTACCCCTTATTTATGCTGTATGAATTACTTTGGGCTGGGCCATAAGGAAAAAATTCTAGCTGGGGGGGCATTTTATAGCAGGCCACCCTGCCACAGAATGCCCCCCCGTCTAACTCTGGCTGGGAAACTGCTACATGCACCAAACTTGCACCAGTCACTCATATTTACCCCTTATTTATGCTGTATGAATTACTTTGGGCTGGGCCATAAGGAAAAAATTCTAGCTGGGGGGGCATTTTATAGCAGGCCACCTTGCCACAGAATGCCCCCCCGTCTAACTCTGGCTGGGAAACTGCTACATGCACCAAACTTGCACCAGTCACTCATATTTACCCCTTATTTATGCTGTATGAATTGCTTTGGGCTGGGCCATAAGGAAAAGATTCTAGCTGGGGGGGCATTTTATAGCAGGCCACCCTGCCACAGAATGCCCCCCCGTCTAACTCTGGCTGGGAAACTGCTACATGCACCAAACTTGCACCAGTCACTCATATATATCCCTTATTTATGCTGTATGAATTACTTTGGGCTGGGCCATAAGGAAAAGATTCTAGCTGGGGGGGCATTTTATAGCAGGCCACCCTGCCACAGAATGCCCCCCCGTCTAACTCTGGCTGGGAAACTGCTACATGCACCAAACTTGCACCAGTCACTCATATATATCCCTTATTTATGCTGTATGAATTACTTTGGGCTGGGCCATAAGGAAAAAATTCTAGCTGGGGGGGCATTTTATAGCAGGCCACCTTGCCACAGAATGCCCCCCCGTCTAACTCTGGCTGGGAAAATGCTACATGCACCAAACTTGCACCAGTCACTCATATTTACCCCTTATTTATGCTGTATGAATTGCTTTGGGCTGGGCCATAAGGAAAAGATTCTAGCTGGGGGGGCATTTTATAGCAGGCCACCCTGCCACAGAATGCCCCCCCGTCTAACTCTGGCTGGGAAACTGCTACATGCACCAAACTTGCACCAGTCACTCATATATATCCCTTATTTATGCTGTATGAATTACTTTGGGCTGGGCCATAAGGAAAAGATTCTAGCTGGGGGGGCATTTTATAGCAGGCCACCCTGCCACAGAATGCCCCCCCGTCTAACTCTGGCTGGGAAACTGCTACATGCACCAAACTTGCACCAGTCACTCATATATATCCCTTATTTATGCTGTATGAATTACTTTGGGCTGGGCCATAAGGAAAAGATTCTAGCTGGGGGGGCATTTTATAGCAGGCCACCCTGCCACAGAATGCCCCCCCGTCTAACTCTGGCTGGGACACTGCTACATGCACCAAACTTGCACCAGTCACTCATATTTACCCCTTATTTATGCTGTATGAATTACTTTGGGCTGGGCCATATGGAAAAAATTCTAGCTGGGGGGGCATTTTATAGCAGGCCACCCTGCCACAGAATGCCCCCCCGTCTAACTCTGGCTGGGACACTGCTACATGCACCAAACTTGCACCAGTCACTCATATTTACCCGTTATTTATGCTGTATGAATTACTTTGGGCTGGGCCATAAGGAAAAAATTCTAGCTGGGGGGGCATTTTATAGCAGGCCACCCTGCCACAGAATGCCCCCCCCGTCTAACTCTGGCTGGGAAACTGCTACATGCACCAAACTTGCACCAGTCACTCATATATATCCCTTATTTATGCCGTATGAATTACTTTGGGCTGGGCCATAAGGAAAAGATTCTAGCTGGGGGGGCATTTTATAGCAGGCCACCCTGCCACAGAATGCCCCCCCGTCTAACTCTGGCTGGGAAACTGCTACATGCACCAAACTTGCACCAGTCACTCATATATATCCCTTATTTATGCTGTATGAATTACTTTGGGCTGGGCCATAAGGAAAAGATTCTAGCTGGGGGGGCATTTTATAGCAGGCCACCTTGCCACAGAATGCCCCCCCGTCTAACTCTGGCTGGGAAACTGCTACATGCACCAAACTTGCACCAGTCACTCATATTTACCCCTTATTTATGCTGTATGAATTGCTTTGGGCTGGGCCATAAGGAAAAGATTCTAGCTGGGGGGGCATTTTATAGCAGGCCACCCTGCCACAGAATGCCCCCCCGTCTAACTCTGGCTGGGAAACTGCTACATGCACCAAACTTGCACCAGTCACTCATATATATCCCTTATTTATGCTGTATGAATTACTTTGGGCTGGGCCATAAGGAAAAGATTCTAGCTGGGGGGGCATTTTATAGCAGGCCACCCTTCCACAGAATGCCCCCCCGTCTAACTCTGGCTGGGACACTGCTACATGCACCAAACTTGCAACAGTTACTCATATATATCCCTTATATATGCTGTATGAATTACTTTGGGCTGAGCCATAAGGAAAAGATTCTAGCTGGGGGGGCATTTTATAGCAGGCCACCCTGCCACAGAATGCCCCCCCGTCTAACTCTGGCTGGGACACTGCTACATGCACCAAACTTGCACCAGTCACTCATATTTACCCCTTATTTATGCTGTATGAATTACTTTGGGCTGGGCCATATGGAAAAAATTCTAGCTGGGGGGGCATTTTATAGCAGGCCACCCTGCCACAGAATGCCCCCCTATCTAACTCTGGCTGGGACACTGCTACATGCACCAAACTTGCACCAGTCACTCATATTTACCCCTTATATATGCTGTATGAATTACTTTGGGCTGGGCCATAAGGCTGAGATTCTAGCTGGGGGGGCATTTTATAGCAGGCCACCTTGCCACAGAATGCCCCCCCGTCTAACTCTGGCTGGGAAACTGCTACATGCACCAAACTTGCACCAGTCACTCATATATATCCCTTATTTATGCTGTATGAATTACTTTGGGCTGGGCCATAAGGAAAAGATTCTAGCTGGGGGGGCATTTTATAGCAGGCCACCCTGCCACAGAATGCCCCCCCGTCTAACTCTGGCTGGGACACTGCTACATGCACCAAACTTGCACCAGTCACTCATATTTACCCCTTATTTATGTTGTATGAATTACTTTGGGCTGGGCCATAAGGCTGAGATTCTAGCTGGGGGGGCATTTTATAGCAGGCCACCTTGCCACAGAATGCCCCCCCGTCTAACTCTGGCTGGGAAAATGCTACATGCACCAAACTTGCACCAGTCACTCATATTTACCCCTTATTTATGTTGTATGAATTGCTTTGGGCTGGGCCATAAGGATGCCCCCCCTATCTAACTCTGGCTGGGAATATAAGGTGTAAAAAACAAAAAAAAAACAGAATTTCATAAACTTTCTCAATAACTCTGTTTTTAATCAATAATAATAAAATTAACAGTAACGACAAATAAATAAATATGACATTCGTGATAAATAAAATTCTGTGGAGCAATTATTAAATTAACGCAAATTAACAGAAAATATAATTAAATTAAATCAAATCAAATTAAATTAACAAAACATTATGTGCAATAATTATTAAAGTATGCATGGGGGATGCATGCATTGCACCCTACTGGCTAGTGGCTGCCTAATATTTATGTGCATGCTGGGCACAAGTAGTCCTTGTCCACCGAAGGATGCTGGACACAGTTTATGTGGAACCATCGTTCACAAATGTCACAGCAAATCTGCAAAATAACCAGACAAACAAATGAATAAATTCTTTAAGTGTTTTTCTGACAAGTTTTAAAATCTGTGCCTACTTATACTAGAGCATTGATGTTTACACCTAGACTAATGTTAACACCAAGACTGCATTGCAGAGTGTAATCTGATTTATCAAAACAGTTTTTATATTCATTCACTCTCTCTCTCTCTCACACACACACACACAAACATACATATTTATGTGTGTTTTAATTGCATTATTACACAAAGAAAAGTGGAGAGTGACAGGAAATTGTAGGAAGAGAGGGGGGTGAGATGACATGCAACAAGCACCCCTCGAGTTTATAATTTAAAGTTACCCATAGTGTGTCTCCTTCCTCACTACCACAATAATAACAGACACCACTGAGATCATCTGCAAAAACAAAAAGAGGTTAAATATTAACCTAGAAGTCTTTTATAAAACATTGTATACTAACAAATGTTTCTTAAATATTATTTCTACATATGATCTGAAAATGCTGTATTTTATTATGTTAGTTCTTTTTAATTCATGTCTAATTTAAACAGAAATGGATTATTTATGGCCTTCAAAAAAGAATACACACCTGATTCCTGGAGAAGGGTTGTGGCTATATCCAGCCTCATTTTATTAATTTGTTTCTCTGAGGTGTCAAAAGTTAAATTATCCCCACTGAGAATTTTTTCTGCAAACTGAAAAAAAGTTGGATCGGTATAATTTAGAAGCACAGAATAACTAACAGATTAAAATTAAAAGATTTATGTTTACAACTGAGTTGTCATTCAACATTCTTAAAATGAATTTGCAGTTTAAAACATAGCTTAAAAACAATACGAACCTTTAACGCCAGGACACCACAGGAAACTGCATCTCTCTGGAGAGAATGAGGAAGGGTGCTGCATGACCACCTTGAACTCATGTAGCCCTTCTGCCTCATGAAGGCCCTGACATACAGAAAGAAATGCTTGTGAAAATGCTGCCATATGATTTAAAAGCACACTAATTAGCTTTTGCTTTTCAGTAAGGCACCAGAGAGAGCTGAATTTACCTTGTGGTCTCCTGGCACCTTCTCAGATCAGCTGCTTTTTCTCCCAAAGGATCCAAAAACAGGCACCTCTTTTCATGTGGATATAGAACCTATGTGTTTGTAAAGTGTGAATATTACAATATTTCAAACATTAATAAACATTATACATGTGTTACAGAAAGAGCTACTAAACAGTTCCTTTTGGAAATTTTGTATCTTAGGTTACTAAAGATTACTAAAGAATGCTGATATGGTGTTTTTCCAAGCTCAGAAATATAGAAAGACTTAGCCAAATCACTGACTCCCTGTGGAGGCTAACAAAGATATTGTAACTATTTTATTGCAGTACTCACTGCCAAAAAGTCTAAGAAATCAAGATTGTATATTTTCAGCTGATCAGATATTATTTTTTCATGTTCTTGATTTGCTAGTTCTGTATAAAGATGGATTAAATACCCTTCCATAAATCTAAATGCCATGTTCATTGTAATCTGTTGCACACGTCATAAAGCATTCAAAAGGTGAAAAAACATATTAAATATTATTATCAATACAGTTATCTAATAATGAGATAATATGATTGATGCAAAATACTGTTTGAGAGAGTGTAATTCACAAATGATAATCTTACTGTGAGAATCCAGTGATGACTCTTGTTAAAAATCCCCACAATGACATCACTTGACATTGGATCCATCTAAGATTTCATAAAAAAAACATCATTATTTTTGCCCTCATTGAAGACATAATTACAATTGTTCAATCATGTTCCACTAAGTACCCGCAGTCTGGAGAGTTTGCGATCCCACATTGCTGTCATGGCGTAGGAATCAATGAGAGCTGCTTTGTGCCCTTTTTCTTTGTTGTATCTCTGCACCAGCAGTCTTAAATATGCATTGATGACCTGTGAATGAAGATGACATGATTAAGAATTCATGTGAGAAAAACAGTGATATTTGGTCTAATACATTGTATTTACGTTGTAAAATTGAAGATGAGTCTTCTCATGGTTTTGATACTCCTGAATGGTTATTGATATTTATAAATATCAATTAAATATCAAATATTTACAAATAACTGTTTACATGTAAACAGTTCATAATTGATCATTGATGATATAAATGCATATTATAATAATGGGAAAATACCTCACTCTCCAGTTCCATCTTAGGACCAATTTTAGCAATGTCCCAGGAAAACAATTTATAGGGTCCCACTTTAGAAAATAGAATATGGACATTCTTTCCTGCCCAAGCATCCTGCAGATCTGTGAACAGTATTAGACAATGTTGATGTTACAATTTACTGTGTAAGTTTAAAATTGATCTATGTCAACACATTTTTATCTTATAATCCTTTTACTTTCTATCTTTGTGACAGTTGGTATTTTTTGGTTTGATTTATTTGAACAAATATTGCCTGGAACCGTAGGCAACCTCAGATCCTTACTAACTAGAAATAATATAAAATAGTCATCAATACTAAATATCCATCTATCAAAGTCACCGCTTAATGCGAACTGGGGTTGTGGGGGGTGCCGGAGCCAAAGAACAAGGGGCACAGGTGGGAACCAACCCTGGGCAGCAACACACCACAAGGCGCACACACTCAAACAATTGGGGGACCAACGTAGAGTTGCCAATTAACCTATCGTGCACACCTTTGGACTGTGGGAGGAAACCGGAGCCCCTGGCAGAAACCCACGCAAACAGCATGCAAATTCCACACAGAAAGGACCTACACCCAACCAGGGGATCAAACCCAGGACCTACTTACTGTGAGGTAGCAGCGCTAACCACTGCACCACTGTGCCGCCCAATATTGCAGATCAGTATTAAATAATCACCTTTTTCTGAGGTTGCATTATATGCGTTATACTTTGCTGGTGATGGTGAGGCATGTGGTGCCTGGCAGGTCTCTGATGATGGGGGTGCCTGGGCGGTTTGAGGTAATGGCCAGACTGCTGTTGGTGCTCCCTGGGGTGGCGGTGGTGCTTCATCAGTTGGTTGTACCTGGCAGGTCTCTGATGATGGTGGTGCCTGGGCAGCTTGGGGCAATGGCAAGACTGCTGTTGGTGCTCCCTGGGGTGGCGGTGGTGCTTCATCAGTTGGTTGTACCTGGCAGGTCTCTGATGATGGTGCCAGGGGGGGTGGTGATGCTGCTTTGGCAGCAGGTGCAAAGCATATAACAGTGGTTGATGTGGACATAGATGTCGATGCTGGGACTGCTGGCGTTTGGGCTGAAATGTCCTTCTTTATGATCTGAGATGGAATGTGACGATCGCTTTTAATCATTAATTTTAAATGGTCAGTGTTTACTTTTTTGTGAACAGTTCCATTTTCTCCTTGTATGTCTGCACTTTTCCCCTCCAGTGCCAAAATCATATAAGGGCCCAGAAAATTTGGCTCCAGTTTGCCCCCCTTCCTTTGTTCACTTCTCTTGTTCTGCCTCCACACCTGGTCCCCAACTTTTAAGTCTGCTTTGGGAGCACCCAATTTGAGTCTCCGCTGGGTGCGCTCCTGCTGTTTCCTCACATTTTCCTGCATGATATCTCTGATAGAATCAAGTTTCTTAATGTCCTCACAGACCGCTTCCTCAGCCATGATGGCCTCCACACTACTGTGAACCTGTGAACAGAAAAGTGATTGTCCTAAAGGTGTAAGATATATACAAATTTGAAAACACACTCATACACACACAAAAACAAACACACAGACATAGACAGACAGACGGATGGACAGACACACTTTACTGACCAAGTAATCCTGTGGCACTTCTGAGGGATACCGAGCTTCTCTCCCAAACATTAAAAAATAAGGGGAGTACTTGGTGGTAACCTGGGTTTTGGTTCGAAGCCCAAACATCACTGCATCCAAGTACTCATGCCAGGTTTCCAGTCTTTCCCCAACAAGCTTTCCAAGTGCTCTAAAAACATATAATAGGCATCACTATGGCAAAATAATATACATTTTACATTTATATTAACAATGTATTACATCTATTAATAATATAATATATATTAATAATGGCATACGTTATGAATATAACATATCATCATATATGTTAATATGTAATATGTAAGTGCTATCTACAAAGACAAAATAAATTTTCATGCAAAAGCATACATTTGGTGCCACCACTCATGACACATGTTCCTTACCTTTGGATAGTCCCATTCAATCTTTCCACTAAGCCATTGGTTTGGGGGTGATAAGGGGAGCACAGGCTTCGTTTTATGCCAAGTCTGGCACACAAACCATTATTTATCTTTGAATGAAAATATGGAAAGGCACGTTAGTCCCTGGACAAACACTGCAAAAAAACTGTATATCAGAAACACATGAAAATGTCAATAAAATGACAAAGACTGACTAAATTTATCTGTCTGATGCAAAATAACAAATAAGACAGAAATGTTGTAATGAGTTGGTAATTTTCTATTATTTACATACATATACTTACCGAATTAACAAATTCTTTCCCCTGATCGGTGAGGATTCTTTTTGGAGCCTCAAACTGATAGAAGAATCGGAGGATGCACTCTGCTACTTCTTCTGCCCGCTTTGAGGTTAAGGGGTAAGCTTGTGGCCATTTGGTCAAGTAGTCCACCATAACGCAGATGTACTTATTCCCCCTTTTGGTGACTGTCAATGGCCCTATTAGGTCCATTCCCACCAATTCAAATGGGTGTGTAACCTTAAAAATAAGTTATGTGGCACTCATTTAACAGTTCAAAGTTTTAGCTGTTTTGTTTCTGGCCTACACAACAAGTCAATTACATTTTAAATTGTATGAATGCAATGTTTTATGAATGACTGATACCTTTATAGGAGTGTACTTCACCTCCTGTTTAATAACCCGCTGTGCAGCTTGGCAGGCTACACATTCTGAAACCTGTATGAAACATATATAATTAAAACTTATTTATCAGTTTTTTTAAAATAGGAATAGCTAAAAATAATGGTTGTTGTATAATATACGTAAGTATACATGGTCAAAATATGGCAGAGGACAGATTGTAACGAGTAATCAAAGGAGCTTTCTTTGGTTATTTACCCATTTGTTGATGTCAGCAGTCATTCCAGGCCAAAAAAACCTTTTAGCAATTGCATCCCTGGTTTTTTTCTGGCCTGTGTGAGCTCCCACAGCACTGGAGTGGAATTCAATGAAAATCAAATTGGCCTCTTCAGCTCCACAAACCACTTTGACTTTGTTTTCTCCTTTGGTTCCACTGACCTTGTACAACACATCTCCTGTTTTAAAATTAATACATGATTCCATCAACATTTGTGTAATATTCAGTACCAACTGATAAAAAAAAAAACAAAACAAGTTTATATGTTATTAGGATTCCATATTTTATCTGCTTTCAAATGAAATTGATCAAATTGAAGGAATTACATGTGCAACCATTACAGAAGTGGCTCTCTTACTATTAATTGTAGTAAAGCAAGCACGATGGAAAAATACCCAAAAAAGTAGTTAAACATGGGAAAGTCGCATCCAACATTAATACTACTGGCAATGAAATACACGGTTTGCCAATTCATGTCAGTATTCGTATGGCTATACCAATTAATGTACTGCGTTTTTTTCCATTAGCTAACACCATGTTAATCATGTACAAGATGATACGTCGATATCACTTGAACTCACCATCAAAAAGAAAACCTGAAGCTTTACGTCTTAGGTCCTTTTTTTCGGCCTTTGAAAAGCCCTCCGGATATTTGCTGTGCCTCTTATAGGCAACAATATTATTAAAGACATTGTGATCCATTCCAACTGTTCTTCTTTTCAGTTTGTAGTGTATCAGCAAAGTTAAAATGTTGCCTACAGAATAGGTGACGCCCCTCGATTTGGTACAGGATAATATTATTGGTTCCATTCTAAACGTGTCAAACTTTACATATCGCGAGACAGATAATTATTTTGATGCGAAATTGTCAAAATCAAAAATAATCAATTTTATGGCGAAGGCCTATTACATAGATCTAAAATGTCCACATTATAATTTAATTCAATAAACCACGCCACTTTTCCTGTTAATGTCACATAGTTTCCTTTAGTAAATATGTATTGTGTAATGTATTCTACTATTTATATGATTTAATGTAAATTGAACAACTTTAAATTTGGATTAAATTCTGAAATAATTAATAACTAATCGTATTTAATTATTTATAGTGTCATTTCTGTATTTCATTATCAGTGATATATCGCGCACCATGATATCATTAATTCTGTCACACATGAAAATTGAATGGTGGGATCTAACGTTTGATATATTCGAATCGTTTGCTTTGCCTGCAGAGTCAACTGGTTACTATGGTTCGGGGCAGCTTTTATTACACCTCGTAGACAGCACGAATGTCGTATTTATTTATTTATTTATTTGTTTGTTGTTACTGTTAATTTTATTCTTATTGATTAAATAAGAATAAACTTTCTCAGTTATTGAGAAAGTTTATGAAATTCTGTTTTTTTTTGTTTTTGTTTTTTACACCTTATATTCCCAGCCAGAGTTAGATAGGGGGGGCATCCTTATGGCCCAGCCCAAAGTAATTCATACAGCATATATAAGGGATATATATGAGTAACTGTTGCAAGTTTGGTGCATGTAGCAGTGTCCCAGCCAGAGTTAGACGGGGGGGCATTCTGTGGCAGGGTGGCCTGCTATAAAATGCCCCCCCAGCTAGAATCTTTTCCTTATGGCCCAGCCCAAAGTAATTCATACAGCATAAATAAGGGATATATATGAGTGACTGGTGCAAGTTTGGTGCATGTAGCAGTTTCCCAGCCAGAGTTAGACGGGGGGGCATTCTGTGGCAAGGTGGCCTGCTATAAAATGCCCCCCCAGCTAGAATCTCAGCCTTATGGCCCAGCCCAAAGTAATTCATACAGCATATATAAGGGGTAAATATGAGTGACTGGTGCAAGTTTGGTGCATGTAGCAGTTTCCCAGCCAGAGTTAGACGGGGGGGCATTCTGTGGCAAGGTGGCCTGCTATAAAATGCCCCCCCAGCTAGAATCTCAGCCTTATGGCCCAGCCCAAAGTAATTCATACAGCATATATAAGGGGTAAATATGAGTGACTGGTGCAAGTTTGGTGCATGTAGCAGTGTCCCAGCCAGAGTTAGATAGGGGGGCATTCTGTAGCAGGGTGGCCTGCTATAAAATGCCCCCCCAGCTAGAATTTTTTCCTTATGGCCCAGCCCAAAGTAATTCATACAGCATAAATAAGGGGTAAATATGAGTGACTGGTGCAAGTTTGGTGCATGTAGCAGTGTCCCAGCCAGAGTTAGACGGGGGGGCATTCTGTGGCAGGGTGGCCTGCTATAAAATGCCCCCCCAGCTAGAATCTTTTCCTTACGGCCCAGCCCAAAGTAATTCATACAGCATAAATAAGGGATATATATGAGTGACTGGTGCAAGTTTGGTGCATGTAGCAGTTTCCCAGCCAGAGTTAGACGGGGGGGCATTCTGTGGCAGGGTGGCCTGCTATAAAATGCCCCCCCAGCTAGAATCTTTTCCTTATGGCCCAGCCCAAAGTAATTCATACAGCATAAATAAGGGATATATATGAGTGACTGGTGCAAGTTTGGTGCATGTAGCAGTTTCCCAGCCAGAGTTAGACGGGGGGGGCATTCTGTGGCAGGGTGGCCTGCTATAAAATGCCCCCCCAGCTAGAATCTTTTCCTTATGGCCCAGCCCAAAGCAATTCATACAGCATAAATAAGGGATAAATATGAGTGACTGGTGCAAGTTTGGTGCATGTAGCATTTTCCCAGCCAGAGTTAGACGGGGGGGCATTCTGTGGCAAGGTGGCCTGCTATAAAATGCCCCCCCAGCTAGAATTTTTTCCTTATGGCCCAGCCCAAAGTAATTCATACAGCATAAATAAGGGGTACATATGAGTGACTGGTGCAAGTTTGGTGCATGTAGCAGTTTCCCAGCCAGAGTTAGACGGGGGGGCATTCTGTGGCAAGGTGGCCTGCTATAAAATGCCCCCCCAGCTAGAATCTTTTCCTTATGGCTCAGCCCAAAGTAATTCATACAGCATATATAAGGGATATATATGAGTAACTGTTGCAAGTTTGGTGCAT
Source organism: Paramormyrops kingsleyae (assembly GCF_048594095.1). Lineage (NCBI taxonomy): Eukaryota > Metazoa > Chordata > Actinopteri > Osteoglossiformes > Mormyridae > Paramormyrops > Paramormyrops kingsleyae. The sequence goes on along the minus strand of NC_132800.1, from coordinate 47,368,245 downwards.
GTAGCAGTGTCCCAGCCAGAGTTAGACGGGGGGGCATTCTGTGGCAGGGTGGCCTGCTATAAAATGCCCCCCCAGCTAGAATCTTTTCCTTATGGCCCAGCCCAAAGCAATTCATACAGCATAAATAAGGGGTAAATATGAGTGACTGGTGCAAGTTTGGTGCATGTAGCAGTGTCCCAGCCAGAGTTAGACGGGGGGGCATTCTGTGGCAGGGTGGCCTGCTATAAAATGCCCCCCCAGCTAGAATCTTTTCCTTATGGCCCAGCCCAAAGCAATTCATACAGCATAAATAAGGGGTAAATATGAGTGACTGGTGCAAGTTTGGTGCATGTAGCAGTTTCCCAGCCAGAGTTAGACGGGGGGGCATTCTGTGGCGAGGTGGCCTGCTATAAAATGCCCCCCCAGCTAGAATCTTTTCCTTATGGCCCAGCCCAAAGCAATTCATACAGCATAAATAAGGGGTAAATATGAGTGACTGGTGCAAGTTTGGTGCATGTAGCAGTTTCCCAGCCAGAGTTAGACGGGGGGGCATTCTGTGGCGAGGTGGCTTGCTATAAAATGCCCCCCCAGCTAGAATCTCAGCCTTATGGCCCAGCCCAAAGTAATTCATACAGCATATATAAGGGGTAAATATGAGTGACTGGTGCAAGTTTGGTGCATGTAGCAGTTTCCCAGCCAGAGTTAGACGGGGGGGCATTCTGTGGCAAGGTGGCCTGCTATAAAATGCCCCCCCAGCTAGAATCTCAGCCTTATGGCCCAGCCCAAAGTAATTCATACAGCATATATAAGGGGTAAATATGAGTGACTGGTGCAAGTTTGGTGCATGTAGCAGTTTCCCAGCCAGAGTTAGACGGGGGGGCATTCTGTGGCGAGGTGGCCTGCTATAAAATGCCCCCCCAGCTAGAATCTTTTCCTTATGGCCCAGCCCAAAGCAATTCATACAGCATAAATAAGGGGTAAATATGAGTGACTGGTGCAAGTTTGGTGCATGTAGCAGTTTCCCAGCCAGAGTTAGACGGGGGGGGCATTCTGTGGCGAGGTGGCCTGCTATAAAATGCCCCCCCCCCCGAGTCCTTTCCTTATGGATGGACGATTTGCAATACGACTTGTTAGCTGTAATGTACACACGGGGTTTAGAATGAGTGCTGAAATTTTGGTGACTTTTGATTACTTAAATTTGTTCTGTGGATCGATGTTACATCATTTCCAGGCGTGACGGTGCTGAGTATTAAGTTAAACGCCGTATTATATTATACGACGACAGAATAGAAGAACATTTTCAGCCGAATGGATTCAACAACGTGTCAAAAATACCTTTCAACTAAATCAGTCCCTTTTTGCGACTGAAAGCGACTGTATTTGCACAGACGAGCATTGTCGAGAGGAAAAGCATTACTGTAGCGTTTTAATGAAAAAGTTACCGTCACATTTGTGACAAATTACAGGAGGTTGTGAATGATAACTTAAGGTTCTAATGTAAAAAGGCATAATAAACAACTAATTTGAGTTTTTTCAGTCGGTTTAAGGCAAGAAAATGAATTTACAGCGAACGTTCGCTTCTGCTGCACTGGAGAAGCGACTTTGCCTTTAAATGGAGCGATGACGTCAGGGGAGGCAATCCGTGGCAGGGGGGCAGATTAGGGCACAACACCTGTCGCAGAAATAAGCCCCGACAGTGTGAACAGGACCCGACGCACTTGTATCACACTGAAGGGGCTTATTTCGCGATAACTACCGGCTGCCTGTACATTATCCCGCTTATTACACGGCTACTTGCCACATAAGGAAAAAAATGGACATGAATATGAATTTCAAACATTTTATTGGTATATTTGTTTTAAATTAACATTTTTATCCTTCCGCGAAACGATATAGGACCACTTGACTAACATTCAAACGTTAGTAAGACAATTTATAACATCTACATATGATTATATAATAACGTATCTATTTTATTTATTTACAAGTATTAAATTGCACATTTCCATTGATTGTGAACTTATTGATTGTGAAATTATCACCAAGTGTCATCAGTTTCTGTTTTATTATGCTATGCAGCCCGAACCATGTGAGAATTTCATTTAAAATGTCTGCTCTAGCATTACAGTAAGACAGGATTATATCAATTAAGTTGAGTAGTAAAGAATCATCAATTAAATTAACAGCTCAAACATTAATTGACAGATCTCCAGAATATCTATGAACCCATCCAACAAGTATTATTGTGCTGTATCGACTATGGTATGCTATACTACATTTTTTCCCCCCAAAAGATAGCAACAGAGTACTTTTATAAATTACAATATCACTGACATATATTTAGTGATGCACAGATACCAGTTTTTTTGAGACAAAACTTTGTAAAATAAAGTAAAATTTAAAACAGGCGCTTAACATTTAGACCAGAGGTCTCCAGCTCCAGTCCTGGAGAGCTACCGTCCAGTAGGTTTTCCATCCTACCTGGCCTCTGATGAGCCACACCTGTTCTCAGGTAAATACCAGGGCCAGGTGTGGCTCATCAGAAGCCAAGTGGGACAGATAGTACTGGATAGTAGCTCTCCAGGACCGGAGTTGGAGGCCCCTGATTTAGACTGTAATTATACAGTGCATTCTTTATCGTATCATGGAATAAGTCTATTCCATGGGGGAAAAAACAATCTTATAAATGCCTCAACAGTACCACCTTGGTATTAGTTGTATCAGAGAATTTTGGTCAAGTACTAGTAACAGTATGAGAATCTGGTATCAGCCCGATACCCTTTGGCAGCATCAGTGGATCACTATTTATTCCTATAAATAAAAACTGATAAGTACTAATAATTTGTAGTTTTATACTTAACTGATCTCTAAAATGACCTGAATAATAATTAAATGAGTAAAATGTAAATGTAGATGTCCAGTGTAGATTCAGTGTAACAGTCACAAAGGAAAATGAACTACTATAAACTTACTTCTGAGAACCTCTCAGTGCACGTTTGCCTCCTCTGTCTCTGGCCCCACAAAGCCACTTTGACACCACCCTCTCTGCATCCCTTCGACTTATGTCTTTTGTTGGAACATTCCTTTTTAAACCTCCTATCAGAGATATGGGAGGGGGGAATATGAACACAAACACAATAAGTACACAATCACAAGACTTCCAATTATTAGACAAATAACACACACACTTATGTTGAATGTGAGAAGGTAAGTTTCTAAGGGAGTGAGAAAGAACATTTTACACATCACTATCCTTAAAATGTCAAAATTTACATAAACATACCATAGAAAACGTCAAAAAGCCGGAGTGTCCCAAATTGTAATTTCCCGTGTCTCCCTACAAAGTTAAATTTCAGGGCCAGGTCATTGGTTAAGATGAAAGACATAACTCTTCTAGTGGCCTCTTCAACAGACCTCCCACCGATATCTCCCAGGAAAGAAACCTAAAGTAAAACAGCAAATGTAATGGAAAACTGCCATAGTCTGCCACTGCAAACAAGTCATGTTTGGTATCATTTGGTAACTTGAAACTGCAATTAGTAGGACTGTACAATTACATTACAATATATCAGATCTAATAACTTTTATATCCAGGAGAGAGCACACAAACATTTCACAAGCCATTTTAGAGGGTCAATATCCACAAAAGCAATACCTACCACATCTTTACTGAAGTCTGGATCCAACAACTTTTGCTCCATTGCCTCTACATCAGAAGGTGTCTCTAAAGGAAACTCAGCTCCTTCAGGTAGACATGAGGCAGTGCTAGTCTTGTCAGACTGCCTGAGGAGTGACTGGATCATGGCTCCATGTACCTTCTGTGTAGCTTTTACTTCTTCTAGGACAGTCAACACACGAATAAACATGGCATCTCTAACTGTGGTTACTGGTTCATTCTGTTGAGGTTCTTGAGTGTCATAACGGATGTCTGACAAGACATGTGTACTCTTCAGGTCTTCCTGTGCTAAGGCACTCTGGACTGTCCTTCGAGGGGTCTTTGTGGAAAACAGAGCTCTGCTTTGTTGTGAAGTTATCAGCTGTTCTGTGTTCTGAGATCGCTGCAGAACACGGCACACAGATGATGGACCTGGAGTAGCTTGAGCGATGCCAGATGATTGCAAACTGGCAGGGACAGAAGGAGCAGGAACCTCCGCAGCTTCATCATGAGTAGTTCCCTCGATGTCTGATTCCGAGCTGGACATTTGTCTTGGTCTAAGGAAAAGAAAAAAGAATGAGTGCTAGAAAGCCCCAAAACTAAGATTCTAGGGACAAATACATTCAGCACAGTTTACACTTTAAAGTTTAAGCAGAGCTGGGCACACTGCTACTATCAACACTGTACCAGTAAATTAAAAACTCTCAATTTGCTGGTTAAGATGTGAAAGTCATAATGAAGGCATTTGGTGTGACCTAGAGCCAGACACACTGCTGTAACCAAGGTTATTACAGTTAGTTAGTTTTCAGACTATTCACATTAGATGCATTACTCCACTTTACCAGTGTATGTAAGGATTATTACATTAATGCATGTCAGTCTCAGATGACAGATTCATAATAAACTCACTGTTGTTGGAGTCTAGGGAAATGAGAAGCATGTCTGTTATTAAAAAAAAATCCAGAGGAACATTATTTATTTAACAAGCTTCAAAATCAATGTTTTGCACTGTGTGTCTGTCTCTGTGTTTGTGTGAATGTGTGTCCGTCTCTATGTGTGTGTTTGCTGGTGAGAGAGAGCCACCATTATGTTAAAACAGAACATCAAAATGTCATTTTTCAGTTTTGGGATGTGCAGTTTCCTAGGATTAAAATGATTAGTGCAATAAACTACAAAATAGTGTAAAGTTTAGTAATATTACAAAGTTTGAAAACATACAGGTTTAGTTTATTTAGTGAATGGATTTATTTTTTAATTTTATTATTAAAAAAAATTGCACATTTCCATTGATTGTGAACTGTGACATTGTAAATGTGGTCCCAGCGGGGATGTTGAAGTTGATGTTTTTGGTAGAGTCAGCGAAAGTTTTCTCTATGGACTTTTTGTTGACTGCACCTAAAATCACACTTATCATTAAACTATGTTGGTGATTGAATTTTATGATAAATATTATATTTAATACGAACACTTACTGCTTGCCAAGCTGTTGTCAGGATTTGATGAGAGTATACTGCTCCATTTCTGTCTGTCAGCGGTGGTCGGAGTCCAGTAAGTCTTTAGACTGCTTTCACATCTATGTCCGGTCACAGTCATAATCTCTCTTGTTTCCAATCCGGCACGCGAGAGAAGTTGCACAGCCGTGCTTCTTAAACTGTGGTTTGTGTATCTTTGTGAGAGGCCAGCTGCTTCGCTGATTGTGGGCATCATCTTGGCAAGGTAGTTATGTCCCATCGGCTCTTTAGAGTACCAGACTGTTCTTTTGTTCAGTGTTTCCTGGTTTTGTCGTAGTGGATGAAGATAAAATGCGTCTGCGTCTGACGGACAGAGTGCCAGGTATTTTTTGAAAGTAGCAACAGGACACTTAGGGTTGTTGGGTTCAGCGAAGATGCAGCCTCTGTAATTTTCTTTACATGGATCTTTCGGGTCTTTGTGGTTTTTAGTCTCTGCATTGTGGGACAGAGTAATGTATTCGGTGCCATTGTCGTCACATTTCATGGTAAAAGAATCCCTTCTTAAATCTCGGTTCCCTTCTCTGCCTCGTCTTGCTAGATGTAGTTGTACATCAAACCACACTTTCCGAACTAGACCAGTTGCTGTGTCTGGCGACAGCACATCGGAGTTTCGTATTAGATGCATGTCTGCTGGTGAGATCGGTGGATGATGGTGACTAATGTCTTTGCCAGCTTTACGAATGACTTTAATTGTAGATTTAAAAACTGCATTGCTGGAGCTGAAGGTTGGACTTTTCAGGATATCAAACTTTTTAAAATATCTGGCAATGCCAGTCCTGATGGCCATATAGCTGGCTATTGAATAAGTTTGACCGTTCGCACTTTGAACAGATGCATAAAATGATCGTAATACTTTATTAAGATCCTCTGCTTCATACTTGTCGTAGTCTAGCTGTCTCCATTTTTTCTCTTTTAGCCAGTCTTTGAGAAGTTTTATTGCCCATTCTGTATTTTTTTGTGTCCCAGCCAACATGTCCATGTGGGGCCCATGTGGGTTTATGGATGGGCTGAATCATGGGCCCCATTTGGGCAGCCCTACTGGGCCCCATAAAGATTTGTCCTCAGGTTCCATGGTGGCCCCTCCTGTGGCAGCCCACCTGGGGCTAATATGGGCTAAACTTGGGGCTCATTTAGGCAAACTCACTGGGCTCATGTATGGCCCCACTACTGAATGCTCATTTGGGTAAATGATGGGGTTTTAACAGGCTAAACCTTTTGGGCAACTGGGCTATATACCTGGGTCCCACAAAGGTTATTTTTCAAATATTAAAGCGATATATAAATTTGGTTAGGCTAAAATCTAAATGTACACCATGTACTATTTTACACAAATTTACACCATTTGCTATTTTTACACAAATTTACACCATTTAGTACTTCTACAATTCTTATTTAATTTTAAAATGCAAGTACATGGCTTATGTTAATAACAGGTAAATGAGGCAAATAATGGCATTAAGATTTCACAAATGTTATTTTCAACTTTGTCAAGACATTTAATAATGAAAAAAATTCAGAATGTAGTTTAAGTAATGAAGTTTATTAACTGACACTAAATTTTCAACAGAACATTGTCATTTGTGAATGCAAAATACATTTTTGAAACAAAAAAAAAGCAATAAGTGAAAAGTTGAAACTATGGCTGAGGCCCGGCTGCAGCATCATGCCTACAGAGGAGAAAAACAAAATGCATTAAAATTCATATTATAGTCATTTATGCAAAACAAAAACTAATAAATCTAGCTTTTGTGTTTGACAAAAAAGCTTTCATACTTTTCTTAATTCCATTTGTGAGTATACAAGCACAACCAAATTATCACCAAGTGTCATCAGTTTCTGTTTTATTATGCTATGCAGCCCGAACCATGTGAGAATTTCATTTAAAATGTCTGCTCTAGCATTACAGTAAGACAGGATTATATCAATTAAGTTGAGTAGTAAAGAATCATCAATTAAATTAACAGCTCAAACATTAATTGACAGATCTCCAGAATATCTATGAACCCATCCAACAAGTATTATTGTGCTGTATCGACTATGGTATGCTATACTACATTTTTTCCCCCCAAAAGATAGCAACAGAGTACTTTTATAAATTACAATATCACTGACATATATTTAGTGATGCACAGATACCAGTTTTTTTGAGACAAAACTTTGTAAAATAAAGTAAAATTTAAAACAGGCGCTTAACATTTAGACCAGAGGTCTCCAGCTCCAGTCCTGGAGAGCTACCGTCCAGTAGGTTTTCCATCCTACCTGGCCTCTGATGAGCCACACCTGTTCTCAGGTAAATACCAGGGCCAGGTGTGGCTCATCAGAAGCCAAGTGGGACAGAAAACCTACTGGATAGTAGCTCTCCAGGACCGGAGTTGGAGGCCCCTGATTTAGACTGTAATTATACAGTGCATTCTTTATCGTATCATGGAATAAGTCTATTCCATGGGGGAAAAAACAATCTTATAAATGCCTCAACAGTACCACCTTGGTATTAGTTGTATCAGAGAATTTTGGTCAAGTACTAGTAACAGTATGAGAATCTGGTATCAGCCCGATACCCTTTGGCAGCATCAGTGGATCACTATTTATTCCTATAAATAAAAACTGATAAGTACTAATAATTTGTAGTTTTATACTTAACTGATCTCTAAAATGACCTGAATAATAATTAAATGAGTAAAATGTAAATGTAGATGTCCAGTGTAGATTCAGTGTAACAGTCACAAAGGAAAATGAACTACTATAAACTTACTTCTGAGAACCTCTCAGTGCACGTTTGCCTCCTCTGTCTCTGGCCCCACAAAGCCACTTTGACACCACCCTCTCTGCATCCCTTCGACTTATGTCTTTTGTTGGAACATTCCTTTTTAAACCTCCTATCAGAGATATGGGAGGGGGGAATATGAACACAAACACAATAAGTACACAATCACAAGACTTCCAATTATTAGACAAATAACACACACACTTATGTTGAATGTGAGAAGGTAAGTTTCTAAGGGAGTGAGAAAGAACATTTTACACATCACTATCCTTAAAATGTCAAAATTTACATAAACATACCATAGAAAACGTCAAAAAGCCGGAGTGTCCCAAATTGTAATTTCCCGTGTCTCCCTACAAAGTTAAATTTCAGGGCCAGGTCATTGGTTAAGATGAAAGACATAACTCTTCTAGTGGCCTCTTCAACAGACCTCCCACCGATATCTCCCAGGAAAGAGACCTAAAGTAAAACAGCAAATGTAATGGAAAACTGCCATAGTCTGCCACTGCAAACAAGTCATGTTTGGTATCATTTGGTAACTTGAAACTGCAATTAGTAGGACTGTACAATTACATTACAATATATCAGATCTAATAACTTTTATATCCAGGAGAGAGCACACAAACATTTCACAAGCCATTTTAGAGGGTCAATATCCACAAAAGCAATACCTACCACATCTTTACTGAAGTCTGGATCCAACAACTTTTGCTCCATTGCCTCTACATCAGAAGGTGTCTCTAAAGGAAACTCAGCTCCTTCAGGTAGACATGAGGCAGTGCTAGTCTTGTCAGACTGCCTGAGGAGTGACTGGATCATGGCTCCATGTACCTTCTGTGTAGCTTTTACTTCTTCTAGGACAGTCAACACACGAATAAACATGGCATCTCTAACTGTGGTTACTGGTTCATTCTGTTGAGGTTCTTGAGTGTCATAACGGATGTCTGACAAGACATGTGTACTCTTCAGGTCTTCCTGTGCTAAGGCACTCTGGACTGTCCTTCGAGGGGTCTTTGTGGAAAACAGAGCTCTGCTTTGTTGTGAAGTTATCAGCTGTTCTGTGTTCTGAGATCGCTGCAGAACACGGCACACAGATGATGGACCTGGAGTAGCTTGAGCGATGCCAGATGATTGCAAACTGGCAGGGACAGAAGGAGCAGGAACCTCCGCAGCTTCATCATGAGTAGTTCCCTCGATGTCTGATTCCGAGCTGGACATTTGTCTTGGTCTAAGGAAAAGAAAAAAGAATGAGTGCTAGAAAGCCCCAAAACTAAGATTCTAGGGACAAATACATTCAGCACAGTTTACACTTTAAAGTTTAAGCAGAGCTGGGCACACTGCTACTATCAACACTGTACCAGTAAATTAAAAACTCTCAATTTGCTGGTTAAGATGTGAAAGTCATAATGAAGGCATTTGGTGTGACCTAGAGCCAGACACACTGCTGTAACCAAGGTTATTACAGTTAGTTAGTTTTCAGACTATTCACATTAGATGCATTACTCCACTTTACCAGTGTATGTAAGGATTATTACATTAATGCATGTCAGTCTCAGATGACAGATTCATAATAAACTCACTGTTGTTGGAGTCTAGGGAAATGAGAAGCATGTCTGTTATTAAAAAAAAATCCAGAGGAACATTATTTATTTAACAAGCTTCAAAATCAATGTTTTGCACTGTGTGTCTGTCTCTGTGTTTGTGTGAATGTGTGTCCGTCTCTATGTGTGTGTTTGCTGGTGAGAGAGAGCCACCATTATGTTAAAACAGAACATCAAAATGTCATTTTTCAGTTTTGGGATGTGCAGTTTCCTAGGATTAAAATGATTAGTGCAATAAACTACAAAATAGTGTAAAGTTTAGTAATATTACAAAGTTTGAAAACATACAGGTTTAGTTTATTTAGTGAATGGATTTATTTTTTAATTTTATTATTAAAAAAAATAACTAAACTACATTCATAAAACAGTGATGGTCAGTGGTTGTTTTTATACCTCTGCTGGGTTTTTTCTTACTGATTATTTCAGCACAATAACAACTAGTGATTGGTCTTCTAGGTGAGCCTGAATACAGCAGTCTTCCTCTATGCAGTCTAATTTAACCTCACATAACTGATCAACACAACATGATTAATATTGTGCTATACCTCCTTTTTCTTTTCTTTCCTGCCCAGTCTGAATCTGTCTGTAGATCCGAGCAGATCTCAGCCTTAAGAAGTTTCTTTCTGGCCAGAGCATAATTTTCTGATGGAAAAATGCAAGAATCTACATAAGTCACACACCATAGTGACCTACAAGCCACCCACAGAAATACAAAACAGAACACAAAAAACCTAATTTAACTAACATGCTTACCTGCTTTTCCAAGAACACGGATGTTGTATCTGGACCATTCTGGATTAGGGTTTACTGCTTCTTTAACGGCCTTTTCTATGTTTACAGTTCGCACTGGTGGCCAGTAGCACTCATCCTCTTCTGGTCCGGTAAACCATTTACTGGGGATAATAGCTACACTACCAGACTCCACAAAATCCACCACAGAATATGGAAGCATATTGCTGAAAAGGGAACAGGTGTTAGTAGTCATGAAGCTGGGGCATGGCAACATAGATTCCAGTGGGTCTGAATGGCAACAAGATGGTTTTGGTTGTCAGTTCTTCCACTGAGAGAACATGCAGTTGTTCTGATAGCTCTGATACAAGTTTAACCCCCAGGCAGGCTGAATCAAGAGGATAATTAAAAAGAGGTCCGGTTTCCTCAAAAAACTGGCACATGACTTTAGTATCTCCTGTAGACAAGACCAAAACATTTCTTACAAGCACAACTCTTCCTCCTACCATAAAACAATTGTCCCCTTCAGAGCATGAAATAAATGTCTTCCCACAATACTGCCTGTACTGTCCACATACAGAAAGAGTCTCAGGTACTGGCCCAGACATATGGAGTTGTTTATGCAGCTCAGATGATTCCTTGATTGCTCTTGTTTCCACAGCCTGTTTTTCATGTACACGTTTTACAATCTGTTGCAAAGGGTGCTGTGGCCTGCGTACCATTTTTTTCAACTTTCCTAAGAAGCTTTCATAAGGGAAACATGAAATGCTGTCAAGAGGCCCAAATCGTCTTGCATCCTGTGCTAGATGTATCAGACAGTGTGTATTGTACACTACAGATTCAGGTCCATAAATTAGACCAAAATTCTCTACAAAAACCCTCAGTAACTCCTCTGCATAGTCACAGTACTGCAAACACAATTCAGGGCTGAGCAAAATCCGCATCGCAACAGATAAAACCATGAAGTTCCTGTACATTCTATGAGGCAACTTATCCTTTAAGACAACAGGTCCTGTATATAACAAAAACTGACGGAATTCAGTAGCTTTCCACATCCTGACTTCAAAAAGTGATCTTGGTTTTCTGGTGAAGCTTTTGGGCATATTTTGTCTGGCTGATACCATAAGTTGTGATACAGCTGAGAGAACGCTAAATGGCAGTCTGCACTTCAAAGGACCCTTCATCCAGAGGAGCATCATTTTTCTAACAACTCCAAGACACACACAGTGCATGTAATCAAGAACAAAGGTTGATACCAATCCAATTTCAAGCTCTTTTAGGGGTGAAACATTAGTCTGATGATTTTCGTAATGCATCTGATGAAATTTTTCATCAGTACGAAGCTCTGCAGCCATTTCAGGAAAAGTCATTCTCCCATTAACATATAGACCTTTCTGTGTGCACCGTTCACAAGAATAATAGCCAGTATGACCTTTAATACATTTAAGAAATGCTCTGGCAGGTGCATCACATATAAATGCATCCAGCACAACATTGTAGTGTTTTCCACCAAAATGTAGTCCAGCTTGTGAGACAATTTTAAAATCTTCAATGAAATTATGCAAATACTCATGTACTGATGCTGGTTTGTTACAGCCTGAATATAATGCAATTGCAAATACATCTGAATGTTTTAATTCTTTTATCCTCCCCAGAATGGGCCATACATTTACACTTGAACTCTTAAATAATGGCAACCCATCTATATTCACTCGGAGCGTAAGAGTATCAGTTTCTTCGATCTCTCCAACCTTATTCAGTTCTGTATGAATAGCTTTCAAAACACCAAAGTGGTAGTAGCACCCACTAGCGATGTGTTTCACCTGGCAGTGCCTGTCTGTTGAAAGCAGTGTCCTAGGATCTAAAGGCACATGTAGGCCTTTTTCTCTTAATAGTCTCAGCAAGGATGAGAGTGCTGAATGTGGTATGTTGAACTGCAAAGCCCATTCTGCAAGGCCTTCTGTATCATCTAGTGGCACTCCATCACCATCTTCACTTTCACACTGGCTTGATGTTGTACTGTCACTAACTTTGTCAGACTGTGTGACTGGAATGGCAGACCAAATCTCAACGGAATCATGCATTTCGACATTTTCCTCAGTAAGTAATTCCTCTGGCATAAAATCCACAGCAGAGTCAAAAATGTCCTCATGTTGAAAAGGAACAGTGGAGGACTCAGACTCAATGTTTGAAATGCTGGCCTCAATAGCTTGAATATGCTCATTAACTCGTGAAGAAATTTTTCTTCTCTTAGTCCTCACAGAACCTTCATCAAAATACATTTTACTCTGAAAAAAATACATTATGTGTTTTAATAAATACAAGTTAAAATGACTGCATTCAAATAAGTAGTTTTCCATCAGAAACAAATTAAACCATAGAAAAAATGTCAATTTTCCAACTAGTAGGTATGCAAACATGTACAGAAACCCCTGTCTCTGTGTATAGTATAGAAGGCAATATTATATTCCACATAACTTAACAAGACAACTAATTTTCACAAATGTATATTTTAACCCCACCACATACCACCACCTAGTTTTCATATGTGAGCTCAAACTTTAGGCGGGAAAATAACAGACCTATCAATCTAGGGCAAATGTCATTTGTAAATTAACACAGTATGGTTAACATCCAAGCGATTATTTAATAATCGTAAATAGAGGAGTACACATTCAAATATATACAACATTATTTTAGCTATGTATAGCTAAAGTACATTAAAATACCAAGTGGTACTTTAATTCGTAGCCACAAATTAACAAATTCGAACGTTTCAGCAACAAAAATGCCATGTTTAACTCGTTTCTAGTTATGTTAGCATGCGTGTTAATTTACAATAAGAATATCATCATAGGACATGACAAATTCTTAAAAGTTATGATGCCAAACTTTAGTAATTGACACCTTTTGTCAGGTTTACTATTCGAGCATTTAAAAAATAACATAACTTACCTCAGGCTTGTTCTTCGGACCGCTTAGAATTATTACTCTCGCGCTGCTCCTCTCCTGAACGTTAAAATTGCGCGGAAAAATGAATTATGGGATACACGACAAAACAATTAGTGGGAGGGGTGACGGCAGCTCATCACCATCCTACCCATAATCCTGATTGTGGGACAAGCAGTTCTTAACAAATGTATAAAACGAACGAACTTTGCGGGATATTATTGAACAAAAACACCTTTAAACGGTTGATTACTGCTAATTAAAAGAATTAAAAACAATTTTCAACAAAAACAAATTTCAACTGCTTTAACTAGATTATAATTGTCAGTATTACTTCCTGCTTGCTCTTACGCTATGTTGATACCCCCAAAGAAACAGAATCAGCTATAGCACAGTAAATGGAAAAGAACGTTTAACGTTTTCTGGTATGCCCACATATTCATTATGTTTAAATGGGCAACCCAAATGGGCCCCACTAATATCCAAAGAACTCACTATGAACATGAAAATGGAAAAACATATTTTTAAACGTATGCATAATAAAAGCAACATAAATTAATATTTTGGATATATTTATGCCAAAATTACAAAATCTTTGTATACCCAAATAAACCCACAAAGGGCCCATGTGTGCCCTATATGTACAGGTTTGCTGGGCTTCCCAAATACATCCCACTATAAACTTTCCTAGGCAGCCCAACAGGGCCCCAGTATCAGCCCGTTTACTAGCCCACTTAGAGCCCATGCCCACGTGGAACCCGACCAGCCCACTTTAAACCCATGTTGGCCCCACAAGGGCGTGTTAGCTGGGACGTGTTGGCTTCGTAGCTGTCATACTCTATTTTGTCAAGTTCAGTCTCAGTAAGCTCTCTGTGTCTTGTCGTTGTATGTTCTTTATGGTTCAATTTTCGTTTTTTCGTCTTAATTGGGGAGTCATTTGATTCGTCCAAATCTATCCACTGTTCAAATGTTTTGTTTTTACCGTATATGTTAAAATTAATGTCGAAATTTTCCATTGTTAATTGTGGTTGTCCAGTGTGTCACAAGATGGCGCCAAACGGTAATCTTTGTTGGCTCGGAGGGATTTTAAACATACAAGTAGTACCGGCTATGCGTTATTATTTTGGAGCGGTCATTATTTGAAAATAACGAACCTGCAAATGTCTCAACTGACCAATCAGAATCAAGCATTCCAGAGAGCCGTGTAATAAAATGGAATAATATATATTTGCCATATGATTTATGATTTGTGTTACGATCGATAGATGCGTGAGAGCTGGCAACCCTGCAACTGACCGGAGCCACAGTGCTAGAGGGGGAGGGAGCGGATTTCAAGATACATGTACAGGTTAATCCTGTTTTCACGTGACTGAAGACTTGATTCGATTTTCTCACCTATAAAGTACTAGTTTAGGAAACCTCGACACGAATTTTATTATAACACATACTAACTTCTCAACTTATCAAGCTCATCGATGTCGAAGACAACAAGAGAGAAAGAAAGAGGGTGGGTTTCACGTACAGGTTTATACTCAGTTCATACATCATTGAAAATCATTTATTTCTTGTATTTCATACATTTGTTATATTAGTTAATGTTGCTAAAATATTCTATTAATGTGTATTAGAGACAAAGTAAAAAGGAAAGCTATGTTTGTTTGTTTTGTAAGGAATTTAAAGCTGATTTTATCATCCACTGGATCTGAGTTTTTGTAAAAGTCAGTGAAGAAATTATATTTGGTTGCCTTTTAGCAGTACCAGGTCTGCTGGGGCAGCCGTGTAAAAATGAGAATCTAAAGGGAATTTTTAAAATGCACTGCCCATGACCATGGAAGATGGCTGATTCTACTTGTTGAAATATTGGGTAATAAATTTATTTTAGGTAACATCCATGGCCATAATGATTAACAAAACAACACATTTATCCTTCAGTGATTAGAAACGTTTCATGATGCTAAATTGATGTTATAGGAGGAGACTGGAATTTTATTAACGATCCTACATATAACTGTTTTCCCCCAAGACCCTGGAGAAACTCTTGCATAAAGCTCAGTAACTTTACAGAGAGCTCAGTAACTTATGTTTAGGGCTAAATTGTTCTGACATTTGGAGAGAAAGGAATCCTGGAAAATGGAATATACCTGGTGTAACAAAAGATCTAACTAGTTAATGAAAAATATATTTTAGCTTATTTATTTCAAAAGAAATAACTAATGGAATGTAATTAATGTAATTAAATTACAATTGGAACTGGACTTAAAAGATGACAAGGCTATGGCTATTTATTAGGTCAAGAAAAAATGGTTTGGGGAAAGAGAAAGCAATTCTAAATATTTTTATAAATAAAAAAGGAACGTTGCTTTCAAAACCATATACTATGATAATTTAGGTACATTGACTCATCTGCCTTTTTATGGGCGGAGACGAAGCGAAGAGGGGTGGAGTCCTGCTGTACCATATTTCCTATTATTTCTTATGCAAGCACTGACTCTGCACTGAACAGGGCTTTTTCACAGGCATTCTAGAAAATGGTGAATTAGCTTAAATGTAGTCAACTGGCAGAGGACACAGTCTTATTGCTAGACGACAAAGAACAAGTTAAGAGAGCATTTGATTGTTTTTGTGGATTCTCTCCCCCATACTGGGTTTTACTCTGAATGTAAAAAAATGCTAATCGTTTACCTTAGCCTGAGACAAGACGTGTTCAATACATGGTATCCTAGTCAAAGACACCATTTACTGTTTAGGTACAGCTATTAAAATTTGCAAAGACCAAAAAGAAAGGTTACAACTAAATTTCAACACCATAATGGATTTTTTAAAAATAAATATAATTATTATGAGATTTGTTAAAGGTCATGTTTTTCAGTAGTTACTGTACGAATATTTATAATTTATATTTTAATTATGTTTTTGGTGGAACAGGCATCACTATTTGAAAAAAGAAGTTCTATGTCACTTTGTTGCTGAAGGTGGATTTGATTTGATTGATTTTGGGCTGTCCAATATCCTTTTAAAAGATAAGTGGCTGAAAGCATATATCCAAAATAAAGATAAGTTGTAGTTCTCTGTTCCAAACCTTATTTTTTAATGAAGTTTGGGAAATAAAATGTATTCATAAATGTAATGATGATATACAAAAGTTGCCAATCAAGGTCTGTAATTTCCATAACGAGTATTATTACCCTGGTTAATGATTTTCTCTTTGCAAATGTTTGATCTAGAATAATAAGGATGTTAGACACAGAAATAATAATAAAAAAATTGTACTATGATAATTAGGTTAAAAATAATATTTAATTTATAATACAATTAATGATAAAGGAGATTTATATACATACACAGCAAATGTGAGTGAAGAAGAAACAGGTCACACAGCTATAGCTATGTTATCATACTCAATGGAAGAGAACACAGGATTTAGGCAGGATTTTATTCATTATAATATAAATTTTTTGACTGATCAATCTATCTAATACATCTTTGTCATTTGCAAACAAGTGTCTCTCGTTTTGTTATTCAGACGCGTTGACAGACACATTGCCTTACGTTTGGTTTACAACTGTTCCTAATTGTGCTTGCAGTTTTAATAATGAATAATCTCAAAACAAATTTTGTTTTCCCTGCTGTGCTGAAATTGCACTGAACTTGCACTGAACTGTGAATTTTGTGTACCATTACACCCCTAAAATACAATAATTGCAGATGCTGTAGTATAATTACCAGTTTGACCACAACCATACGGTACCACATCCAGTGAAGGTCCAGAGAGAGGCTGAGGGTTTGGGGAAATGACCCAGTGTGTTACGGCCTCAGCTGCAGGTCTGGTCTCACACCAGCCGGGCCTGTGTCTTTGCTGGGTTGGCTGTTAATTCTGTGTTTGTGCTGCTTTTCATTCTGTTACTGGCCTGTCACTCAGCAAATCATCACCGCAGCACACAGCAATGTAACATGATCTGTTTATTTTTAATATCTATAGCTGATAGTGTTTTATCAGCTTCTAAGAACAGATTTTCTACTAGCCAATGATCAAAGACTTAATCAGCTTATAATGTATATTTGTCAGTGTTAGTTAGCCGAGGTAATCTACTAAACTGGAGGGGTTTTCTTTAACCTGTATGACTGACACTGCAGATGGTCACAGTGTTATTTTATCATTGTTTAAATGTTAGAGCGCCTGACCCTGAGGATGCAGACTGCAGACGGCCGGGCTGAGTTTGTATTTTTATTAACATCCTTCATACGTGTGAATCCTGACCTCTTTCATCTCGATCTTCTCTAACTGCAGGATGATGTTCAGGCTTCTGCTGCTTCTCTGCCTTGGTCACTGTCTCCCTGCTGTCTTAGGGGCAGATTCAGGTGAGTAAGAGCACTGTAAAAAAAAAATGTTCAGCCAACTCAAAAATTCAAGGCAACATGCTGCGATACATTTTTGAGTTAAGCTAGTCAACTCAATTACAAAAGATTAACAAACCTACAGAATAGACAGAGGTTCAGCTAACTTTGACTTCAGAGTTAAGGCAACACTGTAATACAAGTTAGATTAACTTAGGTACAAAGTTTCAATAAACTTGGATTGTTTAATTGTCAACCTGCCTTGTTTAGGTGACATTTTAAGAATTAATGTTTTCATTAACTTTTTTAAATAGCAAGATTCAACTGTAGTATTTCAAGTTCCCTTGTTTAGAGTAATAAAAAACTTATATTACCATTAGAACCCACTGAAAAAAGTGTCACAAGTTTCAAGTAGGATTGATGTATAATTTTCTGTAATGTGTTCAACTTCAGTTTTTTAGCTGCCCCGTTTTAATATGCGCACAAGAAGTCATGAGGATCAGAAGAGCCATCCCAGATTTACCCACCATCATGAGAAAGACTCTGACCGAAAAGGACCTTACAGTTTTTTCTTTTTTTATATTGAAGTTTTGTTGGTTCACTTCTGACTGATCTTGGAGATTAGAGAGTTGTGGCCCTGGTGGTTTTATAGCATGTTGATATCATGACAAATGAAAAACTCTAGGTAATGTACTGGGTGTGTCTCCAGAGTGATATGTATTTTAATGTTGTAGTGGTATGTTTAATTGCAGGTCCCGCCCTTGGATGATTAACATATGTGGAAAGGTTTCGGGACAGTTGTGATACTCTTTTCTGTGCAGCTCCTGGTACCACCCACTCCACTTTAGACCAATGGTGCTGGATGTATATTTGCATAGCATGATACAGTACTGTCTTTGATGTAAGATTTTTTTTAATCCACCATGATTGTGATGAATAGGGCAAGAAAACAAAAACCACATAAATGGCTTTTGTCTGCTTGCCTGTGACTAGTTAAGATGGAGTGGCTTCTCTGGTTTAGAGAAAATGGTATGGAAATTGAACTGCTTTGCTTCTATTCTCAGCCAAGACTCCCTAGGAAATGCATCCAGACCATATGACCCTCTATAATTGATATGCTTTGACAGAATGTGCTACAATGCATAATAGTTCTTGGGGACGCATATATATATGAACAACACTACTTAAACCAATTAGCATACATAAATCCAGAGGAGATAGCTAATAAATGTAGCAAGGACTAATATCAGTGCCATACCATCCTCAATCGTGGTGGGTTTCTAAAAATTAAGCTTTATGAAAATCTGAATATTAAATGAGCAAAATGATTTCATTGGTTTTCCAATCCAAGTTGTGGTCTAAAGACAAAAGGTACTGTTTCTGGCCACTGTATCTTGTTTATAGCTATTTATGCAAGGATGCAACAATGTGTTGTAATAAAGTGGACTGTTGCAGTAAACTGGCTTTTGGGTTATTTAGTTGTTTCAAATTATATTCATTAGTTGAGCATGAGCAGTTTTATTGGTTTTAAGTGCAAAAATCTAATGTATTAGATTGACTACTTTAAGTTGAACTGACTTGAAAAAATTATATTAACCAAACTTGAAAAAAGTTTGAAAAAATGAAGTAATATTTTAAGTTGATCCAATGTTTCCTTTTTAGCCTGTAGGTTCTAATGGTAATATGTTTTTAGTACTCTAAACAAGACAACTTGAAATATTACAGTTCAATCTTGCTAATTAAAAAAGTTAATGAAAACATTAACTCTTAAAATGTCACCTAAACAAGGCAGATTTATTTAAATATAATTTGACTCCTCAAACAAAGTTGACTAAACCTCTGTACCTATGTTAACAGAACTTTACAACCTAGAGTGTTAGGACAATGTGTCTCCACCTCTTCCCAAATTGCAAGCCCATATGGGTGGCACACAAGTACAAAATGGGTGGCCCATATCTGCCCTATTTTAATGTGCACTCATTTGAACTCATTTGGGATAACTCATTTTTATGGAAGTTTTATTTCAGTTCAGCTCATAATAATCAAAAAACTGTGCTTAGAATTCTCTGTGGTATGAAAGTGCGTGAAATGTATGGCACTAAACACAGATTGTGAAGTTAGACTCTGTTAGACTGCATCACATAATTATTTAGAAGGGCAGAAGGAGTGTATTTCTGCTAAAGCAGATATAATGGGTGGTGGCCTCATTGGTTTTAGACCACAACTTGCGATAGAACAAATCAAATTACTTTGCTCATTTAATATTAAGATTTTCATTAAGCTTAATTTTTAGAAACCCACCACAATCGAGGCTGGTATGGCACTGATATTAGTCTTTAACACATTTCATTATCTGTATTTTTGAGTTGCTTGTTGTATGTTAATTGATGTGGGCAGTGTAGTTCTTACGTATGTGCATCCCTGATGTAATCTCAATTGTAAAAATACAAATGATCTTCCTGGAAAAAGCTTATAAAAGAAACAAAATGATTGGTTTTCAATAGCATTTTCCTCCCAGCCAATGCCTTCTCTAGTTAAGCCATAGAGGCTGAACCACCCCAACTGGTCTTTGGCTGGAACAGAAAAGCCATTTTGGTGGTTTTTGTTCTCTCGCCTTAATCATCACAATCGTGGTGGATTAAAAAAAAAGATCTATTAAGTCAAAGACAGTACTGTATCATGCTATGCAAAAATACATCCAGCACCATTGGTCTACAGGGGAGTGGGTGGTACCAGGAGCTGCACGGAAAAGGGTATCACAACTGTCCTGACACTTTTCCACATATGTTAATCATCCAAGGGCAGGACTGGCAGTCAAACACACTATACATACACCAATCTGGAGACACGTTCTGTACATCTCCAAGAGTTTTTCCTGTGACGCAACAACAACTCGCTCCCAGCTCTCTAATCTTCAAGATTTGTCAGAACCAAGTCAGCAAAACTTTAATACAAAAGAAGAAAAAGCTGTAAGGTCCTGTTTGGTCAGAGTCTTTCTCATGATGGTGGGTAAATCTGGGATGGCTCTTCAGATCCTCATGATGTCTTGTTCGCATATTAAAATGGGGCAGATATGTGGAGGTGGAGACTCTTTGACAACACTCTAGGTTGTAAATTGAACACTATAAGAGTTAATAAATATTAACACTTTAAAAACAACACTCACTGCACACTGAAACATGTGCCAGTGTTAAATTAACACTGCATGGTGTCTATTTGTGACCACACCATTCAGTGTTGCCTTTAACACTGGCACATTTGCTGTGTAGGGCAAAGTCACATGTATAGTAAATTGACCAATCAGTGTGGAAACTGAAACTGAGTGTAAAGTTATTAATATAATAACCTTATAAAAACTTTGTCCCGTCTGTTATTCAGGTATTACTGCTCATATCGGAGATACTGTCATGATTCCCTGTGTTGGACCAGCAGATACAGACACAAAGGAGGTTGATGTTCTTTGGCTGTTTGGAGGCAAACCTGCCTGCTGGTTTAAAAATGGCAGCTGGTGTGAAACTGGTCATTATGTGAACCGAACTCAGCTTAGATCCATCCAACAGAACAACTTCTCTTTGGTCATTAATCCTGTCAGAAAAGACGATGATGGGGTGTATATCTGTCGAATCAACCATGAAGACAGACAAATCATTCGCCTTATTGTTAAAGGTAAGTGACCCTTCTGCCGGTTCCCCTTCCCCCTTAAACCCCCCGAGACCCGTCTGTGTGGGGCAGAGCCTCCTACAGCTCAGTCTGCCCGTCGACCTGCTTGAACAGAACTGTGACCCAGAAGCTGAGGGCAGTAGGGACTCTCTGCAGGCCGCTTTTATCCCCCGGCCCCCAGCTCTCTGCTGCTACCCTGCATCTCACACTCACTGCTGCAGCTCTGAGTTACAGGCTCACGCTGACTCTGCTGCTTCTGTCCCTCTCTGTCGGCAGGAGACGGGAAGCGAGAGGATGCAGAGACGCCCCCTGGAGGTCTGTGCAGGTTTATTTATTGTAAATGAGGCTGTTACCCCCCTGGACTCTTGGTCTCTGTCCCCCCCCCCAGCCTAGATTTCCATCTGTGTTTTATCTTTGTCCTTGACGACATGCTCAGTGTCACTGATGTGTGGTTTGCATGTGACGTTTTGGTGCTAACAGCTAAGAGCAAGTGATATGAATATGATGGGATTTTACAGGCTCCCTAATGTACGTGTCAGTGCACCATAGAAACACATTGCTAGTGTTCAGAGATCATGGCTGTATGACAGGGTTTGGTACAAACAGGAATAAACAGTCAGAATTCACACAGGATCTGCTGATTAGTTTCTCTTTTCCCTCCCGGATCAGATCCTGTTTGCAGGCTATACAGAGAGAGAGAAGATCCTCCAGGTGAGTTTATACCCTGTGTGATAAACATGCTTCTGCTCCAGTGTGTTTTCTATATTAGTTTAATCTAATGTAATAGTAGATATTTATTTTACATACTAGTCCTTACATAAGAACATAAGAAATTTACAAACGAGAGGAGGCCATTCGGCCCATCAAGCTTGTTTGGGGAGAACTTAACTAATAGTTGTTAAAATCTCATCTGGCTTTAATTTAAAGGACTAATTTAAACTTGCACTACACTAACAGGGAGACTATTCCATACTCTAGGTACACACTGTGTAAAGAAGTGCTTTCTCAAATCCAGTTTTAAAATGTTCTCCTGCTAAGTTCCACCTATGGCCACAAGTTCCTGAATTTGAAGTAATATTGAAGTTACTATTTGGTTAAACAGCATCCTGACCTGTTAGAATTTTATATACCTGGATCATGTCCCCCCTTAGTCTCTTTTGCTGGAGGTTGTACGGATTCAGTTCAGCTAACCTCTCCTAAGACATTCCTCTAAGACCAGGAATTATTTTTGTAGACCTATGTTGAACCCTTTCTAAGGCAACAATGTCTTTTTTAGGGTAAAGTGACCAAACTTGCACCCGATTTGATATGGAGCCTAGCTGATGTTACTGAAGAAATAGTAAATGATGCCCTGTGTGCCATTTCTGTCCAAAAGCAAAAAACAAAGGAAAAAGGCAGAACACGCAAGAATTGGAAACATCTTCTGTATGTTACAGCAATGGATGCCTCACTTTTCTTCTAATCATTCTCTAAAGTCATATCTTTCTAAAGTGTTCTGCGATTCTTCGACACGGAATGTGCATGCAAAAAACAAAGATTGATGTTTAGACCTCCAAAAAACTTACTAAAACTTCAATCTATCCATCCATCCATCCATC
The DNA here is from genome assembly GCF_048594095.1 of Paramormyrops kingsleyae. Lineage (NCBI taxonomy): Eukaryota > Metazoa > Chordata > Actinopteri > Osteoglossiformes > Mormyridae > Paramormyrops > Paramormyrops kingsleyae. The sequence goes on along the minus strand of NC_132800.1, from coordinate 47,345,464 downwards.
CATCCACCTTCTACCGCTTTTCTGGGTTGGGTTGCGGGGACAGCAGTCTAAGCAGGGAAACCCAGGCTTCCCTCTCCCCGGCCACTTCCTCCAGCTCCTCTCGGGGAATCCCAAGGCGTTCCTAGGCCAGCTTAGAGACATAGTCCCTCCAGCGTGTCCTGGGTCTTCCCCAGGGCCTCCTCCCAGTGGGACATGCCCGGAACACCTCACCAGGGAGGCGTCCAGATGCATGCTGACCAGATGCCCGAGCCACCTCATCTGACTTCTCTCAATGCAGAGGAGCAGCGGCTCTACTCTGAGTCCCTCCCGAATGACCGAGCTCCTCACCCTATCTCTAAGGGACAGCCCAGCCACCCTGCGGAGGAAACTCATTTCGGCTGCTTGTAGTTGCAACCTCGCTCTTTCAGTCACTACCTACAGCTCATGACCATAGGTGAAGGTACACTGTAAAAAAAAAATGTTCAGCCAACTCAAAAATTCAAGGCAACATGCTGCGATACATTTTTGAGTTAAGCTAGTCAACTCAATTACAAAAGTTTAACAAACCTATAGACAGAGGTTCAGCTAACTTTGACTTCAGAGTTAAGGCAACACTGTAATACAAGTTAGATTAACTTAGGTACAAAGTTTCAATAAATTTGGATTGTTAAATCGTCAACACTATTTTGCAAGTTCGATTAACATAGGTACAGACGTTTAGTCAACTGAAAAAAATTTTTTTACAGTGTAGGTGAAATGCCATCAGGGCCCTGCGATGTATTTATTTTGAGCTTAGTTAGGCTTTGTACCACATCATCCTGTTATACATATATTGATCAAAGACGAAACTGGATTAGGAATAAGAGTTGGTATGTCACTCATGTCCTCTACAGTAGGGGTGGATGATATGACCTAAAATTATCACCTTTTGGACTGTGATTTTTTTCCAAGTTTCAGGAGGACTCACATAGCCAGTCCATTTATGTTACAATAATAAAAAAAATTATAATACATTTGGTGACAAAAAAAATTAAGCACCAAGACGGAGTGATGGAAATTAAATGAATCTGCATGTGGTGAAAGGTCATGTGACTGTATGACAATGATTATAATATCAGATGAAACGGCAGTACGGGCACACTGCTGCCCCCCCCCCCCCACCCCACGTACAGCTGGTCCCATGTGTGGCATCAACCCCCGGCCCTGGATACATGAGGCGATACGGTGTATATATTCGTGTGCTAATTATACTGGGCTAAATTGTAATTCTAATAAATAACTAAAACGAACAAGGTGTAACTTTCTTTTTCAACTTTATTTATTAGAATTTTAAACAATAACATGATAGAAAAGGAGGTAATGTACCTGCGTGAAGTTGGCCCCCCATATGTTTCAGTTTTCAACCAAACTGGTCTCAATCGTATGTGCCGCGTTTGTGCCTTTAAAATTTTTGTTTTTTGCTGCTTTAGTTTCGGAGATATTAATGTTGTTTACATGGTCACGTGACACCAGCGTGAAGTTAGCCCCCCATTTGTGTTTGATTTCCACCAAACCGATCGCAATCGTACGTGCTGTGTTTGTGCTGGTTTGTGCCGTTAAAACTGTCCTTTGTGCTGCTTCCGTGCAGATATTGCTTATTTACATAGTCACGTGACTCCGCTGTTAAGTTAGCTCCCCATTTGCCTCCGAACCGGTCTCAATAGTTTGTGCCATTTAAAAGTTGTCTGTACTGTTATTTTTCTGAGTTATACCTCTTACGTGATCGCCGTGTAGTGGTCAGGCTCGTGTTTCTCATGTTAACGGAAGGTGGAGCGTTTGATGACTCCGCGACAAAGCTGTACGTAGACTTAGTTAGCCCCGCCAGCCAGATACCGCATTTCAAGATCGTGCTGAATAAATTCAGGTTCTCAGCGGCTAACATCCATATGCGTTTCGTATGTAGCACTTTGTATTCATTTTATGCTGCTATTTTACAAGGGGGCGCTGTATTTTCACGTGAGCAATGCCATTTCAGAAATTGGGGGGCGGGGGCGTTAATATTTGTGAGGTCTATACCTGTGCATTAACTATACACACACATGCATACATACGTATTCATACATATAGACATAGGCTACATATTTTTCGCTATATTTTTACAAAGACAGTAAAACTTCATTATTGGACATTATTATTTAACCGCCATGTGCAAGAAGTAAGAGGGTCCATGGGAAGGTAAAGACATCACAATACACATGCAGTGCAGGCAAAATGACAAGAGTTTATTATACATTGTTGTACAGTATTAAACATTAACTGGTCGCGTTTGGTGCTGCATGGACGTTCACCACTTTGTAGCAAAACACTATGTACGTCTGCAAATAATTTAGTGTTCTGTGATGTGCACTACCACTGCGTAGAGTAGGGGTGGGCGGTATACCGGTGTCATAGTCATTACCGGTGTGATTATCCACCTTGATTTGCACTATACCGTTAACACCGCGATGAGTCAACAGCCTAATTATACAGCAGCCTGTTTTTAAAAAGTAAAATATTTTATTTTCTTCAAAGCTTCAGTGGTAACCTGAATACTTGTCCTTATATAGTATATGTAACCGGTTTATCTGTATTGTGTGAATTTTCTATTAAACACACAATTGAAAAACTGACAAATTCAAAATGATCAGATTTTAAGTAATTATACACATTAAACAGAAATAACCTGCTTACCCATATACACTGAAAGCCTGGATACTGTAAGTTAAATTTACTTTTTCAAAATTTGAGGAAATCGGTTGCCTTTAAAAATAAGAGTTCACTGTAAACCCAAATACGTTCAGTCAACTCAAAACTTTTGAGGAAGCTGATTAACTCAAATTTTAATTTTAAAGTTAATCAACAAATAGTTTTAAGTAATACATAAAAAACGCATTTACCAATTTTTTTTACTTTCAACTGAGTTTTTCAAACATTCACATTTTTATTTCACAATACTCAAAATTGTTGTTTGTAATAAAAAATTAAGTAGTTCACTAATAATAAACAAAATAATAGGCATGTAACGATGAATCGCGAATTGGTTAAAAATCGATGTAAATTTATGACGATTTAAACCACCTGATGTGGAAAATGAATCGCTATTTTAGGAGTACTTCATGGTACTTTACAGAAAAATCGATTAAATTAAATTTAAATATGATTTCACGACGTCACTGTGTATTCATGGCAACATTGTACGTCAGTTTTTGGTTTTGAACGAACACCAGCCAACACATCCATGTGTGGCCCGCATGGGATGCACTTGGGCTGACATGGGAAACCCAAGTGGGGCCTAGTCAATTTTGTCCGCAGTTTTCATGGTGGCCCCACATGGGTTAGCCCACTTCGGCTAATGATGAGCCCTTGATGGGCTCCATATACACTGAAAAAAAGAACATGTTGGATTTACTTAATTCAATAGTGGACAGTGGTTGCACACAGATGTTTTGCTTTGGCAGCAACTTGAACAATTGAGTTAAAGTATTAATCTTTATTAAGTCTAATAGTGTTCAATTTACACCATAGGGTAAGTCGATGAGTCTCCACCTCCAAACATCTGCCCCATTTTAATATGTACACAAGTCATGTGGCTCAGAAGAGCCAGCCCAGATTTACCCACCATCATGAGAAAGACTTAGAAAGGCAACATACTGTAGCTTTTTCTCTTTTTATGAAAGTTTCCCCCCGTTCAGATTTTTATATCCATAGAGCTGTGCTCATGTAAGTTGGAGGATATTGAAAAGCTGTTGTTATAAATGTATTTATTCAAACGTCAATAAGGTGTCTTCAGTTTGGGTAAGAAAGAACCAGCTTTCTTGTGAACCGCCTGTGGTACAAAATGGCTGAGAAAAGGTGAGAGCTATCTTAATGGTTGAAGGAGTGTAATTCTGCTAAAGCATATATAATGTGTGGTGGCCTTATTGCTTTTAGACCACAACTTGGGATAGAAGAACAAATCAAATCACTTTGCTCATTTAATATTCAGATTTTCATTAAACAATTTTTAGAAACCCACCACGATTGAGGATGGTATGGCACTGATATTAGTCTTTACCACATTACTAGTTGTTTAGGTCACTATTTAGTACACACAAGCCATTTCTGTGGTTTTTGTTCTTTTGCTCTATTCATCACAATCGTGGTAGATTAAAAAAAAAAAAACTCGGTTAAGTCAAAGACAGTACTGTATCATGCTATGCAAATATACACCCAGCACCATTAGTCTACAGGGGAGTAGGCGGTTCCAGGAACTGCACAGAAAAGGGTATCACAACAGTCCTGACAACTTTCCGCATATGTTAATCATCCAAGGGCAGGACCAGCAATTACATACACCCCTAACCATTTAAACTATATACCACTCAGGAGACGTGCCTTGTATGTTTTTTAGAGTTTTTCCTCTAACTTGACGTCAACATGCTATAAAACCTGACATTGGGGGGGGGGAGGGAATCACCAGAAGCACAGCTTTCTAATCTCTAAGAACAGTCAGAACTGAACCAGCAAAGCTTCAAAATAAAACAAGAAAAAGCTGTAAGGTCCTTTTGGTCAGAGTCTTTCTCATGATGGTGGGTAAATCTGGGATGGCTCTTCTGATCCTCATGACTTGTGTGCATATTGAAATGAGGCAGATGTTTGGAGGTGGAGACTCATTGACTTACCCCATGGTGTAAATTAAACACTATTAGAGTTAATAAAGATTAATACTTTAACTCAATTGTTCAAGTTGCTGTCAAAGCAGAACATCTGTGTTCAACCACTGTACACTATTGATTTAAGTAAATCCCACATGTTCTTTTTTTCAGTGTATATGGAGCCCATCAAGGGCTCATCATTAGCCCAAGTGGGCTAACCGCAAGTTAATACCCGTGAAAAACAATCATTAAACTCATAATTGAAAATTAAATAGGTATACTTAATTAGACCCTTGCTATCCTGCAGATTAGTGACTTCAGCTCTTTTGCAGTTAAAATATTGGAAGAAACTTTTAATGTCATCCTTTGCCTCCAATGCAATCTTCCTTTTGACATGCTCCTTGGCTAGTCTTATGTTATTTTTTAACTCAACCTGTAGACCTAGGTATTCTGACATTATTAGTTATTTTCCATTTGTGGTAGAGAGCCCTTTTCTTCCTGACCTTATTCATAATTTCAGTAGTCAAACATCTTGGTTGCAGTTTCCTAGATTTAGTTTTGCTAGAAACAGGTATGAAGTTTTCCCTTGTGCTTGCAATGATAATAAAAAATGCTTTTAAAAATTCCCATGTCTCTTCAACAGTTTTGATATTTAACTCTATCAAGTTTACAGTTTCCAATTTCAGTGTCATACCATTAAAGTTAGCCTTCTTAACACTGCATATTTTTGTTTTGGACTTTGCTCTTTAGACAAACCTAATTGTTTCTATAAAATCAACTGATTTGTTTGTTTTTACCAGGATCAGTGGCCTGTACTACGAAGGGGGTTTAACCAAATCAGACTTAACCCCGAGGTAATTTGCGAACGCGAGGTTAACAAAATCATGTTGACTCCATCGGGGCTAATCAGTACTACGACGCCAGTTAAGAAGTTGATTTGTTAAATCGGTGTTAACTGCATTGGAGTTTGTGCGCGTTCACATATATGGAGCACGTTCGGCAACGCAAGGCACCGTTTGACTCATAGCGCGATCTCCATATGTTTCACGGAGGAAGACTGCATGCTAATTATGCAGCGTTATGAGGAGTTTAAATCAACCCTTTAAAGAAAGTCCAATACCACTGCAGGTAACAAAAGCAGGCAGGCTTGTTGGCAACGTACTGTATTGACGACGAAGAAAATGCATACGTACATTTTCACGGTCATAAAACGTGGTCTAAAATATCCCACGACCGAGTATTAGACAATGTAGTGTTTTCTGAAAAGAATTGAAATACTGTTAATAAATACAGAGGCTAACAGATGCGACAAAATTCAGAAGTCACCTATTATATGCTGCTAAGTAATATAATGCTCCCTGAAGTTCCATTACTGTAATGTTACTCATAATGAAACCTAATGTTAACAATAACTGATCCGATTTCAAATGCAATAGTAGTGGAAAGCGTTCGTCGCAGCAAGTCAAGATGAAATATAGAAACATCATGTCAAGTCGTAGGGCTATATATTTATATTTCTACTCATTATGAAAGATTTGAGAAAACGACTTGGAACCTGTCACCGCGGTTAAGTTAGCCTCATATTCGATATTCAATTTTCTGGCTTTAATATCGTTACGGAATTAAGTAAGGTGGCCGTTTTTAATGACAGAATTGTGATGTCCAGTACACAGACATCGACGCACACCGATTATTTTTCTGCTTCAAAACATTTTGTGATTTGTGCCAAATCCCTCCTGAAAGGTCCTTTCAGCTGTAATGATATATAGTGGTTTAGTATTTTGGGCTCATGGCGACTGTTGCACACCCCTTTGTTTCCCAGATTGCTGTACATGCAAATTTTAATTAATTTTTGTATCCGTATACTGTGCAGTCGACAATACATGAATGGGTTAATAACTTTAAAACTAGACAAGACAGGCACATCTAGTGAAGTGTGCTTTGATCAGTGGACAACAGGGAATAATGCACACCCCTTGGGTTTTCAGAATAACTTTCTCTGTAACAGTTATTAATGAATACATTTAATGCATATTATATGCCATTGCTCCATTTCATACATATTAACAGAGAGAGCCCCTCACGATTCGCGCGCCAATGTGGTACGGATCATCCAGGTACGCCGGCATTGTTTTCGGAGAAATTGTAGTGGGAGGGGCGGTGCTCATATAGGGCTGGCTTACGCAGAAACCTCGACTTAAACAAGAACAAAAACTGCTCGGAGCAGTTTTGAGACTTAGGGTAAATTGCCATAGCAACATGTCTCGACTAAAACCTACCCACCTTTCGTAGTACGGGTTAATCGCGAAGTTACACCACACGTCATCAAGTTACTCGCAAAGTTACCCCGATAAGCCAGTAACCCCGCTTCGTAGTACAGGCCACAGAAATCAAAGACAGACAAGACTCTGTTAAAAACCCTCCAGGTGAGTTTACACCCTGTGTGATAAACATGCCTCTGCCCCAGTGCAGGGCTGTGTAGAGTGAGCAGCTCCTCACAACAGCAGGGGGTGAAGCTGTCAGAGGGTCACGCTGGCAATGCAGCGCCCCCCAGTGCCCGCAGCTCATAGCAGATACACACTCCTCACAGCCTGGCCTTCCTGTGCTATTAGCATTTAACATTTTATGAGTGATACTGATCTCTTTTCTTTCTGCAGGGGCGTCTTCAGGAGGAAACTCAGCGGTGATTGCGGTGATCGTGGGGATTGTGGTGACTGTGGGGGGCGTGGTGTGGGCTGCATGGTTGTTCAAATGACTGTGGAATCTGCAAAGAAATCAAAATCAACCTGATCAGGGACCATCTGAACATCCCCTGATTAATAGTGCTACCTCTGGCCATTTTGGGGACAGCAGCGTTACTGAGAAGATGGAACCAGCTCTGTGATAAAGTCCAGGCTGAATAATTTTCATAGCTGCTTGTCACATATAAATATACATGAAATGTGATATTAAACTTCAGTCTACTTTCCCACTTTGGCTCTAATATTACCTGTATAATACATGAATATAAATTTAGTTGGGCTGGGACTATTGGTAACACACACGGATAAGAAGGTAAGTTAGTAAGTAAGCCATAACCCTTATGGTAACCCGTTACCCAAAACCTCCTGGTTAAAACTCCCAGTTTAACCTAATAGACACGCCTGCATTGTAACAGACCGGCAGTGTAAACACATACCATAGCGCCTTCGGAAGTGTGGCAGTCTGATTGAGGCCCAGAAGGAAGCTTTTTGCAAGCAAATTTTTATAAATTGGTTATTGCTCCAGCCCTAAAACTAATATAATGTTTATTTTTAATGTAGATTTAATATTTTCTAGGCACTGCATGGGTTTGAATCCCACCTCCACTCTGTGTGTGTGGGGTATGAACCCTCCTCTGCTCTGTGTGTAGGGTTTGAATCCCATCTCTGCTCTGTGTATATGGGGTTTCAATCCGCCTTCACTGCGTGTGTGTGGGGTTTGAATCCCCCTCCGCTCTGTGTGTAAGATTTTCATGTGTCCTTAGCACTCATGGGTGGAGTGGTGGCTCTGAGGCTAGGGCTGAGAAGGTCGCCGGTTCAAACCCAGCCTCAGCACATCTGTGGGTCCTTGATCAAGGCCCTTAACCTGCAGTTGCTTCGTCCTGGGTATGATGTTAATCTACATCTAGCCCTATAAAGAGGTATAGGAATTTAACAGCTCAAATGGGGGTGGTTTTCCACCAATGTTCAGGGGAATTGATTATGAATTAATTAATGATTAATTCATACACAATTAAATATGGAATATTAGGTTTGAGTTGTTGTTCCGATATCACAGTCTTTATATTAGTCCCACTTGGTAAAGAGCTGGATGATTTAAGTCCAGAATGTGAATAGAATTCATTTGTTGGTATCACTACTCAGTCTAAGATAGCTGCCCGTCCACCAGGTCAGCTTCTCTCTGTAACCTAGCGACTCAGCTCTTGGCCAAAGAGAGAGTCTCGCGATACTTGAGAACGCGAGTGGGACTTGAAAGCTCAGTAACGGGATTCAGACCAATAAAGTGACTTATTGTAAGCACAGAGAGGGAGATTTAAAATGTGAACAGCATGTGTTTATTCTAATGCTACACTAAAACAGGACAAACATTACACATAACATAATACATACAAACACAATAACGAAATTACGGAAAATGGATTTACAGTAGGAAACAGTGATCAGCTTTGATTAAATACTGTTCTGCAATGGCAAGCCTAGGATCTAAACAGGCAACCCAGATTTCAGTGTAGATCAGCCGGTACCAGTTGCCTATGAGAGAGTTGACGGTGAGTTTACGTGATTGCAGCGGGGATCAGCTTTGTCTTTTGTTGAAACTCGCGGCGAAGAGGCTTCGTAGTTTCGATGGTAGATTTATCTTCTCCACGCGTAGTTTCTCCCGCAGTCTTGGATTGGAGGCTTCGCGTTTTCTTCTTCTTTTCTTTTCTCCTCTGGGTGTGAGGCTTTTATGCCCCATGGGCTCCATGAATATTCATGACCCAGGGTCCGACTCATACCCAATGAGAATTGGTACCTGGATCCGAGGGGCCGGATTCATATTCGGACATAATTTAGGATGACATCGATACCAAACATGATATTCCACCTTCGATCCAAACCTTAGCTAATTTTTATTGATTAATTTATAATTCCTTTTATGAGGTGCATACTTATTATTGCCATCAATGTACAGAATACCTGGTTAGGTGGTATATCTTACAGCTGTGACAAGTTTAGGTGAGTTTTACTGAAGCTGTACCCCATTGCATACGGTGTGTCCTAATTAAGGATGGCTCGGGTAACTGTCTTTACTCCAGTAAAAGAACAATATTGATTATGCATTGACAAATTATAAAATGGAGCAAACCTGGCTATTAAAAAGGGGTTCAGTACACAAGTTTTAACATACATTGCATAGTCTCTCTCAGACAAAGGGAGGTAGAAAAAGAGCGCAAATCTCCGATTTACGGCTGTAAGGTATAGATAAGCGACCGCTTTTCTACCCCTCCCCCCTTTTGGTGAGGGGTGGGGGCTTTCCTTAATTCTATTAAATAAATAACTATGCGCTCAAACATTTCTACCTACTTGGTTACACCACTTAAACTCATTCCCCAATCTCTGAGAGAGGTGTGAGTGCGTGGTTGGATAACCCCAGTGTTTACCTATCTGTGCATATTCTATAATATATATATATGTATATAATTGTCCAAATGGCGAAGATACAATGGGACATTCATAAGAGAAATAGAAGACAATTGTGACTGACACGTACACATCCACCAAGTTTACAGTAATGATGCCAAATAATAGTGAGGACAATATACAGTCAAATACACATAGGAGGCATATGATTTTAGCTTTGTCCCACTCCAGAGGTATGCAGGATCTTCCCCCCCTCTCCACACTATTTGGGTCCTTTGTTTGAGGGCCATAAACATTGGAATGCGGGCTTCAGCTTCCCTAGAGAGGGGCCCCTCTGCGTGTGGGTACGGAGGTAGATCTTAGCATGGCCGACTTATGGTGCGTTCGATTATTTCTCTCCAAGTCGGAACTCGGATGAAAACGTCACGATACGTCACGAAAAACATCACTTCCCGTCGGAAACACGCCCCTTTTATGACGTTGAAGTCGGATAAGATTTTGTTGCCCGAGTTGCCCTTGTGACGTAATTTCAACATGGCGACTTGGTTTGTTTGTAGTTTATTTACTGTTCGAAAAAAGAATATCGCTATGAATGTACTAAAATATTTTATAAAGCTTTTAATGTGGTTTGACTAGTTCGTGTTTCTTGTTTGTCTCTCGGAAAAATCTAAATTTCTCCATTTTCTTCATTTGGAAAACTCCAAATCTGCTAAAATATAAAGCAACAACACACAGCAACGTGTTCATGGAGGCAGCCATGTTTGTTCCGAGATGTGGGTAGCTCGAACGGGAGATTGTCGGACGTGATGTCACTCAACTCGGAATTTCCGAGTTCCGAGAGAAAAACGAACGCACCATTACTCCCTCAGCGGCCATAAAATGCTGTCTGTGGGGCCTGCGTGATCCTACAGAGGTCCTCCAACTTACAAGGAAAAACTTGGGGGTTGGTGGTAGGTTTGGCACTCCAGCAATCGGAAAAAAACTCAAACTAGTCCATTTGGACTAGTGTTGTGCTCAGGCATCACCCACTACATGTCTGCACTCAGGTTTTCATCCTTGAGGTGGTTTATTGTGTGGTGGGTGTGGCAACATACTGTAATCAGTGGATGCTTTTTACCTCTCTCTTAGCATTAAGATGCTAAGTCTCCTGCCTGGTAATGAACAAAGAAAAAAGGTCACTGAGGATGTAAAAAAGTGTTTGTTCAGACCCCCAACTGTTGAAGGTTTTTATGTATTTATATACTACCAGTTAAACTTGAAATTTCATATATTTTTAGGTAACCTCTTTATTGCTTTTTAAAACTTTGATAATCACTGGACATTAATATATTTCTGCTACATATAAATGTTAAAAAGTCTGAAAATTTGTAAATTAAATTCTGGTTGAAAAGTGCACCTAAGTAGAATGTTATAATAAAGCTGTGTAATTATACGGTTTAATAGTTGTATGTGTTTTATTTGTCTCCACGACTCGAGCCTGTAGAACAGCATGAGAATCTGGGTCCAGCAGAACCATCAGACGGGTCAGAGGATGGGGGTGTTACTGATACTGTACTGTACCTCTGTGTGTTCACACTGAGCAGGTGTCAGCCTTTACCTCACTTCTTGTGAATTCCCACAGTGCATCTCACCGCAGTCGTGTTGTGATGCATTGTTTTGTAATCAGTCTTAAAGTGACAGACCAACATAACAACATTTACAGCACGAATGGGGGATCTTCACTGTTACTGATCTGCACCCTCATGAATCTCAGGTCCTTGAAAGTCAAATTTGAAGGTTATACCAGAGTGATCATAAACAAAGCCACAAGTAGAGGCGCAGGGATTGCTGGGATTGCTGCGAGGATTGCTGGGATTGCTGCGAGAGAGTGGTGTTGAGCTGCAGCGATTGTTTGGGATTGTTTTTTTGGAGTGTTTTGAGTGTTTGTGTGCTTTACCTGTTTACGTGGGTGGCTGTTTATTTCTATTTATTGTTCTTATTTCAGTCAGCGTGAGTGCTTGTCTGTCCTGTCTGTTAATCAACAGCGCGATTATTACCGACAGAGAGCTGCGGGTGTCGCGTGCGCGGCGTTTTTCTGTCCGCGTTTAAACTCCGTAACAAACACCCGCGGGGCGATTATAACTAATAACATCTAACGTCGGTATCGCTACCAAGCGTCGGAAAAGGACAGTTGCTCCTGAGCTTTGCTCGGTCGCCAGTCGGGGCCGGGAGGACATTTTCCACTTTTTTCCCGCTCCGGCAGTAGCCTGCTGTGAGGGGGTTTTTGTGGTTTTTCGACCTCCCAAGAGCAACTTCGATTTCGCCTTGTTTTTAGTTCATACTTGGTTCAGGCAGAAGTTCTTCTGGTAAGTAGTAGTAAGTTTATCAGGTTTAAAATTTTTAATAAAATAATAATTAAGTTCCGTTTTAACACAAGTAATAACTTATTTTAGTGTACTCCGCACGTTACTGCATTTATTGTTACGCAAATTAATCTTTATAGTTAAATACACTATATAAATTTACTGGGCTGGGAGTACGGGGTCATAGTGAGTTAGTTAATTATGGGGCCAGCTCAGTGTTGCGTTTGCAAGATGTTTGCCCTTCTGGACGTTAGTGTCCAGTCGGACTTCATCTGCGAGCGATGTAAGCTAGTGGACTCACTCATGGTCAAGGTTCGCGACCTTGAGGAGCAACTGGCTCGCATCCAATGCAACAGTGAGTTAGATGAGCTAGTTGATACGCTGTTTAGGGAGACGGTGTGTACGCCACTAACGGGGGGGAGGGAGAATGAAGAGCAGAGAGGTCGAGAGAGCTGGGTGACCGTAGGTCGTAGACGCAGGAAAAGGCGTACACACGTTACAGAGGCGGCATCACCTGAGGTGTCTGTGTCTAACAGGTTTCAGGTGCTTCCAGCTTTAGAGCCGGAAGGGACTGGGGAAGCAGGTGGGCCCTTGGGCACTGAGGAGCCCCCTCCCCCCAGAAAGAGGGAGGTTGTGGTAGTGGGGGATTCAATTATTAGGGGAGTAGACAGTTATGTGTGCACGCGTGATAGAGGGTCCCGTACGGTGTCTTGCCTGCCTGGTGCCCAGGTAGGAGACCTTCCAGATCGTGTGGACAAGCTTTTGGCCCCAGCTGGGGTGGATCCAGTTGTCGTGGTGCATGTTGGCACCAACGACATAGGCAAGGGTAGAAGGGCTGTTCTGCAGGATAAATTTATAGAAGTCGCCAATAAGCTTAGAAGCAGAACGTCCATGGTGGTATTTTCCAAAATACTCCCCGTGCCACGCGCAAGTGAGGCTAAGTTAGCTGAGATAAGGAGATTAAATGCGTGGCTAAAAGGATGGTGTAGGAAAGAGGGGTTTAGGTTTATGGGGCACTGGAGGACCTTCTGGAACAGGTGGGACCTGTTCAAGCTGGATGGGTTGCATCTGAACCGGAGGGGAACCAGTGTACTGGGAAGGCGTATTTGTAGAGTAGTTGAGGAATGTTTAAACTAGGGACTGGGGGGGCAGGGAGGTTAGTTAAGTATGTAACTGGGGGGAAACGGAAAGCCCAAAAAAATCATATTATAAGTAGGCACTGTAATAAGCCTACCCTTTGTTGTCTGTATTTAAACGCCAGGAGTATTAGGAATAAAATTCATGATTTAGAGGCTCTTATCTCATCGGACTCTTATGATATTATAGCAATAACTGAAACGTGGTTGAGTGATAAGGATGGACAAGAATATAATATGGATGGTTACACATTGTTCCGTAAAGACCGTATAGGTAAGAAGGGAGGTGGTGTTGCAGTATATGTAAAGGAAATCTTGCAGGCAAGGGAGCTTACTGATATAAGTAAAAGTACGGAAGCTATATGGGTAAAATTAGATGCTACAAACTCAAATAGCCTAATTGTCGGTGTTTGTTACAGAGCACCCAATGTAGCTGCTGAGGAAAGCAGATTGTTATACAGTGATATTAGGATTATGAGCAATAAAAATGATGTGGTAGTTATGGGTGATTTTAATCTACCGGGGATACAGCGGGACATTGTTGCTGGCTCTTCTGAAAATGAACTTGAGATGGTGGAATTAGTACAGGATTGTTTTTTTACTCAGTTTGTTAACACCCCTACCAGGGGAGATGCCATTCTTGATCTTGTTTTGTCTAATAACCAGGACAGGATTGGTAAATTAGATGTTTTAGAACCACTTGACAGTAGCGATCATAACATGGTTAAATTTGAGGTTAAGTTTAGTGCCCGAAGAGCAAAGTCCAAATCAAAAATATATAATGTTAGGAAGGCTAACTTCAATTGTATGAGATTAAAACTAGAAACCGTGAACTGGATGGAGTTAAATAACAAAACTGTTGAAGAGACATGGGAATTTTTTAAAAGCACATTATTGCAAGTACAAGAGGACTTCATACCTGTTTCTAGCAAGAATAAATCTAGGAAATTGCAACCTAGGTGGTTTAATAGGGACATAAAGTAAGGAGGAAAAGGGCTTTGTTCCAGAGATGGAAAATAACTGATGATGACATAATAAAGCAAGAGTATCTAAATCTACAGGCTGAATTAAAAAATGACATTAGACGAGCTAAAAGGAATGTCGAAAGGAAGATCGCATTGGAGGCTAAGGATGACGTTAAAAGTTTCTTCCAGTATTTTAACTCTAAAAGAGCTCTAAAAGCTGAAATTACTAATCTGCAGGATAGTAAGGGTCTTATAATTGAAAACGACATTGACATAGTAAATGAGTTCAATGATAGTTTTGCACGGGTATTCACTGTCGAGGACACTAGTAACTTACCAGTTCTTATTACTAATTCAACATCGTCTATAACTAATATATATATAACTGAAGCTGATGTTTTGCAAAGCCTAGCTAAGCTCAAAATAAATAAATCACAGGGCCCTGATGGCATCTTACCTATAGTGTTAAAAGAGATGAGGGATATTATTTGCCGACCCTTAACATTACTGTTTCAAAAATCCTTATCTGAAGGTGTGGTACCTTCTGATTGGAAGCATGCCAACATAACGCCCATTTTCAAAAAAGGGGATAGAAGTAATTTGTCAAACTATAGGCCAATCAGTCTAACTTGTATAACTGGTAAAGTTATGGAGGCTATAATCAAAGAGAAAATGGTAGATTACCTGGACTCAAATAACATTTTGAGGGATAGCCAGCATGGATTTAGGAGAGGTAGATCCTGTTTAACAAATCTGTTGGAGTTTTTTGAGGAAGCTACTCAGGAAGTTGATGATAAGAAGGCCTATGATGTCATCTATTTAGATTTCCAAAAGGCTTTTGATGTTGTTCCCCACAAGAGGCTCTCACTTAAACTCAAAGCGACAGGTATTTTAGGAACTGTAGCGACTTGGATTGATAACTGGTTAACGGATAGGAAGCAGCGAGTAGTTATAAGAGGCTCGATGTCACAGTGGGCCTGCGTTCATAGTGGGGTACCGCAGGGTTCAATTTTAGGACCACTTTTGTTCCTAATTTACATAAATGATATAGACACCAATATATACAGTAAACTGGTGAAATTTGCAGATGACACCAAGGTGGGTGGTGTAGCAGATACTGAACTAGCGGCTCAGCAGCTACAGCGGGATCTTAATTTAATTAGTGACTGGGCTGACACCTGGCAGATGAAATTTAACATAGACAAATGTAAGGTACTCCATGTAGGGAGCAGAAATATAAAGTACAGGTATTTTATGGGACCTACTGAAATAAAGGTAGCTGATTATGAGAAAGACCTTGGTGTGTATGTTGATGCTTCCATGTCTCATTCTCGCCAGTGTGGGGAAGCAATAAAAAAGGCCAATAGGATGTTGGGGTACATCTCCAGGTGTGTGGAGTTTAAGTCAAGGGAGGTAATGCTAAGATTATACAATTCCTTGGTGAGACCTCACCTAGAATATTGTGTACAGGTTTGGTCACCATATCTTAAAAAGGACATAGCGGCCTTAGAAAAGGTGCAGCGTAGGGCCACAAGAATGATTCCTGGTCTTAGAGGAATGTCATACGAGGAAAGGTTATTTGAGCTAAATCTGTTCAGCCTCAAGCAAAGGAGACTGAGGGGGGACATGATCCAGGTCTATAAGATTCTAACAGGTTTGGATGCTGTTCAACCGAATAGTTACTTCAGCATTAGTTCAAATACAAGAACTCGTGGCCATAGGTGGAAATTAGCGGGAGAACATTTCAAACTGGATTTAAGGAAGCACTTCTTTACACAGCGTGTAGTCAGAGTATGGAATAGTCTTCCTGATAACGTAGTGCAAGCTGAATCCTTGGGTTCCTTTAAATCAGAGCTAGATAAGATTTTAACAACTCTGAGCTATTAGTTAAGTTCTCCCCAAGCGAGCTCGATGGGCCGAATGGCCTCCTCTCGTTTGTATAGTTCTTATGTTCTTATGTTCTTAAGTCTGTAAGCTTGAAATTACAGATGTGCAAGTCTTCTCTTACTGTCACAAGTCAGCTACAAAGATCATATTACTGCAAAGCTACCAGAAACTGCTCCGAACATCCAGTTGTGATTAAGCTCAGTTCCTCACCTAATGGAGTCATGTTCGCTTTTGAGGGTCAACCAGCTTGATAAATGAGGCTTGTTAAAACAGAATCAAAGCAGTCAATCAAAAAAGAAGAAAATAAAAATTTGCAGAGACTGACCTACACTGGAGATGTTTCTACACGTCCGTAGTGGGGACAGCACAAAGCCCCTCCTCAGCATTAATGGCACTGGCCAAGATGCCTTTGAGTCTTGGCTGAAGTCCTTACTTGGACTCAAAGTAAATTTCTCATCTCCATTGTCATGCCTCCATAACCACAGATCTGTGTCTGGCCCAGCTACCTTTAAAGCCCTCATTTCCGAACCAGCTTCTTTGCTCTGACACATAAATCATAATCCTGCCATTTATGGTCAGTTCACTAAATAGAAAAAATACATAATTCATAGAAAAATTATAAATTATCTTGCTTGAATCAATCACAGTTTATATTTAAAAAATCAAAAACAGAATAAAGAAGCTGATGTCAATCATTGTAATGTAACTTTTTTATAAACTAGGGGGACATTCCTCAAAGCTGGATTATTTAAGACAAATGTAAGGGTTGTCCAATAGGAATGTCACTTACCTTTCCTCCTATTGGACAGATTTCACTTTTGGCAATTTTAAGCCCAATGTTAATACCATCACCAGCATTAGCACTGCCAGCTCAGATGCTAACACTGAGACCCGTGAGGAGCATCTATTCACAGCATCCAGGGGTAAACAGACCGAAAGCCACTAAAGCTAATGTGACATTATCGTAGAGGGTGTGATCAGAACAGAATGTGCAACCAAACAATCAGCTAATCAAGTCAGAGAAAACATCAAACCAAAGACTCTGCTGGTAGGTTACCAGAGTCACAAATGATCTTCTGATGTCATCTGATGCTGGCTCTCCCTCCTTGTTTATCCTCCTGGACATATCTGCAGCATTTGATACAGTTGACCATGACATCTTATTAAGATAGTGATATGGGTCTGCACCAGGGAGGTTGGAAAAGGGTCTAAGGCACAGGTGGAATTAACAGGGGCATGGTGGTCCAGGATGCTACTCGGATGGCTGTTGTAGTAGTCCACTGCTTCATGGACTGATGAGAAATGTGTGGAAAGATGCCGAAAGGCTGCTGCCAAGTATTCTGGGTTAATGTTTTTGGGGTTTCTAAAGCAGATATTGCGTTTAGTCTTGGAGAGGCTAGAAGGGGAAGTCAACTCCATAGAAATGACCTTGTGGTCGGAGACATCTAGGTCATACACCTGCAGGTTGGTGAGAGAAGCAGAATTTGTGATGACCAGGTCCAAGGTGTGCCCCCTGATGTGTGTAGGGACATTGACAAGTTGTTTTAAATTAAAGCAGTCGAGCAATTGAAGAAATTCAGCTGCAAAGCGACAAGTGGGGGTGTCAACATGGATGTTCATATCACCTAAAATGACAACATCGACAGAGGATGTGCAAAAAGTTGTGAGGTGATTAAACATCTCAGGGGTGAAAGATGAATTTGGATTTGGTGGTCGGTAAATGAGAAGAAACAGCAAGGAGAAAAGGGGGCTTACATTTAAATGCAAGGCATTCAAATGAAGAAAGTTCAGGTAGTGGTAACAGAGATAACTGCAACTCTCTGTGATGGATGACTGACAGACCACCACCACGACCTGTACTGCGGGTTTTCTGGAGGTAGCTATATTTTCGGGGACAGCTCTCATTCAGAGAGAAATTAGTGTCTGCTTGGTGCCTGGTCTCTGTAATGCACATAAAATCCAGACATTTGTCCATTATATGGTCATGTATAAGGCAATATTTGTTTATGATAGATTGAGCATTAAACGGTTCAATTTTGCTGCTGGATGAAGCAACAAATCTTTGCAGTGGTCATAGCAGAGTGGAATCCACTCCACGTTTTCCATCTGGCTCCGAGAGAGGTGTTGTCATAGAGATGCCCAAACTACTTATCCAGTAGGAGACACTGCTCTGATGACGTGTGTGAGGAGCGACAGCTCGCGTGGCCAATCAGAGAGCTGGGATGGTGGAATTTGTCTGTGAGTAGAGGAACTTTCTTCAGGAACTTCTGTGGATATAATGTGGTCGGCGAAGAAGTCCAAGTTGTTTAATCACGGTGGAATAAAAAACTGTTGAGATTCATTAGCTGGTCAGCAGACGAACTCAGCATAGCGGTAACAGCAGCGGCATGGAAGGAAAATGTACAGCAAATTGTTTTTTGCCGTGTGGCTGCTAGCCCAAAATACAACACAGACTTTCAGCTATACAGCCGTGATAGCGATGAGTGGAAACAAGCTTTCCCAGATGCAATTCTTAATGGCAAACCCAGCCAACACATCCATGTGGGGCCCGCAAGGGATGCACTTGGGCTGACATGGGAAACCCAAGTGGGGCCCAGTCAATTTTATCCGCAGTTTCCATGGTGGCCCCACATGGGTTAGCCCACATGGGCTAATGATGAGCCCTTGATGGGCTCCATATACACTGAAAAAAAGAACATGTTGGATTTACTTAATTCAATAGTGGACAGTGGTTGCACAGATGTTTTGCTTTGGCAGCAACTTGAACAACTGAGTTAAAGTATTAATCTTTATTAACTCTAATAATGTTTAATTTACAACATAGGGTAAGTCAAGTCAATGAGTCTCCACCTCCAAACATCTGGCCCGTTTTAATATGCGCACAAGTCATGAGGATCAGAAGAGCCAGCCCAGATTTACCCACCATCATGAGAAAGACTCTGACCAAAAAGGACCTTACAGCTTTTTCTTGTTTTATTTTGAAGTTTTGTTGGTTCAGTTCTGATTGTTCTTGGAGATTAGAAAGCTGTGGTTCTGGTGATTTTATCGCATATTGATGTTAAGTCAGAGGAAAAACTTTAGGAAGTGTACTGGGCATGTCTCCTGAGTGGTATATAGTTTAAAGGGATAGGCGTGTATTTGGCTGCTGGTCCTGCCCTTAGATGATTAACATATGCAGAAAGGTGTCAGGACATTTGTATTACCCTTTCTGTAGAGTTCCTGGAACTGCCTACTCCCCTGTAGACCAATAGTGCTGGGTGTATATTTGCATAGCATGATACAGTACTGTCTTTGAGTGAATAGAGTTTTTTTTTTTTAAACCACCACTATTGCGATGAATAGGGCAAGAGAATAAAAACCACAGAAATGGCTCGTGTGTGCTACCTGGTGACTAGACTAAATGGTTTTTGTCTCTATGGCTTAACTAGAGAATGCATGTTACTATGAAAAATCAGTTATTTTGTTTGTAGGCTCTCTAGAAAGGATATTTGTACCTCTACAAATGAGGTTTCAGTGGGGATGCACATAGATAAGTACTACAATACTCAGACAAATTAGCATACACAGATAACCCAGAACAACCAATAATAAAATGTGGTAAAGACTAAATATCAGTGCCATACCATCCTCAATCGTGGTGGGTTTCTAAAAATGAAGCTTAATGAAGATCTTAATATTAAATGAGCAAAGTGATTAGATTTGTTCTTCTATCCCAAGCTGTGGTCTAAAAGCAATAAGGCCACCACACATTATATATGCTTTAGCAGAAATACACTCCTTCGACCATTAAGATAGCTCTTACCTTTCCTCAACCCTTTTATACCAGAGATGGTTCTCAAGAAAGCTGGTTCTTCCATACCCTAACTGAAGACACGTTATTGATGCTTGAATAAATACATTTATAACAACAGCTTTTCAATACACTCCAACTTACATGAGCACAGTTCTTTGGGTATAAAGAGCTAAACTGGGGGAGGACTTACATAAAAAGAGAAAAGGCTATGTTGGTCTGAATCTTTCTCATGATGGTGGGTAAATCTGGGCTGGTTCTTCTGATCCTCATGACTTGTGCGCATATTAAAATGGGGCAGATGTTTGGAGGTGGAGACTCATTGACTTACCTTATGGTGTAAATTAAATACTATTAGAGTTAATAAAGATTAATACTTTAACTCAATTGTTCAAGTTGCTGCCAAAGCAAAACATCTGTGTGCAACCACTGTCCACTATTGAATTAAGTAAATCCAACATGTTCTTTTTTTCAGTGTATATGGAGCCCATCAAGGGCTCATCATTAGCCGAAGTGGGCTAACCCATGTGGGGCCACCATGAAAACTGTGGACAACATTGACTGGGCCCCACTTGGGTTTCCCATGTCAGCCCAAGTGCATCCCATGCGGGCCCCACATGGATGTGTTGGCTGGGAAACAAGCAGAATCCAAGCTGTCCAAATCAGGAATCAAAAAAGATATATCAGCCACGGTAGCAGTGGCAATGATACAGATCAAGGGAGTCTCCAGGCGATGCTGCACTAACAGCAACAGGTAGACAAACACAACTCAATAGCTCAAACGTGATTGAGCTATTGAGCTGTTACGTGGATAATAAAAAAGGCAAAAGGTTATTTAAAAAACTTGCCGTAAATGTATCCTTAAAAACTCGTTGTTATTTGGTTTGACTTGACTTGACTGGAATAGCAGCGAACAGACAACGCCAGCATCCTCATTAGAGAGAGTAATACAGAACGGGAAAAAGGAAGGAAATAAATTAAATAAAGAAAGCCAGATAACAATGGAGAAGAGGAACCAAAAACTCCGAAGTACGCAGAAAAAAATAAACTCCAAGGACACATGGCTTCCCAACCCCCTGTCAGAACTCAGTAGACACGAATTGGGGTCCATTATCCATCGTCATAGCCAGAGGAAGTCCCCATTGAGCAAAGAGGGTATCTAAAAAATCAGTGACTATCCGTGTTGTGACAGTGCCAGTGCACAGCAAACGTGCCAGTGTTAAATTAACACTGTATGGTGTCTATATGTGACCACACCATTCAGTGTTACCTTTAACACTTTTCAGTGTGCAGTGAGTGTTGTTTTTACAGTGTTAATATTTATTAACTCTTATAGTGTTCAATTACAACCTAGAGTGTTAGGACAACGTGTCTCCACCTCTTCCCAAATTGCAAGCCCATATGGGTGGCACACAAGTACAAAATGGGTGGCCCATATCTGCCCTATTTTAATGTGCACTCATTTGAACTCATTTGGGCATTCAGCTATTGTGTTTTACTAACCCACCATAATAAGAAAGACTTAGACCAATATAGCCATTTTTCTTTTTATGCAAGTTTTATTTTAGTTCAGCTCATAATAATCAAAAAACTGTGCTGAGAATTCTCTGTGGTATGAAAGTGCGTGAAATGTATAGCACCAAACACAGATTATGAAGCTAGACTCTGTTAGACTGCATCACATAATTATTTAGAAGGGCTGAAGGAGCGTATTTTCGCTGAAGCAGATATAATAGGTGGTGGTCTCATTGGTTTTGGACCACAACTTGCGATAGAACAAATCAAATCACTTTGCTCATTTAATATTAAGATTTTCATTAAGCTTAATTTTTAGAAACCCACCACAATCGAGGCTGGTATGGCACTGATATTAGTCTTTACCACATTTCGTTATCTGTATTTTTGAGTTGCCTGTTGTATGTTAATTGATGTGGGCAGTGTAGTTCTTCTCTGCATCCCTGACGTAATCTCAATTGTAAAGATACAAATGATCTTCCTGGAAAGAGCAGTCTTATAAAAGAAACAAAATGATTGGCTTTCCATAGCATTTTCCTCCCCACCTGCTCCTTGGCTGGAACGGAAGAGCCATTTCGGTGGTTTTTGTTCTCTTGCCTTATTCATCACAATCGCGGTGGATTAAAAAAAAAGATCTATTAAGTCAAAAACAGTACTGTGTTATGCTATGCAAAAATACATCCAGCACCATTGGTCTACAGGAGAGTGGGTGGTACCAGGAGCTGCACGGAAAAGGGTATCACAACTGTCCTGACACTTTTCCACATATGTTAATCATCCAAAAGCAGGACTGGCAGTCAAACACACTATACATACACCAATCTGGTGATACGTTCTGTACATCTCCAAGAATTTTTCCTGTGACGCAACAACAACACGCTCCCAGCTCTCTAATCTTCAAGATTTGTCAGAACCAAGTCAACAAAACTTTAATACAAAACAAAAAAAAAGCTGTAAGGTCCTTTTTGGTCAGAGTCTTTCTCATGATGGTGGGTAAATCTGGGATGGCTCTTCAGATCCTCATGATGTCTTGTTCGCATATTAAAATGGGGCAGATATGTGGAGGTGGAGACTCTTTGACAACACTCTAGCTTGTAAATTGAACACTATAAGAGTTAATAAATATTAACACTTTAAAAACAACGCTCACTGCACACTGAAAAGTGTTGAAGGTAACACTGAATGGTGCGGTCACATATAGACACCATGCAGTGTTAATTTAACACTGGCACATTTGCTGTGTGGAGACCACCTCAGGCCACTTAGAGTGTAGATCATACACCACAAGGAGGAACCGCTGGTGGTGCGGAACTCTATGTAGTTCCCCACAGACATCCAAATAGAGATGTTCCCAAGGATGAGCGGGCAGAGGGGGTGGCGCAGGTGGGCCCATTTTCCCGCTGATAAGGCAGGCTGTACAATCCCTAACCAGATTGTCATTCAAATTAGGTCTAATAGGATTTTTTAAATTTCACGTAAAGCTGTCAGTGAAATTGTATTTTATAGAGACACAGCAGCAGCATCAACAGAAAAAAATTGAGGAATTTAAAACGTGGATGCTTAGCCTGTATATTCTTTAGGCTATTAAGCCCACTGATTCCTTTATTTTAAGCCTATTTTGTGTGGAACTCCATTGCCAAACCTGTCCGTTGTTGCCTATATGTTGCTTAAAAATAAATATTTTCTGAGTGGCAATGTTGCCGTTGCTCATTTATCTTTTTGATATTAGGCTTCGGTTTAAGGTGACATTTGTTAGGCATGCAGATTATTTGTCCCTCTTTTAAATTGGAGCGAGCATTGAGCGATTTGACTGGAGCGGGAGGAAATTTTAGTGGAGTGAGGAGCGGTGTTGAGCGGAGCGGCTTAGTGCGAATTAGAGCGGGGAAGCAGGCGGAGTCAACAGCCTCGTGAGTGAGGAGTGGAAATTCTCACCGCTCCACTCCGCTCACATTCTCTTAATAATTTAGCCATACTAACCTGCTTAAATTGTGGGCGTAAATAAATGTCCGTATAGCACAGGAAAGCTGGCACACTGCCAAATGTTGCGTCTGTCATCTGAAGCCCTAGTGATTATTGCGCATGCGCGATATAATATCGATATGATATCGCCCAGCCCTAGTCCTAAACCATTAAATACATACATACATAGAGTCACGGGTGGGACAACTGATATAAAAAGTGTACAAACGCAATCTCTCCTCCGATATATTATAGGTTACCTTTCGTTATCTGTTGATGATTAACGTCTGAACTGCTGCTACAGACTGCAGCTTTCAGAATCTGACCGCACCAATCATCTGAAGACAGGATGCATGCGCGCAGCAAAAGTCCCCCGGTAGAAACGTTGCAGTGCAGGAAAGGTTCCGCATGGGATAAAAAAAAATGGTGATGACTGTGATGTGGTGCTTGGGATGGCAAATAGAGTGGCCAGGATTCACCGTGGGCTGGCTGTGCCCCCTCCCGGCCACCCCACAACTCTGCCCTTGTAGACTGGGTCCTTACCCAACCACCCCTCATACCTCCTGTCTCTCTCCTCATACTGGGAATGGACCCACTGCTGTCCTCACAGCCTACACTAGCCAGCAAGGAGTAGTTCCAGTGTTTGCCATTCCTGTTTTGACTTGACATGAGAGTGGATATATAAAAATATAAAATACCAAAAAAAAAGAGTAAGACAAAAGAATAGCATAATACCTGTCAGGGTCAGCCCCTGTGGTCCTACCGTGTCCTTTCCCCGTTTGACCAGCAGGCGTTGCTGGTCATCCCGTCCTTCATGTTAGTCTTTGTTCTCCCCTGTTACCTGTCTGGTCATGTGGCTCAATGTGTGGAGCATGTGGTTGTCTGTGTACCCTTCTGTCCTGTTTGAATCCCGCCGCCTCTGTTTTTGTATTTTGCTCCCTAGTGTTTCATTTGAGTTTCTTTAGTTCTTGTGTCTGATTTTGTAGTTGGTTTTGGTTTTTGTTCCTTGTGCCCCTGCTTGTGTCTTTACCTGTTTAATTCCCTAGTGTTGGTTTCTGTTTCCCTGTGTCCTTGGTTAGTTCTTAGTTTCCCTGTTTTTTAGTTCCTTTGAGTTTATTAGTTTCACCTGTGCCCTGTTTCCCTGGTCTTTGTTAATTAGTCTCACCTGTCCTGTGTTAGTCTCGTTACCCCTTTAGTATTTTAGTTCCTGCTTCTGTTTAGTTCCTGAGTGGTTCATTGTGTTGTTCGATGGTTCCGATGTTTGATGGTTTTGATATTTTCAGTGTTCTGTATAACTGTATTCGGTTTTTGTTATTTAGTCTTGTTTAATCACTTTCAGTTTTTGACCCCTCGTGGTCCTTTTGGTTTTGTGTTTGTAGTGTTTTCTGTTTTGTTTAAATAAACCCCATCTGTCTCGGAGCCGCCACTGGGTCGTCCACCCTTTTTTTGTGCCCGATGCCACATTTTCGCACTCAAGCCGCCTGTATCCATGACAAATACCGTGTGATTGGTGCAGATGTGCAAAGTAGTGTGTGCACACTTCACGTGTGCACAGACAGTCAACTGATGGTACAGATTTGTTAAACTGTGCAAAATCATGGGCATGGATTACACATTTATTTCTCACCAGGAGGCCTCCATAAAAAAAGTTCTTTTGCCACTTCCCAGCTGAATCCAGGGTGTTTCCTTCTCATTGTTGTCTAGTTAACTCTAGACCAGCATTTCGCAAACTATGGGCCGGGGACCGGTGCCGGTCCAGGAGAGGGTTCCTGCCAGTTCGCAGAGCCTCGCTTCTGCACCAATCAAAATCCAGTCAGATCAAGTCTGATCTCAGCGCTGCTATCACTGCGTGCCCCTCCCCACCCCCGACTTCACGGCCCGCCCCTTGTTTCAGCATTCTAGAATGTTCATCGTTCCCTCCCTTTGTCTCATTCACTCCAAACTTTTCAAAGACACACACGCATTACGAGAGCTGTCAATAAATCATGGCGTGTTCAAAGCAAGCGAGTCTGGATTCTTTCTTTCGGAAGCTTCCATCAAATGATGCCAACTTACAGGATGAGCCAGAGGCAAAAAAAGCATCGCCCATTTACTCGAAATTATGACATTTCATACATTAAATTCAGTTTTATTTCTAGCGATAGTTCCCCCCCGAAACCAATCTGTGTCATCTGCCAAGCTATGCTAAGCAACAAGGCTATGAAACCATCGAAATTATGCCGGAATTTGGAAACAAAATGTGCACATCTAAAAGATAAATCAGATGATTTCTTCAAAAGAAAACACGATGAATTGGCTACCCAAACCAAAGTGCTGAAAAGTAATTTAACAGACAATGAAAAACTTACAAAGGCATCATACATTCTGTCCCATCACATAGCTAAATGTCAGGAGCCATTCATGATTGGAGAGAAGCTAGTTTTCCCATTGTCAGTGCTTGGTCTGAGATGTTGGGTCCGGCTGCTGCAGCAAAGGTAAAGGAGATCCCGCTGTCAAACGACACCGTCTGTCGCTGAATTGACGACATGGCAGCAGACATCAAAATGCAAATCACAGAGAGGGCAAAAGCATCTGACTGGTTTGCTATTCAATTAGATGAGAGCACTGACATTTCAAACCTAACCACGCTTCTGGTGTACATCAGATATGTTCATGAGGGCCGGTTTCATGAGGATTTCTTGTTCTGTAAGGAGCTGCCAGGGACCACAACCGCTGGAGAAATATTTTATGTGCTGGATGGGTATATCACTGGGCATCGGTTGCTGTGGGGTTGTTGTGTCGGTGTCTGTACAGATGGGGCAGCGGCTATGACCGGTAGGCACAACAGAGTTATATCTCGGGTGAAAGCAGTTTCTCCATCAGTCCAAGCAATGCACTGCATTATCCATCGAGAGGTGCTTGCCTTTAAACGCTTGTCCACAAAACTGCATGAAGTTCTAAATCAAGTGCTCCAGTTCATGAATTTCATTATAACCAACCCAACAAATTCATGTCTATTTACTGCTCGGTGTGAGGAGATGGGTGCAGATAATGTTCATCTGCTTTTGCACTCCAAGGTTCGTTCGCTGTCACGGCGTAAAGTGATGAGCAGAGTATACGAGTTAAGACGTGAGATTGAGGTCTTTTTGACAAATAAACAATTCAGGGGGCAGTTGTTTATGCAGGGCCCTGCAGCCCCAAAGCCTGACATGACTGGTCCACAGGACAAATAAGTTTAAGAAACGCTGGTCTAGACGACCCTGAGAGGTGTAATCCTCTTGACACTGCTCATGCCTGAAGCATTGCCAGGCAGGGGAGAGTGCAGTGTTGGGGGGGACCACAGGGGGCGCTAACAAGCACCCAGGCAGGTACAGTCGTCCCCAGCTTTACCATAGGAGATCAGTCCACAGGACAAAGATGACTCTCCACCGCCTGTGGCAGTACTTACACTGGTCTGGATTCCACAGGGACCAGGAACCACAACCCCAAACCAGAAAAATTTGGGACGGTATGGAAAATGCAATTTAACAAAATGCAGTATTTCATGTTTTGTCTGGTCAACTTCATTTCATTTGATAAAATACATCTATTCCTGCATTTCAGGCCTGCAACACATTTAAAAATAGTAGGGATGGGGGCAATTAAAGGCTAGTAAGGAGATAAAAAAAAATTAAACAATGATGGGATTTCAAGCATATGATTTCAACAGGTGATTGTCATCATGATTTGGTATAAAAGCAGTTTCAACGAAAGGCTGGATCTTTGAGGAGTGAAGATGAGCAGAAGATCTGCAGTTTGTCAACACAGATAGAATGTCACAAAATTAGTGAAACTGAAAGAGAGAATTTTTATGTTTAAGAACAATGTTCCTCAAAGAAAAATTGGAGGAGGTTTGCATTTTTCTCTCACTACAGTGCATAATATCATTAAAGAATTCAAGGAATCTGGAGGAATTTCAGTATGTAAAGGGCAAGGGTGCAAGGCTAAGCTGAATCCTGCTGACGGGATGCTGTTTTTATATCTCTCATCTTTATGTGTACAATCTCATTATGGTGGGAGTCATTTTGTACTATTTCATTTAAACTATGTTGTCGAGGGATGCATTTGTGGAATTTGCTAACTACCTCAATGCATGATGGGTATGAGATCTGGAGGTTAAATTTCATCATCCGCAACTGGCATAGGCTCTAGGTGTGAATTTGTAAGGGTGGGGGGGAGGGCAATGTGTACAGTTCATCCATCACTGCTACATCTGGGTCTTAAAAATCAAGAAAAATTGTTAAATAAATCCTTGTCACCCTGTCAAAAAATGTACTTATGTAGATTTATACAATAAAGCTATGTTTCAAAACTTTTTAATAGTTGCATGTGTTTTATCTATTTCCACGAATAAGGCCTGTGGAACAGCATGAGATTCTGGGCCCAGCAGAAACATCAGTCGGGTCACTGATACTGCTGCATGTTCACACTGAGCAGGTGTATGACTTTATCTCACTTCTTGTGAATTCCCACAATAGATCTTACCATGGTCATGTCATAATGTTTTGTAATCTGTCATAAGGTGAAAGACCAACATAACACAGATTTACAGCATGAATGGAGGATCTCATTCGCTGTTGTGCACTTTGTGCTGTGGTGTGGCAACAATTTTACAAATTGTGCTGACCTAAAATCTAGCCCAAACCCAATTGGCTTGCCTGGTCTCTCTGGCTCCCTGCAGCTTCCGATGCTCCTTTGTGGTTCCTGGGTTAAAGGTCAGCATTTAAGGACATGGGGTGTTTATCAAGATGCGTACCTTACCATTCTTGTGTTCTTGCCTATCAGTTTTTTTTTATATAATAATAGCAGTAGTAATACAGTTAACTCAATCATAGTGAATGATGGGAAAAAAAAGGTATACATATTTATATACACGTACGGGCAGACATAAGGAGTAGGGGAAGTATTCACTATTGTGCTATTCAGTCAATGTGGTGTTGGAGTGTGAGTGGATGTGTTCCGTGCAGGGCTCTGAACCGGTTCAAGGAACGAAAGCGAAAAACGAAAACAAATGACATTGAACAGGAACAAAAACAAAAACGAAAACAAAATCAATTTTAATCGTTCTGAACAGAAACGGAAACAGAAATTCCAAATTAACCGGTTAATAACGGTATTTTTATCGTTCTCTTTATTATATCAATTTGGCAGACCAAAAACATGAATTCAAATTGTGTGCGCAAATGCGACGGTGACGCATACAACGTGAAATGCCCACGAAGCAGACGTCATAAGCAGAGCCCTTTCTAATGCGACGAGCTTAAGGTTACCAAGCACCTGGCTGTTTCATGTGTAAAGGTATGTTTAGGTTTAAGTTATTGTAGCCTAATTAAAACTTGTAGTTAAAATTACAAAAAATAATTACTGATTGTCTATTGTTTTTAGATGGGTCGCCATAAAGAAAATCCCTTTTGTCAATTTTTTTCATATGACAAATCGTCTGATAAATCGATCTGTAATATTGAACGATGCGGGGCAGAAATAGCTGGGAATCATGGCGGTAACCTGCAGAGACACATTCAACGTAAACATCCAACGAAATATGTTGATTCGACCAGCAATAAAAGGTCAGCAGCTGATGGACAAAGACAACAGGCCTACATGTTCAAATGTCTCCAGAATATTTGGTATATTATAATTTAAGTTGTTGATCTGTTGTGTTAAATGTTAAAAAAAATCTGTTGTTGTTTTATAATGCATTACGTTTTCTTTTACTTTTATGCATTAAATGTAAAATCATAACTATCTGGAGTTGTGTTTTGTTTGAGTGAAAATAGCCTATAATAGGCTATTATGCATATTAGGTAAGGAATAAGTCAACAGGTTTTTATCGCAGATTAAGCCGTGTGGTCAGGATGTTAAGCGGATGGTCTTGAAGGGGCTTATTTCGCTATAGTATTATCAAACAAGAAAATTGTTTTAAAAAAATTATTAGCGCATTTGTAAAGAGTTTCCAGGTGAAACTCGGTTTTAAAGACAAGAAGTTCAAATGACACGAACACGGAATTTGGTTTAATCATTTGTAAACATAATGCCAAACATGTTATTAAAAGGCACACACTATCTATCTATCGCGCCGTGTAATAAAATAACGTTTATTAACCGGTATTTTTTCTAGAAAACCGTTTTCGGAGCGTAATAACGTTTTGAGGAACGCAAGAACAGAAACGTTATAATATCGATTCTGCTCGGAGTGAACCGAATGGATTTTTTTTTCGTTTTTAAGCCCTGGTTCCGTGTAGGCTTAAAGAGTTCTATTATGGTTGAAGTGCTTCTATAAATGATTTCCAGGTTTCTATAAAAGTGTGTGTATTTTTCTGGCTTAATGCAGTTTGTTTTTCAAAAGAAATATATTCCCAGAGAAGATTTTTCCATAATTTGGTGCTTAATGAGGATTTAGATTTCCAGTTGAGTAAAATAGTTTTCTTGACTGTAATTAAAGAGATTAATAAAGGGTTTTTATAATTACTAGGGAGATCGATCTGTGTTGTGTCACCAAGCAAGCATGTTGGAAGTCCGCTGTTGTGAAAGGCTGATTAAGTTAAATAGTCTTCTCATACTGTCAGATGAATGTCTATTCTTTATGAATCCTGTCTGATCGAGATGTATTAGCATTGGAGTTACTGTTTCAATTCTTATGGCTAGAGCTTTTGTAATGATTTTCAGGTCTGAATTGATTAGTGAAAGAGGGCAATAGCTAGAGGGGTTGGTTGGATCTTTGTTGGGTTTTAGAATTAATGATATTCCTGCTGTATTTATATATGTGGGGATTAATGAAGTATTCTTGATCTCTGTTACTACTCTATAAAATAATGGTGAATGAATATCCCAAAAATGTTTGTAGAACTCAGGTGGAAATCCATCAGGGCCGGGTGATTTGTTCTTTGGCATTTGATGGTGTGCTTTTTTAAGTTAATCTAGAGATAGCTGAGAATCGATTGTATTTGATATTTCTCGGGATAGTGAGGGTAGACCTATTTTTTCTAAAAATGACTGTATCTCTATTAAATTGGGATTAAGATCAGAAGTGTAAAAATTCTGAAAACATTGTTAATTTCAGAAGGATCTTGTGTTATTTTCCCTGTTGAATCTATTATTGACGTAATTCTTGCCTTCTCTTTTTTAAACTGTAATTGGTTTGCCAGATATCTGCTTATTTTTTTTACTATATTCAAAATGTTCATACTTAAGTTGTTTAATTAAGAATTGGGTTCTTTTATGTAATATTTCTTCAAGCTGTGCTTTAATATTATTAATTTCGTTCAGGATGTTTTCTTGGGAATTGTTTGAATATGACTCTGTTAGGGATTTAAGTTTCCGTTCTAGGTCATTTTCTAAATTTCTGTTGCCTATGAGTTTGACGTCATCTTCCTTTGTCAAAGTACTGTTCCGGTATTAAAAAATCCCCAAAGGTTGTTCTTGCCCAGTCCCATACATCCAGGATGCACTGGTTGCAACCTCACCAAACGAGAGCAATCCCATGATTCATTGCATCCCAAGGTCGTTCTTAGGAGACAAGTTAGCAACACTCTTGCCAAGAACACATGTAATTTCTTTGCATTCTTGGAATTAATAAACACCCATGAATTCCTGAGCTGGAGCTGCTGCAGTGCTCAGACCTTCAGAAGACACACACTACTCCTCTGCAGTGCTCAGACCTTCATAGGACACACCCTGTTCCTCTGCAGTGTTTCCCCACTTCAACACGTAGCTGTTGGGAGATGAAGCCACTTTACCTACCAGTCTGTAAAAACACTGGTATCCTTTACGAGCATTTTTATTCTGTTTATGGTACATGTTTGGGCATGATTACCCTGCCTATATGCTGTGCAGAACAGGCATTCTAACATTTGTATCACATTTATAACCCTGAACAATGTGCCTTCATACACTGGAATGGCCTCAGTCATAACAGGCCTCTAATGGTGAAGGTGAACGTGTTAAAGGCTAAAGTACGGTGGCCCTGAGCGTCAAAACACAACGGCATTTCACAAAACACAATGGCAATTCAGAAATCACTTCAACATTAAGCGAAAACAGAAAAGGTAGGTACTTATCGAATGCCATGGTCTTGCCACTGACTGGATGCTGAGTATAGGCCTATCTATCACAAAAAAGACTATAAAGTTGTAATCTAATGGTTCTAAGTCACAGGTAAAACGAATTGTCAGTGGTGGGAAAAGTACTACATTTGCATACTCTGGACAGACACAGATACCACACCAAAATAAAACTCATCCATACTATACTACGATTCAAGTAAAAGTCAAATTTACCTGGTTTTAAAAGTACTTAAGTATAAAAACTAAAGAAGCACTAAAAATTACAAATTTAAATTTAGCATTCACCTGCCCTGACTGTCACTCTCCAAATATAGCATTGTAAGTTACAATGCACCACAATAAGGAAATAAGCAGATATTTTCTTTTTTGTCAGAAAAAGTGGTGAAACTGGTCAAGCTTGAAGGTGCAGATTAGTGGAATGACGTTACATCATTTTTTAATCTGTGAAAAATGAAAGGTGGATATACAGGTCAAATTCAGAATTATAAAGTGTTGTGGGCCCGTACCTTAAGACCTTTTAGAAGTGGTGAATGAGCTGATGAAATTCCTCATCCTCCACGAAAAATTACTGATCACCTAATGTGATCATCACCATTATTCATTAGTCGTGTCGCTAACACTTTACAATGAGGGTACATGTAACAGCATTAATTCATACATGAATTCATGAATTATAATTGGTTACGCTTTACATGAACTGCACCTTCATAATGGCTTTACAATGCATTTTTACAACATTCAGTGCATCTTCATAATGCATTCATAAGCAGCATGAAAGTATACCTTAACATCCTAACATATCTTAACAGCTAAGATATACATTAATAACAAACATTATATGATAATACATGACAATATCGATTAGTGTTATTTTGGCACTCGAGTATCAATACATTACCCACCCCCAAGACCATCAACCAAGAGTCAAAGCTAATTCACCTTGGTGGCGAGCAGACTGACATACTGTAATACTAGTCTTAACTATTACACACAAACCAGAAAAGAAATGCAGCAATATGTCTGTGAAGCAATGTATTTATTGCAATGTACTGGGGGAGGTGTGTAGCTCAGTGGGTTATGCCTCTGTGATCAGAAGGTTGTTGGTTTGAGCCTGGCCTCAGCACATTTACAGCTCCTTGAGCAAGACCCCCAGATCCCTGGGGGGCTGCCCTTTGCTGCCAGCTTGCTCTCACCTACAGAGAACAAGTTGGGGGAGGTATAATGAGAATTTCCCCATGGGGATCAATAAAATAGTACTCTGTGACTCTTTATACTCAACTGGTTGATTGAAACAAAATCTTGGTCTGGATTTGTACTCTCTGGACCTGAAATCTCCACCTCTGGTCATTGTGCCTAAGACTAAAGGTGACATCTGACTGTGATGTAGACATGCGTCAGGCAACCCAGGCCACAATCAGAGAACGGTACTTGATCCACACAAAAAAGTTACTTCAAGGGATAAATGGATCAGCTATATTTATATATTTAGTAAGCTTGATCTGAAATGCGGTTACTATCAGCTACAGCTGACTCTTGATCTGAAAACTAATTTTGCAGTGCATAGGAGAGAGTACTGCTAGTGAGCAGAACAGCCAATGAACTAGCAGGGATTGAAGGTGTTGAGAATATTTTAATCGACATCATCATACACGCAGACAACTAAGACACATCACAAATGCCTGCATACAATGATAAAAAGTTTGTGAGAGTGTGGTCTGACTCTGAATGCAGAGTAGTGCCAATTTAGCATGAATACATTAATCTGCATGGGCATTTGTTGCCACAGAAGGGAACAGAACCAACAAAAGAGTGTGAAACCTGTGTAGGAAACCAGAGAGTCAGGAAACGAGGAGAGGAGCTTTTCAGGTCTCATGAGTTATAGCTGTAGATAGATCCCTCAGTTTGTGAGCATATCAGAGCATTACGATATCTGATAAGGAAGAACATACCATTTATGTTTGCAGCAGAGCAGAAACAGGTATGCTAATAGATAAATTATCAGAAACCAGTCTGTTTGCATATTTTGAAACTAATGCACTGGTAATAGCAGATGCAAGTCCTGTAGGTGTATGATCAGTCCTGGATCGGGAACAGAAAGAAGCCATGGTATCTGTTTGCTAGGTAAGTTGTAGCTTGACAGAAAGAGAGTGCAGACATTCACGACAGAGAAAGGAGCCCTAGCACTGGTATAGGTCCGTTAAAGACTGTGTCCGTACCGATACACCAGAAAGTTTGACTTGCTGATGGATCACAAACCGTCAGAAGTTATAAAAACTTGTGCACACAGAGAAATTAATTTTGAGAGTACACCCCTATGACTTGATGGTAGTACACATTCCAGGAGGCCAGAATTCTGAAGATCCACTGTCACAGTTATTAGCCCAACACATTAGCCCTGATGAACCACCCTGATGAATTCAGGGATCTGATGAAAATGTGAGGTTCTTAGCTGTTTGTACAGATCCTACTGTCTACCCTCAATGCATTGAGGACTAGAGAAGTGACCCTGAGCTGAGTGAGTTCAGTAAGGCTGTTCAAAAAGGGGCATTTGAGAAATGTAAATTTTATGCTACAGTAGCTAGAGAATTGTGTACCATACACTCAAAAAAATATTTAGGCCTAATATTTAGGATTTATGTAATTTAATTGCATATAAAATTTCCATGCATTTGGATTACATAGTTTTAAAGAAAGCAAATTAATAAACGTAATATAATGTGTATTCATCAGTTTAATATAAATAAAACAATTACGAATGAGATTTATGTAATTGTGTTAATATGTCCAATGTTTTTTAAATAGATAACTAAGCTTATGCATTTACAATACATACAATTTGTTTTAAATTCATATGAACCATATTTATGTATAAATTTTTAATAAAGATTACATAAAACTCATTAATAAATTCAAAATGTTTAAAATGCATTTATAGAAATTATATTTATGCAATTCTCCCAATGGATCAAATGTAAAAAAAGACAACTGTTTCACATTTTAACCATTTATTGATATTGAAATGCATGTAATACTACACAGCAAATGTGCCAGTGTTAAATTAGCACTGCATGGTGTCTATATGGGTCCACACCATTCAGTGTTACCTTTAACACTTTACAGTGTGCAGTGAGTGTTCTTTTTACAGTATTAATCTTTATTAACTGTAATAGTGTTCAATTTACACCATAGGGTAAATCAATGAGTCTCCACCTCCACATATCTGACCCATTTTAATATGCGCACAAGTCAGGAGGATCAGAAGAGACAGCCCAGATTTACCCACCATCATGAGAAAGACTTTGACCAACATAGCCTTTTCTCTTTTGATGCTAGTTTTATTTCAGTTCAGTTTTTATACCCAAAGAACTGTGTTCATGTAAGTTAGAAGACATTAAAAAGTTGTTGTTATAAATGTATTTATTCAAGCATCAATGAGGTGTTTACAGTTATGGTAAGAAAGATAAATGGGCTGAGAAAAGGTGAGAGCATCTTAATGTGTGAAGGAGTGTATTTCTGCTAAAGCATATATAATGTGTGGTGGCCGAAATGCGTTTAGACCACAACTTGGGATAGAAGAACAAATCAAATCACTTTGCTCATTTAATATTCAGATTTTCATTAAGCTTAATTTTTAGAAACCCACCACGATTGAGGATGGTATGGCACTGATATTAGTCTTTAGCACATTTCTGTTATTAGTTCTTCTGGGTTGCCTGTGTATCTTTGTTTGTCTGAGTAGTGTATTTCTTGTTTATGTGCATCCCCACAGAAACCTCAACTGTAGAGGTACATATGTCCTTTCTAGAAAGCCTAGACTTAGAAGAGAAATAAAATAACTGGTTTTTCATAGTAACATGCCTTCTCTAGATAAGCCATAGAAGCTAAACTATATAGCCTAGTCGCACAAAAGCCATTTTTTGTTCTCTTGCCCTATTCATCACAATCACGGTGAATAATAAAAAAAAAAAACTCAAGTCAAAGACAGTACCGTATCATGTTATGCAAATACATCATCCAAGGGCAGGACCAGCCATCAAATACAACCATATTCTTACAAAACAAATACCACTCAGGAGATGTGCCCAATACATCTACAAGAGTTCTTCTTCAGCCTTGATGTTAACATGTTACAAAAACACACATCTGGGGCAGAAAAAGCCATCAAGAGCATAGCTTGTGACTCTCCAACAACAGTCAGAAATGAGCCAGCAAAGTTTCAATACAAAATAAGAAAAAGTTGTAAGGTCCTTTTTGGTCAGAGTCTTTCTCATGATGGTGGGTAAATCTGGGATGGCTCTTCTGATCCTCATGACTTGTGTGCATATTAAAATGGGTCAGATATGTGGAGGTGGAGACTCATTGATTTACCCTATGGTGTAAATTGAACACTATTACAGTTAATAAAGATTAATATTGTAAAAAGAACACTCACTGCACACTGTAAAGTGTTAAAGGTAACTCTGAATGGTGTGGACCCATATAGACACCATGCAGTGCTAATTTAACACTGGCACATTTGCTGTGTAGTTTTACATGCATTTCAGTATCAATAAATGGTTAAAATGTGAAACAGTTGTCTTTTTTTACATTTGATCCATTGGGAGAATTGCATAAATATAATTTCAGAATCAGAATCAGAATCAGAAAAACTTTATTTATCCCGGAGGAAATTGCTCATGTTACTACAGACGGTCACACATAGACACAGGACAAGAACATAAAAGAAAAGAATATCAGATATAAGAATAAGAACTACAAATAAATTCTATAAATGCATTTTAAACATTTTGAATTTATTAATGAGTTTTATGTAATCTTTATTAAAAATGTATACATAAATCTGGTTCATATGAATTTAAAATAAATTGTATATATTGTAAATGCATAAGCTTAGTTATTATCTATTTAAAAAACATTGGACATATTAACACAATTACATAAATCTCATTCGTAATTGTTTTATTTATATTAAACTGATGAAAACACATTATATTACGTTTATTAATTTGCTTTCTTTAAAACTATGTAATCCAAATGCATGGAAATTTTATATGCAATTAAATTACATAAATCCTAAATATTAGGCCTAAATATTTTTTTGAGTGTAGGGTACCTATTGCTTTGAGAAATGTGTATTGTGCTACCACAAGCCTTACGAGCTCATGCAAGCGCATTGTCACACGAAGGATATTTAGGAATAGTTGGTACGAAACAACACCTGCTAATCAAAGTTTGGAGGCCAGGAATAGATAAAGCTGTTGAAAATTACTGCAAGACATGTCATGGTTGTCAGATCGTACCTAGACCTGATGTACCAGAACCATTAAGACCTACAACATTACCTGATGGACCCTGGCAAGATGCAGCAATAAACTATTGCTATATGACCCTTGCCAACTAACCATTCTATACTGCTGGTGGTGATAGACTACTACAGTCGCTACTATGAGTATGAGATTCTAACTTCGTACCCTTTTTTAGTTTTGACCCCTTGTGGTCCTTTTTGTTTTTGTAGTGTTCCTCTGTGTTTTCAGTTCTGTTTATAAACCCTGTTCGTCCTGTGATCCACCAGTGGGTCGTCCACCTCCTTTCTCTGACTGTATGATGTCCCGCCCTCGTGCTAGAACTTCCTGAGGCCCTGACAGTGTGGCGAACATGAACAAATAAAGGGACCCAATACAGGTTGGGGAAAAAAGTCAAATAAAGATAAACTCCTGGGAGCTCATTCTGTATTGAAATTATTACACAAAATTTGAAAAACATACAGTATGAGAAGAAAAAAAAATTGCAAATATCAAATGAATACAATTCTATCATTTTTTAAAGCTTTTTTTTTTGCTTTTGCTTTTATGTTTCTGGCTATAGGAAGGTTTTAACTGATGTCACACTGTACCACACACACCAAGCAAAGACCATCCCAATGGGAAATGTTGGTGCATTTCCCATTGGGTGCAAGATACTCCCTGTATGCTGTATCTTCTCTTTTCAGCGTTCGACAAAGTCCAGTGTGTGGTTTTCGGCTGCAACATCAACAGTGTTTGAGACAAAGGTAAAGGATTCTTTAGGATTTGCAAAATTGTAAAAAATACAGAGGAGGAGAGATGAAGATTAATCTAGCCAGTGCCGACAGCAATGACCACACAGCAGCTCAAGACCGGGTCTTACTGCAAAGAACCTTAACAGAGAAACCTGAAGAGTGAAATGCACAAAGAAACAGGTGCTCAGACAGTCCCTTCAGCCAAATGCTTGTGCTGACACCATGGAGATCCCACTGACTTATCATATAGGTGCAAATATATCAAATGTCCTGCCCTGAAGTTGTTACTACACTCTAAAAAAAGAATGTATTGGGTCTACTCAAAAAGGTGTGCTAACTATTTGCATGGATCTTTTTAAGTTGTCCCAACTTCAGTATTATTAAGTAATTGTTACTAAACTATCATTATTACACCAACAGAAATCATTAAATACACTAAAAGCTATATTAAGTTAAATCTACTCGATATTCAGTGGGCACTATTTGAATTTTCATATTGGTTGTACTTAATGCATGTGTTAGTTACACCATTAAATCAAGTACAATAAACATGTTTTTCCTTCTATATCCAAAAGCTAAACTAAGTAATACCTACTTAATATTAATTCAATATTCATTGAAATATTGTTACCTCATCATTCAAATAAAGTTGCTCTACCTTAATTTTTTTGTTGTTTTCTACTCAGAAATGTCCATGCAAATAGTTAACACACTTTATTTAGTATTAGTACCTTGTTTTACATAAGTCAGGGGAAATAAAAAACAAGAACCGCATTTCACAATTCAACATTTTAATAAATGTTAAATAGTAACCATTACTTTATTAATCCCCATGGTGAAATTGTCTTTTGTGTCTCCCTGAACTTGCTCTTTGCAAGTAAGTTGTCTGTGAAGAGCAGCCACTCATGGCGGCACCCAGGGATTTGGGGGTTAAGGGCCTTACTGAAGGACCCATAGACACTCTGAAGCTGGGTTTGAACTGATGACCTTGGGATTACAGGCACATAGGCTTAGCCCACTGAGCCACACAGAAGACATGGTTCCAGGTGTTTGAGTACAAGAATTTTTATAAATAAATTACAAATATCAACTCTAAACACAAAAAGCATACAATAGGTATTCTAGACATCCAGAAATTGTGCAAATGTTGCAAAAGCAGTCAAGTAGAAAACAATTTGAATAGTGGAATGTAATTGTGTGCATTATATGTGTGTATGATCAGCAGGGTTTAAATATGAGTACAGTCAATCTATTTCAATAGATCTATATTGTACAGTACAATACTATATACAGTACTATACACTATATACAATATCTATACAGTATCTAAGTAGTATTTCATTTGTAAAATGCAACTAGAAACCCCTTGTCTCATGCTGTCTTGCCATGCTTCCCCGAAGATAATACTTGTCAAATTGGAATGAGTGTCTTCTGTTCAAGTAATTTAGCTGTGGAGCTTAATGAAAAATGGCGGGACCACAATTCGCATCAGTTAGCATAGCACCGCGGTAGCAGACCATAGCTGCTCTGGGTAAAATTGTTCTAAACATGTTACACAGCAAATGTGCCAGTGTTAAATTAACACTGCATGGTGTTTATGTGGGTCCACACCATTCAGTGTTACCTATAATACTTTACAGTGTGCAGTGAGTGTTGTTTTTACAGTGATAATATTTATTAACTCATACAGTGTTCAATTGACAACCTAGAGTGTTAATTCACCAGCTCCACATATCAGCCCCATTTTAATATGCACACAAGAAGTCATAAGGATCAGAAGAGCCACCCCAGATTTACCCACCATCATGTATTGCAGCATGTTGCCTTGAATTTTTGAGTTGGCTGAACATTATTTTTTACAGTGTAGGTTAATCTAACTTGTATTAGTGTTGCCTTAACTCTTAAGTCAAAGTTAGCTGAACCTCTGTCTATAGGTAATTTGTTGAACTTTTGTAACTGAGTTGACTTAACTCAAAAATGTATTGCAGCATGTTGCCTTGAATTTTTGAGTTGGCTGAACATTTTTTTTTTTACTACGAAGTGGGGTTACTGGCTTATTGGGGTCTTGTTGGATTTAAGGTACCACAGTTTAAATGGACTTCATATTCGTTCACTTACATTTTTACATGTTGAGCTGGCAGCATGGCACAACGCCTGGAACCCACACGAGGTGGCAGTACATCTGGCCTTGGCACTGGAGAGTGACGCGCTTCAGGTTCTGTTGGACCTGCCCATCGCGGAATAGCGAAACCGTGACCAACTGATAGCGGCTCTGCGGCAGAGGTTCGGCCAGCGGCAGAGTGCTGAGGTGGCTCGCGAAGCATTGACGAGTTGCCGGAAGAGACCTGGGGAGCGATGGCAGGGGACCTGCTGACTGCTGCCAGGGACGGTTACCCCCAGTTCCCACCGGAGGCACATGAGCAGTTGGCGCTCCACGCCTTTGTAAAGCCGGTGACTCCTGAGCAGCTACAGCAGCATGTCAGACTGCAGGCCCCCATCACGTTGGCAGCAGCTTTACAAGAGACCGAGAGAGCCGAAGGTATTCTGTCGGCGAAGGTGGCAGCGGCATCAATGAGGCAGCAGCGACTTCCGGTCAGGGGCTGTGATGAGGAGGTGATGGCAGAGCAGGTGGAGGCGAGGCAGGCGAGGGCCCAATCAGTTGCAAGGAGACCGGAAAGGCGAGTCTGTTTTCGATGTGGCCTCATTGGACACCTCGCTTGGAATTGCCCTGCACCGACGCCACTGAGTCTACAAGAAGAGCAGGCGGGAAACGCCATGGGGGCTGCGAAGTGAGGAGTGCGCCTCCCTCCCCCTCCAAAGGAGACAACCACACAGCAGAGAGTGGGCCGTCTGGGGAAGACGGAGGGTCTATACATGTTGTGTTGGTTAGACAGCGTTTGCTGCAAGGCCCTCGTGGATACAGGATCAACGGTCACGCTGGTCCGGCCGTCCGCCTCGTGACGGTCACCGGGGCTCCCGTAGCCATACGGGGCAGGACGATGGTGGAGATCAGCATAGGTGGGGTGACCCTTCAGCAGGAGGTGTGGTTAGCGGACATCACTGATGACTGCATTGTGGGGATGGACTTGCAGTCACGCTGGGGCGCAACGGTGGATGTGTCGGAAGGTGAGCTGCGGCTCGGGGTGTGCACTGTCTCCCTCTGCCGTGGCAGGACCAACGAACCGCTGTCCTAACCCCGGGCGATGATGGCTACACCCCGGAGCGAGCCTTCAGAGGAGACTTGGAAGGCAGTCCGTGAGCTTGTGGCACGCGAAGGAGCAGGGCTAACTGAGGGGCAGCGCCAGCTGTTGCAGACGGTGCTTGGGGAGAATGTGGATTTGTTCGCAGCCTCTGACCTGGATTGTACCCGAACCTCCCTCGTCTGATATCACATAGACACAGGAAGCGCTACCCCGATCCGACTGCGGCCTCACCGCCTGGCCCTGGCTAAGAGGGAAATCGCAGAACAAAAAGTAAGGGAAATGGCTACCGCCGGTGTGATCTCTCCCTCCAACAGTCCGTGGGCAGCACCGGCCATGCTGGCGAAAAAGAAAGATGGGAGCTGCCGTTTCTGTGTTGACTACTTTCGTCTAAATGACGTTACCCGCAAGGACTCCTATCCCTTGCCGCAAGTTGACGACGCACTGGATTCGATCTCCAGGTTGGCGTGGTTCACGTCCCTGGATCTTCGGAGCGGCTACTGGCAGGTTGAGATGGAGAAAGACTCCAAGGCCAAGACCGCTTTCTCTGTGGGACAGGGACTGTGGCAGTTCAATGTCATGCCCTTCGGGCTCTGTAATAGCCCAGCCACCTTCGAGAGCCTGATGGAGCAGGTCCTGGCAGACATCCCCCGAAGCCAGTGCGTGGTGTACCTGGACGACATACTGGTACACGCAGCGACCTACCATCAGGCGCTAGAGAACCTGAGAACCGTGTTGGGGGCTATTAGGCGGTCGGGACTACGCCTCAACCCTAGGAAGTGTACATTCCTAAGGAGGGAAACCAAATTCCTGGGGCATGTGGTCAGTGGGCAGGGCGTAGCAACAGTGCAGCAGTGCGAGGTTGGCCCACTCCGGCCAATACTAAGGAGGTTTGGAGTTTTCTAGGGCTGGCCTCGTACTACTGCCGATTTGTGAAGGGCTTTGCTGCGATCGCACGGCCAATCCACCACCTGACAGAGCTGGGACGACAGTTCGAGTGGACGGAGGAGTGCGACGCGGCCTTCCGACAGCTCCAGGAGGCACTGGGAGAGGTCCCGGTGCTCATGTGTCCAGATTCAACCCTACCCTTCATCTTGGACACTGACGCCAGCTACGAGGGGATCGGAGCTGTCCTCTCACAACCAACGGAAGGCGAGCGAGCGAGTGGTCGCGTACAATAGCCGGGCCAATAGTTGACCAGAGCACAATTACTGTGTCATCCGGAAGGTAGGGCTGCACGATATTGGGAAAAAATTACATTGCGATATATTTTTTCCCTGCGATATATATTGTGATGTGTACAAATTTATTTATGTTCATCAGGTGTTTTGAACTGCTTAAAAATCAAATAATAATTCAAGAATAATTGGGAAAATTTTGTAAGCATTTTCAAAGAATAAAAAAATGTAAAAGTATAATCAAAACCCTGAAATAAAATACTTTTTTAAGCATATTTTTGGGTTGTTTCATAAACAGTTTGACTCACCTTATTCACTGTCAATTCAGGCAAATCAAGGCTCTAATATGTTATGAAATTAATAATGAATGTTGCTTTTACCCTGATGAAAGGGAACTCATTTTGTGAATGAAAAGAGGACACTTCAGTATCACATTAAGGAATTAACATGAGTGACAAAATAAGTAATTTAACATTTTATTCAACAACTTCTTTTTTGAAAACAGATTAGTAAATATATTTTGTCACAAAATTTGAAAAAAAAAAACAAAACAGAGTGGTAACAAATAAATTGTAATAAGCTAAACTTAACTTGTTGTAATGACAATAACAAGTGTTGTTAACAATAATTATCTTACAATAAATAAAATAATATGTCAGAAGATTCTTTTTTTTTAGTTTTGCATACTTTGTTTAGCCAAAGTAAAACAAGTGTTGGTCATCAGCTAACAAAAAAGATTAAATTAAACTTTTCAACAACTCTATAAAAAAATTTGGTTTCTTTCTTAGAGCTGTTGCATAAAGTAAATATAAATATTCAAATACACCAATTTGGTGCTTCTGTATGCATTAACTTACTCAATGAAGCTTACAGGTTTTTAGCTAAGAACACCAGTCTATCCACTATTGCAGGCTTGAGACTTGAACGCTGACAGGTGATTATGTTGCCGCTTGCACTGAAAACCCTCCCTGATGGGGAACTTGTTACAGGAATAGATAGATATTTGCGGGCAAGCTTGGCAAGATGTGGAAAGCTTACTTTGTGCGTTTTCCACCATGCAAGTGGATCTTGCTCTTTGTCTATAGAAGGTGTCAGTAGGTAAGTGCTTAATTCTGCTTCCACAGCATCTTTAATGGTCACAGACGAATCACTCATTGCTGCAGCTCCACTCTGTTTAAAGAAACTTCCCAAGGACTTTTTGGCTTTTTTTGCTTGAGATGTTTCAGCAACTTCATGCTCTACCTCAAAGCTGCAGCTGGTGACCTCCTTCTGGCATTCCATTACCTCTGTTGCAATTCTGGCCTTTACTCTGGGTTTGTTGTCTGCACTAATGTAGTCCATCTTGAATCGGGGGTCCAAACAAGAAGCCACA
The DNA here is from genome assembly GCF_048594095.1 of Paramormyrops kingsleyae. Taxonomy (NCBI): domain Eukaryota; kingdom Metazoa; phylum Chordata; class Actinopteri; order Osteoglossiformes; family Mormyridae; genus Paramormyrops; species Paramormyrops kingsleyae. The sequence goes on along the minus strand of NC_132800.1, from coordinate 47,302,230 downwards.
TCTAGCAGCTCCTGAGTAGCATCATCTTTATACACTCACCTAAAGGATTATTAGGAACACCACACTAATACGGTGTTTGACCCCCTTTCGCCTTCAGAACTGCCTTAATTCTACGTGGCATTGATTCAACAAGGTGCTGAAAGCATTCTTTAGAAATGTTGGCCCATATTGATAGGATAGCATCTTGCAGTTGATGGAGATTTGTGGGATGCACATCCAGGGCACGAAGCTCCCGTTCCACCACATCCCAAAGATGCTCTATTGGGTTGAGATCTGGTGACTTTGGGGGCCATTGTAGTACAGTGAACTCATTGTCATGTTCAAGAAGCCAATTTGAAATGATTCGAGCTTTGTGACATGGTGCATTATCCTGCTGGAAGTAGCCATCAGAGGATGGGTACATGGTGGTCATAAAGGGATGGACATGGTCAGAAACAATGCTCAGGTAGGCCGTGGCATTTAAACGATGCCCAATTGGCACTAAGGGGCCTAAAGTGTGCCAAGAAAACATCCCCCACACCATTACACCACCACCACCAGCCTGCACAGTGGTAACAAGGCATGATGGATCCATGTTCTCATTCTGTTTACGCCAAATTCTGACTGAACATTTGAATGTCTCAACAGAAATCGAGACTCATCAGACCAGGCAACATTTTTCCAGTCTTCAACTGTCCAATTTTGGTGAGCTTGTGCAAATTGTAGCCTCTTTTTCCTATTTGTAGTGGAGATGAGTGGTACCCGGTGGGGTCTTCTGCTGTTGTAGCCCATCCGCCTCAAGGTTGTGCGTGTTGTGGCTTCACAAATGCTTTGTTGCATACCTCGGTTGTAACGAGTGGTTATTTCAGTCAAAGTTGCTCTTCTATCAGCTTGAATCAGTCGGCCCATTCTCCTCTGACCTCTAGCATCAACAAGGCATTTTCGCCCACAGGACTGCCGCATACTGGATGTTTTTCCCTTTGCACACCATTCTTTGTAAACCCTAGAAATGGTTGTGCGTGAAAATCCCAGTAACTGAGCAGATTGTGAAATACTCAGACTGGCCCATCTGGCACCAAAAACCATGCCACGCTCAAAATTGCTTAAATCACCTTTCTTTCCCATTCTGACATTCAGTTTGGAGCTCAGGAGATTGTCTTGACCAGGACCACACCCCTAAATGCATTGAAGCAACTGCCATGTGATTGGTTGATTAGATAATTGCATTAATGAGAAATTGAACAGGTGTTCCTACACTCAAAAAAATATTTAGGCCTAATATTTAGGATTTATGTAATTTAATTGCATATAAAATTTCCATGCATTTGGATTACATAGTTTTAAAGAAAGCAAATTAATAAACGTAATATAATGTGTTTTCATCAGTTTAATATAAATAAAACAATTACGAATGAGATTTATGTAATTGTGTTAATATGTCCAATGTTTTTTAAATAGATAATAACTAAGCTTATGCATTTACAATATATACAATTTATTTTAAATTCATATGAACCAGATTTATGTATAAATTTTTAATAAAGATTACATAAAACTCATTAATAAATTCAAAATGTTTAAAATGCATTTATAGAATTTATTTTTAGTTCTTATTCTTATATCTGATATTCTTTTCTTTTATGTTCTTGTCCTGTGTCTATGTGTGACCGTCTGTAGTAACATGAGCAATTTCCTCCGGGATAAATAAAGTTTTTCTGATTCTGATTCTGATTCTGAAATTATATTTATGCAATTCTCCCAATGGATCAAATGTAAAAAAAGACAACTGTTTCACATTTTAACCATTTATTGATACTGAAATGCATGTAAAACTACACAGCAAATGTGCCAGTGTTAAATTAGCACTGCATGGTGTCTATATGGGTCCACACCATTCAGAGTTACCTTTAACACTTTACAGTGTGCAGTGAGTGTTCTTTTTACAATATTAATCTTTATTAACTGTAATAGTGTTCAATTTACACCATAGGGTAAATCAATGAGTCTCCACCTCCACATATCTGACCCATTTTAATATGCGCACAAGTCATGAAGATCAGAAGAGCCATCCCAGATTTACCCACCATCATGAGAAAGACTCTGACCAAAAAGGACCTTACAACTTTTTTTTATTTTGTATTGAAACTTTGCTGGCTCATTTCTGACTGTTGTTGGAGAGTCACAAGCTATGCTCTTGATGGCTTTTTCTGCCCCAGATGTGTGTTTTTGTAACATGTTAACATCAAGGCTGAAGAAGAACTCTTGTAGATGTATTGGGCACATCTCCTGAGTGGCATTTGTTTTGTAAGAATATGGTTGTATTTGATGGCTGGTCCTGCCCTTGGATGATGTATTTGCATAACATGATACGGTACTGTCTTTGACTTGAGTTTTTTTTTTTTATTATTCACCGTGATTGTGATGAATAGGGCAAGAGAACAAAAAATGGCTTTTGTGCGACTAGGCTATATAGTTTAGCTTCTATGGCTTATCTAGAGAAGGCATGTTACTATGAAAAACCAGTTATTTTATTTCTCTTCTAAGTCTAGGCTTTCTAGAAAGGACATATGTACCTCTACAGTTGAGGTTTCTGTGGGGATGCACATAAACAAGAAATACACTACTCAGACAAACAAAGATACACAGGCAACCCAGAAGAACTAATAACAAAAATGTGCTAAAGACTAATATCAGTGCCATACCATCCTCAATCGTGGTGGGTTTCTAAAAATTAAGCTTAATGAAAATCTGAATATTAAATGAGCAAAGTGATTTGATTTGTTCTTCTATCCCAAGTTGTGGTCTAAACGCATTTCGGCCACCACACATTATATATGCTTTAGCAGAAATACACTCCTTCACACATTAAGATGCTCTCACCTTTTCTCAGCCCATTTATCTTTCTTACCATAACTGTAAACACCTCATTGATGCTTGAATAAATACATTTATAACAACAACTTTTTAATGTCTTCTAACTTACATGAACACAGTTCTTTGGGTATAAAAACTGAACTGAAATAAAACTAGCATCAAAAGAGAAAAGGCTATGTTGGTCAAAGTCTTTCTCATGATGGTGGGTAAATCTGGGCTGTCTCTTCTGATCCTCCTGACTTGTGCGCATATTAAAATGGGTCAGATATGTGGAGGTGGAGACTCATTGATTTACCCTATGGTGTAAATTGAACACTATTACAGTTAATAAAGATTAATACTGTAAAAAGAACACTCACTGCACACTGTAAAGTGTTAAAGGTAACACTGAATGGTGTGGACCCATATAGACACCATGCAGTGCTAATTTAACACTGGCACATTTGCTGTGTAGTATTACATGCATTTCAATATCAATAACTGGTTAAAATGTGAAACAGTTGTCTTTTTTTACATTTGATCCATTGGGAGAATTGCATAAATATAATTTCAGAATCAGAATCAGAATCAGAAAAACTTTATTTATCCCGGAGGAAATTGCTCATGTTACTACAGACGGTCACACATAGACACAGGACAAGAACATAAAAGAAAAGAATATCAGATATAAGAATAAGAACTAAAAATAAATTCTATAAATGCATTTTAAACATTTTGAATTTATTAATGAGTTTTATGTAATCTTTATTAAAAATTTATACATAAATCTGGTTCATATGAATTTAAAATAAATTGTATATATTGTAAATGCATAAGCTTAGTTATTATCTATTTAAAAAACATTGGACATATTAACACAATTACATAAATCTCATTCGTAATTGTTTTATTTATATTAAACTGATGAAAACACATTATATTACGTTTATTAATTTGCTTTCTTTAAAACTATGTAATCCAAATGCATGGAAATTTTATATGCAATTAAATTACATAAATCCTAAATATTAGGCCTAAATATTTTTTTGAGTGTAATAATCCTTTAGGTGAGTGTATTTCTCGTTGATGTAGTACAATATCTCCTTCTTCAAGGTCTTGGTCAGGTCAGTGTCTTCATCATGCATTAATAGCATTGAAGTGTTGAAGAGGTGAAGAATTGGCTTCACATTGGAGAGGCTAAAATAATCTTCTCCTGAGAGTGCATCTGTGAAATCCAACAGTGGGCCCAGTGTCTTACTGACAGATTCCAGGACATGTATATCTTGCCAGGTTGGAATCAGATGCCTTGCCTTCTCGTCCTCAGACAGGACCTGAGTTAAAGCCTTCTGCTGCTCTAAAATCCTGCTGATCATCATCTGTCTGGAGCCCCATCTTGTTTGGCACTCTGATATGAGGGAGTGTGCTGGTAAATGTAGGTCCTTCTGTGCTTTTTCTAGGGCACTCCTGGCCTTCCAGCTGTGAGAAAAGTGACTCACCAGCCTTTTACAGATAGCTGTAGCTCGATCGATGTGTCCATCCTTTTTCACTACATTTTCTAAGAGAAACATAAAAACCAAAATATATAACTACATATTAATCATTCCATGTAATATAATAAAAAAAATAAATTGCTCATAAAATATCATATCTGAATATTCACAGACATTTACATTTATAGTTTTCACATAGGATCTATAAAATAAACTATTTATATTTAAAAAATATTTTCTGAATTATGAGTGTAGCTCTTTCACACCGTAAGCAGCGCATTTTTTCGGCGCCTATGTTAAAAACAACAAACATTCAATAAACTTTTTGGAGTGGCCTGAACTACAAAATCAAACTTTAAACAATTTAAAGTTTCAGTTGCACAATAATTTGATTATGTAAAAACATTCTTATAATTATATTTGTATAAATATTTTATAACTATATACATTGTGCTGACAGTCCAAAACAAATCACATGGTATCACCATCAGAGGTTGAGAAGCATACAGTTCTTTATGATCTACATGACTGCACACTGCTTTTGCTCTGCCTACAGTATGTGCTGCACAAGCACTGCTTCTGCTTTGCTAGCCCCTGCAGTGTGAGAGAGGCATAACTTATTTACCTCATCAAAAACCAAATATGGACATATTTTTAAACTGTTTTTCTAAACAAATGAAAATGTAAAAAAAAATTGGGGAAAATAGCTTCCAGATAAATACAAGTAACGGTACTGAACTTTATACGGTACTGAAAAAAATATTTATTATTTCAAGTCAAATTATTGCAAAAGCAATATTAGTAAAAATGCACAGGCATAATTTACCAATCGCAAGATGCAGCCGATGTCCAAAGCACTGCAACCTGGTCCACTTGTTGAGGGCAGCAGCCTTTATCATGTTCGCGGCATTGTCTGTTGTTATACATACGAGACGTCTCTCATCCAGGCCCCAAGCAGCCAATGCTTCTCTCATCCCCATCGCGATGTTCTCGCCTGTATGGTCCTTCGGGAAAAATGCTGCTTGCAAACAGCGACTTCTCAGCTGAAAGTCCTCATCAACAAAGTGTACAGTCAGACTTATGTAGGGCTCTAGCTGTTGTTCGGCTGGACCACAAGTCAGTTGTTGCTGCATAATATTTCACTTGTGATAAAACCTCAGTTTCCACTTGTGCCTTGCATTTGTTGTACAGCTCTGGGATGGCAATTTGAGAAAAATAAGTGCGTGACGGCATAACATAACGCTTGTCAAGCGAGCGGATCATGTTTGTAAAACCCTGCTTGGTGACCGTGTTTATTGGTACCATGTCTTTCGCAAGGTGAAATGTAATAGCATCAGTGACATCTTTATGTCGCTTAGAGCCCTTCTCGTAAGGCGTCACACTGGCAAACGCATCCGAAATAGTTTTTTGCTTTGGACGGCAATCTGATCTGGCTTTGCATTCGTCATACAGTACTTTGTGGTGCCGACTTAAATGGTCAAACAAATTCGTAATGTTTCCACGAGTTGTGGCAACAACTGCCAGGCACTCCCGACAAAGCACATGTTTTTGGTCAGCATCATCCTTTTTGCATCCAAAATACTTCCATATGACCGACGTTGCATTTCTTTTTGCGACCAAATCTTCCATTTCGGCGCTTTTCTCCCGTCCTGCGCTCATTTCGCCATGCGCACGCAGAGACTGCATGCATGAAGTAGGTGAAGCAACGTGTGCTTTGTAGTTTTTAAAGAACCCTTAAATATGAGTTAATTACTTTATATTAGACAAATATAGATCCGTGAATAGAAAGTTTAGAAATATAGAAAGTACATTTTTAAATCAGACGCAAACAACTTTTTTTTTATTTTGCCCTGCATCGTGACTGCCGTGATGTGACTACCGCGCATGCGTACATCGCGATGACGATGCTGAAACGATGTATCGTGCAGCCCTACAGGAAGGAGCTGCTGGCGGTGGTGCAGGGGGTCAGGCATTTCCGTTCATATCTCCACGGGCGGCACTTTAAGTTGCGCACTGACCATGCTTCCCTGACCTGGCTTCTGAGTTTCCGTAGCCCTGAGGGGCAGCTCGCTCGTTGGCTGGAGGAGCTCCAGGAGTACGACTTCACCATTGAGCACCGGCTGGGGCGGCTGCACGGGAATGCAGATGCTCTGTCCCGGCGGCCCTGTGAGGCGGAGGAATGCCATCACTGCCGGCGGGCTGATGAGCGGGAACACCAAGAGCAGCGAGTGGCGGCAATGGATGTGAGCACCCCCCACTGGAGGAGTTCAGCAGAGACCGGTTGGCCCAGGCACAGGCGGCTGATCCCACTCTTGGACAGATCTTGCTGTGGCTACAACAACGGCACTGTCCAGAATGGGCCCAGGTCGCCGCCAAAGGGCCAGAGCTCAAGATTTACCGGTCCCATTGGCGGTCACTGGAGCTTAAATGTGGGTTTGCATACCGGAGGTGGCAGCACCCAACGGGTCACCTGGACATATGGCAGTTGCTGGTGCCCCAAGCACTCCAGCAGGAGGTACTACGGTCAGTACATGGTGCTGTGGGGGTCGGGCACTTTGGGGTTACCAAAACTCTGAGGATGTTGAGGGCCCAGTTCTACTGGCCGGGGTGCAGGCAGGACGTGGAGCAGTACATCCATTTGTGCGACGCCTGTACAGCAAAAAAAGGACCGGGTCAGCAGTCAAGGGCTCCCATGCAACCCTATGTGGTGGGAGCACCCATGGAGAGGGTCGGGGTGGACATACTTGGCCCATTTACGCAAACAGAGGCGGGAAACCGGTACATGCTCGTGGCCATGGACTATTTCACTAAGTGGCCCAAGGCGTACATGGTTCCGGACCAAAGTGCGCTCACCACCGCAATCAAACTGGTGGAGGAGTTCTTCAGCCGGTTTGGCGTGCCGTAGGAGCTCCACAGCGACCAGGGGTGGAACTTTGAGTCGGAGGTGTTTGGGAAGGTGTGCCAGCTGGTTGGTGTACACAAGAGTGCGCACTACTCCTCTTCATCCTCAGAGTGATGGGTTGGTTGAGCGATTCAACCAGACCTTGGCTACCCAGCTGGCCATCGTCGTGGACCACCATCTACGTGACTGGGACTGCCACCTGCCCCTGATCCTGTGGGCATACCGGGCATCAGTGCAGGAAACCAGCAGTTGTACTCCTGCTGCACTGATGTTTGGGAGGGAGCTCCATACCCTCACCAGTTTGGCCTTTGGAGCCCCCCCGGAGCCAGAAATACCAGGGGGTTCCGGACCGGAGTACCTCCGACAGCTGCAGGAGCGGTTGTGGACCACCCATGCTCTGACCAGGGGGCAACAGGGTGCTGCCACCCTACGACAGAACAGGGCATATGACGTGCACAGCCAGGGGCGGGACTTTGACCCCGGGGACCAGGTTTGGGTTTACTGCCCCTCCCGGAAGAAGGGACAGAATCCAAAACTGGACAGTCATTGGAAGGGGCCGGGTGAGGTAGTAGACAAGGTGACTGAAGTCATTTACCGGGTGCACCAGCCGAACCACCGGAACACTGTGGTGGTTCACCGGGAAAGGCTGGCACCGTATCGACCTCATGCCCACCCAAACCCCGCTGCTGTGGTCCCTGGGGTCCGCGGCGACTCAACTGTACCTGGTTCCCCGGTAGCTGGAGTTACACCGTCACCGGCCACTAGGCTGGATGCTGCTGACCTGAGAGGACCTGTTGGCGGAGCGAGTAGCAAGGGCACCATTCCCGCCACAGGAGCTGTGCCATTTTCCCTCCGGAGACCAGATCGCCTGTGGGACTTTGTTCTGGGTAGTTGGGACGGCCGGGGACAGCTGTCCCCTTAAGGGGGGGGGCAATGTGGCGATCCGATTGGGGTCGGTGCGTGACGTCAGGAGTTTCCCAGCATGCCCCGGTGTTCAACTGTTAATTATGTCTTGGTTTTGTCTTTATTACAGTGTTTTGTGATGTTTAAAGTTTGCCTTGTGTTTATTTAGTTTATGTCCTTATCTTAGGTATTAGTTTGTGTGGTCGATATGCATTCTCCCATGATCGGGATTAAGGTTGTCAGTAGTGGGGAGTGGACCGGCAATCTGAATGAAGGGAAGTGGAGTGGGCGTTGCTGAGTTGTATGTAAATAAGGTATGGATACTATACCAGCTATCCCAACAGCTTTGTTCAAAGCTAACTTGTTAATTTATAAAGAGGCTGTTCGACAAAAGTGGCCTGCCTTGGAGTCCCTTCTGGAGCTTTGCCACAATATATTTACCGTAAGATTTGTTGCGTGAGCCTGAGAGTCTGAAAGAGTGAGTGTCACGCGAGACGCGTGAGAGCTGGCAGCCCTGCAACTGACCAGAGCCACAGTGCTAGAGGGGGAGGGAGCGGATTCCAAGATATAGGTAAGGTTAGAAAAAGGAGGAGGGGGGAGGTCCACTTGCCGGCCAGTGTAGTACTTTTTCACGTAGCTGAAGACTTGTTTTGATTTTCTAACATGTACTAAAAGTTTAGGAAACCTATATAATGTTAAGGTACAACTGACGCTAAAAAGACATGACTGGACACGAAATTTATTAGAACAGATATTAACTTCTAAAATCAAGCACATCGATGTCGAAGACAACAAGAGACAAATAAAGAGGGTGGGTTTCACTTGCAGGTTTACACCTTTTATGCTCAGTCCATAGATCATTGAAAATAATTAAATTCTTGTATTTCATACATTTGTTATTTTAGTTAATGCTGCTAAAATATTCTATTAATGTGTATTAGAGATCAAGTAAAACGGAAAGCTATTTTTGTTTGTTTTGTAGGAATTTGAAGCTGATTTTTATCATCCATCGGATTTGAGTTTTTGGAAGAATCGGTGGTCAAATGATATTTGGTTGTCTTTTGAGAGTATCTGACTTATCCATCAAGTATTTTAAAAAAGGAGATTTAAAAGTGTTTATAAACATTTCATGATGCTAAGTGGATCTTAGGAGGAGATTGGAATTTTATTAACGATCCTACATGTAACTGTTTTCCTCCAAAACCCTGGAGAAACTCTTACATAAAGCTCAGTAACTTTACAGAGATCTCAGCAACTTGTGTTTAGGACTAAATTGTTGTGACATCTGGAGAGAACGGAATCCTGCAAAAGGGGTATATCTGTTCTATCAAAGGTCTAGATAATCAAGAATGTATCTTTAGCATATTTATTTAAGATTATTAAACATTTAGAGATCCTGGTCTTGGATGTTAATATTGATCCCTGTGTTCTGACAAATGACAAAAAAAATTTGGCTGTCTGTTAATTTGCTGATTACAGCAGAAAGAAGGGAAATGATTTTGGAAGTTGAATAATATACTTATGAAAGATGAGGCTTTACAATGAGCTATTAAAATGGTTATTGCTGAAAATTGGAAAAAGGCGAAAGTTCTTGTCTTATACTCATCAGTGGGAATACACTAAATATCACAGAATATCGGCAATTACGAAGAGTAAAGAGAAAGCACAAAATAAGAGTAAGAGAAATTCTTAATGAAATAATAAATATATACAGAAAAGAAAACCTGTAATAAAATTACAATTGGAACTGGACTGTTTCAAAGATGACGAGGCTATGGCCCTTTATTAGGTCAAGAAAAAGTGTTTGGGGGAGAGAGAAATTCTAAATATTTGTATAAATATAAAAAGGAACATTGCTTTCAAAACCGTATACTAGGGTAATTTAGGTACAGTGACTCATCTGCCTTTTTATGGGCGGGGGTGGGGGGGTCCTGCTGCACCATATCTCCTATTATTGCTTATGCAAGCACTGACTCTGCACTGAACAGGGCTTTTTCACAGGCATTCTAGAAAATGGTGAATTAGCTTAAATGTAGTCAACTGGCAGAGGACACAGTCTTATTGCTAGAAGACAAAGAACAAGTTAAGAGAGCATTCGATGTTATTGTGCATTCTCTACTCCATATTGGGTTTAACTCTGAATGTTAAAAAATGCTAATTGTTTACCTTGAAGGATGGGACAAGACATGTTGGGAATACATGGTATCCTAGTCAAAGACGCCATTTGCTATTTAGGTATTAAAATTTGCAAAGACCAAAATGAAAGGTTACAACTAAATTTCAACACTGTAATGGATTTTTAAAAAAGAAATATAATTATTATGAGATTTGTCAATTAAATGTCATGTTTTGATCAGTAGTTAAGAATATTTATAATTTATAATTATGTTTTTGGAGTAACAGGCATCACTATTTGAAAAAAGAAGTACTATGTACTATGTTGCTGAAGGTGGATTGGATTTGATTAATTTTGGGCTGTCCAATAGTCTTTTAAAAGATAAGTGTCTGACAGTATATATCCAAAATAAAGATAAGCTGTAGTTTTCTATTCCAAGCCTTATTTTTTATGGAGTTTGGAAAATAAAATTTATTGTTAAATGTAATTATGATGTACAAAAGTTACCAATCAAGCTGTGTTCCATAAACGAGTATTATTATCCTGGTTTATGATTTTCTCTGTGCAAATTTTTTATCTGGAATATTAAGGATGTTAGACACTGAAATAAAAAAAATTGTATTATGATAATTAGGTTAAAAATTATATTTTATTTCTAATAAAGTTAATTAATGATAAAGGAGATTGAAGTGAAGTGAAGAAGAAACAGGAGTTGAAGGCCAGATTTTAATCTTGTGTGGTTGGTTTCACTGTGATAATTGCGTGATTGAATTATGAAGCCATGACTCTTGGCCACATTGTAACTGAACGATGAATCATCATACACTCTGCCATTTGCACCAGCAGGCAAATTTGAATATTTTGCTGGAAACACATCCAACATGCCAGTTCAGCATTTATCATCATGGCAGACAGTCTCTGCAAATTACTCTCACTGTTGCATCTAAGGCACTTTTACCATGAAATTCAGAATGACTAAAAAAAAAAAAAACTATCGCTATAGGGGTGTTTATCACTATAGCTATGTGACCATACTCAATGGAAGAGAACATAGGATTTATGCAGGATTTTATTCATTATAATATCACATTTTTGACTGATCAATCTATCTAATCTTTGCCATATGCAAATGTGTCTCATGATTTGTTATTCAGTCACGTTGACAGACACATTGCCTTGCGTTTGGTTTACAATTGTTCCTAATTGTGTTTGCAGTTTTAATAATGAATAATCTCAAAACAAATTCTGTGTTCCCTGCTGTGCTGAAATTGCACTGAACTGTGCCATTTTGTGTACCATTACACCCCTAAAATACAATAATTGCAGATGCTGTAGTATAATTACCAGTTTGACCACAACCATACGGTACCACATCTAGTGAAAGTCCAGAGAGAGGCAGAGGGTTTGGGGAAATGACAAAGTGTGTTACAGGTTCAGTTACAGGTCCAGTCTCACACCAGCTGGGCCTGAGTCTTTGCTGGGTTTGCTGTTAATACTGTGTTTGTGCTGCTTTTCATTCTGTTACTGGCCTGTCACTCAGCAAAGCATAACTGCAGCACACAGCAATGTAACATGACCTGTTCATTTTTAAAATCTACAGCTGACAGTGTTTTATCAGCTTCTAAGAACAGACTTACACCGGTCAGTGTTAGTTAGCTGAGGTAATCTACTAAACTGGAGGGGTTTTCTTTAACCTGTATGACTGACACTGCAGATGGTCACAGTGTTATTTTATCATTGTTTAAATGTTAGAGTGTCTGACCCTGAGGATGCAGACTGCAGACGGCCGGGCTGAGTTTGTATTTTTATTAACATCCTTCATACGTGTGAATCCTGACCTCTTTCATCTCGATCTTCTCTAACTGTAGGATGATGTTCAGGCTTTTGCTGCTCCTCTGCCTTGGTCACTGTCTCTGTGATGTTTCAAAGGGAACCATAGGTGAGTAAGAGCCTCACACTGAACCTGTGTGTAATTAGCTGTATATGTCAGTGCTTCTCTGCTTTGATAATTATATGGTGATATGAGTGTCTGACGGGGGTATCTGGTGTAACATTCTCAGTCAGGGGGGGGGGGGGGTCGGGTCTCTCACTGTCTGTGTCTCCGTTGTGCTGTAAAGACTGTAACTAGTCTGCTGCTTGTTTACTCTTCCTGCTGAATGATGTTAAAGACAAGCTGTGATATGTGATTAGTGGAGAGTCACATGTATAGTAAATGGACCAATCAGTGTGGAAACTGAAACTGTGTGTAAAGTTATTAATATAATAACCTTCTAATCACTTTGTCCTGTCTGTTAATCAGATATTGATGCTAATATTGGGGACACTGTCACGCTGCCCTGTGTTGGACCAACAGATACAGACACAAAGGAGGTTGATGTTCTGTGGCAGTTTGGAGGCAAACCTGCCTGCTGGTTTAAAAATGGCAGCTGGTGTGAAACTGGTCATTATGTGAACCGAACTCGGCTTGGATCCATCCAACAGAACAACTTCTCTTTGGTCATTAATCCTGTGAAAGAAGAGGATAGAGGGGAGTATAAGTGTCTAGTCAGTGACGAAGTTCAGCAGCGGATTTGCCTTAATGTTACAGGTAAGTGACCCTTCTGCCGGTTCCCCTTCCCCCTTAAACCCCCCGAGACCCGTCTCTGTGGGGCAGAGCCTCCTACAGCTCAGTCTGACCCCCCAACCTGCATGAACAGAACCGTGACCCAGAAGCTGAGAGCAGTAGGGACTCTCTGCAGGCCGCCTTTATCCCCCGGCCCCCAGCTCTCTGCTGCTACCCTGCATCTCACACTCACTGCTGCAGCTCTGAGTTACAGGCTCACGCTGACTCTGCTGCTTCTATCATGTTCTATGAGAACGTGCTTTATTTGTAGCGCTTTTCCTCCCCCTACTGGCGTTTCAGAGTAATTCGGTATTTTTTGGCTGATTTCAGCTATTGTTCGGATAGGCTTATTTAGTTGCATGACATTGCTGGGTGAGAGTCAATTAGCACATTGAGTGTGATCAGGATTTTTTTTTTGTTTTAACGTGCCATGCATTTAGCCAGTAGCTACTGCTTCATATCTTTCTTCTCGCTGTTTGTGCCTTGGAAAGGGATCGCTTGTGAGTTGAATTCGTGTATGTAATCGATTCTACTATTACACAGCTGTTCATAAAACGCGCTTGATGTGTTACATTAAAATACTTATAGTTTATTTACATAGAAATGTTGCTGATGTTAATCGACATCTGTTTACATTAGCTACAAGTTATATACAGCTATTTATACTACCTTTGAGTATAATATTAGTACGTTTATAATTTCATAGCTATTATTTACATTATCGTATATATGTTTTCTAAATAGCAACCAGTAATTAGTTCTATGTTTTTCTGTATTTCAGTTTTACAAATTGTTTATGAGAATGAAGACAACAGTAAAGACCATTCAACTTTACTCTAGCTTCTGACTTTCTCTGAAGCTTGTTCGCTATCTGTGGATTTGTGTACGGATGCACACATTGAGGACAGAATAACTTCTGTCCCTCTCTGTCTGCAGGTGGTCAGAAGCGAAGGGATGATCAGACGCCCCCCGCAGGTACTTTAAATACAAACAAGGCTGGTACACGTTCTGCAGGTATGTGCAGGTTTATAATGGTTTAATGCCCATGACAATATGCGCAGTATCACAGTGACATTTGCATGTGACATATCAGTTCCAACGGCACAGTACGCCTATTTATTAAGTGATATGAATATTCTATTCAGTTCAAATCAATTTATTTTTATATAATGCCTTTCACAACAGAGTCGTCCCGAAGTGCTTTACATGGATGTGTTGTGATACATTAAACATCATTAGAGTAATACAGACCGGGAAAAAGGAAGAAAAGAAAGTATATAAAGAAAGCTAGATAACAACAGAGGACAGGAACCAAGAACTCCCAAGTGAGGAGAAAAAAAACAACTCTGGGGGTCCAAGGTCAACTTGCTGCCCAACCCACCTGGGTACTAACATTACTGAAAACAGAAAAGAGTGGACTTGCTTGCTAAAAGGGAGGTATAAGCTGCGATTAAGTATCAAGACAAAGTCCACCAATGAGTCCGTTATCCACACTGGCCTGTGAAGAGTGGCACTGAATGCTGCACCCATGATGATACAGTTAGTATGGTGCCCACCCCGGGCACCACCCGGACATGTGGGAAGGCAGAGAGCATGGATGGTCAGAACATGCGTTGACACATAAACGGACAAGCATAGTAGATAAAAATGACATGTACAGCAGCACCAGGAGCCATAGTTATGGTGTGGTAGGTTGCAGGTTAGCTAAACTGAAGTAATGGGTCTTCAGTTGAGATTTAAAGACTGAGACTGAATAAATATCCTAAACATAGACTGGTAAACCCTTCCACAATATATGGCCCCTGTAGCAGCATGCTTTACCACCCACTCCCACCCATTTTATTTCTACGTGGAATGACAAGGACAACTGCATCTTGTGACCTGAGTGGACGATGCGACTTGTAAATTTGAAGTAATTCTGTCAGCTAAGCAGGAGCTAGACCTTTAAGTGCCTTATATGTAAGTAGAAGAACTCTGAAGTCGGCTTTAAACCTGACAGGAAGCCAATGCAAGGAACAATGTAGCAGATACTGAATTAGCAGCACAGAGGCTACAACAGGATCTTGATTTAATTAGTGACTGCAATTAGTCACCTGGCAGATGAAATTTAATGTACACAAATGTAAAATAATCCATGGAGAGCAGAAATATAAAGTACAGATATTTTATGGGTTCCACAGAAATAAAGGTAGCTGATTATGAGTGTGTATGTTGATGCTTCCATGTCCCACTCTTGCCAGTGTGGGGAAGCAATAAAAAAGGCCAATAGGATGTTGGGTTACATCTCTAGGTATGTGGAGTTTAAGTCAAGGGAGGTATTGCTACAATTATATAATTCCTTGGTAAGACCCCACATAGAATATTGCGTGCAGGTTTGGTCACCATACCTTAAAACGGACATTGCTGCCTTGGAAAGGGTGCAACGTAGGGCTACGAGAATGATTCCTGGTCTTAGAGGAATGTCTTATGAGGAGAGGTTAGCTCAGCTGAATCTGTTTAGCCTCGAGCAAAGGAGACTAAGGGGGGACATGGTCCAGGTATATATGATTCTAACAGGTCTGAATGCTGTTCAGCCAAATGGCTATTTCAATATTAGTTTAAATACTAGAACTTGTGGCCATAGGTGGAAATTAGCAGGAGAACATTTTAAAATGGATTTGAGAAAGCACTTCTTTACACAGCATGTAGAGTAGGGGTATCCAATCTTATCCGCAATGGGCCGGTGTATATGCTGGTTTTTGGGATAACCTGTAGGTCAGCTGTTCAAACACAGGTGTGAGGACTCTTCAGCCAATCAGTCCTCTAATAAGTAATCTAATTAGGGAGTTGCAGCAAAAACCCGCATATATTCCTGCCCTTTGTGGATAAGATTGGACACTCCTGGTGTAGAGTATGGAATAGTCTTCCTGTTTGTGTGGTATAAGCTAAAACCCTGGGTTCCTTCATATCAGAGCTAAGATTTTAACAACTCTAAGCTATTAGTTGAGTTCTCCCCAAATGAGTTTGATGGGCAAATGGCCTCCTCTCGTTTGTAAATTTCTTATGTTCTTAACTAAGAACAGGGTTTATGTGTTCAGACTTCCTGCTCCTGCTGACAATTCGAGCTGCTGCATTTTGAATACACTGCAAGGTATTTAGTGTGCAGTATGTGCTCCCAGATAATTGCAGTAGTCTAACCTTCTGTATACAAAATCATGTATGAATTCCTCTGTGTCTTGAATAGTAAGAAATTGTCGCAGTTTGGCGATGTAGCGTAGCTGTAGGAAACATGCCTTTGATACTGCATTTACATGTGATTTTAATGAGAGGCTTGTATCTAAGACGACACCCAGGTCTTGGGCTGAGCTGCTGAGGGAAAAGTTCAGCCCTTTGTAGTGGAGTGCAGAGATTATAAAATTCCTATTTGCAGACCTGCCTCCAAACAACAGAACCTGCGTCTTCTGAGCATTCAGTGATAAAACGTTTTCAGCCATCCAGGTATTGACTTCGTTGAAGCAATTAGCTAAAGTGACAATAGATGTGGTGTCGTTAGGCATCACCGAAATGTATATTTGGGTGTCTTCTGCATAGGAATGATAGCTAACATTATGTTTTCTCATTATGTTTCCTAATGGCAGCATGTAGAGGGAAAACAATAGAGGACCAAGCACTGACCCCTGTGGTACTCCATATTTGACCTGTGACATTGACGATGGAGTACAAGTATCTGACACTTGAACATATTGATAACATAATTGTATGTATGTAACAGGGTAAAATGATCAACTGTGTCAAAAGCTGCACTAAGGTCCAGAAGCATTAGCACAGTCACACTGTCAGCATCAGTTGCCATTGTTATGTAATTTACGACTTTAGTCAAGGCAGTTTCAGTGCTGTGTCCTGGACAAAAGCCCGACTGGAAACTATCCAGTATGTTGTGTCTGTCATGCCCCGATCATCCGCTCCTCTCATGTGCCACACCCCCTCATTAACCCCATGTGGATTCCCCATGTTTACCAGCTGTTCCCGATCGTTGTCATTAGTACATTGTATTTAGTCCGCATTTCCGTTTGTTTCCCCAGTCCGGTCATTGTAATGTTATCCCGTGCTTTGTCTGTCCCTTTTGTGGCTGTTCCTATTAAACCCCGTGTTTGCCCCGACTTCCTGCTTCCTGCGCTTTGAACAACGCGCCGTGCGCCGTCAAGCATAACAGTGTCTCTACAAGTATGAATGAAGTTGAGCAGCAACTGTCTTCTCCAGAACTTTTGATAAAAATGCTACGTTTGAGATAGGTCTGTAATTGCTGAGCTCCTGTGGATCCAAACTTGGCTTCTTCAGTAGTGGCCTGATTACTGCTACTTTCAGTTGGTCAGGGACATCGCCTGATAACAGGGACACATTCAGTATGGCAGTTATGGGTCTTGCCAGAACTCCCAAGGATTCTTTAAGAAGCTTAGTGGGGGAGTTATAATAATAGGCTGAATGTGCCCTAAGAAGGGCTTGCTTGTATTGTTGCAGGCTGTCGGATCATTAAACCATGGGGAGTGTCTGGTGGCTTTTACTACTTTATTTTTCAAAGGAGCCGTTTCATCTAAAATCTGACTAACCACTATTCTGAAGTCATGGGTGACTTCATTGACATCTGTACTAGACATGAAGTTCATATTACTTACTGCATTAATAAATCGTAGGGAATTTCTATCATTTAGGTGATGTGTCCTCATCATTTGAATATAATGCGATGTTACAGGCTCCATAAAGTACGTGTGAGCAGCATACAAACACATAGCTAGTGTTCAGAGATCATGGCTGTATGACAGGGTTTGGTATCAGTGGGACTGGTGGCATGCAGTGCTGTGTAGAGTGAAAAGCTCCTCACAGCAACAGGGGATGAAGCTGTCAGAGGGTCATGCTGACAATGCAGCGCCCCCCAGTGCCCACAGCTCACAGCAGATACACACTCCTCACAGCCTGGCCTTCCTGTGCTATTAGCATGTAGCATTTAATGAGTGATACTCTGTCAGACTGGCTGTTCAGGGCCCAGCGGGCAGGGTGCTTAAGGGTGTGGATCTGAGCCCCAGGAGGCCTGCTGTTGTACCCCTGAGGGGGGTCCGTAACAGCTGCAGAAAGGGGTCAGACGGAAAGCTGCTCTGGGTCGGGCTGTCGGCTCAGTGATGCGGCTCTACTGGCTGCTTCAGTGAGATTTTACACTGACTGAGGATCTAGTGTCTGTGTGAAAATGTGTCTGGACACTTACTGATCTCTCTGCTTTCTGCAGGGGCGTCTTCTGGAAGAAACCGGGAGGTGACTGGGGTGATCATAGGGATTGTGGTGATTGCTCTGGCCATATTGTTTGCTGCAATGTTAAACATGAAATGGAAGAACTAGCCAAGGACTAGAAGGCCAGCTGATCCAATACAGTCTACTGAATATTCTGATTGATATGAATAATGGTGACCGTGTTAATCAGAGGACAGAGGAACCAGCCAATGAAAGACTGGCTCATCCGGTTCAGTCTGCTGCAGCTGGCACTCACCAAAAGCAGCAGACAATGGAGAATGTTCAAATGGAGCTGAATATGCCACCCTGGTGTCTGCTGCAAGATGTGCGAACAAGGAGCAGCACATATTATAAGAGAGAGATAGAATGCCGGTTTTGTCAAAATGACAGGTTGGGTCAAAGGTCACAAAGGTCAAATAAATCAAAAAGTGACAGGCGGGGGCTGCCGGGTGACGTCATGAGGTAGTGGGAGGGGGGGGGGGGTTTTTGGCTGTGAGCGAGTTGAGCGTTGGGATAGGGGTTTATTTGTATATAGTTTATTATAATTATTATAATTTAATTATGTATTATTATTTAATTATTTATTATAATGTAATTATTATTTTATATTGAGTAGAGTGCTTATGAGTGTGGTGTTTTGTCTGCATCCAGCGGGTGCCGAGCAGGGGGGACTGAGCAGGGGGGTTGGTGCGTTAAGGTCCCAAACACTGGGTCTGAGTGGGGGTGGGTTACCTGATGGAGTGTGAGCGTACGCTGTACCACCGTGGTAAGGTCCGTGGCTTTGGAGAATCTGTAGAAAAGGGCTCTGAGAGAGCGATGCTGTGTCTGTTGCGGTACCGTGGTAAGGTCCCATGGCTTTGGATAATCCGCAAAGGACTCGGAGAGAGCGATGCCGGAGAGCTGAGAGTTGTGCTGCGCGAGACTGAAAGAAATCCTGTGAGAATGACCAAGTTGGAGCTAAGAATGAGAGGAGGAGCTGGGTCTGACGTCCAGTAAAAAAACGCTTAGCAGTAGTTTGACCATCTGTGTGTGTCTGTGTGTGTGTCTGTGTGTGTGTGTGTGTGTGAAAGCCGACACCCCCCTGCAGCAGTAGCAGTTTGGCCTTGTGTTTTGCCTCATGCAACCTATGTACATCCCGATAGGTCAAATCCCGGTCAAACTGTAATTTCGGCCACACATCAAGTTTGACACTTTGTATTTCAGTAAATTTTGTTAAAAGTTTTGTCTTTTCCCCCCGTCTCCCCGCCACACATCAAGTTTGACATTTTGTATTCCAGTAAATTTTGTCTTTTCCCCCCCCGACTCGCCCCATACCGTCTGCGCAGTTAAAACGTACATCGAAATAGACAACAGATAAAACTTGACAGGCCGTATATTTCTCCTTAAATAAATCCTAAAAAGTAAGCAACCGCTGAAATTTTTATTACCTTGATCAGGGTTTCACTCCTTTGGTAAAGAGACACAAGTACCCCCACCCAGTATCATCATCATGGCCTTACCATGCGTGCCACGCCCCCCACCATCAGGCCGTGGAGAATATAGGGAGCTTTGCGCTGTAGGGCCAACACTGATTTTTTAAGAAACACAGACATGTCTGGCACTATGGAAATGAACGATTCAGCCTCACCACCACCTAAGACTCAGCAGGAGCAGGAGGAGGCTGTTATGCGGCCTCCGGGGGCTCCCAAGAAGAAGACTCCTACGAGGCGTAGACGGGTACTTTTGATGCAGCCGTCTGGAGACCTGAGAGGTACCTGGGAGCTGCCCAACGGGGATAAATTGGTCTGCCTCTTTGACAATGTTGCGGAGGAACTACGCATCTTTCAGGTCACCGGAGATGCCGCAGACCCGGGGAAAGATGACCCGCATCTGGCATGTTTTTCTGAAATGGAATGGGGAAACTTGAAGACTGTCGTTATCCCGTTGATGAAGGAGAGCACCGACCCCGACTTTGAGACAGAGACTGCTAGAATGGAGATGCACTATAGAGATGCTGACACTGGTAAACAACGGAGCACCTTTATGAAGTGGGACGCGACCGGGGAGCTGGACAAGAGAATGCTGAATATATGGCAGCTGCCTAAATGCGACTGTTGTGGAATGAGAATTCCGTTCATGATTTGGATGCGGCTGATTGAAGAAAAGAGCGATTACTTCCAAGCGCTGTTCAAGGAGAGTCGGATACAGTAAGGAGATGCAAAAACCTACGCCTTAAGGATCACCCCCCCCACCCCTCCCCTCACCCTCTGCCTGTATATAACTGGACGCCTTTACAACCCCCTTTCACAAACATCATCATCATCATCATCATGGCAGCAGCAGCAAATTACAGCGACAAAGTGTTCTCCGACGACGACGAAAGCAGCGGGGAGAATGAGGCCTTTTCACCCCCTTCACCAGCAGCATCACAGGCCTCTGATGCCGGAGAGCTCCCTCCGACCCCTCCACCGACACCGGCCTCTGTTCCTGGAGAGGTCCCTCCGACCCCCTGCACGCTTCGCTCCAGACCGGCTTTGTGCATAGGGATGCTCAGCTGCATAAAAGCCATGATAGTGGGGCTTTTAGCCTCAGTCATCAGGAAGCATAAGCAGAAAAACTGCTACGGCTGCGAGGTGGATCATCCCAGTCAAAGACAGCACCCTTGCCTGTTTCCCGCCGGCAGGAATTACTTTTACATACACTTTGACTCTGTGCTGAGTGACCTGTGGACCAGCCGGCTGACACCCGCCTTGATTCACGTTCTGACGACCCTGGGCATCCGAGCTTCCATCGGCAGGTTGGAGGGGGCCGTGGAAGCTATCCTGTATGATCTACGCGAGGCCCGCGACGGAATGCTGGAAATCACTCGCCTGGAACAGGATCTGTTTGAACAGACCCCCGCGCTTAAGCAGATCCTGGAAGAAGAGTTTCTGAGTCGTTGGGAGGCCCAAGACTAAAACAAAACGCAATTTGTAATGGGGAACGGTATCGGCAGCGTTTTACGGGGGTTTATGTTAAATGTTTTTTTAGAAAAAG
This sequence comes from Paramormyrops kingsleyae, assembly GCF_048594095.1. Taxonomy (NCBI): domain Eukaryota; kingdom Metazoa; phylum Chordata; class Actinopteri; order Osteoglossiformes; family Mormyridae; genus Paramormyrops; species Paramormyrops kingsleyae. Next base: position 47,281,111 of record NC_132800.1, on the reverse strand, counting down.
TTAGCCCACTGTTGTTGCATGCTATCGATAAAAAGAAAAGCGATTGTCGGGATGATTATACTTGTTGCTGCTTTCATAGACTGATATTTGAGATTGCTCAAGTCGGAGAACATTATCAGCGGGGAATAGTTTTACTTACTCAGCCGATGGCAGAGAGAGAAGGACAATCGTCAGAAAGTCTCATACACGCGTGTCTATCTTGTATTCCCGACGATGAATTTGACTGTAATCACATTTTTATATTTTATGCTTTAATCGTAGATGTAGTTGCCTTTAAATTTCATAATAAGCAGCCTTTCGATGTGAATCAGATGCTTTCTACTCTGCATACATGCATCGCTGAAAAGGCCTCTATACGGACCTTACTGCATGTGACATCGCTAATCTACCTCAACAACTGTCACGGCTGTAACTACCTGTAATTGTGTGCCCTTGTAATAATGTTTTTAAACTATATCTACCTCAACAACTGTCACGGCTGTAACTAATTGTATGCCCTTGTAATAACGTTTTTAAAACTATATCTTTCACTAAATGTGTACCCTTGTAATAGCATTTTTAAAACTATATCTTTCACAAAGAAAATGTATACCAGCATTTTGAAAATGTATCTTTCACTAAAATGTATGCCCTTGCAATAAAATTGAGTTGAACAACATTGCAATAGTCTTTGTATATACATGTTTGGCAGGGTGGCCGAGTGGTTAAGGCGTTGGACTTAAGATCCAATGGATCTTAAACATTCGCCCCAGCTAAAACTCTTTTCTAAACTCTACACACAATTTCATTAATGTGTTCACTCACCCCCCTCCCCAGACAGCTATAAAACGCCGCATCCCTGCTCTCACCCCCCACACTCTCGCTGTGTGAAAAGCATGTCTGTTGCCAAGACTACAGCTCGTGTCTTGAGCCGCTCGTACTATGACCCCAGCCAGCCGGGGTCATACGGGGGTGTCTCCAGACTGCAGAGAGCTGTGGAGGATGATACTGGGAAAAAAAGTGGCTACCGATGATATCAGAGAGTGGCTGTCTACGCAAGACAGTTATACTTTACATAAGCCGGCTAAAAAGAATTTCCCCAGGAACAGAGTGTTTGTACCGAGAGCCATGTATCAGTGGCAGGCCGATTTATGCGACATGCAAGGGCTGGCCACGTACAACGACGGGTTAAAATACCTCCTTACGGTGATTGATGTTTTTTCTAAAAAGGCCTACGCGCGTGCCATAAGAAACAAGACGGGGGTGGCCGTAACGGAGGCCTTTGATTCTATTTTAACTGAGGGGGGTGTGCCCCTCAAGTTACAGACGGATGCCGGTAAGGAGTTTTTAAATGGGACTTTTCAGAAACTTTTAAAAAGTCATAAAATCACCCATTTCACCACGGGTAGTGAACTTAAAGCTTCAGTCGTAGAGAGATTTAACCGAACGTTAAAAGAGAGGATGTACAGGTACTTTACGGCTAAAAACACTCGACGATACGTGGATGTGTTGGACGATCTAATAAAGGGGTACAACCAGTCATTTCACAGCGCTATTAAAATGAAACCTTCTGAGGTCACGAGCGATAATGCTCATCTAGTATTTGATAATCTATACGGTCCTCTGAAGAAGAAGAAAAGCAGACGGCCACGTTTTAAGTTTAACATAGGGGACACTGTGAGAGTCTCCAAGCACAGTCAGATATTTGACAAAAAGTACGAGCAGACATTTACTGACGAGTACTTTGTCATATGCGAACGTGTACCCAGATCCCCGCCGGTGTATAAATTGAGGGACGTGCGCGGTGAAATACTCAAGGGGACATTCTATGAAGCTGAGCTGCAGAAAGTCAAAATATCTCCGAAACGCGCGTTCAAGGTCGAGAAGGTTATAGGCTCAAAGACCGACGAAAAGGGGAAAAAGTGGATTTTAGTACGCTGGCAGGGTTGGCCCTCGAGGTTTGATTCGTGGATACCGCGGTCGGACTTGATACGGATTTAATTTTTTTTTTTTAAAGAAAAAGGGAAAAAAATGGAGGATCGCCCCTCTTTTTACCTCACGCTACCGTCAAACTCTTGTCTCTCCATCTTCCCCGATAACCAGAGTTCGGATTACACCGTGATGCTCTCGCGACCTATAGAGCTACGGGGGCCTTACGAAGTAGGACTGGCTGAAATCATGTATTGTTACACGTGGCGTAATATTACACACCCCGAAAATACTTTTGAATTGCGGGATACGGAGGTGCAGGCAAGAAGAGACGCCGATCCTCTAGTGGATTTGCCTTACCTGTACCCTCGGAAAATTAAAGTCGGATATTATGAATCCGTTTCACAGATTGTGTCAGAAATCAACGCTTCGTTAAAAAAGTTAGGTACGGAAGTTTTCTTTGCATACAACGAGATTACGCGAAGGGTTAATATAACCGGAAATCAGAAATACAAGATCAAATTTAAACCTACTTTGGCCTACATGCTGGGCTTTGAGCCCGGTGCCTGGTATAACGTAGGAGGTACCATGCCAACCTCACCCTACCCGTCTGTAGGATCACACATGCACATATCACAGGGCTTAAATTCCAGGTGGCCTGAGACAAGGCCGAGCCTGGTACGAGAGGCACCAAAGGGGGGTTACACACACAAACACACACACACAGATAACCAGGGAGGCTAGCACTCCAACTTTTATTGCCCAAAGATTTAGGGACCTACAGACAAGCAGAGTGGACTTCCCGGACAGGGGTCCCTCGACTTGGCACCCAACCCCCTCCACATACACTCTGCCTTACATTTCACTCACCCAACAGACAAACACCCTAAAGGAAGTTTCATTTAAGTTTGGCTTTTGTATACCCTGTATATTGATTTACTCACGACTACTAGTCTCAATATACAGATACGTTATGTTTGTATGTGTCCTAACTTTTAGAGAGTCTTCTGTGTTAAAAACCCCCCCTTCTCTTCCAACATTCCTTTGTGGTCCTTATCTGATCTTGGTGGACCTCACCAAGTTTCTTTGTTTCTACCATGCTATGTTAAAAGAACTGAATTAAGGTGTATTTTATCCATTCTGGAGAAGATGAATTGGCATAAGCCACACCAAACAAATTATGTTCTTTCCAGATGTGCAACTTATATTGATATTACCACAAACTAACGGCCACGCCTATCTATGGATAAGATGTGCTGTTTGTAATATGAATATTTGATGTAATATCCGCACAAAGTGTAACATCTGTTGAGGTGCAACCCAAAACCCCTGTATCCTATACTGATATGAATCAGTCACATAGATACAATAATTAATTGTTTAATCAATTAATGCAGATGGTATGAGGTATGTACCTGTGAAGCTGGTATGGCATATTTGGTATCAAACTGATTGTTAATCACCCCTGATTCCAAATCTGGTCAGTGATTACCATAAAAGTGGATGTATCAAAAGTTATAACAGCTTAATGAAAATCATCAGTAAAGGTAGAATCTGGCGGGCCATAAATCCCAAAAGGACTGAAACAGACCCCCTTCCGAAAGCCCGCCAAATGGATGGCCAGCCATTGGGCCAGGAGTCGAATTCCTGGTCATCCCTATTCATGAACTTTAGACCATAAAAATCTAGCACCTCAGAACAAAGGCGAGCAGAGAACAACCAGCAGCAGAGCAGAACAACCGCCAGCCGGCGCAGAGAAAACCATCCGCCCGAAGGAGAACATCAGCCCGGGAGAAGAGAAACCCACAAGAAGCCCTCCGGTGAAGGCCCAGCTGAACAGAGAACAGCACCCAAGACAAAGCTTCACCAGGAGACAGAATCTAAAGGGACTCCACTCCACTGCTCCAAACGCCGCGCCTTCCTGAGTGCCATCAGCTCAGCAGCTCTGCCATCAACTGCCAAGACCCCCCCCCCCACTCTTCAACCAAGTAAACCAACTTCCTTTCATTCTAACAACTTAAGCTGTTCTGTTTAACCTGCTATAAGACTTTAGGGTCGTGTTTCCACAAACTATGCTTGCTTTGCAGAACAGTATTTCCCATTTCAGGTTACTCATTTAAATCCGGTCATTGCATTTTCATAATTACATTGTTTGTTTTATTCCGTTATTTCGTGTTTGTTGTTTGTGTTAGGTGTAATGTCTGTCTTATGTCAGTTGTAGTGTTAGCTAGGAATAAATGCATGTCTTTTACACAACTTTAGCCTCCGTCATTGTGTGTCTCATAATAAGTTCCTGCCATTGTGCGATCTTGCTACACGCTCTGAACCTCAAACTCACCGGAAACATCGCGAGACTCTCTCTCATCGGCCGTGAGGGGAGCTTCGCTACCAATTGTTTACATTACCTGATGATGCAGCTCGCTGGACGAGCCTTCTAACCCAGGTTACTAAGCGATACTGGTAATTAGTGAATCCCATTTAAGTGTCACATTAACAGACTCACAGGGATACCCCAATTGAGTTTGGAGGAGCCGACCATTCGGCATAACAATCGATTAATAATCAGCATTAAATAATAATTAATTAAGCTTTAATTAATTCAAACATATTGGTGGAGAATATTAAAATTTATTTGAGCTATTAATTCCTACATTAATGGTGGAAGAACGCGGGCACAAGGTTCAAACTTTTTGTGAGCACACAATTTAAACTTTTTATGACCGAACGTGCAGTTGAATAAGCGCTACTGTGAACAGGTTGCAAAGTTGAGGATTAATTGCACTCACGGCAGTCCGAAGGCATTTAAGCGGATTATACGGGCTTATTATTTTTATTTCTATTATTAGTAGTTATTTTCTTTTGTTTTATTTTCGGTTATTTTATTTTAGGTTTCATTCGTTTTAGACTGCAGTAAACTTAAACCCTATATCTGACGAGATTCTCAGGTATAGCGCGTTGTTTCCAGGATAGATTCGGACGAGTTTCTCCCTTTCTATAAATCCTGGCAGAGATCTCTCTTTCTATTAGCGAACAGGAATTCTTGTTAAGAGGATCTAACCTGAATTCTGTTGCTAGGACTCCCTGAGATAAGACCGATAGCTTAGCTACCTATCAGGATCTTTCTCGTATGTGTGTGCCTGCTTTAGACAAAGCAAGTTTAACAACACTTTGCGCTGTGAGCCAAGTGTGTGTGTTATTTAGAATTTGGGAGTCTCCAGTGCTTGAGACCCGCTGTGGTTAAGCACCATTTGCGACGAGATATAGTGCACTCGCTATTTAGATCCGTCGCCGTAACGCGAGCGCTGTCTCGCTTCAGCAATTATTTTAAGGGGTTTTAAACTGCGCAAGACGCAGAAGTTAGCCGCAAGCGGCGTGTGCATACGTTAAAAGTGTATGTCACTCATCTAGCGTCGGCAATCGCCTAGCAACCGTCTTGGTTACGAGGGCAGTCAGCGAACGCCACTCTAACCACTTAAAGGTCAGAGCCCTGAAGGCCTGCCTGACGTCATTTGTTTTTTTTCTCCTGGGTCACCAGTGACCCCACCCCTTAGGCTCACGTACCTGGGACCCCCCCCCCACAAAGGGAGCAACGTCCCATTGAGCCTCTAGTGGTCAGGCATAGAACTACCACTCCATTTCGAAATTGCGCCTCTAGTGGTCAGGCATTGGACTACCACTCCATTTCGAAATTGCGCCTCTAGTGGTCAGGCATTGAACTACCACTCCATTTCGAAATTGCGCCTCTAGTGGTCAGGCATTGGACTACCACTCCATTTCGAAATTGCGCCTCTAGTGGTCAGGCATTGAACTACCACTCCATTTCGAAATTGCGCCTCTAGTGGTCAGGCATTGAACTACCACTCCATTTCGAAACTGCGCCTCTAGTGGTCAGGCATTGGACTACCACTCCATTTCGAAATTGCGCCTCTAGTGGTCAGGCATTGGACTACCACTCCATTTCGAAATTGCGCCTCTAGTGGTCAGGCATTGAACTACCACTCCATTTCGAAATTGCGCCTCTAGTGGTCAGGCATTGAACTACCACTCCATTTCAAAAGTGCGCCTCTAGTGGTCAGCCATAGTAGTGTAACAACATCTGAGTTGGGTCTCTAGTGGTCAACACCGGTAATACCAACACACATAATTGTACACACAGGTTCTTGCCTGAAAGCAGGAATCAACTTCACAGACCAAATCGATCAGATCACAACACATTAACATCTAATTAGGTTATTGCTGCATAACTAATTGATGTTTACAATTGAACAATAAGACACAATTAATTTGGTTTGATTTCTGTTTTACCTTTTTGATTTATTTTAGGTTCTATTTCATTTTATGCTTTCATTCACTCTCTCTCCCCCAACAAGGAGACTTGCATAGAAGTTCAACCATTATTAATAACAGTAAACCAGTTACACATCAGGGAGGCATTGAGGTTTTGGACGTGATCGGTTGAGCTTTTCCTGTGCTGAGTGCTTACCATTCGCTCTCTGTTGGTTGAGCTTACCTGTAGCTCTGCTGTCACTGCTTACGATCGTACAGTTTGTCAGAACCGAAGGGAGTTCTCAGCAATTGGACGCCCAAAAGCGCGCCAGCTGGGCTGCACCCGCTGACTCATTAAGGGCAAGGTTGGCAGGTATCTCGTGAGGTCATTACAAGTTTGAGCAGGACCTCGTCTAGGGCGAAGTTCAGGAGAACAGCCCTAGCTTGGACTCTCAATCGGTTGGGTGACACCCGAGTGCCGTTGCGCCGTCTCTTGTTCGAGTCAGGGCCAAAAGTGCGCCCGATAAGCTGAGCCCCACCTGGGTTGTTTCAGTTGTGCGTACAGAACACCCCCTTCCAAGTTGACATTGCTGGGGATCGGGGGAGTGGGAGCTGGACTTGGGCCTGCTTGGCTGGGATTGAGCTTGTGGGACGTGCCCTACTCAGGAGGGACACCTGACAGCGTTCAAGCCTCTCTAACTGCATGACTAGCTAAACACCGCAACACCTCATATAGGGACACATAAAGCAGAACCTGCTAGTGGTCCCCCGTCTGGTCAAAGCGGAGTTGTACAACAGAGCCCAACCCAGGGGTAATCTGATCTGCAACAGCAAGCTACGTTTGAATGCAGTCCCATTGGTTTGAAGCTGTTATTTCTCATTTCCTGTTCCCAACTTCTCCTGTGGTCTTCTGACACTGTCAGTAGCCACAGATCTGCAATTTCCAGGATAAGGCTTTATCCTTTCCCCCTCACTAGGGCATCTCTCAGGCCCTAGAGTAACTCACACTGTTCTAACTTGCAACAACTTCTCCCAGGGAACAATTTTGGTTTGTTTATTTTGTCGTGGGTAACTATTCCCGTGGTTCACTACACCCTTCCAGTTACCCATTGACAGGCCCCAAGTTCTACTTTATTTTATTTTGTTGGTTTAATTTGTTCGCCCAGATTTAGGTGTCAAGCCACCCACCTAGGCAACACCCAGCCTGAGTATAACAGATATCTGCGGCCACCCTCCTGTTGACCGAGTCACAATGACCCACATGGAAAGCCCACTGGACCAGTGGAAAGATTTTGGTGTCTGGTCTGAAGATGTGACTCCCAACTTGCCGCCCGGTCATGTCAATCTCACATGGTCCAAAGAAGCTGACCAAATTGAGGACGACATTGCCGAACTTATGGACATGCCACCCACTCAGAAATGCGGGAGTAAAGAGCTAACAAAAATACTCGGCTCCCTTGCACACAAACTACTAGCCAGGCTGAAGATGAATGAAGAGGGAACGTCCCGTCTCCAGCAAAGGGTGCAAGCACTCCAACAGCAGGAGGAAAACACCCAACGACTACTGGCAGAGGCACAGAGAGATGCCGCCCAGGCCCAGCATCACATTGGGAATCTGGAGCAAGAACTCCAAAAGAGAAGCTCTCCACCCCATGAGGAGGAGGAGACGGAAGAAGGCGAGATGCCTCACACCAGCAAAAAGCTTCAACACGCCCTGGAAGAGCTCAGAGCTGAAGCTGACCAGCAAAAACAGCAAGCCAGAGCCACCAGAGAAAACCTCAAAGCCAGACTGGACCAGGCCGACACCCTGCTGGACAGAGCCCACACGGAGCTCAAGTACAAGGATGGACGGATCCAGGCCCTGGAAAACCATCTGGACGAGGCACAGAGATGTCTGCACAAGATGAATCACCAACTGATCAGCTCCCAGGAACAGCTCACCGATGCCAGAACGAAACATTGGGCTAACACAGAAGAGATTGACCAGCTGAGACGGGGACTGAAGCAAGCATATGAGGTGAAGTCAGAATTTGGAACATCCTACGAATCAGCGATGGGACCGACGTCATCTCTAACAGTGCGGTCGCTCCCAAGGCACACGGGGATCTCTCATCGGGACAAGGTAACTCCCTGCCCATCACCAGACCTTGAGGAACCAAGAACCCAGAAGGTCTCTCTCAGAGAAGACACCACAGATGGAACAGGCCTACCAAAGCGAACGTTACACCAGCACCATGCTACCACAAAGGAGCTTGATAAAGTAGCTCGGAATATCAACACGTTCACCCCGAATCCCAGAGGAGGCCACGACATTCATGCCTACCTCCAAGACATTGACTTCCACCTCCAAAGACTGGACAATGTGACCAATGAGGACAGAGTCTACCTCATCAGGATCACATCTAGCCTGGAGGTCCGCAGCTTCTTGGATCGACAACCTAGTCGAATCAAAGCCAACGCCATGCTGCTACACGAAGCACTGACTCGGGAGTTTGCTGATCCTGAGTCAGAACAAGGTATTGCCGTCGCCTTTGATGTTAAACAGAGCAGACAAGAAGCTCCCCAAGCCTACTACAATCGCCTTCGTCGGGCATATTTTGGGTCCAGAAATGAGCCAGACATGGAAGAAGATGCGAACTTCAAGGCTCTCTTCCTTCGGAACCTCCACCCAACCATTAACCACTACCTGGGGCTCATGGCTTGTCCCCGCACCATGACAAGTCAACAACTGCGAGACCTGGCGATCAAGGCGTACCACAAACAAAGAGCAGCAGCTGAGAAGGCAACCAAGGCTCCGGCAGTGCTGAACCTTAGCACTACAGATCCCAACCTAGCGTTGGAAGGTGGCCACCCTCCTCATCAACCACCAATCCATGACCGAGGTTGGAGAGCAGCAAGCCACAGTGAGCGTTACCCTGGTGCGCCCCCACAGCAGTCAAAGACTCAGCCAGACTGGTGGGAGACACGGCGCTATCCTAACAAGGGTAAGCTAAGACCAATGGAGCCATGGAACAAGTGGAGAGACCGACAGGGAAACCAGTTTCCTAAGCTAAGCTCTCCCCCAAGTTCCCAACGGAATCCACCACAGAATTGGCAAGACAGAAGGAGAGGTTACGATCCAGACTCGAGGCCTGGACGAACCAAAGAAGAAGAAGAGGCTAATCTACTACAGTTGCTGCGTGATTTCTTTACTCAGCATCCCCTCAAGGGTCAAGAGGACTTTCGGAAGAAAGATCCAAAATGACTAGGACGGAAGCACAAATCACGCAGGACCCCACAACCCTCACCTGAACCCACACCAGACAATGCCTACAAACTCCCTCAGAGGTCAGCCCCAAATGACGCTCAACAGTCATCGGCCTTCCCTACCAGAGATATTGGAACAACTGAAGAAGTCCCACCTCAACCAGAAAGTGCTACTGACTCATGCCCAGTAAGAGCACCTGATGTTGCCATCACCAACACAGAGCTTGATCAAGGGGATGAGCCCCTGCCGGTGCCCGGCAGCACTGTCCTGGTTGTGTGCCTTGACTCAGAGCACCAATCTGACTGTGGCGACGCCTCACCATTTCCTGGCCAGGCCCCTGTGCCACAGCTTCTGGGTGACCTGATGGAAAGGGGGGTAGCCAAGAAATTCTACCTCTCCATCACCCTGGAAGATGTTCTCACCCTCGAGACCCTCATCGACACTGCAGCAGACATCACCCTCATGTCAGCCAGTCTCTTCTACCAGGTGCAGCACCTAGCCGCCCAGAAGAACAAAACCCTCCAGCCGAGGAAATGCTCTTTGGACGTGCAGGCATATTCACCAGTGGGTACCAGGATGGATCACATGATCCCCCTCAATTTGTCCATCGGCCCCCTGAATGTAATGCACCCTGTATACATTTCCCAACTTGAGTCCATTCCATTCCTCATTGGGAAAGATTTGCTGAACCGGTTCGAGCCATTGTTAGACTTCCAACGTCAGAAAATTTGGGCTCAAGTTAGAGAACCGCTGCCACTGTGGACACCTGACACAGCCACATGGGAATGTCAAACCTTGGCTGTCTCCTCGGACCTCACTCCACACCATGGAGAGAACGCAGCAGGAGATCAGTGTCTTGACACAAGAGACCCATACCAGCATCATGACTCCTTCCTGTGCAGGCAGGACCCAACCCTGGGATCCTTCTGCCCCAAGATCGGGAAATGCATGTGGCTCCAAGGCATGGAAGTCACAGATGTGGTCATGACCATGGAGGTAGAAGAGTCACCAGTGACAAAAGAGACTGTATGTTACGTGGAGCTTGCTGGCGACCAACACCTGACAATCCATGCCATAACTGCCCAGCCTGACGCAGTACAGGCACCCAGCTGCCACAGCTATTCTCAGGAGGGACCAGCAGCACCCAACATTGTGGACACGCCCACACCAATGGAACCGTCGCAACACCACTACTTTGATGAAAATGTCTGTCAAGACATGATCACCATTTATGTAGATGGGTGCTCATTCAAACATCAGGGGACCCTGAAAGCTGGAGCTGGCATTCTGTGGTTCAATGACGACCCTGTCCCACCACAACAGCTCAAGCTTGGTCCTCACACGTCACAGTACGCAGAGCTGGCAGCAATCTTAATCACCCTGGAGATGGCCTCCGAACGTGAAGTAAAGGACCTGCTGATCTGCAAAGACTTCAGCTATGCACGTCTCAGCTTCATGTGCCATCTCCCTCACTGGACACGAAATGGCTTCAAGACATCAGGGAACAAGCCGGTCAAACACAAAGACCTCCTGCATACGTGCGATGCTCTGATTACCGCACGAAACATGCAGATCTATTGGAAGAAGGTCAGCTGTCATTCCAGACTCATAGGACTGGACAAGACATACGATGACCACACGGACGCACTCGCTAAAGCAGGAGCACTGCATGGTGACTGTCCCCTCCCACCCACCCATGCTGTCCAGGTCGTCACCTGCAGCCACAGCCGAGCACCTACCTCGATGCCAGAGGCCTCACTTCTGGAACTTTCCCTTCAGGTCTCCAACTCTGACATCGTCTCCCTCCAGCCCACTGATGCTGTGCTCGGCAAGGTCTGTGATCACCTCCGCGACCTCTCTGCTAACTCGATCTCCACAACTGATCAGGCATCCCTTCCTGACATCCATCACCTGATCATGGCTTTACCTTTTCTTCATTTCGTCGAGGGCGTACCTCTTGATGTCCCTGATGCCCACACTTCACCACAGCTCGTGGTCCCTCAGGCACAAAGGGGGGTCATGCTACTGTACGCCCACGACGCACCCTGTGCAGGACACCGCAATGCCAAAACAACCTACGAGGCACTTAGTCAAGTAGCCTACTGGCCTAACATGCGACAGGATGTAACAGAATATGTGAAAGGATGTCTGGTCTGCTGCCAATTTCAACCAGCAAACCCAAACCTACAAGGCACCTCTGCAGCGACGGGGTATCAATTTCCCATGGTCAGATCTACAGATTGACTGGGTAGGACCCCTGACGAGATCAGCTCGCGGAAACAAATACTTCCTCACAGTCACCTGTCAGTTCACTAAGTGGGTAGAATGCCTCCCGGCACCCAACGACACAGCCCAGACAACGGCATATCTGCTCACGAACCATGTGTTCTCCAGGTTTGGCCTCCCACTGAAAGTCAACTCAGACCGAGGCACCCACTTCACAGCCGAAGTGATGCAGGACATCTGGAAACTGTTGGGGATCAAAGCCCAGTTCCACATCAGCCACCATCCTATGGCATCCGGCCAAGTAGAACGGACCAACCGGACCGTCGTCGGTATGCTCAAGAAATATGTGGCATCCAATCAGAAAGATTGGGATGTGAAATTGCCCCTGGTGCTCATGGCAATCAGAGCCACACCCCACAAGTCCACAGGAGTGTCCCCCTTCGAACTGATGATGGGACGACAAATGACACTCCCTCTCCACCTGCTCTACCAACCTGGTGACAACAATCTCATCACAGTCTACACCACACAACAATATCTGGACAGCCTGCACCAGCATTTGAGAGCTTCCTTTGCATTCGCCCAACAAAACCTGCAAAGAACCGCAGAGGGCAGGAAAGCCTACTATGACCAGAAAACCTCACAAGATGAACTCCAAGTGGGAGACAAAATCTGGTACTATAGGTTTGTGCAACCAAACTCAGCACAAAGACTTTCCAGGAAGCTTCTACCACGCTGGTCAGGACCACATGAGATCGTGGACAAACTGTTACCTGTGGCTTACTGAATCCGAACCAACAAAGGCACCCACGAACCATGCCTCAAGTGGGTTCATCGGAATCAAATGAAGAAACACCAAGCCCAGAGAAAGCCTGAAACACCCACCAACCAGTCTTCTCAAGACGAAGCCAGCAGCTTGGAATAAACCACATTCCAACCAAAAGAAAGACATCTTTTCAGTCTGAAATCTCCCCAAACTCCCAAGGAGAAAGACCAAAGAGAAAGGGGAGGAAAGATGGTCACAGATAGGGTAGATTAAGGTGGTGGGCCTGACTACTGATATCTGGGTGACCTTTTCAGTTTTTGCCGTACTTATCTGTTTCTTTCTTTTGATAGCTTTTCATTTTATTTTGGTTGTTGTTTTTGGTAAGGACCTGGGGTGGCTCACGCGTGCCCGGGAAATTACTGAAGAGGATCCGGTTTTGCAATTTTCTTTGTCCTGTTTGTTTCTTTGCAATTGTTCTCTGGCCGAGAATTGTTGCCCATTATTTCTTTCTCCTGTTTCCTTTTGCACCGGTGTGCAAAACATTCAGAGTCTCGACTCACCCGCTCAATCCTAATTTGGTCTTTATTTTCTACCCCCTATTACTAGGATGATGCTGCCCCCGCTATTAGCATTACTCTGCCTAGGAGACTGAGGCTCCAGTCTGACACGGCGTTCCCTGGACCTCCGCCTGGCACCGTCTTCCGGGGACAGCCCGGTCTCGTGATTACCAACTGTTGTACCCACACAGAAAGAGTATTCGTCGGACGATGTCAACTGAGCCATTACCTGCCCGAGAGACCCCAAACTAGTGGGACAGGTGTCAGATGGACTCAGGAGGCCCTGCATCATGCTACCGCTGACACTACCCACAGGTTGGAGCAGTAACCCAACGACCGTGACCCAAGCTGAGTCCAATCGATGGCCCAAGAGGCTCCTGAGCACCCGGCTAGGAGCTGCAGCAGCCGTTGGCAACCTGTTCGACATAAGATTCACCACTCCTCGCGGTCCCAGAAGCCAGGCGCCAGCCCCTGCGCCTCCTCCCTGTCCATCCTGTCACTGTGCCACCCAGAGTGCCAAACAATGGGATGTCAACAATGCCTCGTTGCATGGTGGTGATCCTGTTTCAACTTCCGTCGCCTGAATGATGGCAATGCCATCATCAGCCGAAAGGGGGGATATGTAGGATCACACATGCACATATCACAGGGCTTAAATTCCAGGTGGCCTGAGACAAGGCCGAGCCTGGTACGAGAGGCACCAAAGGGGGGGTTACACACACAAACACACACACACAGATAACCAGGGAGGCTAGCACTCCAACTTTTATTGCCCAAAGATTTAGGGACCTACAGACAAGCAGAGTGGACTTCCCGGACAGGGGTCCCTCGACTTGGCACCCAACCCCCTCCACATACACTCTGCCTTACATTTCACTCACCCAACAGACAAACACCCTAAAGGAAGTTTCATTTAAGTTTGGCTTTTGTATACCCTGTATATTGATTTACTCACGACTACTAGTCTCAATATACAGATACGTTATGTTTGTATGTGTCCTAACTTTTAGAGAGTCTTCTGTGTTAAAAACCCCCCCTTCTCTTCCAACATTCCTTTGTGGTCCTTATCTGATCTTGGTGGACCTCACCAAGTTTCTTTGTTTCTACCATGCTATGTTAAAAGAACTGAATTAAGGTGTATTTTATCCATTCTGGAGAAGATGAATTGGCATAAGCCACACCAAACAAATTATGTTCTTTCCAGATGTGCAACTTATATTGATATTACCACAAACTAACGGCCACGCCTATCTATGGATAAGATGTGCTGTTTGTAATATGAATATTTGATGTAATATCCGCACAAAGTGTAACATCTGTTGAGGTGCAACCCAAAACCCCTGTATCCTATACTGATATGAATCAGTCACATAGATACAATAATTAATTGTTTAATCAATTAATGCAGATGGTATGAGGTATGTACCTGTGAAGCTGGTATGGCATATTTGGTATCAAACTGATTGTTAATCACCCCTGATTCCAAATCTGGTCAGTGATTACCATAAAAGTGGATGTATCAAAAGTTATAACAGCTTAATGAAAATCATCAGTAAAGGTAGAATCTGGCGGGCCATAAATCCCAAAAGGACTGAAACAGACCCCCTTCCGAAAGCCCGCCAAATGGATGGCCAGCCATTGGGCCAGGAGTCGAATTCCTGGTCATCCCTATTCATGAACTTTAGACCATAAAAATCTAGCACCTCAGAACAAAGGCGAGCAGAGAACAACCAGCAGCAGAGCAGAACAACCGCCAGCCGGCGCAGAGAAAACCATCCGCCCGAAGGAGAACATCAGCCCGGGAGAAGAGAAACCCACAAGAAGCCCTCCGGTGAAGGCCCAGCTGAACAGAGAACAGCACCCAAGACAAAGCTTCACCAGGAGACAGAATCTAAAGGGACTCCACTCCACTGCTCCAAACGCCGCGCCTTCCTGAGTGCCATCAGCTCAGCAGCTCTGCCATCAACTGCCAAGACCCCCCCCCCCACTCTTCAACCAAGTAAACCAACTTCCTTTCATTCTAACAACTTAAGCTGTTCTGTTTAACCTGCTATAAGACTTTAGGGTCGTGTTTCCACAAACTATGCTTGCTTTGCAGAACAGTATTTCCCATTTCAGGTTACTCATTTAAATCCGGTCATTGCATTTTCATAATTACATTGTTTGTTTTATTCCGTTATTTCGTGTTTGTTGTTTGTGTTAGGTGTAATGTCTGTCTTATGTCAGTTGTAGTGTTAGCTAGGAATAAATGCATGTCTTTTACACAACTTTAGCCTCCGTCATTGTGTGTCTCATAATAAGTTCCTGCCATTGTGCGATCTTGCTACACGCTCTGAACCTCAAACTCACCGGAAACATCGCGAGACTCTCTCTCATCGGCCGTGAGGGGAGCTTCGCTACCAATTGTTTACATTACCTGATGATGCAGCTCGCTGGACGAGCCTTCTAACCCAGGTTACTAAGCGATACTGGTAATTAGTGAATCCCATTTAAGTGTCACATTAACAGACTCACAGGGATACCCCAATTGAGTTTGGAGGAGCCGACCATTCGGCATAACAATCGATTAATAATCAGCATTAAATAATAATTAATTAAGCTTTAATTAATTCAAACATATTGGTGGAGAATATTAAAATTTATTTGAGCTATTAATTCCTACACGTCCGACATTCACGCGGGATTCTATAATTTGTACGTCTACTGTAACATTGTGGATCCGCAGCACGTGGGGGAATTTGTAGTGCCGCTCCTGAGAACCGTTAAAATAGACGGTGGGTTCGGCGACGTAGTCACTTTGCCGTTCCACAAGCTGCACTACGTACCGGTGAACAAGCAGAGCCTCCAGAATTTGCATATTGAGATAAAGAACGATCAGAATACTCTGATTAATTTCTCCTACGGAAAAACGATCGTCAAGCTGCACTTTCGCCCAGTGCCAAAGATCCCCGTTTAAAAAAAAAAAGAGAGAAAGCTGAGGGGGGTGGGAGAGCATGGCGTACCACAATTCGCAGAGATTTATTCAGTATTACACCAGTCAGGCGGGACATGGGCTCCCCGGTTTTGCGGGGAGCCCCGTGATGTACGGGCGTGGGTTGGGCTCCATGCTCAGTAGGGCTTTTAGATTCGTTTTACCCTTTCTTAAGCGTGGAGTTGATTTAGCGAAACCTCATTTGAAATCGGCGGCCAAAGGAATAGCTTCGGATCTCGCCAGCTCTGTAATCAGCGGCCGTTTTACAAACACCGGTGACCCCAAGCAGGAAGGCTCTGGTCTGCTGTTGCTATCTCAGAGGGGTAGGAAGAGAGCCCCAGCGCCTTTACCCAGGCAGCACGGTCATAAAAAACCTCGCAGCGGCAGAGCTGTCAGGATTCCCAAGTCTCGACCTTCAAAGAGAAACAGGAAACCCCCCGGGGACATATTTTAAGAGCATAAGGAAGAATGGCTCTAGCTCACCGCCTCTCGGCCGAATGCACCAAATCTGAGCTGGACCTGTTTGCGGCCCCTATGACGCAATTATCCATAGATCAGACCAATTATGTAGAAATCAACCCATTAAATTCCATTACCGATCAGGATGTTTTGGATTTCCTAATACCGGGGTCGGGCAATTTCTATCTGGACCTCAACTCTACACTGCTATATCTAAGGCTCAAGATCGTTAGGGCGGACGGCGCCCCCCTGGTTGACGCTGACCCCTGCGGTATTATACAGTACCCACTAAACTGTATATTCTCTCAGCTGGACGTGAGTCTGAACGACGTCCTGATCAGTTCCTCATCGGCCACGCACCCCTATAGGTCATTCATAGAGACCCTGCTCAATTTTTCTACGGATACGCTAGAGAGTCAGTTTTCGGCAGGGCTCTGGTACAAAGACGGCGGAGCCGACTTGGATAGCGTGGACATCACCCCCCAGGGCCCTAACGTGGGGTTGCAGAAGCGAGCTGCCTTCTGTAGAAACTCTCGGGAATTCTCTCTGATAGGCCCTGTACACGCTGATATTTTTTTCAGCGAACGAATGCTGTTAAACAATGTGGATATACGCTTAAAGTTTGTAAAGGCTAAAAGCGATTTTAGTCTCATGTGTAGAAATGACGCCGATTATGAGCTGAAAATACTGAGGGCCAGCCTGTTTGTGAAAAAAGTGGACGTCTCCCCGGCGGTGTCACTGGGTCACTCGGCCGCTCTCATGAAAGCAAACGCCCTGTACCCTATAAGCAGGGTAGTCGTTAAAAATTACACGCTGCCCGCGCAGTCGCGGGTCTGCCCGCAGGACAATCTTTTCCTGGGCAACTTACCGCGCTACATCGTTTTGGGGATCGTGGACCACGCCGCGTTCGTGGGCACGCGAAACAGAAACCCATTCAGGTTTCAGCATTGTGACCTGGAATTTCTGAGTCTCTCTGTAAACGGTCGACACATACCCAGCAAACCGTTCCAGCCCGATTTTAACGCGAGGCAGTCGGTCAGAGAGTTTTACAACCTTTTCCTGGCTACAAACAGGCATTTAAGGGATTCGGCGCTATGCATTAACCGTGAGGATTTTGAAAACGGATACTCGCTATTTGCTCTCAATCTCTCCCGAGACGACGAGCTGGACGGAGGTGCCCTGTCACCCGTCATCAGCGGCACGTGCCGTCTGGATTTAAGGTTCAGAGCCCCGCTACCTCGAACAATGAGTCTCATCGTCTACGCCTGCTTCGACACCGTGATTGAAATAAACTCCAAGAGACAGGTTTTGGTGGACTTTTAATCATGAACACTCACCAGCTGGAATGCCTTTTACAACCCCTGCTGGGGGATGCTTTTGGAGGTGTGTGGGCTAGCGATTTATTACCCACCAGCGTACAGACGAGGCCCACTTTTCTGGTCGCAAACACGCACGACAGCAATAGAGAGGGTGAACACTGGATCGGGATAATTTTGGAGCCCCAAGAGGGGAAAGCCTCCTTCTTTGATTCTTACGGTTATCCCCCCGATTCCCCTTACTACCCTAAAAGTTTTATGCGCTTCTTGGGGATGCACGCTAGCGAAATAAGGTATAATACGCGTCAAGTTCAACACGACTTTTCCTCCACATGCGGGGCCCACGTCTCCTTTTTCCTCTACCAGCGCTTCAAGGGACTTTCATTTCAAGAGACTATGATGCTGTACTCTGATGACTTGAGGAAAAACGATGCTCTAGTATCCAAGTTTATCAAGAAATATTCAAACTGTATTAGCCGTGTTAATGCCGATAAACTTTCAAAGCCGCAAAATGTATGTTCCTTAAAACTATTTAAAGATTGTTATAGTTGTTAGATTATTGTAGAGAAAAATTAAAAAAAACACCGTGACACCATTTATTCAATAAAATCAACATTTTATTAACCATCTTTTTTAGTTGTTACAGGCGTCTTTTTTTTCCCCACATGCATAAAACACTTAATCGCTGTAATCTATCCACGGAGAATAAGGGGTACCCTTTAAAGGCCATAAACGATATTCAGGGGAGGAATCACGCGGTGTGTGAGGGGTACCCACAAGCGGAGAGTCGTCCGTACTAAATTTTGCACGTCTCTTGCGCTTCTTTTTCGCAGGAGGGGGCGAGGAGGGTGGCGGGGGACCCCTCGCCGTGGCGTTTCCAGCGCCGTAATCTTTAAGATGGCTTAGGGCTTTCCTAGCTTGAATGTTACCGACGGTCGTGAGGGGGATGTTTAATTCGGATATTACGTTTAAAAAGGGTTCCCAGCCTTTAGGATATCCGACGGCCTGGGATTTCGGCTGGGATAAAGTTTTCATCAAATCCAAAATATGGGAACCTTTAATGGGACTATCTCTGATGATGAGTTCACCCGACTGGGTCCAACGTACTGCCCCGTCGGAATCGAGCAGTTTCTGCATGATGTACCCCACGTTCTTTCTAGCCCTGGGCGCCACTTGCTGGACAACTTCCTGTACAGATTTGTCCCTAGTCGCGCCGCCGGGCTGTCTCTCCTCCTCCTCCTCCTCCCCCGGCACATCTCTCTTTTCCTCATCCGTTTTTTCTTTCCGCTCGGTAAGGATAATTTCTCGCCCCTGATTTTCCTCTTTTCGGACTAAATTCAGATACCTCTGTAGCAATTGGTTGTATCTCTTTACTTTTTCGTGCGAGTTCATACCCGGCTGATTTAATAAACCGTGCATCTGGGTTTCAAGTTCACCCAGGGCCGATTCCCCGATGGTGGTGGTATGCGGGGTCGCCCTCTGGGTCAGCATACGGAGTTGTTGGGGGCTCAACAGGAACATTTTTTTTACCTCGCTCATGCCGGTGGTGGAAAAAACAAACACACAAAAGCTAGTTAGCCGTCTTACTGGTGAACAGGCTTGTGATGAATGGCAGAGCCACTGACAGCAGCGGTAACAAAAATCCTCCTTTCTGAAGCACGGCCTTGCGTTTCCTCGCGACGCTGTTTTTCTTACAGGCGAAAAGCTTAATCAGCCTTTTCTGCTTCTTAAGCTTGTTAAATTGAGCTACGGATAAAGGTATACGGCCTCTTATAAGATTGAGACAGATTTCGGAGAGAGCCAAAATTATGTTATTAGATGGGTCCGAAAGAATCTTTTTACGTTTCACCCCCCTCATCCTCTGTAAAACTTTAAGGGTCGGCAGTTGTTTCCTGAGATGCTCGGACATGGCTCAGTAATGTTAAATCAATCAATCAATGGCTCGCTGGTAGAAAGAGGACGGGAAGCGTCCCCGGTAATAAACCGGTCCTGAGTCGGAACTCTTCTGGGCACGTGGCTCTTAAATCGACCAATAAATACCCGTGTGCGGGTCGAGTGGCCTCTTCATAGGCATCTAGAAAAAACTTTTTCTGCCAAGGAAACATTTGCTGAGCTAAAACTTTGATTTGCATTCTGTCCCGCACATTCTTAAACAGACAATAATAAGTAGTATTTAGGCCTATAGTCCTACTGTACTTGCCCTGGTGAAATATGTTCTGCACTAGGTATATGACCGAGATTTGACGGTGATGTCTGAATCTCGTGAACGCTTCTGCCACGAGTTTATTTTCGGACGCGCTGTCCATCAAATCATCGATGATTATCAAGGAGCCGGAGGGGAAACGCTCCTCATCTTCCCAGCTTTTAGGCAGCCCTTGTATAAATTCAATTTCGCTGATCCGATCACGCAATTCATCATAAAGCGGCTGATGGGAAGCGTAACACCACACAATTTTTTTTACGGGTCCCCCTATGAAACAGTGACTCTGATTTAACAGCAATTCTTTAGTAAAATAGGTTTTCCCCGAAGAACTCGCCCCGGCGATTATCGCCGTAAACGGCAATTCTAAACGGTGATCAAAGTCGACCTCTCTCACGTCGCTACCCATCATCTTCCAAAAAAACACTGATGAAACGGTAAACACTACCCTATTGTTTTAAATCCTTTCCACACACACACACACACACACACACACACACACACACACACAAACCCAAAATGCGTGTATAAAAGTTTTTATAAAATCTTGTGATAAATGTACAAAACATTTTCGTACACAAGTTACATTTTAAAACAAATGAACATCTTTGAAAAAAACAACTTTAAAAAACATCTTACTTTCATGATACATTTTAAAAAACTTTCATTTTAAAACATCTTACTTTCATGATACATTTTAAAAAACATCTTTGGAAAAACTTTTCATTTTAAAACATCTTACTATGAACATTTTAAAAAAACATCTTTGGAAAAACTTTCATTTTAAAACATCATACTATGAACATTTTTCATTTTAAAACAAATGAACATCTTTGGAAAAGCTTTTCATTTTAAAACATCTTTGAACATTTTACATTTCAGTAACCAAAAGGCAGAGTTTCCCCGCTAGTCAACAATCTGCGTTTGTCGTAGACGACCCTGACCTTTTTGTCTAGAGGCCTATTAAACAGTCGAAAACTTTTCATGTCGCGTTCGATTTTGTTGTAGTGCGTCATTATAGGGGGATCATTCCTACATCCACCGATGTAGTTTTCAATCAATCCAATCATACTGTCAAGGTTTACCTTTTGACAGGCTTCATAATTTAGAGTTATACCCTTACATTTCAACTGTGTTTTCCCGTTGTTGAGTCGGTAACAGTAACTTTTTGGTCCCAGCGCACCCCACGAAGCAATGTATTCGTCGGGGGCTAATTCGGACGTGAGCTCCCCCAGGTAATTGCCTAAGGCCGGCTCATATTCACCCGGCCTGCTTATGTACACGATGCTGTCTGTGTCGTGATACAGCACCCTACGCCCCAATTTTTCCAGTTCTTTGTAAAGCGTCAGCCGCCCCCACGCGGTAGTTTGACACGCTATGAATATGTTGGTCTTTCCCGGCGGCACTTTGTAGGAAGACCTGTATCGCCAGCGGATGAGGGCGACCTCGTCGTTGACAAACGCGAAGCTGGAAATCTCGTACAGCTCCGAGCATAAAAAATTAAAAAACTCCCCCGGGTCAGACACTATACATGTCTGGAGCATGTTGTTCCTCTGCGCCAGTTTACCCCACAGAGAGTTAAGCAGAAGCTTGGCCACCTGCCTCTTACCACCGTTAGACACTATCTTATCGGGCTCCAATTGGATCCCCTCGCGCTCGAGATAGTTTTCAATGTAGTCCCTGCGACCCGCGTCATCGGTCGCGTCGTCGGGGTAGCCCGAAGCCTGCTGCTTCACTTTGAGAAAGGTTTTAATGTATTCTCTAAACAGGTCGCCGCTGGTCTGGGGAAAATGCCACACTTCGTGCACCTTCACGACAGTATAGCCCCTGTCTAAAGCCTGATTGAGCTCCGCAGAGACCCACACGCCGGTCAGCGCACGCTCTGCGTCAGAATGGGGGCAGGCCCCCTCCTGCCTGTTGTCGATCGCGCACGTCCTGCACAGTGTAAACACGAGTTTCCCATTTGGCAGTCTGCTGGGTAGGACGGGGAAAAACAGCTCGCGCGGGGTGTTCACAGTTGCTTTGATCAGGCCAAAGTATTCATTCAGAGGTTTAAAATTTGAATGAATGATTTCCGGGTGCCCCACGGGGAATTCACATTTAGCCAGAGTGTACGGGTACAGCGACGTGAAATCCACGTAGTGGACGCGCTCTTCCCCCGTGACGTCGTAACGTAGGCGAATCGCCGACGTCCGACCCCCAAACAGCGCTTCTCGCGGCCTAAGGGGGTCAGGGGGCTGAAAGTCTGACAGGAAACTCTGCACTTGTGGGTCGTGAGTTTTAGCATGAGCCCATTCGTGTTCCCAGATGGATTCTACGTTCATATTAAACTCTTGGCGCAACACCTCGAGTTTTTCCCTTGTTTTAACGTACAGGGCACCGAAGCTCTCGCGGGTCAGGGGGCAGACATCGTGTTCATTGTTGCACTTAGGACAGCCGTGAAACTGGCAGCCTAGAAACTCGAAAGCCCATTTCTCTCCCTCTATCTCAGCGTATCCGTCTAGGTGAAAGCGCCCCACGCGCACTTCACCCCCGCGCAGCGCGTGTCGAATTTCTATGCCGCGCGTGCGGCCCACGAATTCCAGCCACTGGATCGAGACGTTGGAATAACTTTTGTATTGCCTCCTGTAATCCCAGACGTCCGGGATCGCGATCGTATCTCTGGGCAGGAAATTTGTCCTGTAAACCAGCAACGCGGCCGAAGCGATGGTCGCCGTGGAGAAGGGGTCGCAACCCGTGAGCGTTTCAAACTCCTGCAGGAAGCGCAAGCAGCCCTCTCTCAGAATCTCCACGTCGTTCTTACAGTAAGCGATCATCTCTTTGTGAAAATTAAAGGTCTGGTGCTTTACACCGTCGTACCATTGATAAAACTTGTCGCGTTCTTTGCAGGGCATTTGCTCGGGCCCATACTGATCGGGAGGAGGGTAGGGCCCCACGTAACTAAACTTTTCCATGTCTGTGAAATGATGCGGAAAATAGCCTTTTCGCATCTGAGTCGAGCACCCCATTGCATCGGGGATTTTTCTCAACGGCATGCTTAGAAAGCAGTGACTGTCGATGTACCTTTGCTCAAACACGCTGTCCAGGATGAGAATGATTTTATTCCCCTGTGACACCACACGCGGTTCCACTCCTTCCTTCACCATAGCGTTCAGTATTATGTAATTATCGAACGCCTTTCCATAGTGACTAATGAAACACGTCCCTGTATAGTAGGGCGTCCTGAAATGTCTGAGAAAGTGCAGCGCGCAGTCTGGCCCCTCGGCGGTCATTGTCTCATTCTGATCGGAGATGGCGCACACGTAAACCGGGATATGGGTACCCGAGCTCTGGGATGTTTCAAAGTCAAAAAACACATATTTGGGGGGCTTTTTACTGCCCTCACCGCTTTGGGCGACCGCTTTCCCTTTGTTAGATTTCTCGATTGGATTTAAATAGCAGAGATGTGGGGTGGATATGTCTGATTCTGCTGACTGCAACTTAGCGTCGCATATATTACATTTTACTGTTTTACACGAGTGCGGTTTTGGGTTCTCGGGACTTTGGTAGTAGTTGACCCCGCAAGCTTTGCATTTTTTGAACTTGTCACAGGGGCTAGCAATCTCACCCCTAATGGGGCAGACCCTCGGCGTACGGTGACGCTCGAAGCACATGTTATTTAAGCATCTGAGATTACACCGCTCACACACTATCCCCGGTGTGATTTCACCTTCTTTACAATTAGTCTGACAGACGCTGCAAAATTTTCTACAGCGATGAGAATGAGGCGAGTCGTACCCTTTGAAACAGCTAGTGCAAACGTAGCCGGCCCCTAAGAAGCCCTTGGCGCTTTTAATGCCGTAAAAATGCTCCTTGTGTAAAAAGAAATACACCACCCGTCTATCGTCGGTAGGTGTGGGTGTCTGGTAAATTTGGAGATTGTTTGAATAATGTTGTTGATAATACACCACTGCTTTGCAATCAATGATTTTCTCAAAATTGATAATGTCATTCAAAGCGACTGCGTAGTCGGGGGTGAAACCCGCTTTCTCCTGTAACTCCAGGCCGAGCTTTTCAGCCTCTGCATCAGTGAAGTTTTCGTGCAGCAGATGAGCCAAGTTTATAGCGAAACACGCTCTGCTGTCGTTCTGAATGATAAACATGTGTTTGGCTTTTTTAGAAATTATTTCTGAAGCTAACATGGTCTGTAGTTTACGTTTGTTTCCACCGCCGCGTGGGATATTTATTACGTCTACTATTACTTCTAGGTTGGAATCGTTTAAAATCTCTTGATTAGACTGAACCAGGCGATCCAACAATTGCTGGAAATCTGTCAGCTCCCCTTCCCCATACCGTACAATTTGCGACAACTCGTCGTTTAAAAAGTCACCGCGCAGGGTGACCTGAATATAAGCTCCCCATGCGGCGTAAGGTATCGCCTCATTCACAATATTTTGAAACCCCTCGATTACATTTTCATAGTACTCGCGGAAATTGGCTTCGTTTCTAGGTCGCGGAATATTTAGAATCCGCCTAATCTGTACATTATTGAATCTGCGCCGATGCACGACCCCGTCAGGCTGGTGATCCAAGTCACCACCGCCACCGTCCTGTTCAACATTTTCAAATTGCCCCAGTCCCAAGTCATTTTCAATCTCCTCGGCATCGAGAAGAAATTCTACGTCTGACAAGACTTCCCACAATTCAGAATCCGCGGGGGACCACGCGACCTCGTCGTCGGGCAGCACCGCTTCTGCTTCAGAGCCCCTTTCATTTAACATGCTTATTAATGTCTCTAAGGACGGTAGGAAACAGGGCTCTTGGGCCCTGGACTCACCAGATGCCGCGGGTGGCGAGTCGTGTTGATAAACCGCATCATTTTCATCATTATTAGCGTTGTTGATGATGTCTATTTCATTTAATAACGCTTCGGGTATAGGCGCTGGTGGTGGTGCTGGCGAGTCGTGTTGATAAACCGCATCATTTTCATCATTATTAGCGTTGTTGATGTTGTCCATTTCATTTAATAGCGCTTCGGGTAGAGGAGGGGGTGTTGCTCCGTCCATATCTGCTGATTCAGGTCTTGCGTAGATTTTCTCTTGACCGGTCCGCGCCGTCTCTCTTGTACATAGAAAACAGGGAATACCTATTATTAGAATAAGTTATTTTTAATGTATAGCGTTTATCATATGTATAAAAGAAATAATATACTCACTATATGGAGTTTTCTATCCGCAGCGTCTCCCGTAGAGAAAAAAACAAACCCAAAATAGCAGAATCTCTAAAAATAAAATAATTATTTTAAGTTATTTTATTGTATGGTGTTTATCATAAAACACGCATAAAAGAAATAATATACTTACTCTATGCAGGTCCCGAGTAGTTTTCTCTTTCCAGTAGGGCAAGGCCTTGATGATACTGGGTGTGGGGTACTTGTGTCTCTTTACCAAAGGAGTGAAACCCTTCTCGGCATACTAAAAATTTCTGTGGTTGGTTACTTTTTAGGATTCTTTAAGGAGAAATATACGTCCTGTCAAGTTTTATCTGTTGTCTATTTCGATGTACGTTTTAACTGCGTAGACGGTATGGGGGGAGTCGGGGGGAAAAGACAAAATTTACTGAAATACAAAATGTCAAACTTGATGTGTGGCGGGGAGTCGGGGGGAAAAGACAAAACTTTTAACAAAATTTACTGAAATACAAAGTGTCAAACTTGATGTGTGGCCGAAATTACAGTTTGACCGGGATTTGACCTATCGGGATGTACATAGGTTGCATGAGGAAAAACACAAGGCCAAACTGCTACTGCTGCAGGGGGGTGTCGGCTTTCACACACACACACACACACACACACACACACACACAGACGGTCAAACTACTGCTAAGCGTTTTTTACTGGACGTCAGACCCAGCTCCTCCTCTCATTCTTAGCTCCAACTTGGTCATTCTCACAGGATTTCTTTCAGTCTCGCGCAGCACAACTCTCAGCTCTCCGGCATCGCTCTCTCCGAGTCCTTTGCGGATTATCCAAAGGCACGGGACCTTACCACGGTACCGCACCAGACACAGCATCGCTCTCTCAGAGCCCTTTTCTACAGATTCTCCAAAGCCACGGACCTTACCACGGTGGTACAGCGTACGCTCACACTCCATCAGGTAACCCACCCCCACTCAGACCCAGTGTTTGGGACCTTAACCCCCCCTGCTCAGTCCCCCCTGCTCGGCACCCGGTGGATGCAGACAAAACAACACACTCATAAGCACTCTACTCAAATTAAAATAATAATTACATAATAATACATAATTAAATAATAATAAATAATTAAATTATAATAAATAAATAAACTATATACAAATAAACCCCTATCCCAACGCTCAACTGGCTCACAGCCAAAAAAAAATAGCCCCCCCTCCCACTACCTCATGACGTCACCCGGCTTGCACCCCCCGCCTGTCACTTTTTGATTTATTTGACCTTTGTGACCTTTGACCCAACCTGTCATTTTGACAAAACCGGCATTCTATCTCTCTCTATTATATGATCAAGAACTTCATTGCACAGAAACCAGCCTTTTGTGCATATTCCATGGTCTGTGACCTGCCAGCCACACTGAATGCACACAGTGGGGATTAATTGAAAAGATCGTCGCAGGTTTAGCTGCCTTTGAGGAGTTGGTGTGAAAATGGTCATCTTCAAGCTCCTCATCATCTGCAAAAAAGTCTTTCTCAGGGTTAAAAGGCATAAAAGTTATAAAATGTAATTTATTGAGCCCAAAGAGAGAGACAGTAGGTCTCTGCCCTGTCTGGTAAGCTATTATAAAGCAGCACAACCATGACCTCCAGCATGTTACTGTAAACCAGAATATATGGCATCGTCAGCATCAACACTAGTGAAATGTAATTAGACTTCTGAACATTTAATTCTTTCTGCCATCATTGCTAAAAGCAGAGTCTGTGCTGAGTATGGACCCACTGGTCTCTGGATTACAGGCCATGCTGACATCTAGGACAGACTGGGTCCTTACTAGGGTTGCACGATTTATCGATTTCAAATGGAAATCGCGATTTGAAACAACGCAATTATCAAGTTGCAAAAATTGCGATTTAGGATATACTGTACATTATACAGCACGTGGCAGCCCATGGTAACTGGGGTCTCGCGACTCCAGGCTGAATTACTGGGAGATCTCGGAGCTGCAGTGGTCCCCAGAGGTGTTTCCACCAACCACTGCCCCACTGCCACGTGGGTAAACCCTGAAAGGTATGCTGGCTAGGGGAGTAAACCCCGAACACAAACCTGCAGTTGGGGACAGGCAATAGGCGGTGTCCAGTAGACTGGATTACCGGCAGGCCTCTGCAGCCCATGCCACAGTGAAGGTCGTCGTGAGCTTCTCATGCCACTGGAAGTTACTTTGGCAGGGCGAAGATGGTGGAAGTGAGGACTGCGCACCCACACTCTCATCTAAATCCTTTCCTTTGCGCAAGCCCCTTGCTCCCCCCCCCCCAATCAAAGTCCTGTGGCGATATGGAATGGCGGTAGGCACAGACCAAGGATGTGGCTGGGAGTGCCTAGTCAAACCATGCACACAGGCGGCAAAGAAGTGACAGTCGTTGTGTTTGCGGGATGGAGCAGTGCAACACCTCGGCAGCGTTCATTGTGTCTAAGCAGCCCCACACTGCTCACCCCTGATGGGGAAGGACCTGGAAAAGGTGGTCCAAAAATTGTCTGCTCCCCTGATTTCGGATGGTTAACCGCAGCCATCGGAGCATCCCTCATTGCGGTCGAAAAAGCAAGAAAATACAATTGTACATTGGCACATGGAATGTTCGGACCCTTCTGGACATAGCTAAACCAACCGATAGGCCTCGCCGAAGATCAGCACTTGTAGCCCTTGAGCTTGAAAAGTATAATATCGATATTGCAGCACTCAGCGAGACTAGGCTACATGGAGAGGATTCCCTGAAAGAAGTTGGTGCAGGGGTTCCTGAAGGCACGTGCCGCATCCGTGGTGTGGGGTTCCACCCCGTCATCCTAAGATGGCCCCAAACAAAAGACTCAATTGTGCAGCACTAGGTAATCCCAACACCATAGGCACTCTCCACAGACTCCTCGCATGTAGCCTTGCCCAGTTTCAGGGGGATGTCAATGACTGGCCAGCTCTCTCTGCAGCCATCCAATGCTGTAGCCTCAGAAGCCCTTGGTACAAGAAAAAAATGTCACCAGGACTGGTTTGACAGTAATTCTGCGCAAATCCAATAATTTTTAGAAGAGAAGCATAATGCCCACAAAGCTCTCCTTTCCAACCCAGGATCCCTCAGTCTAAAATCACGCTTCACCAAGACCAGAGCTATAATTCAACAGGCTCTTCGGACCATGGAAGACAGCTGGTGGATGCAAAAAGTGGAAGAAATCCAGCATTTTTCTGACTGCAATGATACCCAGGGCTTCTATGATGCCATTAAAACCTTATACGGTCACAGGAGGAAGATTTTTACCCCTGTTCGATCTGAAGATGGAAACAACCTCCTCAAGGACCGGCAAGAAATCATTGAGCGCTGGGCAAATCACTTCAAAACTATTCTTAATTATACAAACCGAGCTGATTTAAACATTCTTGATAAACTGCCAGACCTACCACAAATGCCACAACTGGATACCTTACCACACTTCTCTGAAACTCGACAGGCCATCAGGGGCCTAAAGTACAACAAAGCCCCAGGACCTGATGCCATTCCAGCTGAGGTTCTTAAACACGGAGGTTTATCTCCTTACACACCGTCTGCACCTCCTGATTACTCATATCTGGAAGTGCGAGAAAGTCCCTCAGGACTGGAAGGATGCTAACATTGTTGTCCTCTATAAGCAAAAAGGGGATCGAGCAGACTGTGGCAACAGCCAGGGAATCTCGCATCTTTCCACCGCTGGGAAAGTACTAGCAAAGATCATGCTCAACCGACTGGTGGAATACATCTCAGAATTTACTCTTCCTGAAACGCAGTGTGGCTTCCGAAAGTCCAGATCCACTATCGACATGATCTTTGTTCTGCGGCAGTTGCTTGAGAAGAGTAGAGAGCAGCATAGAGACCTCTACATAGCATTTATTGACCTCAGCAAAGCTTTTGATACCATAAGCCATGAGCTGCTCTGGAAAGAGCTCCATAAACTTGGTATACCACCCAAGTTTCTATCTATCCTGCAGCAACTGGATACTAATACTAGACGCTTAACGTAAAATAAAGTCCACATTCCTTGTATTTCTGTTTTGATTTTTTGTCAGGTGAAAGTCTTTATGACTAGATGTGTGTGTGCAAAATTTGGTGATTATTGGTCGCTATTTTGATACATTAAACCACATTAAGCGTTTTCACATTAAGCGTTTTAGAATGTCCCTCTCAAAGGTACTATGAAACACCGGGAAAGTAGGAGGGGTGTTGATACTATGTATGCGACGCACTTTTAACACATAACTTGTTGCCCCTGGGCCCAAATATATAAACAGCCTATGTATAACCCTTCATTATTGTCAAGTGGTACTCCAATAGTAATAGTACTCCAAAGTAGACAGGAATTGATTAACTAAAGGACATGAAAAGGACATGTTTGCTGCGTTTAGCTCGTGTTTTCGGCGTTACTATCATGTCTCTGAAGAAAACGTTTAAATTTCAGCGAACCGATGGCATAACATTTGAACACTGTTGTGTGTCTTTGTGTCAGGCATCCAATAAGTACAACAAAGTACTTAGCTTTCACACATTTCCCTCCAATGAGGAAACTAGGCGAATGGATTGTTGCTATCGGGCGGGAGAATTTCACAGTACCAGTGAGTATCATGCGCCGACCGTCCGCTCCTTCCGTGTGCCACGCCCCCTCGTTAACCCTGTGTGGATTCCCCGTGTTTACCAGCTGTTCCTGATTGTTGTCAAACTTGTCATTAGTCCATTGTATTTAGCCCGCTTTTCCGTTTGTTTCTCCAGTCCGGTCATTTTATTGTCATTCTGCTTTACCGCTCCTGTGTGTTCCTTTTGCTCATTAAACCCCGCATTTCCCCGATCCTACGTCTCCTCGCCTCTGTTTCCCCAGTCAGCGTTGTGACAGTGAGCCTGCTTCCATGCTGCAATGTGAACATTTGCCATGTTCCTAAAAATTCTGTTTATTGCACAGTGTCTGACCACACAGACCTATTGCCAGATGATCATACTGGACATATCAACTGGACATATTTTGCACTATTACAGATTTATGTCTTGCATATACACAGAAACTGATTTTATCGATTACTCAGGAACATACAGTACAGTATAAATCCATTTATTTTCACTGTAAAAATAATTCCCTTGGTTGTTCATCAGGCTTTATCAAGATCTATTACTTTAACATCCCCAAAATTAACCCTGTGGACCGGACAAATACAAAACTAATGATTAAACATTAATGGCCAGTTTCCCAGTCAAGGATTAAACCTAATTAAGCCTAGACTAGCTTTGAGTTACAATGCTGAATCTCCATTGAAACGGCAATTTAGTCCAAAACTAGTCTTAATCCTTGTTCGGGAAACCGGCCCTATATATTGGTCTCTTTTTGTATGTTTTCTAAATAAGACCGCGTGCCTATACCCAACTGTAATAGCGATTAAAGCGATCTATTGTTTTTGTATTTATGTTAAAGCAAGACTTTTATTTTATTACTGTTGTGGGATTGATCTTTGGAAACACTTACATTTAATAAGCACAAAAAACATATAACATAAACACGACTGTATTGTGGGTTTTAGGGCTTTTTTGGAGGTCGCCGACTCCACTGCTGTGAGAATTACTGACTGTCTCATTGTTGTTTTGATGGGTTAGCGGTATACTAATGCTATTGCCTATTAACAAAAACCAAAGGTATGATACGCTGAAGTATATTAATTGCAGCTGGTGTTTAAAAGGAGCTTGATCGCCGGTTCTATTGATGACAGGACCTTTCTGAAACAATCTCGGACCATGAAATAGGAAGGCAATTCACTTATAGCTCAGTAGCGGAATCAGCATTTTCCCGCACCACGAATATAACATTTTCCTTAGGTTTCACGTCTGACGGAGCTATTCTGTAATCGTGAAATAGCCTGCACCGGAAGTGAAGCAGCCGTCTTAGTCAGAATGCGGAAGTGAGCGTGCATATAGCGCATTGTACAGTATGGGAGCTAAAAACACCTTCGCGCATGGAGCATTGCCTTAACCTGTATCAATCTATTTGACAAAGACACAAGGCCCGCCCCTTCCCTACTTATGATTGGCTCATCGGCTAGTATATGTATTGTTTGAGTCGTTCAGCGTTAAAGCTGCTCTCTGACCTGCGCATCTCAGATCTAGAGAAATGACAGATCAATATCCGCGAACCTGATTTTTTTTTTTCCGCAGCCACAGTACGCCGGAAATCCTGCGTGGTGCCGGAACGCTATCACCCCTGTCATTGACATAGATTATAAAGTTTGTTTCACTCTGCAGCTCCTGGACCTGCCCACTCTCCTGAAGACCAATAGCTCTGATGTATATTTGCATAGCATGACAGGGTACTGCCTTTGTTTTAACCTTTCACCATGATGGTGTTGAATAGGGGAACAGTATAAATACCCCAGAGACGTTAAGTAGTGACTGCATTTCTAGCAGCAGATCCTAGTAGGATGTATTGGTTTGTGTACTTTGGTGGTATCTTGAAAGTTGTATGTCCATGGAATAATGAAAGAAGTGTTTTCTCAATGCTTCTTTTCCTGCTACAATGTTGCTGTGTCCTCATAACAAGCCATTTCAGGAACAAGAACTATGCACAGTTTATTTCTAGCAGCTGGAGTGATAATTTAGCCAATAACCACCCATTTTCCCTGTACATTGAACCTCCCTACCAGTCTAGAAGAAATCAACATCACACCCAAAATAGAACAACTGCTGAAGTACCTAATAGAGTAGGATTTTTCATGGCATTCACATAGTTTAAGCCAGCAATATTCCAATTGCTGACATAGATCCCTAGCATAAAAGCTATTACTCTGGGCCAACAAATGGTTAACAATACATGGAAGAGACTTATATCTGTGGCATTCCATTTTCAGTTGCGGTGGGTTTCTAAATTTGGGCTTCCAAAAAAAAAGCCTAAATTTTTTTTTTAAATATTAAATGAGCAAATTGATTTGATTTGTCCTTCTATCCCACCTTGTGCTCTAAAAGCAATGAGGCTGGCACACATAATATCTGCTCTATGGAAATACACTCCCATAGCCACTAGGGGAGCTCTCACCTTCTTTCACAATTGTGTTGTGCAGTCTAACAAATGGCCCTTATGCCATGAACAGTAGTGAATGTAGTGAATTACTATGTTCTCACATTACTTTTTGTAGTTAAACAAATAAATATGCATTGGCAGAATGAAGAATTACAAATGAAAATAAACTATTATTTAAGAAATATTCCTTGGAACAACAAATTTTCATGGATTTTCATGCTGCCAGATTACTAACAAAGTCGGCTGCAGTCACAGAGCACTTGTAAAGATTCTACAAAAGATTAAAGCGAGTTTGGTGGCAGACACACCTTGGTCTGGTCATCCACAAGCGTCACAGTCATGCTAGGATCATGCACTTTGACGCATTCCATTGAGCAATCACCTCACCTCAACTACTGCGTGAGTGGTCAGACAGCTGCCATGTCAGTGTCACCTCATCAACAGTTTGTTGCCGGTTCCCGCAGTTTGGTACGCGGGGTTGCAAAGCATGCAACAAGCCACTGATGACTGATGTCCAAAGGTGCAACCGGGTTGACTGGACACGGAAGAACTCACGCTGGACATGTGAAACGGTAGGAAAAGGTGCTTTTCGGCGATGAAAGCACTTTCTGCCTGTTTGGTAGCCAGGCAGACACCTATGTGAGGAGGTTTCCTGGAGAGGAGTTCAAGCCTGAGTGCCTCAACCTCACTGTGAAGCATCGTTTGAAGGTCATGGTCTGGGGCTGCACGGCTGCCAGTGGCGTCGGACGTCTGCACATCGTTGACGGCATGGTCAGTGGGACCAAGTACATCACAGTACTGCAAAAGTGTATGGTGCCATCAGTGCAGCAGCTGTTTACAAGCTGGTTCCTGTTCCAAGATGACAATGCACCGTGCCATTGCTCCAAACAGGTGATCAACTGGAAGCGTCAGAACAACATCGATCAATTGAGTGGCTTGGTCAATCCCCCGATCTGAATCTCATTGAGATGCACAAGGTGGCTTTGGAGATATCCAAGAGACATCCAAAATCAAAACATGAGTTGATTGAGTCACTCATTGCAGCCTGGAACCATGTTATCACCCATGATCACCTCATCAAACTGGTTCACTCAAAGCCAACACGGTGCAGGCAGGTGATGAAGAACAAAGTGTGGCCCACCAGATACTGAGCCATCACTGAGACACAAAATGTCCTTTTACCACCACCTACGTGAACATGAAGAAATCTTGACGCATGTCTGTTCTACTATATAGTATTACTCATTTATTTTGCACCTTTGGCGAGAGAAGTACATTACGCAAATTACTCAAAAAGACGATTGACATGGGAACTTTAACAAACTCAGAAAAGTAAAGCCAAGCTAGAATAAAACCTTGATTTTAATAGCCAACTGTGTCCCCTGTAACACTGTTTTTCAAATAAATGCATTGGCTCAACGAAGGGGTTAAAAATAAAAGGTCAAAAGTTGGAAAAAATGCTAAATTAACAAGCAGTTGTAGACTTTTGCATACCACTGTAGTGTGGCTGCGTTTTTATAGCGAAGACTTCTCTTCACAAGCTGTGCAATACCATTTAACATTTGTTATGTGTTTGAATTGGCTCTTGGTCATGCCAGTACAGACACGGTGTTGCCACCTCTGGCATCCATCACAGAGTATCTACAGTGGGATTAACAACATACAGTATAGATGATTGATTGATTGATTGATTCCCTTTATTGCTGTTGCAATTCACAATGTCACTAGTCACAAGTACCAGCGAAAAGCAGGCCATCAACCCGACCATACATACACAAACATTATAGGGGGTAGACAGGTCAGGAAGACAGGGGACTATAGGAAAACTCAGAGAAACAGATTACGTGAGGAGAGTGGAGGTGAATAAAAAAACAGCCCCCAGACTGTACTCCAGTAGGAAGTACAATATAGGAACAGAAAAAAAGAACACCTCAGCAATAAGCACATAGTCACCACAGCTCACAACACTAAGTCGAGACTTGCAACAGGGTAGGGGAATGGGGAGGTGGAGGTAGTCCAGCATAGACAAACAGCCGTCCGTTCCTGCAGCCAACGGCGCTGTACAAGGACCCGCTCGTTCATGCTGGGGGTATGAAGCGGCGAAGGCGTGGGATGGGGGTAGGGTGTCCTTGTGGTTGGGGGAGAGGAATGCAAGAGAATCTCA
Source organism: Paramormyrops kingsleyae (assembly GCF_048594095.1). Lineage (NCBI taxonomy): Eukaryota > Metazoa > Chordata > Actinopteri > Osteoglossiformes > Mormyridae > Paramormyrops > Paramormyrops kingsleyae. The sequence continues at coordinate 47,246,793 of NC_132800.1, read as the reverse complement.
CTGCCTTGTTCTTCAGGGGGAGTTGTTGAGCTCAGCAGAGGCCTTGGCCAAGGCCCGTGCTGATTAGGGGGGAGCCAAAAGCAGATAGAATGGGGTTGTTTGGGTTTTCAGCCAAGAAACTGTAATTTCGCAGCTCCTCTAATGTCCATGCTGGTCTCCGCCATCCAAAATCCTCTGCAGAGCCGTGAGCCTCTCCGTGATGTTATCAAATCTGCGGTCCATAGTCACGGTGATGTTATTAAATCTGCGGTCGTTAGACACAGTGATGTTATCCAGTTTGCGATCTATAGCCATAGTCTGGGCGCCAACAGCTCTGCCAAGCATCAGCTCAATCATCCCGGCCAGCCTAGTTGGGCTTTGAGCGGCTGTAACCATTTTCTTCAATTTCCGATAAGTCAGGGCAATGCCTAATCCAATCAGCATCAGACCTGTAATCACGGTTCCGAATAGGTAAATGTCTTCGATGTCCTCCACGGAAAGAGCTGCCAGACACACGACCCTCCACTTCTCCCATCCGTCCATCGTGTAGCCAGCTGCGTATGTTCCTGCAGGACAGTCAGGTTCCCCTGAACCTGGGCTTCTCGTCGAGAAGATGGTGTCAATTGCGTTGAGAGACCAGTTGATCAAATCCATAATTTCCTTAGTTTTGAAGAGCAGGGCTGAGAGAGTCTCTCAAGTACAGTATAGACAGTAAGACAGTAGACTAGACGAGTAGGACAAGTAGCCATATTTTCCCATCTATCAAATGACTACATTAATTTCCTCACCCAGTCACCATCTTTATTTTCAAACTGTCCACACCATTGGCAGGCCTCCTCAAGAGATACTGTAAGGAAATAAGCATGAACTTACTGGTGAACAGGCATTCATCATTATACTTATCACCCAGTTTGCCAATCATGTTCAAACACCCTTCTGACTGACTTTGCCTGAATGACTTGCCCTTTATTGTGCTGTTGTGGTTTTTTTTTCACTGTAACACAATTCAGTCTTCAAATGACTTCACAAACATTGTTTTTTGCATTATCTCAAATTAGTTGTACTCTTGGCATAGCAATCTGACTTTTCCGGCTCAGATTCTATGAAAACATAGCTAAAAGGCCCTTCTGTAAAAAGGGGCTGACAGACATTCGCTATAGTCATGTTAATATAATATAATATAATATAATATAATATAATATAATATAGTATAGTATAATATAATACAAAATTCTTTAAAACCTGTTAAGTCTAAAACTGTAAGAGTAGGTGTACTTGTTTACAAAACAAAAAACAAAAGTTCTCTTACATAACTTTTGTAGTATTTGAAGGATTTTATACCCCCATTTTAAGCACAACTATACAATTGATTAACCCTGCCCATAACAGCATTTTACCCCTAACTGTGCAGTATCTGTATAAACTGGACACATCTGGTTTGACCGCCCCAAAGAGCTTTGGTAAGTTAAAGTTTACCTTGCCTTATGTTTCTGTTACAGTTTTTCTGAATTGCTAAAAGACTAAACCTCATTCTTGGAACAAAACTTCCAATTGCCAAAACTCATTTATTGAATCAATCACTCTTTTGGTGAAACTTTAAACACAATTTGCAGATTTGAGCAAAACTCTAAACACATTCCCATTCATCAAAACACATTTTGCACTGTGGTGAACTTTGATGCAAAATAGAAAACACAGGCTGCAGAAGTTCAGCACAGCCACCATACAGTAGTCATCATTTAAACACAATGACTCAAAACTGTTCACACATGTTTCTAAACATGAGAAGAAGCCAAAGAGTGACTAGAACATACAATATGTGCTAGATGAGAGTGCAAGTGCCACTGGTGAGTTGAAGTTCGACGTCAACGTACAGATGGGTCACACAGAGGACTCTTCCCGCATCACCCAGCAAGGTGTCCCTGTTGCTCACTACCGACAGTTACCATACTTATGACCAGAGACAATTCACACAACAATTACGTTTCAAACTACATTTTCAGACAACTTCACATTATATATGATCGTAGAGCTAAATTATTCCCTATTAGTTATGAAAGATTATTAAATTTTTTACTTACACGGTGACTATACCCTTATTAGACTGCATTTTCCACCATCGCTGACGTATTTACCCGGGACTAAGCTTCTAACTACTGCTCATGAGTTGTTTGAAATACGCAACTTAAGGACAGTGTTTGCGAACGTTCCTTCGAACTATGGTTTTGGGAAACGCACCACAGAACGGAAAGGTTAAGGAAGAGCTTTTTCCCCCAGGTCATAATGCTCCTAAATCAGGACAATACTCAATGCCTCTAGGTACTGCTTCACCCTGTCCAAATCATTGGCACATACCTCAGGCCTCTTGTACATTGCACTTATATACCTCTTACCTATCACTTATGTATAGATTATGTACAGCTGAACATTTCATATATTTTTTATCTTATTATTTTTCTTATTTGTTCTATATTTTGTTACTCTCTTATCATGCACAGCTGCTCAGAGTGACCAGGGTTACATTCCACTACATGTTGTGTGTGTACAACTATGTACGAGACAAATAAACATTTTGAATCTTGAATCTTCGATCTTGAATTTTAAGTACAAATTCCGACCTTCCTGGCAATATATCACATGTGCTGGGGCCTCACTTCTACGTGCCACTTCCGTGGACTTTTAGTTTAAGATTATGGATGGCATCTTCCCCATGGTTACAGTGTACAGGGCGAAATGCACATTTAGAAATCCTGCGCTGGGAACTTTCATGCATTTTCGTATAGTACAAATTGCGAGCTTTCCGGTAGTATATCACATGTCCCAGCGCAGAATTTCTACGTGCCACTTCCGTGGACTTTTAGTTTAAGATTATGGATGGCATCTTCCCCATTGTTACAGTGTACAGGGTGAAATGCACATTTAGAAATCCTGCGCCGGGAACTTTCATGCATTTTCGTATAGTACAAATTGCGAGCTTTCCGGCAGTATATGAATTATCCCAGCGCAGAATTTCTACGTACCACTTCCGTGGACTTTTAGTTTAAGATTATGGATGGCAGCTTCCCCATTGTTACAGTGTACAGGGCGAAATGCACATTTAGAAATCCTGCCCCGGGAACTTTCATGCATTTTCGTATAGTACAAATTGCGAGCTTTCCGGCAGTATATCACATGTCCCGGGGCAGGATTTCTACGTGCCACTTCCGTGGACTTTTAGTTTAAGATTATGGATGGCATCTTCCCTATTGTTACAGTGTACAGGGCGAAATGCACATTTAGAAATCCTGCGCTGGGAACTTTCATGCATTTCCGTATAGTACAAATTGCGAGCTTTCCGGCAGTATATGAATTATACCAGCGCAGGATTTCTACGTGCCACTTCCGTGGACTTTTAGTTTAAGATTATGGATGGCAGCTTCCCCATGGTTACAGTGTACAGGGCGAAATGCACACTTAGAAATCCTGCCCCGGGAACTTTCATGCATTTTCGTATAGTACAAATTGCGAGCTTTCCGGCAGTATATCACATGTCCCGGGGCAGGACTTCTACATGCCACTTCCGTGGACTTTTAGTTTAAGATTATGGATGGCATCTTCCCCATTGTTACAGTGTACAGGGAGAAATGCACATTTAGAAATCCTGCGCTGGGAACTTTCATGCATTTTCGTATAGTACAAATTGCGAGCTTTCCAGCAGTACATCACATGTCCCAGGGCAGGATTTCTATACGTAGCACTTCCATGTTTCAATATAACAGATGCTTTAATTGCAATATCCTTTTTCTTTTATTTATTTCGTTTATTAATTCTGATGAAATGGCTTGTAGAGTGGCAACCACGTTTCTACGTAGATATTTCACAGGAGTGCTTTCAAGCTGTACAGTATAGCTGTAGCCTACTTATATGAGAAAATTTAATCAGATAACACCAAAACAGTTCAATAGTGCTTGGATGTGAGATCTACAGAAATACAGAATTACAATAAAATACTGACATGTTTGGTGAAAGACATATTTATTTATTGATTTATTTTATTCGTCAGGAACAGGCATCCATGAACAGTGACGTTGATATAGCCATGGACATCCACATCTGTCTGACGGGACAAGAGAGGGGAAAAATGCAGATTATCCTCGACCAGAGAACGCTCAACAGATAATATATAGAACATTTTCACATGTTTAACAAATTAACAATGAAATTAATGTTAACATTAAGAACAATACGATTTCGGACAACCGTATTGTACTGACTGCGCAGTTGCACCGCAATGCTGAGCTCCTCGAATTTCTCTTTTGTTTACGTCCGGCGGAATCCGCATTTTACCCTCACCCGTTCTGGTATAACCTCCGTGTTTTAGCCTGTAATGTTTAAATAATTGTGCTCTTTTTTCAAAGCTAAAAGGACAATACTTGCACTTCCAAACCATTATTTAATCGGTGTCTTTAGACTTAACTCTAAGAATTTCTCTTTATTTTCCCTGCAAATGAGCAAACATTAACAACATTTACCTTATGAAACCTAACAGACTGGAAAAGTCTGAACACTGACGTCACATTTATTATTTTGCTAGTTTACGGCGAATTAGCTTTAATATAGGGCATTTTAAGTCACATACACATCTTAAGACACATAAGAACATAAGAACATAAGAAATTTACAAACGAGAGGAGGCCATTCGGCCCATCAAGCTCGTTTGGGGAGAACTTAGCTAATATCTCAGAGTTGTTAAAATCTTATCTAGCTCTGATTTAAAGGAACCCATGGTTTTAGCTTCCACTACAATAGCAGGAAGACTATTCCATACTCTGACTACACGCTGTGTAAAGAAGTGCTTCCTCAAATTTGTTTTAAAATGTTCTCCCGCTAATTTCCACTTATGGCCACGAGTTCTAGTATTTAGACTAATATTGAAATAGTCATTTGGCTGAACAGCATCCAGACCCGTTAGAATCTTATAGACCTGAATCATATCCCCCCTTAGTCTCCTTTGCTCAAGGCTGAACAGATTCAGTTCCGCTAACCTCTCCTCGTAAGACATTCCTCTAAGACCAGGAATCATTCTCGTAGCTCTTCGTTGCACCTTTTCTAAGGCAGCAATGTCCTTCTTGAGGTATGGTGACCAAACCTGCACACAGTATTCTAGGTGGGGTCTTACCAAGGAATTATATAAGTGTAACATCACCTCCCTTGACTTAAACTCCACACATCTAGAGATATAACCCAACATTCTGTTCGACACATATTCGCTTATGTTGTCTTAAAGGAACTTACCAGATACAATAGGCCGTGGTAAACCGCGTAAAACAGCCGCATGTGTTCCCGCTATCTTCTTGGAAAAAAACACCGCTTGCAGCCGGCCAGGTGAAAGCCTAAAGGCAGTGAAACTGGTTAAAATCGTGTTTGTACCGCACGCGATCAGCAACTCGCGTAAGAAAGTGATCTAGCATTAGATATCGATTAGTTGTGGATAAAAATAAGCCAACGAACCGGTACATGTTAAAAAATTGTTTCCGCCGCTGCCCCAAAACCTCTCCCCCCCACAGTTAGCTAAATATACATTACACAGCCAGGTAAATTAGCCAGTGTCTAGAAATGTCCGTCGAAATGGCGAAAGTTTAAATGAAGTTTTTACAACTGAGGGAGTTAAACTCACCTTCCAGTTCCTCGCCAGCAGTGCTTGAATCCAAACAACCACAACAACGACAGAAAACTTCAACTCAGTGCGTGGCTGAAATCAGTTTTGGACTGTTTTTGTTTTGTATTATATGTGTGTGTAAGAGCAGGCTGCAATATAGACTGTTGAAATAAGGAAAACACACACACACTGATACCTTGAGCAACTGCTCATTACTCTGTTAATAGACAGTTGTCACAATTGGGAAGAAGAGGTGTGGTCTGTTCAATAACTTTTCAATTTAAGCTTATTGTACTTCAAATTATTTGCACATTGGACTATGCCAACAAATTAGTAGAATATACTTAAAATTATGAAGTGATATCATCAAACTTTTTTTTTTTAGTATATAATGCTTTAATATTTAAGTAGAAACTAAATCCGGGCTAACAGTGTACAGAAACAACAATCGTAACAATAACAGACATTAATCACCATGGTGAGAGGGGGAGAGAAAAAAAAAGGTATACAGAAATAATAACACTAATAATGTAGTTGGGATGGAGAAAATTAAGTGTAGGGGAATACACAATACAAACAACCACAAGAAACATAACACTCATTACAAGGACATCAAACAACAAAAATTATAACAATATCAATAATAATAATTAATAATGTTACAAATAGGTATTATATATATTTATTATATATATGTAGCATACACACATGTGATCCTACCCATATACATGTATATTCCATCCATCCATCCATCATCTGTCGCTTGTCCGGGGTTCGGGTCACGGGGGTAGCAGCTTCAGTAGAGGCACCCAGACCTCCCTCTCCCCAGCTAACCCCACCAGCTCCTCGGGGGACACACCGAGGCGTTCCCTGGCCAGCCGAGAGATATAATCCCTCCAGCGAGTCCTGGGCCTGCCCCGGGGCCTCCTCCCTGTAGGACATGCACGGAAAACCACTCCGGGTAGCCGCCCAGGAGGCATCCGCACCAGATGTCCAAACCACCTCAACTGGCTCCTTTCGACGTGAAGAAGCAGCGGTTCTACTCTGAGGCCCTCCCGGATATCCGAACTTCTCACCCTATCCCTAAGGGAGAGCCCAGACACCCTGCGGAGAAACCTCATTTCGGGCGCTTGTATTCGCGATCTCGTTCTTTCGGTCATTACCCATAGCTCATGACCATAGGTGAGGGTAGGGACAAAGATGGACCAATAGATCGAGAGCTTGGCTTTTTGGCTCAGTTCTTTCTTAGCCACGACGGACCGGTTAAGCGCCTGCAGAACTGCAGACGCTGCTCCGATCCGTCTATCCAGCTCTCGATCTCGCCTACCCTCACTCGAGAACAAGACCCCAAGATACTTAAACTCCTCCACTTGAGGCAGTACGTCTTCCCCAACCCGAAGAGGGCAAACCACCCGTTTCCGGCTGAGAACCATGGTCTCGGACTTGGAGGTGCTAATCCTCATCCCTGCCGCTTCGCACTCGGCTGCGAACCGCCCCAGTGCCTGCTGGAGATCCCCAGCAGATGAAGCCAGCAGGACGACATCGTCTGCAAAAAGCAGCGAGGCAATCCTGAGGTCACCAAACTGGACACCCTCGACGCCTTGGCTGCGCCTAGAAATCCTGTCCATAAATATGATAAACAGGACCGATGACAAAGGGCAGCCCTGGCGGAGCCCAACACGCACCTGGAACACGTCCGACTTATTGCCGGCAATGCGGACCAAGCTTCTGCTCCGTTCGTACAGGGACCGGATCGCCCACAACAGTGGACCCCGGACCCCATACTCTCGAAGCACCCCCCACAGAGCACCTCGGGGAACCCGGTCGTAAGCCTTTTCCAAATCCACAAAACACATGTAGACTGGATAGGCAAACTCCCAGGCCCCCTCCAGTACCCTTGCAAGGGTATAAAGCTGGTCCAGCGTTCCACGACCAGGACGAAAACCGCATTGTTCCTCCTGAATCCGAGATTCGACTATCGATCACCCTCCTCTCTAGTACCCCGGAATAGACTTTCCCAGGGAGGCTGAGAAGTGTGATCCCCCTGTAGTTGGAACACACCCTCCGGTCCCCTTTCTTAAATAAGGGGACCACCACCCCGGTCTGCCAATCCAGCGGCACTGTCCCTGACCTCCACGCACTGTTGAGAAGGCGTGTCAGCCACGACAGCCCCACAACATCTAGAGCCTTCAGGTACTCCGGGCGGATCTCGTCCACCCCCGGGGCCCGGCCACCACGGAGTTGTTTAACTACCCCGGCCACCTCAGCCTCAGTGATGGGCAAGCCCCCCCAAGCACCCTCGGGCTCTGTGCCCTCAGATGTCTCAAAGGCAGTATGCGTAGATGTATCTGAGGCAGGGTTGAGGAGGTCCTCAAAGTATTCCTTCCACCTCCGGATGATGTCCCCAGGTGAGGTCAACAGCCCCCCCCCACTATAAATAGTAGGAACCAGGAGCTGCTTCCCCCTCCTGATACTCCGTATGGTTTGCCAGAACCTTTTTGAGGCCGACCGAAAGTCACTTTCCATGGCCTCACCAAATTCCTCCCACGTCCGGGTTTTTGCTTCTGCGACCGCCCGAGCCGCGTTCCGCCTGGCCCGCCGGTACCCGTCAGCTGCCTCCGGAGACCCCCGGGCTAATAATTCCCGGTAAGCCTCCTTCTTCAGCTTCACGGCCCCCCTCACCTCTGGTGTCCACCATCGGGTACGGGGGTTACCGCCACGACAGGCACCGACCACCCTGCAGCCACAGCTCCGTACGGCCGCTTCCACAATGGAGGTCCGGAACAGTGTCCATTCAGACTCAATGTCCCCTACCTCCCCCGGCATGCAGTCGGAATTCTGCCGGAGGCACGAGTTAAAGCTCCAGCAAACAGGAGCCTCTGGCAGACGTTCCCAGCAGACCCTCACTATGCGCTTGGGCCTACCAGGTCTGACCGGCTTCCTCCCCTGCCACCTGAGCCAACTCATCACCAGGTGGTGATCAGTTGACAGCTCTGCCCCTCTCTTTACCCGAGTGTCCAAGACGGAGGGCCGCAGATCAGTTGATACGATTATAAAATCGATCATCGACCTGTAGCCCCGGGCATGATCGTACCATGTCCACTTATGGACACCCTTATGCTCGAACATGGTGTTCGTTATGGACAAACCATGCATTGCACAGAAGTCCAACAACAGAACACCACTCGGATTCAGATCAGGGAGGCCGTTCCTCCCAATCACCCCCTTCCAGGTCACACTGTCATTGCCCACGTGAGCGTTGAAGTCCCCCAGCAAAACGATGGAATCCCCCCGCGGCACGCCAAATAGCATACCGCTAAGGGAATCCAAGAAGGCCGGGTACTCCGAACTGACATTCGGCGCATAAGCGCAGATGACAGTCAGAGACCTATCCCCGACCCGAAGGCGCAGGGAAACAGCCCTCTCTTTCACCGGGGTAAACTCCGATGTTAATGCACCGAGCTGTGGGGCCACCAATAGCCCCACCCCAGCCCGGCGTCGCTCACCCGCCGCAACTCCAGAGTAAAAGAGCGTCCAGCCCCTCTCCAGGAGATTGGTTCCAGAACCCAAGCTATGCGTTGAGGTGAGCCCGACTATATCTAGTCGATACCTCTCAACCTCACGCACAAGCTCAGGCTCCTTCCCCACCAGAGAGGTGACATTCCATGTCCCGAAAGCCAGTTTTGTCAGCCGGGGATCGGACCGCCAGGGCCTCCCTTGGCCGCCACCCTATCCACAATGCACCGAACCCCTGACATTCCCCTTGTGGGTGGTGGGCCCACCTGGGGACAGTCCCGCGTGCCTCTTTCGGGCTGTGCCCGGCCGGGCCCCACGGGCCAAGGCCCGGCCACCAGGCGCTCGCCAACGGGCCCCTCCCCCAGGCCTGGCTCCAGGGTGGGGCCCCGGTGACCCTAGTCCGGGCGAGGGAAACGGGACTTTGCTTTTAAACTTTTTCATGGGGTTCATGTATATTTCAATTCCTATATCTATAACACACGCTAAAAAGTAATAATAATAATGATATTTATCGCTCAACTATTCTTGTGTAGGTGTGAATTGATTTGTCATTGGATGTGTTGGCATTTGATGCTGTCAGGGGAAGCGACAGCACCCCTCCCCCCCAGGCAGGGGAAACCAGGCCACCCCGCCGTCCCCCCCCGGCACAAAGGCCCACGGCCACGTGTCCCCGAGACAACCACCCGCCCAACCCAGGAGGCAGCCCGCGAGGGACTAAGGGATCGCCCAACCCCTGTACAGGGAGGCCCCGCAACCCCCCCACCGAGGAAAGTGGGTCCAGGGCCGAAGGGCCCCAGCAACCGGGTTCACCGCCCCCCCCCCGGCGGATGGCATCCCACACACCGGAGGGGCCCCAGCCTGTCCCCCGGGCAGGACGGACCGCCGCCCACCGCAGCGACCTGGCACGCCCCCCCCCCCCCGACACTGCAGGATGATATAAGGGGGGCCCATATAGAGAAAGAGCCCAAACCGAACCCCCCAATCCGCCTAGCAGGTCCCAGAGCGTCCCAAGATTCCCCGGACTGCCCGCCAGGGCCTCAGCACAGCGCAGCAGAGCCAAGGACCACCCGGCCCGCGGCCCAAGAGAGGAGGCCGCCCACACCGGCCAGGGCCACCTGAACCCCCCCATGATGGATCTTCCACCCGGCGGGCTACCCCACCCGTGCAGGGCCAAAGACAGAGAGTTAGGGGGGGGCCCTCAACCCCCATCGCCTCCCCGTCCCATATTGGTGTGAAGTGTACATGTATATGTGTGAGAGAATTGTGTGTTTATGTCTATAATACATTAAAATTAGCGGGTGCAGTTCGGGTATGAGGGCCCCACCACTGGCAGATGGCAGAGTCCCCCATCCTCCTCCCCGTACCCCCAAGGCCCTAATGTAATATGGACTGTGTATATGACTAAGTGCAAAAAGTGGGCGAGCAGTCGAGGCATGGGCACCCCACCGCTGGCAGATGGCAGAGCCCCACCTGCCTCAACCCACCTCCTCAGCCCTAATGTCATGTGGTGTCTAATATGCAAGTAAAAATTGAGGGGCAGTGTCTTGGCGCACCTCCCCACCGCCCCTCAAGGCCCTAGTGTTATGTGAAATGTGGTGTCGGGCCCAGGGGAGCAATAAGGGCGTGCCAGGAGTGCCCCCCCCCCCCTCGGGCGAAGACCGGGAGAGTCCTGCCCCACCACACCCAATGAGGCCCCAGCTAGCAGCCAAGGATGGGACAACCCCAGGCCCCCCAGCAAACGGGGAGCCGATCCGGCCATGTGGGGTGACCCCCGGCCACCCCAGGCCCTCCCCCCAGGCGAGGCAGAGGCTCCCCCCACCGCCCCCCCACAACCACCCCACAGCGCCCGAGGGCCCCACGCCAGAATCGCCAACGGCAGACAACGACCCGCCCCCAACAGGCAACGGGCCCGAGCAGACCAGGCCCCACCCGCCCGGGAGCCAGAGCAGCGGCCCCAGCAGATAGAGCCCACGCCCCCAAACCCACCCACCCCAGCGCAGCGGCACAGGCAGAACCCAGAGGCCCCACCCCCCGATCCCCCCCCCTGCACGCCACCCACCCCGGGGGGGGCAGAACCCCGCTTCAGCCCCAACAGGCCAGGCCAGCGGCCACCCAGAGACACTGACCACGCGACCTCAGCCAAGAGGAGCACCAGAGGACCCCATCCACCTAGCCCCCCCCACCCCCAGCCCAGGACGGGTTGGGGGCTGAAAAGAATTATTCATTTTGATGACATTAATCTGGCTTGGAACTATTTTCATCAAAACTTCAGTTGCTTTGTAAACAAACATGCCCCTCTTCGTAAATTTAGAATTAAAGGGCGTGAGAATCCATGGTTTTCAACTGACCTGGCAGATCTACTGTGTAAACGTAGTGCCACTTGGGCCAGGGCTCGTAAGTCAAATTTAGAGACCGACTGTCTTAAATTTAGACAACTCAGAAATAAATTTACCCTTTTGCTCAGAAAAGCTAAAGCTGAATTTTACTTGTCCACGACCTTGGGAAGTCTCAATAACCCAAAGAAATTTTTGTCGATGATGCCAGAATAACTGACAGGACAGCAATGTTAAATTACTTTAACAGACATTTTATTTCATCTGGTAATTTGGTTAAGTCTAATAACTTAACCACAGAATCACCAATCTCAAACTATATAAATGAAAATATGCAGGTCTTTAATCGTAGTCTATTTACCTCAGCAGAGGTAGAAAGGGCTCTAAAAGAACTCAATCCCAGAAAATCATCAGGACCAGATAACTTAGAGATAACTTAGAAAAGGGCGTACACAGTTCACAGAGGCGGCATCACCTGAAGTAACGGTTTCTAACCGCTTTCAGGTGCTTCCAGCTTTAGAGCCGGAAGAGACTGGGGAGGCAGGTGGGCCCTTGGGCACCAAGGAGCCACCTAACCCCAGTAGGAGGGAGGTTGTGGTAGTAGGGGATTCAATTATAAGAGGTGTAGATAGTTATGTGTGCACCCGTGATAGAGGGTCCCGTACGGTGTCTTGCCTGCCTGGTGCCCAGGTAGGGGACCTTCCAGATCGAGTGGACAGGCTTTTGGCCCCAGCCGGGGTGGATCCAGTGGTCGTGGTGCATGTTGGCACCAATGACATAGGAAAGGGCAGAAGGGCTGTTCTGCAAGATAAATTTATAGAAGTCGCGGATAAGCTTAGAAGCAGAACATCCACGGTGGTATTCTCTGGAATACTTCCCGTGCCACGTGCAAGTCAGGCAAAATTAGCTGAGATAAGGGGATTAAATGTGTGGCTAAAATGGTGGTGTAGGAAAGAGGGGTTCAGGTTTATGGGGCACTGGAAGACCTTCTGGAACAGGTGGGACCTGTTCAAGCCGGACGGGTTGCATCTGAACCATAGGGGAACCAGTGTATTGGGGAGGCGTATGTGCAGAATAGTTGAGGAATGTTTAAACTAGGGACTGGGGGGGCAGGGAGGTCAGTTATGAATTTATGTGGGGAGAGACGGAAAGCCCAAATAAATATTAAAAGTAGACACTGTAAAAGGCCTACCATTAGTGGTCTGTATTTGAATGCTAGGAGTATTAGAAACAAAATTAATGACTTAGAGGCTTTAATTTCTTCAGACAATTACGACATTATAGGAATAACTGAAACATGGATGAGTGACAATGATGGTGATGAATATAATATGGATGGTTATACGTTGTTCCGTAGAGACCGGATAGGCAAGAAGGGAGGTGGTGTTGCAGTATACGTAAAAGGAAACTTGCAGGCAAGGGATCTCACTGATAAAAATAAAAATTCAGAAGCTGTATGGATCAAACTTGATGCTAAAGATTCAAATGGCCTAATTGTCGGGGTTTGTTATAGGGCACCTAATGTAGCTGTAGAGGAAAGCAGAATATTATATGATGATATCAGGATTATGAGTAATAAAAATGATGTGGTGGTTATGGGTGATTTTAATTTACCTGGGATACAGTGGGACACAGTCTCTGGCTCTTCTGTAAATGAACTTGAGATGGTGGAATTAGTACAGGATTGTTTTTTTACTCAGTTTGTTAATACTCCTACCAGGGGAGAAGCCCTTCTTGATCTCGTTTTTTGTAATAACCAGGATAGGATTGGAAAATTAGAGGTTTTAGACCCATTGTACGGTAGTGATCATAACATGGTTAAATTCGAGGTTAATTTTAGTGTCCGAAGAGCAAAGTCTAAATTAAAAGTATACAATGTTAGGAAGGCTAACTTTAATGGTATGAGACGGAAATTAGAAACTGTAAACTGGACAGAGTTAAATAGCAAAACAGTTGAAGAGGCATGGGAATTTTTCAAAAGCACATTGTTGCAAGTGCAAGAGGACTTCATACCTGTTTCCAGCAAAACTAAATCTAGGAAACGACAACCAAGGTGGTTTACTAAGGAAATTAAGAATAAAGTCAGGAGGAAAAGGGCTCTGTTCCACAACTGGAAAATAACTAATGATTTCAAAATCAAGCAGGAGTATCTAAGTCTACAGGCAGAGTTAAAAAATGACATTAGGCTATCAAAGAGGGATGTAGAAAGAAAAATTGCATTGGAGGCTAAGCATGACAGTAAAGGTTTCTTCCAATATTTTAACTCCAAGAGAGCACTAAAAGCTGAAATCACTAATTTGCAGGATAGTAAGGGCCTTATAATTCATAACGAAATTGATATGGTAAACGAGTTTAATGATTATTTTTCAAGGGTGTTCACAATAGAGAACACAAGTAATTTACCACCAATTAATACGAATACAGCATCGTCTATGACCAATATATGTATAACTGAGGTTGATGTGATACTAAGCCTAGCTAAACTCAAAATAAATAAATCGCAGGGGCCTGATGGCATCTTACCTTTAGTCTTGAAAGAGATGAGGGATATTATTAGCCAACCTTTGACTTTAATATTCCAGAAATCGTTATCTGCGGGTGTGGTACCATCAGATTGGAAGCATGCTAATATAACACCCATATTCAAAAAAGGGGATAGAAGTAATCCAGCAAACTATAGGCCAATCAGTTTAACTAGCATTACTGGAAAAATAATGGAAGCTATAATTCAAGTGAAAATGGTAGATTACCTAGATGCAAATAACATTATAAAGGATAGCCAACATGGATTTAGGAGAGGTAGATCCTGCTTAACGAATCTGCTTGAGTTCTTTGAGGAAGCTACAAGTGAAATTGATCACAAAAAGGCCTATGATGTGATTTACTTAGATTTCCAGAAAGCCTTTGATGTTGTCCCCCACAAACGGCTCTTGTTAAAGCTTAAAGCTGCAGGAATTTTAGGAACTGTGGCAGCTTGGATCAAAAACTGGCTAACTGATAGGAAGCAGCGAGTAGTTATTAGAGGCACTATGTCACAGTGGGCCTCCGTTTATAGTGGGGTACCGCAGGGTTCAATTTTAGGACCACTATTGTTCCTAATTTACATTAATGATATTGACACGAATACATACAGTAAACTGGTTAAATTTGCAGACGACACTAAGGTGGGCGGGGTAGCAGATACTAATCTAGCAGCAGAGAGGCTTCAACGGGATCTGGATTTAATTAGCGAATGGGCTGATACTTGGCAGATGAAATTTAACACCGATAAATGTAAGGTAATCCATGCAGGGAGCAGAAATATACAGTACAGATATTTTATGGGTTCCACTGAAATAAAGGTAGCTGATTACGAGAAAGATCTCGGTATGTATGTTGATGCTTCCATGTCCCACTCTCGCCAATGTGGGGAAGCAATAAAAAAGGCGAACAGAATGTTGGGTTATATCTCTAGATGTGTGGAGTTTAAGTCAAGGGAGGTGATGTTACACTTATATAATTCCTTGGTAAGACCCCACCTAGAATACTGTGTGCAGGTTTGGTCACCATACCTCAAGAAGGACATTGCTGCCTTAGAAAAGGTGCAACGAAGAGCTACGAGAATGATTCCTGGTCTTAGAGGAATGTCTTACGAGGAGAGGTTAGCGGAACTGAATCTGTTCAGCCTTGAGCAAAGGAGACTAAGGGGGGATATGATTCAGGTCTATAAGATTCTAACGGGTCTGGATGCTGTTCAGCCAAATGACTATTTCAATATTAGTCTAAATACTAGAACTCGTGGCCATAAGTGGAAATTAGCGGGAGAACATTTTAAAACAAATTTGAGGAAGCACTTCTTTACACAGCGTGTAGTCAGAGTATGGAATAGTCTTCCTGCT
Organism: Paramormyrops kingsleyae; assembly: GCF_048594095.1. Lineage (NCBI taxonomy): Eukaryota > Metazoa > Chordata > Actinopteri > Osteoglossiformes > Mormyridae > Paramormyrops > Paramormyrops kingsleyae. Next base: position 47,231,449 of record NC_132800.1, on the reverse strand, counting down.
ATTGTAGTGGAAGCTAAAACCATGGGTTCCTTTAAATCAGAGCTAGATAAGATTTTAACAACTCTGAGATATTAGCTAAGTTCTCCCCAAACGAGCTTGATGGGCCGAATGGCCTCCTCTCGTTTGTAAATTTCTTATGTTCTTATGTTCTTAGAGCCTGTCTTTTTAAAATTGGCATCTGAAATCATAGCCGAACCATTGTGTAAAATTTTTTATCTATCATTGTCATCAAACGAAATTCCCAATGACTGGAAATCAGCCTTTGTTATCCCCCTCCTGAAAGGGGGTGACCCAAATATTCTAAATAATTATAGGCCTATCTCAAAACTCTCTGTTGTTACAAAAGTGCTTCAATCTTTGGTCAATGTGCAAGTAAAAGATTATTTATATAAAAATTCTGTCCTTTCACCATATCAGTTGTCACGCCCACAGGGGCGGGGTCAGACAAACGCAATCCGGCGACACACGATTAGCCACCTATATAAACTGAATGCCCCAGAACTACGTTGCGAAGTATTGAGCCGGTGTTAAGACGCCGTACCAAGCAATCTTCTTGTCTCTAGTCTGCCCGGTTACCCCTGTCTCCTCCTTGTGTTATCCTGACCTTCTCTCCTTCCTCTCTCAGACCAGCTCCCGCCCGTAACCCACCTGTCCTGCTGAGCCCGGCGTCCTCTGTTCCCCGTTCCCAGTGTTCCTCGTCTCTGTGCCTACTTGTCGGACGGATTATCCTGGCAACGAACCCATCTCCCGAACAACGACCTCGATTTCTGCGCGCCCCTTCGGCACCTACGCATCAGTCTGCAGCTAGGGACCTCGTTCCCGAGTCCGTGGCTCCAGCCGGGACTTGCCGCTCCGAGGCAGCTGCATCCCTTCTTAGGAGAGGGCTGCCCCCTGTTGCCGCTTACCTGTATTTTGCCACATTAAAGCCTTCTGTTCCCTGCATCCCTGGATCTCCGCTTCCCTTGCTGCCTACACGTGACATTAGTCAGGTTTTCGTAAAAATCATAGCACTACGACTGCTGTGATGAAGGTCATAAACGACATCGTAAAAGCCCTTGATGACAAGCAATGTTGCCTTTCATTGTTTTTAGACTTATCTAAAGCCTTTGACACTGTTTATCATAATATTTTGATTAATCGTGTTATAGATATCGGTTTTTCCAAATAAACAGTTGGGTGGTTTGCAAACTATCTCACAGGAAGAACCTAGGCAGTTCAGGCAGAAGGTTCTACCTCAGATTTATTGCACGTTCGTAATGGGCTCCCACATAGTTCGATTCTTGCCCCATTATTGTTCAGTATATATAAATAACCTGGGACGGAACATTCCAAACTCAACTTTTCACCTTTATGCTGATGATACCGCGATCCACTGGTCTGCACCTACTCCCGCAAAGGCTTTTGAATATCTTCAACATGCTTTTGACAAAGTACAAGAACAACTTTGTCATCTACGACTCAGTTTAAATGCTGACAAAACAAAACTTATGTTCTTCACCAGTTCAAAAACAGATAGATTAACATTAGCTGGAAAAATTTTAACAAGAGATGGTCAACAAATAGAATTGGTGTCTAATTTCAAATATATAGGACCTTTAATTGACGACTACTTGTCTTGTAAGGAACATATTAAGTATGTAACAAAAAAGCTTTTTAGGATTCTTTTATAGAAAAAAATCGTGCTTTTCTTTCCATGTAAAATTAAAACTAGTTGAATCAACGTTTTTCCTATCATCGACTATGGTGATGTACTGTATATGCATGCATCTGCTCACTATCTACGCATGTGTATCATGGAGCACTGAGGTTTATTTCAAACAGCGGTTCTCTCACTCGTCACTGTGTGCTATATGCCAAAGTAAATTGGTCTTCTTTACAAGCTCATCGCCTCACTCACTGGTATATGTTCATTTATAAAGCCATTCTGGGTAAATTTCCTTCCTATTTATCATCACTGGAAGCATGGATGTCGTAATCTTCGCTCAATGGACTTTCTAAATCGGGTTGTTCCTAAAGTAAGAAATGATCTGGGAAAGAAAGCCTTCAGGTTTTCAGCACCTGACACATGGAACACATTTCAAGCTGAACTTGGTCTGCACAACTTAATAACCCTGAAGGAATTTAAAACTCTTGTAAAGACTCTGGAGACTAGGTTGTCTGTATGTAAATGTATAATTTGATTATGTTTTTTTGTAATATTATGTAAGACTTTGCACTGACACTGTTTTGCTGCTACCTTGGCCAGGTATCCCTTGCAAAAGAGATCTGTGATCTCAATGGGACAAACCTGGTTAAATAAAGGTTAAATAAAATAAATAAAATATACTTGATCCTTCTCTGATCACGCAGTTTCATGCGGACCACTCCTCCCGACCGGGACCTCGACCCCGTGACAGACTTAGGCGTGTTACTCGACTGCCGGCAGTCGGTCGTCAGAGGGGGGGTTCTGTTACGCCGGCAGCTGCGTGTCATCAGAGACACGCCCCCTTAGCTACTTATGGTGCGTTCGTTTTTCTCTCGTGTGCATATTGAAGGAGGAAATATTTTAGCACTTTTAGTTTTGCACAATAACATAAATGGGCTACTTTAGGGGATAAATAACATTAGAAATATGTTCTGCTCAGGTTATATGTGTATAAAAAGTACAGATAAACATTAAAATAAGCATGTTGTAACTGGGTCATATGCATGAATATTTTACAGCTGTGTAAATAACACAGTGTTTTATTTGTCCCTAATTTGCACGTTCAGGTTCCCCATGGCTGTCAGTGGACAAACAGGAGGCGACGGGTGTGGAAGGAGACAGTGTCAGTGTTCAGTGTCGCTATGGAAACAATGAAAGTCATGGTGCGTTCGATTATTTTTCTCTAAGGCTGAACTCGGATGAAAACGTCACAAAACGTCATGAAACGCCTCTTTTATGACGTTGAAGTCGGACAAGATTTTGTTGTCCGAGTTGCCCCTGTCATGTAATTTCAACATGGCGACTTGGTTTGTTTGTAGTTTGTTTGCAGTTTGAAAAAAGAAAATCGCTATGAATGTACTAAAATATTTTATAAAGCTTTTAATGTGGTTTGACTAGTTCGTGTTTCTTGTTTGTCTCTCGGAAAGATCTCCATTTCTCCATTTTCTCCATTTGGAAAACTCCAAATCTGCTAAAATATAAAGCAACAACACACAGCAACGTGTTCATGGAGGCAGCCATGTTTGTTCCGAGATGTGGTAGCTCGAACGGGAGATTGTCGGACGTGATGTCACTCAATTCGGAATTTCCGAGTTCCAAGAGAAAAACGAACGCAAAATCAGGTGTTGTGGTGTAAATTCGGGGGCTCCTGTGCATCAAAGACATCTGGGAGTTTGGATGGGAGGCCTGTCCTGATCAGGGATGACAGAGTAAATAGAGTCTTCAGTGTGACAATGAGGGGACTGGAGAGGAAGGACACTGGCTGGTACTGGTGTGCAGCTCAAGACGGACAGATCCCAGTTCATATTACTGTCAAACGTAAGTAATTAATTAAAATCTGGCTGTGAATCACTTATGCTTCAAAAGAAAGAGATTAAGACATCCAAGACATCCAGTCAGGCTTATTGGTGTCTCTAACAGACTGTGTCTGTCTATGTACCCTGTGACTGACTGGCATCCCATCCAGGATGTACTCCATCCCTGTGCCCTGTCCTGCCTGGGATAGGCTCCAGGCCCCACATCCCTGACCATGATGAGGGGTTAGAAGATAGATGGGTGGATGGCTGTAGTTTTATGTGTCTGTAGGAATGTACTGAAAGATTAACTTCAAATGCCAGCATTACTTCTACAGGACACAGCCCAGCCCTGCATCAAGAGGAAATCCTTGTAAACTTGATACTTAGCAAGCAATGAAGATTCTGATTTATCTATGCAGACATGCACCTGCAAATCTGAACATTTTTCTTATTTTATTTCCTTTTCAGAACATTGTGTGTAATCTAATACTGCTGTTAGTATGTAATATATTCCTGCCCAGATCCCTGACACAAAATTGCAGGCAGAATTCCTTGATATCTGTCTGATCCATATGTTACACCTGGAGGTGTACTGAGCCCTCAGGAATCAGCAGCATTTACAGTAGTTTGGAGGTCCAGCTAGCAGCATTTACCTGGTCACACTGTAATGGGAAACTGCCATCATATTTATGAGAATTAGGATATTGCTTTTCATTTTTTTTCTTAATTACAATAAACTTGAGATGGCATCCCATCCACGGTGAGCCCCTGCCTTCTGCCCTGTGCTGCTGGGGATAGACTGCAGGGTTGTTTGGTGGATGGATGTATTTTATAAAACCGTATAACATGTTGTATAATAATCATAATAGAAAATGCTGGCAGTTTAAATTCTCTAGCTATTTTCATGCTCTTTGTTAATGTTTCCTGATCCCCCCCCCCCCCCCCCCATTTTTTAGGGGGAGAAAATAACAAAACTTCGATAAGTAGCATCCTTCAATAGGTCTGGATACCTTGATATTTGAACTCATCAAACTGTGTTGACCATCACAAACTACTCATAGCATCTGTTTGCTGCAAGTAGGAGTCCCCTCACACACGCGCACATCCCCGTCCCTGTACACACACACATCCCAGTGCCAGTACACACATGCGGACTCATCCCTGTGTCCGTACACACATGCTCCCTCTGTCTCCCCTTATCGCCGCTTGTAGGTAGACATAGTAAAATCTGCGAATTCCTATTCTGCCATTGTGGTCTTCGAGTCCTGAACAAGTTGAGAGTTGCCTTAAATTGTACTGGATGAAGTTTTGGTCACGAGGACCAAAGCCGTATGCAGTACATAACAAAAGCAACCCGGAAAAACAAACATCTGTCAGTGTTCTTTCAAATAGCAAGAAATGTAAGTAGACACAAATTCTACATAGGCTTAATCTATTGCATGTAATAAACATGAGATGAAAATAACTAGAGGTGAAACTGTATGAAAATTTAATATTGTGATTATCATGACCAAAATTACCGCAGTTATCAGTATTATGGCCGTGTTAAAAAGGGCCGAAATTGTTTAAAAAGTACTGAAACCATTTCACCAAGTTTTATATCGAAAACCACTAATAAAATTAGCAGCACTATACAGTACACTTAAAACAAAATATTGTAGGCATTAAAATAAACCAATAACCAAAGTTTTTAAAAATAATAATAATATTTAAAAAATTCATCAGCATCATAATAAAACAAACACCATGTATTCTGCTATCACTGACTGAGTTTGTTCTTGCCTCTATACTTCCGTCCTATTCTATTACAGTGATAGCTTGGAACACAAACTTAATTCATTCTAGAAAACTGGTCGAGTTGCTATTTGGTCTAGTTCCAAGTCGACATTCCCCGTAAGAAATAATGTAAATAAATTTAATCCATTCCAGAACCCCAACTGATTGCCTGTTTAAACTTATCTACCTACCTGATTAATGATAAAAAGCATTAACAACCTAATTCACATATGAAACAGCACACAAACAGAAGCAATAAACATGAAGTAAATGAGAATCCCATACTCTGAAGCGAGAGCAGACACACGTGCGCCACCTTCAAGTCTCGCTATAATTTCCTTTTTCCACAGTTACTCTCACTGCTTTCCTATTTGGTTTTCTGCTATCACTGCTCACTTTCTTAGGGGCCATGATTACTGTTTCACTAAATGTACTGTAAATAAAGCACAAAAAAAATCGCAATGAACACAGGAACACAGCTTTTGCACGTCAAACTTGGTTGAGAGGTACCGCGAGACTGGCGGCAATTCATAGGCATAAGCATCCCAGTAGGTCCGTTTGCCTTTCGGTCAGCCCATCAGAGACGCGTTTCGATCTGTACAAATTTTAGCAGGTCCATTTTGATTTGTCGTGTGCTGAGTTTTCTGTCAAGTTGTGGTTAGATTGTTCTTGACCAACCCATTCGAGGTCCGAACAGGTAAAGTTGAACGTGTCTCAACTTTTGATTGAAGTACATTGAAACAGCTAGTAAACATTTCATCCCTATTGTCAACAATTTTCCTATATCATTGATAGGCTAATTTGTTACTGCAACAAAGAAAATGACTTGACATTAAATTATGTTTGTCAGAGTAAAACTTTAAATCTATTAACATATCCTGTTACAGAAGCAGGGCATGGTGCAGGTGGGAAAAGAGTATGATGATCCACTTGTGACTTGAGACAGAGGTGTTTATTAACAAAATGGAACACAATGGGGAAGGCACTTAATAAAAGGACCACGAGGGGTCAAAACAAAAAGGAAAGTAACAGAAGGAAAAGTAACAGAGCAACCTAAGAAACTAATAATGTAACCAAGGAAACTCAACTAACCACGACTAACTACAAGAAACCAAATGGAAACAAAGTCAGGGAACAAGGCAACGCCAGGAGCAAGAACAGGGGGGTATTCCATGACAGTAGCTAAAGAAAGGCAGACTTTCCCAAAAAAGTCAAACTCAACCTAGCTCCATCTCTAAACTTAGCCTCATATTGTTCCACAAACGCAGTTCAGCTTTAACTAATCTAGGCTCATTCAAGACAGACTTGCATAGTCTCACTTAGTGCGCACACCCGCGATATTTAAGAAGCCCAAATTAATGAACGATAGATCGACCAAATTAGTCGGAAAACCTGTAAAACGAGAGCGGTGTTTCTTTCTGCTGCAGAACAAACACTGCTGATGGAGCTGCATGAAAAATACAAAGATATAATCATTAAAAAAGGCAATACTGTGGCCATAAACAATGAATTGCAGACAGACTAAATGCACAAGTTACGTAAATGTTACAGTACAAGGGCTTAGTACAGTGGCATGGTGGTACAGTGGTTTATGCTGTCACCTTATAACGTGAAAGTTGCTGGTTCGTTCCCCATAGCTAACAGGGAACTTCCTGGGTTGTGTTCACATGTCATTATTACTGTTTAACATTATTTGATCTCCATAAAATACTTTCAATCAGATCCGTGTGAAGTGTTCTGCACAAATTACCGTATCTTGTGTTTGCTATTTTAGTAATAAACTTTAAAAGTAGACAGTGACTAAACAAAATATAAAAAAGAGAGAGACTTTATAGTTATTGCTTTATTAACCCCCTTTAGTAGTATCATTTTCCTGTCCGCGATTACGGGTGTGCGTTTATGACGTTCAGTGAGTAATATTTTCTATGCATTCAATGTAGTTGATTGATTTCTGTAGGCGCAGTGTCAGTGTAGTTCTACCAGATTGCTTATATGGCAGCCTTTTGGATTTCCATGCCCTGTTATGTTTATGTAGCAATTTGTAGTGTGCTTCCACAGTATGCGGATATTATAAGTTTGTTACTGCTATTAATCGAGTTAAGGGAGCGCCTCCAACTTATTATATAGTTTTATTTGTGATCCTTCGGTGCCATCTTGTTGACATACTTGGAACTACCATAATTCAGTTACCTTTTCTGAAATGTTCAGTTGTTATCCCCTTTATTTGTTTTATTACAGAACCACGCCCACAGAGAAGTATACTGGACTGGATGGTGCCTACTGTTTAGTTGTTGTAATGTAACCAGCATTGCAGAGTAAACAACTTAAACCCACCACAGCTGTGTTCCCAGTTCTCTGACCGGCACTCTTCTGAGAACACTGCTTCATCCTGAACCAAAAATGAATTAGTCCACCTAATCCTCCCCCACAGAATTTGTTCCCACACATTGGACGTTGTTTGAGACAACGCTAAACTAAGCGAGACAGTTAACCTGGGGTGCGTTCGTTTTTCTCTCGGAACTTGAAAATTCTGAGTTGAGTGACATCACGTCCGACAATCTCCCATTCAAGCCACCACATCTCTGAACAAACATGGCTGCCTCCATGAACACGCTGCTGTGTGTTGTTGCTTTATATTTTAGCAGATTTGGAGTGAGATTATTTTTTCCGAGAGACAAACAAACAAGAAACACGAACTAGTCAAACCACATTAAAAGCTTTATAAAATATTTTAGTACATTCATAGTGATATTCTTTTCTTGAGAGGCAAACAAACTACAAACAAACCAAAGACACTAACAAGTTTGGTAAAAATCTCACATTGCATGGTAGGATACTGTTTACGGTCATGATATGGTGTTCTCTAAATTGGACACGTGCAATTATATTTATAACTATTAATACATTTAACAGAATAAACATTTTTAAAGATTTATAAAATAGAATTACTGTTGAGTGTGTAAGCCGCCATGTTTAAATTACGTCACTCGGACAAGGAAATTCTGCCCGACATTAACGTCATAAAAGAGGCGTGTTCCCGACGGGAAGTGATGTTTTTCGTGAAGTTTTGTGACGTTTTCAGTTTTGACTCGAAGAGAAATAATCGAATTCATAATTGCTAACTTCCCAGCCAACACATCCATGTGGGGCCCGCATGGAATGCACTTGGGCTGACATGGGAAACCCAAATGGGGCCCAGTCAATGTTGTCCACAGTTTCCATGGTGGCCCCACATGGGTTAGCCCACATGGGCTAATGATGGACCCTTGATGGGCTCCATATACACTGAAAAAAAGAACATGTTGGATTTACTTAATTCAATAGTGTACAGTGGTTGTACACAAATGTTTTGCTTTGGCAGCAACTTGAACAATTGAGTTAAAGTATTAATCTTTATTAACTCTAATAGTGTTTAATTTACACCATAAGGTAAGTCAATGAGTCTCCACCTCCAAACATCTGCCCCATTTTAATATGCGCACAAGTCATGAGGATCAGAAGAACCAGCCCAGATTTACCCACCATCATGAGAAAGATTCAGACCAACATAGCCTTTTCTCTATGCAGCAAATCCCCCCCCAGTTCAGCTCTTTATACCCAAAGAACTGTGCTCATGTAAGTTGAAGTATATTGAAAAGCTGTTGTTATAAATGTATTTATTCAAGCATCAATAAGGTGTCTTCAGTTAGGGTATGGAAGAACCAGCTTTCTTGAGAACCATCTCTGGTATAAAAGGGTTGAGGAAAGGTAAGAGCTATCTTAATGGTCGAAGGAGTGTATTTCTGCTAAAGCATATATAATGTGTGGTGGCCTTATTGCTTTTAGACCACAGCTTGGGATAGAAGAACAAATCTAATCACTTTGCTCATTTAATATTCAGATCTTCATTAAGCTTCATTTTTAGAAACCCACCATGATTGAGGATGGTATGGCACTGATATTTAGTCTTTACCACATTTTATTATTAGTTGTTCTGGGTTATCTGTGTATGCTAATTTGTCTGAGTATTGTAGTACTTATCTATGTGCATCCCCACTGAAACCTCATTTGTAGAGGTACAAATATCCTTTCTAGAGAGCCAACAAACAAAATAACTGATTTTTCATAGTAACATGCATTCTCTAGTTAAGCCATAGAGGCAAAAACCATTTAGTCTAGTCACCAGGTAGCACACACGAGCCATTTCTGTGGTTTTTATTCTCTTGCCCTATTCATCGCAATCGTGGTGGTTTAAAAAAAAAAAACTATTCACTCAAAGACAGTACCCAGTCAGGACATGATATATATTAGATATCACCACAATGTCATAGATATCTGACGTATATGAGATCAAACCATAATCTCATAATGATCTCACAGTGACATCACATGATGATATCACCTGTCTGATATCACTGTGAGATACCCATAACATCATACTGTACCCAGAAGCAGATTAAGTGATTTGCAGGCCAATAAGCAAAGATAGATACGCCCCCCCCCCCCCCATCCATCCATTTTAACCCATAAATATTAATAAAGCTAACCTAGGACCAAATCAAAATAGTCCGTTTACGCATTGTATTCATGTAGATACAGATGACATTTAGAGGTTGTGGGATAAATGCAGCTTAAATCGCCTCCAGCTTCCCAAAGGAAGACGCGCATCCTGTAGCACACATTTTTTAACAAGCAAGTAAATAACAAAAAGTAGCTATAGAGCCCCTACACGGGGAGGGGGACAAAACTGGATTTCTTTAAATAAATTATCTGCTGCGCTAACATTTTCCCTTGGCATATTTTCTAAATACTGATATTTTCTGTTCACTACTCTACAACCTATATACCAAGCCAAGGCGTTTATACACATGCGCAGTAAGATCAAGGAATAATCCACATTGGAGACTGAGGGGTGGCGGGTGGTCTGAGACACAAAGAATGACAGTTTCTGATGCCATTTTAACATATGGTGTTTTACAAAGATATAATAAATTAACGATAAAAAAGTTTCTTATAAGATTATATGGCATTTGTGGCGCCCAAGGCGATTGCCGACCATTGCCTAATGGTAAAGTTATATAGCCTCTGACTGAACCTATCACGCATGCGCAACTGAGCATAATTTTGGCGCTAAATACTGTACTACACAGCTCAGATACAGTTTTACATGGATTTAACACAAAAGGCAAAAAAGGTGTGTAAATTTGAACATTAATGTACAAGACATTTTATTTAAATAGTATAAGATCCATATTTAAGTGGGTTTTGACTTCCCTGAACTAGGGCCGGATGATAAAACGGCAACGATAATTATTGATATATAATTTCCGTCTATATCAATATAGCTGACGGTTATTATGCTTTCCATACGATTTAAAACAGATGGCTGGGGGTGGAGTGGGGGGACTAGAGTTGCCGCATTTGAGGGGCAAATACGACCGTGAAAACTGTGGATTTATTAAACAAATGACAATGTAATAGGGCAGGTAGACAACAGACAAAACCGGTGAATCAACAGGGCAGCTCACCGGAATAGCAGGTAAGTCCAAAGCAACCCATTTAATAAGGGTAATCCAGCGAAGCCGAAAAGGAAAGTACACAGTAAGATTCAGTCCATGAGAAATCCTGACAGTAATTAATCCACGGAGAATTAAGAAACGATAGGAAGAATGCTATCTTTTTTCGGGGATGATTAAAATAACATGTTAATCTACTACTCCGGAAGCAAAATGCCGTTTGGAAGCTTCATGAGCCATTTGCGATATTTTTGAGTCCATGTGGCTCTTTTGGATTTCCGTTTCAGCATACTTTAAACCCTTTTTTTGAATATAGAGAGCTCTTTCTAGTGGGGTCAAAAATAGGCCCTACAGCAAAATGTCCCAGATGCATCATTACTACTGTTTGGCTAGTGTTTGTCACGTTCTGACGATAAAGAATATTTTATAACTACGATTAACCATCTGTTTTCTGATTAAAGATCAGCCTTTAAAGAGGGGAAAATAATGGCCTGGTATTTATCACGATGATCATCGATGTCGACTGGTATTGAGATTTGTGTCGTGAAGACATTTTTGGCGATACCGCCCAGGTTTACCTTTAACTCAGTTTTATAACCATTGAGGGAAATGGCTGTGGCAATTAGCATAGAAACGTTAATGGCTATTATCTGTTTGAAGAGTGCTAGTAATCGTTCTACTTGTCTAATTTTGATAATCTTTTTGTCAGTTATGTTTATCCGGAGTTCAAAATCTGAAATTAATTTAAAGTCACAATCTGTGTCTCATTTGTTCTTTCCATATTCAGTTGAGAATACAAAATCGAAAAATAAAAATATTGTGCAAAAATGAGTGTGCAAAAGCAATGAAAAGTGAAATTTTCATATGATGAACACTTTAACAAATTCATTTACTTCCAAATAACAATTCTCAGTGTTATAAATCATATGTAATTCAACTAACTGAAACCTACAATTAACAGTGTTATTGCTAAGACATATATTGCAGAGATAATAGGCATTTAGGCACTGAAGATCAGCGTAATGTACTGTACAGTTCTTTAAAAGTCTTAAATCATCTTAATTTTCCTTTTCCAGATTTAAGTCATATGTAACATCTGTGTTAAGTAATATTAAAAAAAGATGAGTTCAGCTGCCAGAAAAAGAGCCCAACATGTTCAGCAGTGGGCTAGGAGGCACACCAAAAAGCTTTTAACCAAGATCAACATAAACAATACTGAAGATACTGCAGGCTCCAATAATCCCAAACCTGTTGATTATTTTAGTGAAGAAGAAGACAATCTCACACAAAGCACAATTTTCTCACCACCTGAGACCACACAATTAAATTTTCATGACATCATTGATTCGGATGATGATAATGAATTAGGCTGTAGTGTTACAGCTACAAAATGGGAAGACTATTCATCCATATGGAAGGCAATTGATGAAGCTGAAGGAAAATCATATTTGTCAAGTAACGATGATACAGATGATAGTGAAGACACAGGAGTCACATTCAGAAATGCCCTAGTGGAATGGGTGAATGAATGCAGTGTGCCACTTACTACATTTACAAAGCTTCTAACAGTGTTGCGGAAGCACACAAACTTTGACCTCCCAGCCCAAGCAACAACATTGCTTCAGACTCCAAGAAGTGTAGCTGTTTCCAAGAAATCAGGTATTACATTTGTTTGAAATATTGTTGCATCATAAAAATTAAAAAATGAACCAGAAAAGGGTGAATAAAAATGCAGAACCCATATCTGCTCACATATGTATGTATACATGCATATGTTTATACTTATACGCAATGGGATGCATTTCCTTCAAAGGTTGTGTGTCAAATGTTACCTTATTGCATAGCTGACCTATTTTACTTTTAAAGATAAATGTTATTAGATGACATTTTTTAATTGTTGAGTTACTTGTTTTTAGGTGGTGATTACACCTATTTTGGAGTGGCCAAAAGCATAAACAAAGTGCTCTCTTCAACATCCATGGACAGTATCAGTGTTGTAGAACTATGCTTCAATATAGATGGCCTTCCAATCTACAAATCTACTAATCTGTCACTTTGGCCTATTCAGTGTCGCATCACAAATCTACCTGTCTCAGGACCATTCATTGTGGCTTTATTTTCTGGAGCACAAAAGCCATCCAACCTGGATTTTTTGGAAGACTTGACCAGAGAACTAAAAGAATTGATGACATCTGGACTTACTGTGGGTGATGGCAAAATGATCCCAGTTCAGATAAAGTCCTTCATATGTGATGCTCCTGCCAGAGCACTTATCAAGGGAACAGTGGCATTCAATAGTCGACATGGATGCGATTTTTGTGAAGTTTGTGGGAAGTTTGATGGAAGGATGATGTTTCTGTACTGTGGTGCTCCTAGGACTAATGAATCCTTTCGGAATCAAAGTGATGCACAACATCACAAGTATGCGAGTATTAGGGCTGTAGCGATACACTAATCTCATGATACGATACGATACACGATATTCAGCTCACGATACGATATATATCACGATATTTAGCCAATGATACGATTCAATATAATTCGATACGATTCTATATAATTCGATACGCTTACATCATTTTCTGATAGATTTAAAAGAGACAGAGTGATTTTGGTGACATCTTGTGAGTGTTTCATTTACTTGGATTGAATTAATTGAAATAAACTCAAAAAACATCAGACAGCTTGCAAAATAAATGCTGGACAAAATTAATCAAAGATGTGTTGAGAAAATTAGTTCCATTTATTGAAACAGTGCAAACTGTAGCTTACAAGCCTTTGAAAAGTAAATAAAGTGCAACATTGCAATTTGCAATTAACAATGGAGAGTTAAAGTGCAAGTGGCCTGTTCTGAACAGTTTCTTTGACATCTTTTTAGCTTGACAATGAACATGAGGTAGCCAGTCTAGCTGCCATGTAAGTAAACATAGTAGTACCATGGCTTTTCCAAAACATCAAATAATTCAAGTCACTAAGAACATTCAACTTAAAACTTAGCAGAGTATTTTATGGCCTGTAAGCCTACACGTATGTGAGGTAGCCAGTCTAGCCAGCAGAAAAAATAAACCATGGCAGCCAGACAATAATTCAAGTTGAAAAAAATTGTACCCATCTTAGCAAAGTAGCTTAAGGCCTTAAGTGAACACTAAACAAACTCTCCTCTCCACATAACTGCAGACCAAGTGATCTACATTGTCTTCAGATTTTTGTTCAGGAAAATAATTTGATCCACATGCTCTGGGAGAAGTGCACTTCTCTGAGCAGTGATGATATCTCCGGCGGTGGAAAAGACCCTCTCAGAGGAAACACTAGTGCCAGGGATACAGAGGTACCTTTTAGCTAGTTGTGACAAGAGTGGATACTGACACTGGTGCTCCTTCCACCAGACCAGTGGATCTTCTTTCACTTCCAGGAGATCTGCCTCCTTGTAGCGGGTCATCTGCTCCTTGGCCTCGTCCTCTTGGGTATTTTTCTTGGTTCGTGCTGCACCACCACCGTATCGTTCACCAAGAAGGGCAGCCAGTGGACAAGACGGCCTTGGATTCCTGGGTGGAGGATGCTGACCTTCAAATAAATAAACAATAAAAACAAAAAAAACATTACTTATATTTATATATTACTTTATAGTTAAGCACATTCCATAATTCCTACACAGAAGTTCAGACAACACAGTGCGCTTCACTGGATAACAATGGGTAATACTACTGACCTTGACTGCTCACTCCTTCCATGAATTGCTCTCCTTCATCCACAGCGTCTTCATCATCTTCTTTAGATGCCATCCCCTCATCATCAGCATGAGCATTTGCTGTGCCCTCTTCATCCACACTCCAAAGTGACTAAGTCAACATGAAATGAAATTCATGAGCTTTTATTGTATAAATCTTTTAATTACTATATTAAATATGCCTTTAAACCTGTTAACATTATAGTATTTAATTATGCTTTTAAAACTATTTAATATTTATCTATTTTAAAATGATGTAGGATTTGCCTTTTAAACTAGCAGTACCATCACTGCCTTACCATACCTCTGATGGCTGCATGCTCAGTCTTGCAGCCTCTACAATCAGTCCATCATAAACTACCTGTCTTTCATCTTCAGTCAGGAAGGGAAGACTTTTGAATCTGGGATCCATCGCTGAACATGCATGGAGAGTTGCCTTGAGGTCAATGTACCTCTTCTGAAGATCCCCAGCCATGGCAGCCTTCATCTCTTTTATGACTGCAGATTCACCTTCGATCGGTTTCAGTCCGTTGATCAGTGTGTCCTGGAGGGGTGCGACGACTGACAGTGTGGGGGTCTTCTCCTTGGACATGTACTGTGTAGCCTCTTTCATGGGCTTCAAAGCGCTGACTACTTCTTCAGCTGTTGTCACGTCCGACTCAGTCAGTGTGCACAGATCTTTCTCTGTCTTCCTGACTTCACTCGAGAGCAGGGTTGCGCAGATGGCCGGTTGTTGCTTCAGGAATCTTTCCAGCATGTCATGCGCACTATTCCATCTGTAGTTAAATAAAAGAAATATACTTTATTTCTATTTTATTTATAGACAGCATGGATGCTTTACATAAAAGACTAAACAAATTAAATAATAATGTAATTAATAAATTAATAATTAATAAAAAAACAAAATAAAATATTGAAAAGTAACCACACACTAACCTGGTAACTACATCCGTCATCATCCGTCATGCTCTGGTAGTCGTAGAAGCCTCTGTTTCTCTTTCAGCATGTGGTTGGCTGTGGTGCTCCGTCTGAAGAAACTCACAATGCGTCTCACCCTTCCCAGCAGGCGTGTGACTGCTGTGATTTTGAGGGCACGTTGTGCAGCTAGATTTAGTGTATGAGCATAACATTTGACATGAAGTGTGAATGCTGCCTCCTCAGCTGCGATTGTCATATTTGACGCATTGTCAGTGACGATTACTGGATCCTTTTCTGCGATTCCCCACTCAGCGATGGCCTTTCTCAGATGTTCTGCCAGGTTGTGTCCGGTGTGGCTCTCGGGCATGTCCCTGGTTTGTAAAACATACGTAACGAGCTCCCATTCCTCGTTGATGAAGTGGGCCGTGATGGTGACATATGCTTCAGTTGTGCGCGAGGTCCAGCCGTCGCACGTCAGGGCAACTCTCTCCGTGCTGGCCAGGGAGGCTTTAACGTGTGCCCTTGTCTGAGCGTACAGCCGGGGAATGCAAACCTTGGTGAGGTGTTCGCAGGTTGGAATAGGATAGCGGGGCTCCATCGCGTTCACCATGCGCCTAAAGCCGGGGTTTTCCACCACTGAATACGGTCTCAAATCCTGACAAATAAAGTAGGCAATGGACTCTGTAATTTTCTGCGACCTTGGTGAAGCAGATGGAAACTTGTGGGAACAACCGCCATCGATGTCCAGCGTACACTCAAAAAAATATTTAGGCCTAATATTTAGGATTTATGTAATTTAATTGCATATAAAATTTCCATGCATTTGGATTACATAGTTTTAAAGAAAGCAAATTAATAAACGTAATATAATGTGTATTCATCAGTTTAATATAAATAAAACAATTACGAATGAGATTTATGTAATTGTGTTAATATGTCCAATGTTTTTTAAATAGATAACTAAGCTTATGCATTTACAATACATACAATTTGTTTTAAATTCATATGAACCATATTTATGTATAAATTTTTAATAAAGATTACATAAAACTCATTAATAAATTCAAAATGTTTAAAATGCATTTATAGAAATTATATTTATGCAATTCTCCCAATGGATCAAATGTAAAAAAAGACAACTGTTTCACATTTTAACCATTTATTGATATTGAAATGCATGTAATACTACACAGCAAATGTGCCAGTGTTAAATTAGCACTGCATGGTGTCTATATGGGTCCACACCATTCAGTGTTACCTTTAACACTTTACAGTGTGCAGTGAGTGTTCTTTTTACAGTATTAATCTTTATTAACTGTAATAGTGTTCAATTTACACCATAGGGTAAATCAATGAGTCTCCACCTCCACATATCTGACCCATTTTAATATGCGCACAAGTCAGGAGGATCAGAAGAGACAGCCCAGATTTACCCACCATCATGAGAACGACTTTGACCAACATAGCCTTTTCTCTTTTGATGCTAGTTTTATTTCAGTTCAGTTTTTATACCCAAAGAACTGTGTTCATGTAAGTTAGAAGACATTAAAAAGTTGTTGTTATAAGTGTATTTATTCAAGCATCAATGAGGTGTTTACAGTTATGGTAAGAAAGATAAATGGGCTGAGAAAAGGTGAGAGCATCTTAATGTGTGAAGGAGTGTATTTCTGCTAAAGCATATATAATGTGTGGTGGCTGAAATGCGTTTAGACCACAACTTGGGATAGAAGAACAAATCAAATCACTTTGCTCATTTAATATTCAGATTTTCATTAAGCTTAATTTTTAGAAACCCACCACGATTGAGGATGGTATGGCACTGATATTAGTCTTTAGCACATTTCTGTTATTAGTTCTTTTGGGTTGCCTGTGTATCTTTGTTTGTCTGAGTAGTGTATTTCTTGTTTATGTGCATCCCCACAGAAACCTCAACTGTAGAGGTACATATGTCCTTTCTAGAAAGCCTAGACTTAGAAGAGAAATAAAATAACTGGTTTTTCATAGTAACATGCCTTCTCTAGATAAGCCATAGAAGCTAAACTATATAGCCTAGTCGCACAAAAGCCATTTTTTGTTCTCTTGCCCTATTCATCACAATCACGGTGAATAATAAAAAAAAAAACTCAAGTCAAAGACAGTACCGTATCATGTTATGCAAATACATCATCCAAGGGCAGGACCAGCCATCAAATACAACCATATTCTTACAAAACAAATACCACTCAGGAGATGTGCTCAATACATCTACAAGAGTTCTTCTTCAGCCTTGATGTTAACATGTTACAAAAACACACATCTGGGGCAGAAAAAGCCATCAAGAGCATAGCTTGTGACTCTCCAACAACAGTCAGAAATGAGCCAGCAAAGTTTCAATACAAAATAAGAAAAAGTTGTAAGGTCCTTTTTGGTCAGAGTCTTTCTCATGATGGTGGGTAAATCTGGGATGGCTCTTCTGATCCTCCTGACTTGTGCGCATATTAAAATGGGTCAGATATGTGGAGGTGGAGACTCATTGATTTACCCTATGGTGTAAATTGAACACTATTACAGTTAATAAAGATTAATATTGTAAAAAGAACACTCACTGCACACTGTAAAGTGTTAAAGGTAACTCTGAATGGTGTGGACCCATATAGACACCATGCAGTGCTAATTTAACACTGGCACATTTGCTGTGTAGTTTTACATGCATTTCAGTATCAATAAATGGTTAAAATGTGAAACAGTTGTCTTTTTTTACATTTGATCCATTGGGAGAATTGCATAAATATAATTTCAGAATCAGAATCAGAATCAGAAAAACTTTATTTATCCCGGAGGAAATTGCTCATGTTACTACAGACGGTCACACATAGACACAGGACAAGAACATAAAAGAAAAGAATATCAGATATAAGAATAAGAACTAAAAATAAATTCTATAAATGCATTTTAAACATTTTGAATTTATTAATGAGTTTTATGTAATCTTTATTAAAAATTTATACATAAATCTGGTTCATATGAATTTAAAATAAATTGTATATATTGTAAATGCATAAGCTTAGTTATTATCTATTTAAAAAACATTGGACATATTAACACAATTACATAAATCTCATTCGTAATTGTTTTATTTATATTAAACTGATGAAAACACATTATATTACGTTTATTAATTTGCTTTCTTTAAAACTATGTAATCCAAATGCATGGAAATTTTATATGCAATTAAATTACATAAATCCTAAATATTAGGCCTAAATATTTTTTTGAGTGTACTATGAAAAACCAGTAATTTTATTTCTCTTCTAAGTCTAGGCTTTCTAGAAAGGACATATGTACCTCTACAGTTGAGGTTTCTGTGGGGATGCACATAAACAAGAAACACACTACTCAGACAAACAAAGATACACAGGCAACCCAAAAGAACTAATAACAGAAATGTGCTAAAGACTAATATCAGTGCCATACCATCCTCAATCGTGGTGGGTTTCTAAAAATTAAGCTTAATGAAAATCTGAATATTAAATGAGCAAAGTGATTTGATTTGTTCTTCTATCCCAAGTTGTGGTCTAAACGCATTTCAGCCACCACACATTATATATGCTTTAGCAGAAATACACTCCTTCACACATTAAGATGCTCTCACCTTTTCTCAGCCCATTTATCTTTCTTACCATAACTGTAAACACCTCATTGATGCTTGAATAAATACATTTATAACAACAACTTTTTAATGTCTTCTAACTTACATGAACACAGTTCTTTGGGTATAAAAACTGAACTGAAATAAAACTAGCATCAAAAGAGAAAAGGCTATGTTGGTCAAAGTCTTTCTCATGATGGTGGGTAAATCTGGGCTGTCTCTTCTGATCCTCCTGACTTGTGCGCATATTAAAATGGGTCAGATATGTGGAGGTGGAGACTCATTGATTTACCCTATGGTGTAAATTGAACACTATTACAGTTAATAAAGATTAATACTGTAAAAAGAACACTCACTGCACACTGTAAAGTGTTAAAGGTAACACTGAATGGTGTGGACCCATATAGACACCATGCAGTGCTAATTTAACACTGGCACATTTGCTGTGTAGTATTACATGCATTTCAATATCAATAAATGGTTAAAATGTGAAACAGTTGTCTTTTTTTACATTTGATCCATTGGGAGAATTGCATAAATATAATTTCTATAAATGCATTTTAAACATTTTGAATTTATTAATGAGTTTTATGTAATCTTTATTAAAAATTTATACATAAATATGGTTCATATGAATTTAAAACAAATTGTATGTATTGTAAATGCATAAGCTTAGTTATCTATTTAAAAAACATTGGACATATTAACACAATTACATAAATCTCATTCGTAATTGTTTTATTTATATTAAACTGATGAATACACATTATATTACGTTTATTAATTTGCTTTCTTTAAAACTATGTAATCCAAATGCATGGAAATTTTATATGCAATTAAATTACATAAATCCTAAATATTAGGCCTAAATATTTTTTTGAGTGTACTTGGCTGTGTTCCAGCACTGGGCACATTTGCATAGAGAAGCGGAGGGCCATTGTGTACACATGTGGGCTTTCAGAAAAACCTTGCAGTAATCTAGTGTAAGTATATTTCTTCCCTTTGTAGGTGAACCCGAATAAATGTTGCGAGTCCTCATGTAGTGGCACTGAGAAAAAGGCATTACTCAAATCTATCACTGAGAACCACTTCTTATCTCCCGTGAGGGAGTTAAGCAGTAATAAATGCGGATTGGGAACATCTGGTGCCGCGTGCTGCACTATATTGTTTATGGGCCTTAAGTCCTGCACCATCCTCCACCTCCCCGTCTGGCCTTTTTGTACTGGAAAGATGGGGGTGTTGCAGGTGGCCTCGGGTGCTTCTCTTAGAATTCCTGACTTTAGCATATCTTGTATGACTGGCGCTATCCCTGCCTCGGCTTCAGGCTTCAACGGGTATTGCCTAACTATAAGTTCTTGTTGAGCTTTCAGTTTTACCTTATGTGGAGGGAATCCTTTCACTATCCCTACGTCCGTGGGGGAGGAGGACCACAACTCTTTCGGTATTTCCGCTAATTCTTCGTTTTCTACCGTTGGAGTTGCTGCTATTAATCAAGCTGGGTCCTCCATGTGGGCAGTGGGTGTTATGGGTACTCTCCACCCTAGGGGAAATCGCCAAATATTTTTCCCCTTATTATAACTCCATTCTGTCCCTGGCTGCGTCGTATATTTAAGTTTTGGGTGTGATGCGCAGCTCACAAACTGTCCCAAGTCTTCGCATTTGTGATTTAGGACCTGTCTAAAACAGCGGAATTATTCTCTCCCATTAAGGTGAGAGCTGGCCTGTAGTTCCGTCATAGCTGTCCAGAACTCAGGCACACCGTCCTCTACGGCAGGGATGCCTTTCAGGGCGGCTGCCCTATCTTCTGCTGTCCATGGGCGGTAAACTAATATGGTGGCTGGTGGGGCTAAGCCATCTTCACCCGGGGCTATTCTTGGATTAGCCACTTCCACCATCGGGGCGAGAAGCTCATCTTCCTCATCTGATTCTATTGCATGCCACTGAACTCTCCGACTTTCAGGGTTTATGCGTTTTTTGCAGTTGTGGATCTGTCGCCCTGGTTTCATGTAACCTTGGTCTCTCTCCCTCCGCTCCCTGAGCCGCTTGCAAAGGTGCAGGCTCGTTTTGATTATGATAGGGTGGTGGCTGTGGCCCTAGTGGCGCAGCCGCGGGCACATGCGGGGGAGCAGTGGGCGATGTCTCCTCATCTATTTTAACCAATGCTGCTTGTAACTTCCCTTTTTTTTGTTTTTCTGTTTCTCCTTCCTCGCTTTGCTCTAACCAAGCTTCAGACAGCATGTATTCTCCCTTCTTCTGTGCTTTATCTTTCTCTGAACGGCAACTGGCCAGTATATCTAATTTTAACTCGGTCTGCAGTTTTAGAATGTCCCCTGTATTCAGATTTCCAGGAAATTTATATCTTTTCTGCCATTTCCGATTACTCACGACTCCTGCTCCTACTTTGTATGCTTCCATAAATTTTTCCATCTCCCGCCAATTCTACTTTGCTCTGACTCTGTCCCATTTTGCCAAAAATAATAACTCCTAGGTGCAAGTCCCTGGCACGAGACCTTGGGAGGACACTGACACGGCCTTCTACTGTCTCATACGGAGGCAGCGGTATCAGTTTTCAGGGATGAAACCCGTCCTTTATCCCTTGGTCACCAGTATGTTGTTGCACCCAGGGCAGGCGTGTGGACCGTCTACTGGTCTTTCAACCCACTCCTGCTTCTATTTACGTTGCAACGTCGTGCTTCTCACCTGATCCTTCACGAAGTGCTTCTAGTTCTTGTCCGGAGGCCCATCAGACGTCGCCCCAGCCGCCGGGAACGGTCCTAACCACCGGCCTGTAGACGAATTCACGTCACAGGTCTTTCACACACTCTCTGTGAGTGAGACTGTCGACAGTTTTCGGTGTTGTTCGTCGGCGGACTGGTCGGCGTCTTCTGGGTTCCTCTCGGATCCGGCTCGAAGGACCAAGTTTTATGTTCGGGAGCAGGAGGAAAGCGCCGTAGCTTTGACCCCCTCTCACCGTTACCTATGTGGAGGAAGCGCTGTCGCTTACCACTCCACACATGCACTTCTCGGACTCAGGAGTTATGAGACAGCACACTTCTTATCTTTTACTTGCGCAAGGGTGCCCACTCACTTAGATGCAACAGACAGTATCTGCGCCTCAGTTCAGTGTCACACCGGGCAGTCCCTTGGCTTCTTTATTTATACTTGGCGGGAGGGGCTTACATGGGGCGTAGTTTAAACTGTTAATACTGCTAGTACCTTTACAGACAAAGGTTTATCAGGAACCGCTACACAACCCAGGGTAGGCCTCCTTGCCCACGTTGACAAGCCTATTTCCCCACCCAGAGTTATAGTTCCTGTTCTCTCATCCTTCGGCGTCTAGGGACCACTTCGTTCTGCCCTGTCTCTAGACGCAGGGGCTGATACATATATATTACATAATGCTAACACACATACTTAATATGATAAAAGTAATACATTTTCCACTCTAACAAACATTCAAGGCCGTGGAGGAGATACGGATGACTGCTACAATCATGCAGGAGGACATAACAAAAATAAAAGCAGCTCTGGTAACACACTTGCCAGAAGGTGAAAGGGAAGAGGTGTTTGCAATAAAAGTTCATGACACACCTGAGGAGTTTGAGGAGTTCTGTTGCAAGCTGGAAGATCCCAACTTTAAGAAACTTGTGGTGAAGCACCATGAAACCATGTTAGCAAACATATATTTAACACTAATGCACTCCATTCGTTTATCTAGTTACATCTGATATTTCATTGTGCCTCCTTTTGATTATGTGTTCAGATAAGGTTCATGGTTGCAACTTATGGACAAAAATCAATAGGCGACACTGTGCGTGCCATTCTCAAGGCCTCAATGACGGACAGCCTGATGGCCAGGTACAACCGAACAGGAACAAGAAATATGAGGAGTCTGCCTGACATCTTTGAAAAATGTATCTTTTGTAAGTACACAAACGATCAAAATCTGTATATCTGTATATACAATAATATTGCCAATGCTGCCGATACTATTCTCTAAAATAATTAAAAGTTTATACTTAATAAAAGTTGCATATTTTTTTCAGCAACAGTGAAATCCTTCTACAAGGAGTCTGATGAAATAAAGGTAAAGCGAGGAAAGGAGGAAATTACCACAACAGTGAAGAGGGAGACCGGCAAACAGCTAGAAATATATACCTGTCAAATGCAGCAAGCAGAGTTCGCCGCAAAAGTGGACAAAACACTCCTTGATTACTAATTTACTTGACGGGTCTTACAGTTTAAAGTGTTATACATGCATGTGTAATATGCTTCAAACTTTACAGTTGGATCATACTTTTGGAATGTTGAATAAATGATATATGAACCAATACCTTTGGTCAACATTTTTTATGCATTTCATTGATCTATAAATAATAAACATGATATCACATGGGTATCATAATGATCTCACAGTACGAGATAAACTGATGAGATCAACGTGGGGTCAATGTGTGATTTCAAATTGATCTCACAGTGTTATCGCAGAAGACTCATAGTGTGAGATAATCTCTGAGATCAGTATGAGATCACTGCAAGATCATATTCCTGACTGGGTACTGTATCATGCTATGCAAATATACACCCAGCACTATTGGTCTACAGGGGAGTAGGCAGTTCCAGGAACTCTACAGAAAGGGTAATACAAATGTCCTGACACCTTTCTGCATATGTTAATCATCTAAGGGCAGGACCAGCAGCCAAATACACGCCTATCCCTTTAAACTATATACCACTCAGGAGACATGCCCAGTACACTTCCTAAAGTTTTTCCTCTGACTTAACATCAATATGCGATAAAATCACACATAAGGAAAAAAAAAATCACCAGAACCACAGCTTTCTAATCTCCAAGAACAATCAGAACTGAACCAACAAAGCTTCAAAATAAAACAAGAAAAAGCTGTAAGGTCCTTTTTGGTCAGAGTCTTTCTCATGATGGTGGGTAAATCTGGGCTGGCTCTTCTGATCCTCATGACTTGTGCGCATATTAAAACGGGCCAGATGTTTGGAGGTGGAGACTCATTGACTTGACTTACCCTATGTTGTAAATTAAACATTATTAGAGTTAATAAAGATTAATACTTTAACTCAATTGTTCAAGTTGCTGCCAAAGCAAAACATCTGTGCAACCACTGTCCACTATTGAATTAAGTAAATCCAACATGTTCTTTTTTTCAGTGTATATGGAGCCCATCAAGGGCTCATCATTAGCCCATGTGGGATAACCCATGTGGGGCCACCATGGAAACTGCGGATAAAATTGACTGGGCCCCACTTGGGTTTCCCATGTCAGCCCAAGTGCATCCCTTGCGGGCCCCACATGGATGTGTTGGCTGGGTAGGGAGCATAACAGACGACTGACAAGGCTAGGAAAAACCTAGGAACAAGTACAAGCAGAACATAGTTAACACAGGCACAAACAGGGAAGACCAAAATCAGGAACACAAAGACAAAGAAAACAATACCAAATATTAAGGAAAATAAGGTCAATGTAAATTAAAAGGACTGATCCAGGCTTAAGTCTGGCCAACCTCAAGGTCATAACCAGAGGGGATAATAGTCTGAGCCACATGCTCAACCCACTGAGCAATGCAGCAGTCCAGAGAACAAGGAAAACGCAGTAGGAACTTAGGCACACTGGGGCTAAAAGGCAAGAGAGCGGGAGGAGGACAGGATGGCCAGCAACACCTGCTGGCCAAACAGAAAGGAGACACAAAGGACAGGGTCGGATGGCCGCTGACTTACAGTATTGTCACATAACGTAACATTACAATATACTGGGGCTCAGTAGATTTGAACTTGCAACAATCTGCAGAGAAATCTGTTGTTCACGGTATTGTCTAACAGGCCATTTCGGGGTGACTGGCAATTCCAAGCCATACAATATGACATACAATATTACAGTGTCAATCAAAATGTTTAGTATATTAAATCACACCGAATGCCTCATCAATCATGGCTGGATAACCTTAAGAGTTGAGACCTTTTGCTTAGTGTTTGGTCCCCACTCCTTCAAAAATCTCTCCTGCATGCTGTGACTATACTGTGTTACTATAAAGCATGAAAGACTTTACTGTTCAAATCCACCTTCTCATTCAGCTCTTTCTTCCAGCTTGTTTCTGTATGTAGGACTGGGCTTATTGGTGCTGCTGTTGATCATCATCATCATCACATGGAAAGTGTGGGACAAACACAGTGAGTATCTGCTGATGCTGATGGTGTATAAGTGACCTGACTGTCTGAGCAGTGATGTATGTCCCTGTAAGCAGCAGCTAAAACTTCATGCTTTTTTCCTTTTCCAAAGATGGCTGGACCGGGGCTCAGACAGCAGCATTCATACGCACAGGTTTATGTAGTAAAATTACAAATCGTGGTCACAGCCCATTTGAGAACAAAGAGTAAAAACAGTGCAGAGCTAAAAACCACTATGGCGCAAACAGGACATCAGAGCACGGCAGCCATAAAGGAGCCTTTCCTCCACGATCCTGCAGGCTTTCCTCTGGCCCCCTGAGAATATGTCCACCCAGCTGAGTTTATAAAAACCCTTATTTAGTTATTCCAACCAGGACTGGCTGGGATTCAATGACTTTTTACCTGCAAGCGCAAGGTCATCCACAACCTCGCTTCTCCATACCTCTCTGATCTTATTCATATTCCTACTCCCTCTCGTTCCCTAAGGTCTTCCTTCTCTATTCACCTCATTGTCCCTTCTGCCCGCCTTGTCAATATGGGGAGCAGGGCATTCTGTGCGGTGTCCTTCTGTGCTCTGAAAGGCGCCTTTAAAATAAAATGTATTATTATTATTATTACAGTTAAGAGCAGAGATACTGGATTGAGCAGAACAATTTTCTATTTTTTGTTTCCTCATTTCTTTCCTCAGAGAAAAAAATGAGCACAAACCAAAATCCAGGAAGGATAGTAAGTTCATATTTAATATGGGAAGAAACTCTGGAACACTCTGTAGAGTTTTGTCTTTTCTAAAACAAACCAAACTCTGTTAGCAGCCAGAAACTCATTAGGAAGCTTATTTCTGTATAGAAAGATGACATGAAACTGACTTGAGGCATGATGCGAAATGTTTTGTAAATGTAAATGGAAATGAAAATGAACTAATGTATTTTTAGGTCCAAATCATTAATTGATACATCAGATCATCACCAAATTCACCAACAATGATGTTTGATTGTAAAAGAAAGGACAGGTGGTTCTGCACAAATAATGTGATACTCTCTCAGGCCTTTGAGGATCCTGGTGCTGATGTCATCTACAGCTCAATTGTCCTGCCAGATCCAAAGGTAAGATGATTTTGTGTAAATTGGTGTTTGGTACAGGCATAGGACCAGTATCACAATGAGAGTGACACATGTATCAATAATGTACCAACTGGGCAAGTACATCTACAACTCAGCTGATCTCTCAGATCCATGTGCATCAGACTTAACTGTTATGTACCAAGAAGTTACATGATACCACTGATATTTCACAGTGATTTGGATGGGTGGTTTGGGAGTTTATGGATTTGTGGTTTTGTCCCTCCACTGTGAACAGCTAAATGCTCTCAGCAGGTGTCCTCTAGATGTTCTTCACACTGTCCTGCTGTAACCCCAGCCAGCGATGTGGTCTACAGCTCAGTTCCCCTGAAGCACAGAGAAGTGAGTTTAGACAATCTGCTGTAACATGAGTTGTAATAAATTTAGTCTGTGTGATGTTTCATCTGTGCATGTTTCCTTTGACACTGTGTACAGCCACAATTCCAACATCATACATGCAGCTTATTTGACTTGAAATTTTAAGCCAAATGAAAGTGAACTAAAGGAGTATCCCAAATTAATCTATCCTTCTGGTTCATTTCCTGTTCCTGTAGCAGTAACATTAACACACCACACTCCCTGAAATTCCAAGAAAAGTGTTAGTGCTTTAGAAACCAAACTGATGTTAATGCTTATCTGTCATTTTCCAGTAGGGGGCAGCAACACAGAGAGACTCCTCTACATGTGGGGAGCTGCTGCTCAGGATGAGAGCTGTGAGGGACACACAGATACTGCAGTGATGGGGAGGGATCATCACCAGAGAGGACCATCTCTCAGTGATGTGAGCTGTATTTAAATGACATGCAGCATTCTCTATTTACAGTATGACAGTAAGAAGCAGCCGGTATGAACCACATTCATGGCTATTGTGCATTTAAACTATATTTACTTACTTGTATGTCACTTTGGACAGATGCATCTGATAAATATAATACATGTAAATGCAAGGTATTACTGGGGTGGTCTGGTACTTTTCATTCGTATAAATGCAAAAAAAAATATCATTCCTAGTTACAGTATTTTGAGACAGTATTTGCTGATGTCTGATTTTCTCTTGTGTGTATACAGTATGTGCTGGTGAGTGTTTAGTGAGGTCTGAGTGCTCTGGCTTTAATTTTATGCTGTTTCTTCATGTACTTCACTGCCCCCTGCTGGATTAATGTTGAAAAGGGAGGGGTTAAAAAAATGAAAATTAATGGAAGTAAAAAATACCAAATTTTTGCCAAATTTGTGTTGCCTTGATATTTTTTTCATTTTGGTTTTACTTCCCTATGTGTACATAGTAGCTCTGTATATTTTAGTATGTGTTAATACTTGCACAGTATTTTTTTTTCTAAGAGGACATTATGCTTTTGATTATTCGTAAGTTGAGTGTTATTTAAAAAGCAGACCATAGACTGTGTAACTCAGCCTACACAAAGTATGACAAAAAAATAAAAACGCTTTTCATTACTGCTGCATGCTGCAGTGGTGTCTCAGTGTGTAACATGGACGCCTCATACTTTTCAGGGGTTTGGGTTTGAGCTCTCTAAACTATAGAATAACTACACAGCCCCGATCGTGACATAATGATAGAAATAATATCAGCCTATATCGTAGCCACGTTCTACTACTACAGCAGTCCCCCTGTATCCGCAAGTGATGTGTTCTATGACCTATGGCGGATAGCCAAAATCGTGGGTAATACCCAGACAGCACACATGTAGAGAACGCCGATGGGGTATAAAGAGTGAGACAGAAATTGTCGACACTGCATTTTATTCTCCTCTATATGTCTCCACATGGTATTTTTTTCTCTCTAGATGCAGTACATGCCAGTGTTGAGGCAGCATAAAAATATTCATTTACAGTTTTTCTCCATTGGTTTGGCTCATTTCTTGAAACAGAAATGACATTCTCAAAATAACATGGACAAATCTCCAAACCACTTTGCAATTGTTCACAACAGAATGGCATTTCTCATTGATTTCATCAAATTGCAAATGTCTTAGTACATGTCTCAAGTGTCTCAGTGCATCTTTGCAAATGGTTATGTACAAGTAGCCTACAGTTAGCACAATGAGCCCACATTTAGCACATTTTCAAAATAAATAGATCTTGCTGATCTAAACTGATTAGTTGATTCTCAGTCTAATGGTTACTCTCTCCAAAACATGTCAGCATGATTTCATTGTGTAAGTCATCATATGCACAATAGTCTGTTCAATTGTCAAAATGAGTCAAGAACATAATACCATGAACACCATATATAAATTTCTTGGAACATTTGATAAATTCATGACAGTAATTGACAGTCAGGTGAAATTAGAACTTGACTAACGAAGGAGGAGTTTCCCACATCTCATATGACCAACCAAACAGTTTGTTTAGTTACCTGACAGGTGCTGTCAATGGTTGTGAATGCTGCCAAACGTGTATATATAGAGCTTGGCCAGGGCCAGTACCATTTGCAGTATGAACATGGACGTACCTCGCCAAGTAAATGAACAAGGGCAACTTCCTGCTCGAGGAAGAGGAGGAAGAAGAGGAGGAGGAGTGAGGATGCATGGTGGTGGAATAGGGGGAAGAGGCCAAGGAGCACGAAGACACCATGCTGTCCCGGAAGAAATTTGGGCCGAGTGCAGCCTAATGTGCCTCGCTCTACAGTCTCCTCCATCATCCAAACCTTTCGCAGGGAAAACAGGTATGTACTCAGTCAATGACGGAATTATTGTATAGGAGACATTACAGTATACAGTACTGTGCATACTGTAAAGCAAGACATGTATAAAATATTCATTCCGTGTGTGTGTATGTGTGTAGGCCTACAGTACTGTAATATCTTACCTCAATGTGATGTTACAGTATGATACAATAAAAATGAAAAAGAAAATAAATTGGAATTATTGATACAGTTTAGAGTAGTATTCCAGTCACTGGGCAGTTCAGTTCTTTTACAGTTTTTTTCAGTTGCTTTGGTGCTTTTCTCACATCACTATTAACATTTGCACAGCAGTTAGTGTATTTCTCAAAACAATTAGTGCAAACTGTAAAACCTAGTGGATAACCTGCAAAAGCAGGTCACTTGCTCAAAATTGATAATCCATTCCTCAAAAGCAAGTATTCATGTCAATGAAACTGCCAGTGTCATCAAAATGAGAAGTCTTGACACCATCTTTATGAACAAGATAGTCAAATGGCTTTGTCATGTTTTCATTATGACAGTTTACAGTATTCAGTTTTCCAATGGAAAAAAAGGTCAGAACTCGGTGAGACTACCTGAAAATGCTCAAGACAGCACTATACACTTTTTGTACAGCCATTTACAGTAAAATCTACAGTAAAGTTTGATATTCCTGTAGTTAGGGAAGTATTAAATTAGCACTGCATGGTGTCTATATGGATCCACACCTTTTAGTATTACCTTTAACACTTTACAGTGTGCAGTGAGTGTTGTTTTTAAAGTATTAATCTTTATTACAGTTTTTCTCCATTGGTTAGGCTCATTTCTTGAAACAGAAATGACATTCTCAAAATAACATGGACAAATCTCCAAACCACCTTGCAATTGATCACAACAGAATGGCATTTCTCATTGATTTCATCAAATTGCAAATGCCTTAGTACATGTCTCAAGTGTCTCAGTGCATCTTTGCAAATGGTTAAGTACAAGTAGCCTGCAGTTAGCACAATGAGCCCACATTTGGCACATTTTCCAAATAAATAGATCTTGCTGATCTAAACTGATTAGCTGATTTTCAGTCTAATGGTTGTTCTCTCCAAAACATGTCAGCATGATTTCATCGTGTAAGTCATCATATGCACAATAGTCTGTTCAAATGTCAAAATTAGTCAAGAACATAATACCATAAACTTCATATGGCGACACACATCAGAGAGATGGAGAATGCCGGTTTTGTCAAAATGACAGGTTCAGTCAAAGGTCAAAAAGGTCAAATAAATCAAAAAGTGACAGGTCTTTGAAGTGAGCCATGTGACGCAACTAGTGTTACAGTTTTTCTCTATTGCTTTGATGCTGCAATCAACTCAAACTCCACATTTTCAAATCAGTTAACACACAGGCCTAAACAGTGGCACTCATGGTCAAAGTGGCACGTTTTGTTTGCAAAAGGCTCTAACCGTGCCAAAACATTTAAAATATGAAACAAAAGCAAATTTTGCCTTCAAACAGCACAACTTCCAAATAAGTGTATGAGCTCTTCCAATCAATCATTACACAATGGACAACAAAATTCAAAATGCAGCGCTCAGTGCGAATCAGTGCACCATTGCTTGTCATTGTAGCCTATTACATAGCTGTCATTACCAGTGCCAACTGTTATCTTTCTACATAGGCTGTGTCAAATTTGACTTCTTGCAAAGAACTGGATCCAGAATCAGAAATGCTTTGATGCAAATTTTATTGATTCCATGACATTCTTTTTTTTCAAACTGTGGCCAAAACATGAAATACTGTAAATATTACAGAAAATACATGTAAACCAAAGTAACATCTATCAGATGCTAAGAAAATAAAAATAAAATCTATTACAATAAAGTATAAATAAAAAGAAATAGCCACTATTGATACTCAGTCTCTTCTGCCTTGACGATGGGGCCACCTGGCTTCATCCACATCACATTCAATATCCTCTCTTGCACCCAGTGAAAAACCTTGATATACACCTTGATTTATAGGTGTACAGAC
This sequence comes from Paramormyrops kingsleyae, assembly GCF_048594095.1. Lineage (NCBI taxonomy): Eukaryota > Metazoa > Chordata > Actinopteri > Osteoglossiformes > Mormyridae > Paramormyrops > Paramormyrops kingsleyae. The sequence goes on along the minus strand of NC_132800.1, from coordinate 47,200,425 downwards.
TGATTGCTGATTGAAGAGTTGTGCAAACAAGTTTCACACAGGTACATTGGATATTCATAATTATGCAAGTACTTTCTATCAGCTGTTAATAGATGTTTTCCTTTTGTTCAACACAGTGAATCTGAATCTGTGGGAGTTTGGGATCTTTCAATGAGATCTGTGGTGACTGTTTTGACAAAGGGTGTGAAAAATGTGTGAAACAAATGAAAAAGTGTTAAGGAATTTGAAAGAGAAGACTTCTCCTGTGCTAAGAATGTGATGATGAAGATCAAGTGAATCCCAGTTTCACTGAGCGTGTCTTAGCAAATGAGAAAAACTGTAATTAAAGGTAAGATAAATAAAAAAAAATGACAGGTCTGGGCTGTGAGCCAGCATCGACCAGTGACGTTGGGAGAGGTTTTTTTTTTTTTTAAATTTTTTTATTTATTATTTATTTATTATTAATTAATTATTTATTAATATAATATTTATTATTAATTAATTATTATTATTATTATTTATTTATTATTGTATTTGAGGAGAGTGAATTGTGTGCTTATGAGTGTGGTGTTTTGTCTGCATCCACCGGGTGCCGAGCAGGGGGGCTGGTGCGTTAAGGTCCCAAACACTGGGGCTGAGCGGGTGGGTTACCTGATGGAGTGTGAGTGTACGCTGTACCGTGGTAAGGTCCCAGGCTTTGGAGAATCCGCAAAAAAGGGCTCGGAGAGAGCGATGCTGTGTCTGGTGCGGTACCGTGGTAAGGTCCCATGGCTTTGGATAATCCGCAAAGGACTCGGAGAGAGCGATGCCGGAGAGCTGAGAGTTGTGCTGCGTGAGACTGAAAGAAACCCTGTGAGAATGAACAAGTTGGAGCTAAGAATGAGAGGAGGAGGAGGGTCTGGGTCTGACGCTATCCTCCTCCAATGAACGCTTAGCGGCAGTTTGGGTGTGTGTGTTGACACCCCGTGCAGCAGCAGCATCAGTTTTGCCTTGTGTGGTAGTGGTTTTCAAGTTTGTGTTTTTCGTCATGCAGCCGGTGTATTACATCAGCGTAGGTCAAATCCCGGTCAAACTGTAATTTGGGCCACACATCAAATTGGACATTTTGTATTTCAGTAAATTTTGTTTGAAGTTTTGGTTTTTCCCATGCACCTGTTATGTACATCCCGGTAGGTCATCCGTAATAATTTGGGCCACACATCAAATTGGACATTTTGTATTTCAGTAAATTTTGTTTGAAGTTTTGTTTTTTCCCCCGACTCTCCTGTTATGTACATCGTCTGTGCAGTTAAAACGTACATCGAAATAGACTTAGGAAAAATCAGATAAAACTTGACAGGCCGTATATTTCTCCTTAAAGAATCCTAAGAAGTAACCAACCGCAGGAAATTTTTATTACACCGAGCAGGGTTTCCCTACTTTGGTAAAGAAAAACAAGTACCCCCCCTAGTATCATTAAGGCCTTACCCCCACTGGAAAGAGAAAACTACATGGGACATGCATAGTTTACCTCCTTTGGTAAAGAAGCACAAGTACCCCCAAGTATCATCAAGGTCTTACCCTGCGTGCCACACCCCCACCAGCAGGCCTTGGAGAATATAGGGAGCTTTGCGCTGTAGGGCCAGCACTAATTTTTAAGAATACAGACATGTCTGGCACTATGGAAATGCAAGATTCAGCCTCACCACCTAAGACTCAGCAGGAGCAGGAGGAGGCTGTTATGCGGCCTCCGGGGGCTCCCAAGAAGAAGATTCCTACGAGGCGTAGACGGGTACTTTTGATGCAGCCGTCTGGAGACCTGAGAGTTACCTGGGAGCTGCCCAATGGGGATAAAGTGGTCTGCCTCTTTGACAATGTTGCGGAGGAACTGCGCAGCTTTCAGGTCAGCGGAGATGCCGCAGACCCGGGGAAAGATGACCCGCATCTGGCATGTTTTTCTGAAACGGAATGGGGAAACTTGAAGACTCTCGTTATCCCGATGATGAAGGAGAGCACCGACCCCGACTTTCAGACAGACACCGCTAGAATGGAGATGCACTATAGAGATGCTGCCAGTGGTAAACATCGGAGCACCTTTATGAAGTGGGACGCGACCGGGGAGCTGGACAAGAGAATGGTGAATATATGGCAGCTGCCTAAATGCGACTGTTGTGGAATGAGAATTCCATACCTGATTTGGATGCGGCTGATTGAAGAAAAGAGCGATTACTTCCAAGCACTGTTTAAGGACAGTCGGGTACGTAAGGAGATGCAAAAACCTACGCCGTAAGGACACCCCCCACCCCCCTCCCCTCACCCTCCACCTGTATATAAAGTGGACACCTTTACAACCCCTTACACAAACATCACCATCATCATGGCAGCAGCAGCAAATTACAGCAACAAAGTGTTCTCCGACGACGACGACGAAAGCGGGGAGAATGAGGCCTTTTCACCAACAGCATCACAGGCCTCTGATGCTGGAGAGCTCCCTCCGACCCCTCCATCGACACCGGCCTCTGTTCCTGGAGAGGTCCCTCCGACCCCTGAGATCTGCACGCTTCTCTCCAGACCCGCTTTGTGCAGAGGGATGCTCAACTGCATAAAAGCCATGATAGTGGGCCTTTTAGCCTCAGTCATCAGGAAGCATCAGCAGAAAAACTGCTACGGCTGCGAGGTGGATCATCCCAGTCAAAGACAGCACCCTTGCCTGTTTCCCGCCGGCAGGAATTACTTTTACATACACTTTGACTCTGTGCTGAGTGACCTCTGGACCGACCGGCTGACACCCGCCTTGATTCACGTTCTGAGGACCCTGGGCATCCAAGCTTCCATCGGCAGGTTGGAGGGGACTGTGGAAGCTATCCTGTATGATCTACGCGAGGCCCGCGACAGAATGCTGGAAATCAGTCGACTGGAACAGGATCTGTTTGAACAGAACCCCGCGCTTAAGCAGATCCTGGAAGAAGAGTTTCTGACTCGTTGGGAGGCCCAAGACTAAAACAAAACGCAATTTGTAATGGGGAACGGTATCGGCTGCGCTTTACGGCGGTTTATGTTAAATGTTTTTTTAGAAAAAGTTAGTCCACTGTTGTTGCATGCTATCGATAAAAAGAAAAGCGATTGTCGGGATGATTATACTTGTTGCTGCTTTCATAGACTGATATTTGAGATTGCTCAAGTCGGAGAACATTATCAGCGGGGAATAGTTTTACTTACTCAGCCGATGGCAGAGAGAGAAGGACAATCGTCAGAAAGTCTCATACACGCGTGTCTATCTTGTATTCCCGACGATGAATTTGACTGTAATCACATTTTTATATTTTATGCTTTAATCGCAGATGTAGTTGCCTTTAAATTTCATAATAAGCAGCCTTTCGATGTTAATCAGATGCTTTCTACTCTGCATACATGCATCGCTGAAAAGTCCTCTATACGGACCTTACTGCATGTGACATCGCTAATCTACTTCAACAACTGTCACGGGTGTAACTAATTGTATGCCCTTGTAATAACGTTTTTAAACTATATCTTTCACAAAATGTGTGCCCTTGTAATAGCGTTTTTAAACTATATTTTTCACAAAATGTATACCCCTTGTAATAGCGTTTTTAAACTATATCTTTCACAAAATGTGTGCCCTTGTAATAGCGTTTTTAAACTATATCTTTCACAAAATGTGTGCCCTTGTAATAACGTTTTTAAACTATATCTTTCACTAAATGTGTGCCCTTGTAATAGCGTTTTTAAACTATATTTTTCACAAAATGTATACCCCTTGTAATAGCGTTTTTAAACTATATCTTTCACAAAATGTGTGCCCTTGTAATAGCGTTTTTAAACTATATCTTTCACAAAATGTGTGCCCTTGTAATAACGTTTTTAAACTATATCTTTCACTAAATGTATGCCCTTGCAATAAAATTGAGTTGAATAGCATTGCAATAGTCTTTGTATATACATGTTCAGCAGGGTGGCCGAGTGGTTAAGGCGTTGGACTTAAGATCCAATGGATCTTAAACATTCACCCCAGCTAAAACTCTTTTGTAAACTCTACACATATGGGTTAAATGCAGAAAACAACAATTTCATTAATGTGTTCACTCAGTCTGTCAACAATAAAAAACCCCCTCCCCAGGCAGCTATAAAATGCCGCATCCCTGCTCTCACCCCCCACTCACTGTGTGAAAAGCATGTCTGTTGCCAAGACTACAGCTCGTGTCTTGAGCCGTTCGTACTATGACCCCAGCCAGCCGGGGTCATACGGGGGTGTCTCCAGACTGCAGAGAGCCGTGGAGCAAGATACGGGGAAAAAAGTGGCTTCTGATGACATCAGAGAGTGGCTGTCTATGCAAGACAGTTATACTTTACATAAGCCGGCTAAAAAGAATTTCCCCAGGAACAGAGTGTTTGTACCGAGAGCCATGTATCAGTGGCAGGCCGATTTATGCGACATGCAAGGGCTGGCCACGTACAACGATGGGTTAAAATACCTCCTTACGGTGATTGATGTTTTTTCTAAAAAGGCCTATGCGCGTGCGATAAGAAACAAGACGGGGGTGGCCGTAACGGAGGCCTTTCATTCTATTTTAACCGAGGGGGGTGTGCCCCTCAAGTTACAGATGTACAGGTACTTTACGGCTAAAAACACTCGACGATACGTGGATGTGTTGGACGATCTAATAAAGGGGTACAAGCAGTCATTTCATAGTGCTATTAAAATGAAACCTTCCGAAGTCACGACCGATAATGCTCATCTAGTATTTGATCATCTATACGGTCCTCTGAAGAAGAAAAAAAGCAGACGGCCACGTTTTAAGTTTAACATAGGGGACACTGTGAGAGTCTCCAAGCACAGTCAGATATTTGACAAAAAGTACGAGCAGACATTTACTGACGAGTACTTTGTCATATGCGAACGTGTACCCAGATCGCCGCCGGTGTATAAATTGAGGGACGTGCGCGGTGAAATACTCAAGGGGACATTCTATGAAGCTGAGCTGCAGAAAGTAAAAATATCTCCGAAACGTGCGTTCAAGGTCGAGAAGGTTATAGGCTCAAAGACCGACGAAAAGGGGAAAAAGTGGATTTTAGTACGCTGGCAGGGTTGGCCCTCGAGGTTTGATTCGTGGATACCGCGGTCGGACTTGATGCGGATTTAATTTTTAAAAGAAAAGGGAAAAAAAATGGAGGATCGCCCCTCTTTTTACCTCACGCTACCATCAAACTCTTGTCTCTCCATCTTCCCCGATAACCAGAGTTCGGATTACACCGTGATGCTCTCGCGACCTATAGAGCTACGGGGGCCTTACGAAGTAGGACTGGCTGAAATCATGTATTGTTACACGTGGCGAAATATTACATACCCCGAAAACACTTTTGAATTGCGGGATACGGAGGTGGAGGCAAGAAGAGACGCCGATCCTCTAGTGGATTTTAGTTTTCTTCGCATACAACGAGATTACGCGAAGGGTTAATATAACCGGACATCAGAAATACAAGATCAAATTTAAACCTACTTTGGCCTACATGCTGGGCTTTGAGCCGGGTGGCTGGTATAACGTAGGAGGTACCATGCCAACCTCACCCTACCCATCCGACATTCACGCTGGATTCTATAATATGTACGTCTACTGTAACATCGTGGATCCGCAGCACGTGGGGGAATTTGTAGTGCCGCTCCTGAGAACCGTTAAAATAGACGGTGGGTTCGGCGACGTAGTCACTTTGCCATTCCACAAGCTGCACTACGTACCGGTGAACAAGCAGAGCCTCCAGAATTTGCATATTGAGATAAAGAACGATCAGAATACTCTGATTAATTTCTCCTACGGAAAAACGATCGTCAAGCTACACTTTCGCCCAGTGCCAAAGATCCCCGTTTAAAAAAAAAAAGAGAAAGCGGAGGGGGTGGGAGAGCATGGCGTACCACAATTCGCAGAGATTTATTCAGTATTACACCAGTCAGGCGGGACATGGGCTCCCCGGTTTTGCGGGGAGCCCCGTGATGTACGGGCGTGGGTTGGGCTCCATGCTCAGTAGGGCTTTTAGATTCGTTTTACCCTTTCTTAAGCGTGGAGTTGATTTAGCGAAACCTCATTTGAAATCGGCGGCCAAAGGAATAGCTTCGGAATAGTTTACTCAGTTTGTTAATACTCCTACCAGGGGAGAAGCCCTTCTTGATCTCGTTTTTTGTAATAACCAGGATAGGATGGGAAAATTAGAGGTTTTAGACCCATTGTACGGTAGTGATCATAACATGGTTAAATTCGAGGTTAATTTTAGTGTCCGAAGAGCAAAGTCTAAATTAAAAGTATACAATGTTAGGAAGGCTAACTTTAATGGTATGAGACGGAAATTAGAAACTGTAAACTGGACAGGGTTAAATAGCAAAACAGTAGAAGAGGCATGGGAATTTTTCAAAAGCACATTGTTGCAAGTGCAAGAGGACTTCATACCTGTTTCCAGCAAAACTAAATCTAGGAAACGACAACCAAGGTGGTTTACTAAGGAAATTAAGAATAAAGTCAGGAGGAAAAGGGCTCTGTTCCACAACTGGAAAATAACTAATGATTTCAAAATCAAGCAGGAGTATCTAAGTCTACAGGCAGAGTTAAAAAATGACATTAGGCTATCAAAGAGGGATGTAGAAAGAAAAATTGCATTGGAGGCTAAGCATGACAGTAAAGGTTTCTTCCAATATTTTAACTCCAAGAGAGCACTAAAAGCTGAAATCACTAATTTGCAGGATAGTAAGGGCCTTATAATTGATAACGAAATTGATATGGTAAACGAGTTTAATGATTATTTTTCAAGGGTGTTCACAATAGAGAACACAAGTAACTTACCACCAATTAATACGAATACAGCATCGTCTATGACCAATATATGTATAACTGAGGTTGATGTGATACTAAGCCTAGCTAAACTCAAAATAAATAAATCGCAGGGGCCTGATGGCATCTTACCTTTAGTCTTGAAAGAGATGAGGGATATTATTAGCCAACCTTTGACTTTAATATTCCAGAAATCGTTATCTGCGGGTGTGGTACCATCAGATTGGAAGCATGCTAATATAACACCCATATTCAAAAAAGGGGATAGAAGTAATCCAGCAAACTATAGGCCAATCAGTTTAACTAGCATTACTGGAAAAATAATGGAAGCTATAATTCAAGTGAAAATGGTAGATTACCTAGATGCAAATAACATTATAAAGGATAGCCAACATGGATTTAGGAGAGGTAGATCCTGCTTAATGAATCTGCTTGAGTTCTTTGAGGAAGCTACAAGTGAAATTGATCACAAAAAGGCCTATGATGTGATTTACTTAGATTTCCAGAAAGCCTTTGATGTTGTCCCCCACAAACAGCTCTTGTTAAAGCTTAAAGCTGCAGGAATTTTTGGAACTGTGGCAGCTTGGATCAAAAACTGGTTAACTGATAGGAAGCAGCGAGTAGTTATTAGAGGCACTATGTCACAGTGGGCCTCCGTTTATAGTGGGGTACCGCAGGGTTCAATTTTAGGACCACTATTATTCCTAATTTACATTAATGATATTGACACGAATACATACAGTAAACTGGTTAAATTTGCAGACGACACTAAGGTGGGCGGGGTAGCAGATACTAATCTAGCAGCAGAGAGGCTTCAACGGGATCTGGATTTAATTAGCGAATGGGCTGATACTTGGCAGATGAAATTTAACACAGATAAATGTAAGGTAATCCATGCAGGGAGCAGAAATATACAGTACAGATATTTTATGGGTTCCACTGAAATAAAGGTAGCTGATTACAAGAAAGATCTCGGTATGTATGTTGATGCTTCCATGTCCCACTCTCGCCAATGTGGGGAAGCAATAAAAAAGGCGAACAGAATGTTGGGTTATATCTCTAGATGTGTGGAGTTTAAGTCAAGGGAGGTGATGTTACACTTATATAATTCCTTGGTAAGACCCCACCTAGAATACTGTGTGCAGGTTTGGTCACCATACCTCAAGAAGGACATTGCTGCCTTAGAAAAGGTGCAACGAAGAGCTACGAGAATGATTCCTGGTCTTAGAGGAATGTCTTACGAGGAGAGGTTAGCGGAACTGAATCTGTTCAGCCTTGAGCAAAGGAGACTAAGGGGGGATATGATTCAGGTCTATAAGATTCTAACGGGTCTGGATGCTGTTTCACCAAATGACTATTTCAATATTAGTCTAAATACTAGAACTCGTGGCCATAAGTGGAAATTAGCGGGAGAACATTTTAAAACAAATTTGAGGAAGCACTTCTTTACACAGCGTGTAGTCAGAGTATGGAATAGTCTTCCTGCTATTGTAGTGGAAGCTAAAACCATGGGTTCCTTTAAATCAGAGCTAGATAAGATTTTAACAACTCTGAGCTATTAGCTAAGTTCTCCCCAAACGAGCTTGATGGGCCGAATGGCCTCCTCTCGTTTGTAAATTTCTTATGTTCTTATGTTCTTATGTTCGGATCTCGCCAGCTCTGTAGTCAGCGGCCGTTTTACAAACACCGGTGACCCCAAGCAGGAAGGCTCTGGTCTGCTGTTGCTATCTCAGAGGGGTAGGAAGAGAGCCCCAGCGCCTTTACCCAGGCAGCACGGTCATAAAAAACCTCGCAGCAGCAGAGCTGTCAGGATTCCCAAGTCTCGACCTTCAAAGAGAAACAGGAAACCCCCCGGGGACATATTTTAAGAGCGTAAGGAAGAATGGCTCTAGCTCACCGCCTCTCGGCCGAATGCACCAAATCTGAGCTGGACCTGTTTGTGGCCCCTATGACGCAATTATCCATAGATCAGACCAATTATGTAGAAATCAACCCATTAAATTCCATTACCGATCAGGATGTTTTGGATTTCCTAATACCGGGGTCGGGCAATTTCTATCTGGACCTCAACTCTACACTGCTATATCTAAGGCTCAAGATCGTTAGGGCGGACGGCGCCCCCCTGGTTGACGCTGACCCCTGCGGTATTATACAGTACCCACTAAACTGTATATTCTCTCAGCTGGACGTGAGTCTGAACGACGTCCTGATCAGTTCCTCATCGGCCACGCACCCCTATAGGTCATTCATAGAGACCCTGCTCAATTTTTCTACGGATACGCTAGAGAGTTAGTTTTCAGCAGGGCTCTGGTACAAAGACGGCGGAGCCGACTTAGATAGCGTGGACATCACCCCCCAGGGCCCTAACGTGGGGTTGCAGAAGCGAGCTGCCTTCTGTAGAAACTCTCGGGAATTCTCTCTGATAGGCCCTATACATGCTGATATTTTTTTCAGCGAACGAATGCTGTTAAACAATGTGGATATACGCTTAAAGTTTGTAAAGGCTAAAAGCTATTTTAGTCTTATGTGTAGAAATGACGCCGATTATGATCTGAAAATACTGAGGGCCAGCCTGTTTGTGAAAAAAGTGGACGTCTCCCCGGCGGTGTCACTGGGTCACTCGGCCGCTCTCATGAAAGCAAACGCCCTGTACCCTATAAGCAGGGTAGTCGTTAAAAATTACACGCTGCCGGCGCAGTCGCGGGTCTGTCCGCAGGACAATCTTTTCCTGGGCAACTTACCGCGCTACATCGTTTTGGGGATCGTTGGACCACGCCGCGTTCGTTGGCACGCGAAACAGAAACCCATTCAGGTTTCAGCATTGTGACCTGGAATTTCTGAGTCTCTCTGTAAACGGCCGACACATACCCAGCAAACCGTTCCAGCCCGATTTTAACGCGAGGCAGTCGGTCAGAGAGTTTTACAACCTTTTCCTGGCTACAAACAGGCATTTAAGGGATTCGGCGCTATGCATTAACCGTGAGGATTTTGAAAACGGATACTCGCTATTTGCTCTCAATCTCTCCCGAGACGACGAGCTGGACGGCGGTGCCCTGTCACCCGTCATCAGCGGCACGTGCCGTCTTGATTTAACTCTTCCATTGTCGCCGCCTAGTGGTTCGGACGCATACGTCCAAATTTTCAATAACAAAAAAAAATGACGTTCAATAAAAGAAACAAATGTATCAAATCAACCAAAAACGGCTTGTTACACTACAAAAAACCTTTCAGATAATATCTGTAGAAAGTTGCGCAATTTTTGTGCCATGGTTTTTTTGTAACAAGTAAAAATAAAATGACCATGGTAGCCATCTTTAAACGGGTCGAGTGTCAGGAAGTAAAATATAAGTGTTAATAAAATGAAAACTAAGCACTTCAAACTATTTCTTTCACGGCCAATAATTCATAAACCGTCACAGTATTAAGACAAAACACGCATTTTTCCATAAATATGACTGTAATGCTCTGAAATAGCTTGCTCACTCATCGCGGAAAAATGTCAGTCGGCATTCTGTACATTCGTGCAATGTTTATTATCTTCGGAGTTTTAGAAGAAAACCAATGAATAAAATGACAAAGTTACCCTCGTTTGAAAGCTTGATCTCTTATGTACATAAATCAATCACTGTAATCCTTCATTGTCAAGTATTTTTTCAGATATATGCTCTGCTTCCCTGCTAGCACATTATTTTTTACGCACTGAACCTTTGCCCATGGTTATGTTTCACCATAATAAACTTTTTACATGAACATCAAATTACAGTGTCATTTGCTTCATCCAATAGAGGTGTGTCTAAGGTTTGCAAAATGGTATGGGATGTGCTGATTGGGCATTGTTTTTCGCGCTGGGGACATGAATGCGCAACTTATTATCTGCAGGTGCAGTATTTGTGGGAGTGTCTCGATTACGCATTGCGCACGTAGTCTCCGTGAGTTTACCCAGTTATTTTCGGACAACAACTTTTTTGACTGAAAAAAATGGCTCGGATGACTTTCACTGTTGAGAAAGCACAGAAGATGATTTTGAAGAGTGGTTCGGGGGAAGAAAGTGTCGCTTTTATCCATTGATTCGATGGAGGAGGACGCTTTTTTGCGCGGAGAGAATGCAACGCTCGACATAAGTACATTTATTTACAGTTTACTCTTTTATTCTATAGATTTTTATAATTCCGTGATTCAGTAAATTACAATTAACATTTGCTTTGGTAACACTTGTATTGTGGTACATTGGGAAAAGTTCCGCATCGCCTTTGTCAAGCTTTGAAGTGTGCAAAGTAATGCAGCGCTTTTGGCTTTCACTTGGGCAAAGTTACGCGGGGCTTTGTTTGGGCAAAGTTATGCGGGGCACTTGTCGGCCTTGTTTGAGCAAAGTTATGTACAGTACTTGTCGGCTTTGTTTGGGCAACATTATGTACGGTACTTGTCGGCTTTGTTTGGGCAAAGTTATGCGGGGCACTTGTCAGCTTTGTTTGGGCAAAGTTATGCGGGGCACTTGTCGGGCTTTGTTTGGGCAAAGTTATGCGGGGCACTTGTCGGGCTTTGTTTGGGCACAGTTATGCGGGGCACTTGTCGGGCTTTGTTTGGGCACAGTTATGCAGGGTTAGGGTTAGAAACAAAATGTTTCTTATGACCCATAAGTGGTAATGCATTTAGAAAGAAAGACGCTATCCCAAAACACTGCTAGTTACACTGCGGCCATTTTGGATAGGTTTGGCACAAGTCGTGTGAATAAAATATAGATTTTCCTACAAATGTGTGGTGATTTTGTGTGACAAATTGTTACTTATGACCTATAAGTGGTAATGCATTTAGAAAGAAAGACGCTACCCCAAAAAACACTGCTAGTTACACTGTGGCCAGTTTGGATAGGTTTTGGATAGGTTTTGGATAAGTTTGGCACAAGTCGTGTGAATAAAATATAGATTTTCCTACAAATGTGTGGTGATGATGTGTGACAAATTGTTACTTATGACCTATAAGTGGTAATGCATTTAGAAAGAAAGTTGCTACCCCAAAAAACACTGCTAGTTACACTATTGCCATTTTGGATAAGTTTCAGATTAGTTTAGGTTAGGTTTTGGATAGGAAAGGCTCCCAGTTGCACCATTTGCTCTTTCCTCCGTAAAACCTGTTGGGCTGCATCAAATGATATGAAATTGGGCACACATGTAGAAAACAAGTTTGGGAACCAGATTTTTTAAATTGGACCTATTCCATCATGTAGTTTTTGAAATATTTACAAAAATCCAAGCCACAAAGACAGGTTTTTGTATTTTTCCAGCTGTTTTTGTTATATTTGCATGTCCATAAATTATACACAGATTATTCATTTCGTTATTGAACTTCCTACAATCAATTGTAAAGGGGTCAACTTTGATTTTAGGTATCAGGCATGTGTCTGTGACTTTTATATCTGAAGTTATAAGGTAATTATTCCAAAGAGGGAAGAAATGCCCCCCCATGCAAGGGGCCCCTGGTGCCCTCCATAGAGTTAAGGTTCAGAGCCCCGCTACCTCGAACAATGAGTCTCATCGTCTACGCCTGCTTCGACACCGTGATTGAAATAAACTCCAAGAGACAGGTTTTGGTGGACTTTTAACCATGAACACTCACCAGCTGGAATGCCTTTTACGACCCCTGCTGGGGGATGCTTTTGGAGGTGTGTGGCCTAGCGATTTATTACCCACCAGCGTACAGACGAGGCCCACTTTTCTGGTCGCAAACACGCACGACAGCAATAGAGAGGGTGAACACTGGATCGGGATAATTTTGGAGCCCCAAGAGGGGAAAGCCTCCTTCTTTGATTCTTACGGTTATCCCCCCGATTCCCCTTACTATCCTAAAAGTTTTATGCGCTTCTTGGGGAGGCACGCTAGCGAAATAAGGTATAATACGCGTCAAGTTCAACACGACTTTTCCTCCACGTGCGGGGCCCACGTCTCCTTTTTCCTCTACCAGCGCTTCAAGGGACTTTCATTTCAAGAGACTATGATGCTGTACTCTGATGACTTGAGGAAAAATGACGCTCTAGTATCCAAGTTTATCAAGAAATATTGCAAGTGTATTAGCCGTGTTAATGCCGATAAACTTTCAAAGCCGCAAAATGTATGTTCCTTAAAACTATTTAAAGATTGTTATAGTTGTTAGATTATTTGTCGGAAAAACAAAAACCGTGACACCTTTTATTCAATAAATTCAACATTTTATTAACCATCTTTTTCGTTGTTACAGGCGTTTTTTTCACACGCATAAAACACTTAATCGCTGTAATCTATCTACGGAGAATAAGGGGTACCCTTTAAAGGCCATAAACGATATTCAGGGGAGGAATCACGCGGCGTGTGAGGGGTACCCACGAGCGGAGAGTCGTCTGTACTAAATTTTGCACGTCTCTTGCGCTTCTTTTTCACAGGAGGGGAAGAGGGTGGCGGGGGACCCCTCGCCGTGGCGTTTCCAGCGCCGTAATCTTTAAGATGGCTTAGGGCTTTCCTAGCTTGAATGTTACCGACGGTCATGAGGGGGATGTTTAATTCGGATATTACGTTTAAAAAGGGTTCCCAGCCTTTAGGATATCCGACGGCCTGGGATTTCGGCTGGGATAAAGTTTTCATCAAATCCAAAATATGGGAACCTTTAACCCCCTGGGCCCTGAGGCCTTTTTTCCACTTTCGAGGTAGTCTGACATGCCTTGACATTTTAAAATATTTCACCTATCTAAAAAACATTTATCCCAAAGTGATACATTTGCTTTTATTCAGCACAAACTCAGCACCAATAATCTGAGACCTCTTAGAATGTTATTATTCTATTTTTTGTTAAAATCAACTTTAAACATATACTTTTCAAAAACCTATTTTCAGACATGCTGAGAAATTGTAAAAAATCACATTATAGACATTTCTAGGTAAGACTTTTGAGCTCTGAAGCTTATAGACACAGGGGTTGGCTACACATAGGTGAAAGTGACATTCAGAAATTTTATATGGTTTGATTACTAAAGTGTTAGAACTTTGGAGTGACACTCTTTTTCTCAAAGTCAGTGGTCTTCACAATGAATATTGATGAGATAGGTGTCCTCACACCTGTAGTAGTTTGCATACTGTCAATGGCCCATCAGTCTGGAATGTCACTGCACCCCACACCCATCACTTTGGAAAGGCAGTTTGAAACGCAAGAAAAGTAGCAACAATAAAATCCCTTTCACAGTTTATTGAGAGATGGAATGAAAAATGAAAAACTGTGACTATATAAATATAGAAAGCGATAAATATGATGCAGTGACTATTATTGACGCTCTGGGGACGAGGGCATCATCGACCGCGTATCTTTCTCGTGTATTTCAGTTTATATCTCGCTGAAATCATTATGTAGAATCATGAAAAAAACACTGACTAAATCCGTTATCTGTCTTCTTTTCAAAACTTCCATTGTCAGAAGTATTAACGTTTTTAAAATTAGGTTAAATAGGCAAAAAAGCAAATCGTGTCATCTTTCTTTGTTTTACTTGCGTCGGGAGCGTGTAGGACCGCTCTCAGCGGAAGATCGCTATTCACGTTCTAAATACGCTGCGTTTGAATCGGCGACCACGTGATTGCAGGCACACAGGCTTAGCCCACTGAGCTATGAACACAGGTATGAGCTTCGCTGCTGAAAGTGGCAACACTGGCGCAAAGCTTCAGCGGCAGAGACGTATCCGTGTGCTATATTGTAGCCGATCAGTGTAAACACTACCCAGACATGTGCTCTTGTTTATTTCGGTCACAATGGGCGTATTCACATATTTCTTTACCCAATACTAACTGTCGGATTATCATGTTATTATCATGCGAATAGCGCGATTTGCAAGTGGGTGGGCGATCAGAGCCGCTTTGAGACGCAGACGCTTAAGTCAGTCACTCTTGTTCTTTCAATTCGTATCACGAAGCTGTAAAAATATATTTAGTTTCTACCTATATATATTTGAAAAGTAGACCGTCCAAGGTTTCTGAGAGTATTTTTAAATTGTGTATATGACAAAAACTCGCGGAGTTATTTAAACGGTTTTGCGAAATTTCTGTCAGATCCCGCCGGCGGGATCGCCGGTCCCAAGGGGTTAATGGGTCTATCTCTGATGATAAGTTCACCCGACTGGGTCCAACGTACTGCCCCGTCGGAATCGAGCAGTTTCTGCATGATGTACCCCACGTTCTTTCTAGCCCTGGGCGCCACTTGCTGGACAACTTCCTGTACAGATTTGTCCCTAGTTGCGCCGCCGGGCTGTCTCTCCTCCTCCTCCCCCGGCACATCTCTCTTTTCCTCATCCGTTTTTTCTTTCCGCTCGGTAAGGATAATTTCTCGCCCCTGGTTTTCTTCTTTTCGGACTAAATTCAGATACCTCTGTAGCAATTGGTTGTATCTCTTTACTTTTTCGTGCGAGTTCATACCCGGCTGATTTAATAAACCGTGCATCTGGTTTTCAAGTTCACCCAGGGCCGATTCCCCGATGGTGGTATGCGGGGTCGCCCTCTGGGTCAGCATACGGAGTTGTTGGGGGCTCAACAGGAACATTTTTTTTACCTCGCTCATGCTGGTGGTGGAAAAAACAAAAAAAGCTAGTTAGCCGTCTTACTGGTGAACAGGCTTGTGATGAATGGCAGAGCCACTGACAGCAGCGGTAATAAAAATCCTCCTTTCTGAAGCACGGCCTTGCGTTTCCTCGCGACGCTGTTTTTCTTACAGGCGAAAAGCTTAATCAGCCTTTTCTGCTTCTTAAGCTTGTTAAATTGAGCTACGGATAAAGGTATACGGCCTCTTATAAGATTGAGACAGATTTCGGAGAGAGCCAAAATTATGTTATTAGATGGGTCCGAAAGAATCTTTTTACGTTTCACCCCCCTCATCCTCTGTAAAACTTTAAGGGTCGGCAGGTGTTTCCTGAGATGCTCGGACATGGCTCAGTAATGTTAAATCAATGGCTCGCTGGTAGAAAGAGGACGGGAAGCGACCCCGGTAATAAACCGGTCCTGAGTCGGAACTCTTCTGGGCACGTGGCTCTTAAATCGACCAATAAATACCCGTGCGCGGGTCGAGTGGCCTCTTCATAGGCATCTAGAAAAAACTTTTTCTGCCAAGGAAACATTTGCTGAGCTAAAACTTTGATTTGCATTCTGTCCCGCACATTCTTAAACAGACAATAATAAGTAGTATTTAGGGCTATAGTCCTACTGTACTTGCCCTGATGAAATACGTTCTGCACTAGGTATATGACCGAGATTTGACGGTGATGTCTGAATCTCGTGAACGCTTCTACCACGAGTTTATTTTCGGACGCGCTGTCCATCAAATCATCGATGATTATCAAGGAGCCGGAGGGGAACCGCTCCTCATCTTCCCAGCTTTTAGGCAGCCCATGTATAAATTCAATTTCGCCGATCACGCAATTCATCATAAAGCGGCTGATGGGAAGCGTAACACCACACAATTTTTTTAACGGGTCCCCCTATGAAACAGTGACTCTGATTTAAAAGCATTTCTTTAGTAAAATAGGTTTTCCCCGAAGAACTTGCCCCGGCGATTATCGCCGTAAACGGCAATTCTAAACGGTGATCAAAGTCGACCTCTCTCACGCCGCTACCCATCATCTTCCAAAAAACACTGATGAAACGGTAAACACTACCCTAATCTTTTAAATCCTTTCCACACATACACACACAATCCCAAAATGCGTGTATAAAAGTTTTTATAAACTCTTGTGATAAATGTACAAAACATTTTACGTACACAAGTAACATTTTAAAACAAATGTACATCTTTGAAAAAAACTTTCACTTTAAAACATCTTACTTTCATGATACATTTTAAAAAACATCTTACTTTGAAAAACTTTCATTTTAAAACAAATGTACATCTTACTTTGAAAAACTTTCATTTTAAAACATCTTTGAAAAAATTTGTTACATTTTAAAACAAATGTACATCTTTGAAAAAACTTTTAAAACATCTTACTTTCATGATACATTAACAAATTCATTCGATGAAATATTTTTAAAGACACCCTTTTGCGATGCTGCTAGTTTTTTTACATTTCAGTACCCAAAAGGCAGAGTTTCTCCGCTAGTCAACAATCTGCGTTTGTCGTAGATGACCCTGACCTTTTTATCGAGAGGCCTATTAAACAGGCGAAAACTTTTCATGTCGCGTTCGATTTTGTTGTAGTGCGTCATTATAGGGGGATCATTCCTACATCCACCGATGTAGTTTTCAATCAATCCGATCATACTGTCAAGGTTTACCTTTTTACAGGTTTCGTAGTTTAGAGTTATACCCTTACATTTCAACTGTGTTTTCCCGTTGTTGAGTCGGTAACAGTAACTTTTTGGCCCCAGCGCACCCCACGAAGCGATGTATTCGTCGGGGGCTAATTCGGACGTGAGCTCCCCCAGGTAATTGCCTAAGGTCGGCTCATATTCACCCGGCCTGCTTATGTACACGATGCTGTCTGTGTCGTGATACAGGACCCGCCGCCCCAATTTTTCCAGTTCTTTGTAAAGCGTCAACCGCCCCACGCGGTAGTTTGACACGCTATGAATATGTTGGTCTTTCCCGGCGGCACTTTGTAGGAAGACTTGTATCGCCAGCGGATGAGGGTGACCTCGTCGTTGACAAACGCGAAGCTGGAAATCTCGTACAGCTCCGAGCATAAAAAATTAAAAAACTCCCCCGGGTCAGACACTATACATGTCTGGAGCATGTTGTTCTTCTGCGCCAGTTTACCCCACAGAGAGTTAAGCAGAAGCTTGGCCACCTGCCTCTTGCCCCCGTTAGACACTATCTTATCGGGCTCCAATTGGATCCCCTCGCGCTCGAGATAGTTTTTAATGTAGTCCCTGCGACCCGCGTCATCGGTCGCGTCGTCGGGGTAGCCCGAAGCCTGCTGCTTCACTTTGAGAAAGGTTTTAATGTAGCCTCTAAACAGGTCGCCGCTGGTCTGGGGAAAATGCCACACTTCGTGCACCTTCACGACAGTGTAGCCCCTGTCTAAAGCCAGATTGAGCTCCACAGAGACTCACACGCCGGTCAGCGCACGCTCTGCGTCAGAATGACCACAGGTCCCCTCTTGCCTGTTGTCGATCGCGCACGTCCTGCACAGTGTAAACACGAGTTTCCCATTTGGCAGTCTGCTGGGTAGGACGGGGAAAAACAGCTCGCGCGGGGATCAGGCCAAAGTATTCATTCAGAGGTTTAAAATTTGAATGAATGATTTCCGGGTGTCCCACGGGGAATTCACATTTAGCCAGAGTGTACAGGTACAGTGACGTGAAATCCACATAGTGGACGCGCTCTTCCCCCGTGACGTCGTAACGCAGGCGAATCGCCGACGTCCGACCCCCAAACAGCGCTTCTCGCGGCCTAAGGGGGTCAGGGGGCTTAAAGTCTGACAGGAAATGCTGCACTTGTGGGTCGTGAGTTTTAGCGTGAGCCCATTCCTGTTCCCAAATGGATTCTACGTTCATATTAAACTCTTGGCGCAACACCTCGAGTTTTTCCCTTGTTTTAACGTACAGGGCACCGAAGCTCTCGCGGGTCAGGGGGCAGACATCGTGTTCATTGTTGCACTTAGGACAGCCGTGAAACTGGCAGCCTAGAAACTCGAAAGCCCATTTCTCTCCCTCTATCTCCGCGTATCCATCTAGGTGAAAGCGCCCCACGCGCACTTCACCCCCGCGCAGCGCGTGTCGAATTTCTATGCCGCGCGTGCGGCCCACGAATTCCAGCCACTGGATCGAGACGTTGGAATAACTTTTGTATTGCCTCCTGTAATCCCAGACGTCCGGGATCGCGATCGTATCTCTGGGCAGGAAATTTGTCCTGTAAACCAGCAACGCGGCTGAAGCGATGGTCGCCGTGGAGAAGGGATCGCAACCCGTGAGCGTTTCAAACTCCCACAGGAAGCGCAAGCAGCCCTCTCTCAGAATCTCCACATCGTTCTTACAGTAAGCGATCATCTCTTTGTGAAAATTAAAGGTCTGGTGCTTTACACCGTCGTACCATCGGTAAAACTTGTCGCGTTCTTTGCCGGCCATTTGATCGGGCCCAAACTGATCGGGAGGGGGGTAGGGCCCTACGTAACTAAAGTTTCCCATGTCTGTGAAATGATGCGGAAAATAGCCTTTTCGCATCTGAGTCGAGCATCCCATTGCATCGGGGATTTTTCTCAACGGCATGCTTAGAAAGCAGTGACTGTCGATGTACCTTTGCTCTAGGGGTGTGCAAAGCAGCCGGTATTTGTATCTGTATTTGTATTTGTTGAGGGGGGAAAAGTATTTGTATTTGTATTCGCATTCGAGTAAAATTCAAAATAGGCGTAAAAATCCAGTTTTTTTGCTTTGCACTTCTAATTTACGTTATAGTGTAAGTATTCTTTAATTATATCCATTATAATAATTAGGGATATGCAGTAGACAGAGTAACTTAAACGTACCATATAACTCCTACAAGTGCATCCAATTCGACACAACTACACAAGCATTGTTTTAACCTTTTTAACCAAACGTTAACGTTACTCTGTCAACAGCCTATTGTCTAAATTACCGAGCTAACAGAGCTACGTAAACAGAGCAAACATGAGAGCACCTGACTGCAGACGTCAATAATGCAGCGTAATGGAATAATCTCCCGATCAAACTCCGCTTCCCGAAAGTTATAAACTGCCTCCGGAACGGTACAAAAATCTATTCAACAAAAACAGTGATACAGTTAAGTCTTTTTTCGCTCAGCCGAGCCTTCTCTGTTGCTGTGTGGAGCAGCCTGTGTCAGTCACCTCTTTTACTCCCCCCCGACTCCTGAGCTCACTCAATCATCCGGGCATGCACTGCGGTCTCAAGAGGAAACGCAGCTTTTTGATATAAAGTTTTTCTTGTTCCCGAATACAAATATTTTTTAAAGTATTTGTTCGAAATAAGTATTCGTAAAAAACACATTATTTGTGCCTTTCCGAATACCGTATTCAGGTTCGGCTCCACCCCTACTTTGCTCAAACACGCTGTCCACGATGAGAATGATTTTATTCCCCTGTGACACCACACGCGGTTCCACCCCTTCCTTCACCATAGCGTTCAGTATGATGTAATTATCGAACACCTTTCCATAGTGACTAATGAAACACGTCCCTGTATAGTAGGGCGTCCTGAAATGTCTGAGGAAGTGCAGCGCGCAGTCAGGCCCCTCGGCGGTCATTGTCTCATTCTGATCGGAGATGGCGCACACATAAACCGGGATATGGGTACCCGAGGTCTGGGATGTTTCAAAGTCAAAAAACACATATTTGGGGGGCTTTTTACTGCCCTCGCCGCTTTGGGCGACCCGTTTCCCTTTGTTAGACTTCTCGGGTGGATTTAGATAGCAGAGATGTGGGATTGATATGTCGGATTCGGCTGTGTGGAGTTTAGCGTCGCATATATTACATTTTACTGTTTTACACGAGTGCGGTTTTGGGTTCTCGGGACTTAGGTAGTAGTTGCGCCCGCAAGCTTTGCATTTTCTGAACTTGTCACAGGGGCTGGCAATCTCCCCCCTAACGGGGCAGAGCATTCTCGTACGGTGACGCTCAAAGCACATGTTATTTAAGCATCTGAAATTACACCGCTCACACACTATCCCCGGTGTGGGATATTCTCTACAATTAGTCTGACAGACGCTGCAGAATTTTTCGCGAGTTGTACCCTTTGAAACAGCTCGTGCAAACGTAGCTGGCTCCTAAGAAGCCCTTGGCGCTTTTAATGCCGTAAAAATGCTGATTGTGTAAAAAGAAATACACCACCCGTCTACTGTCGGTAGGTGTGGCTGTCTGGTAAATTTGGAGATTGTTTGAATAAGGTTGTTGATAATACACCACTGTTTTGCAATCAATGATTTTCTCAAAATTGATAATGTCATTTAAACAGACAGCATGATCGTGGGTGAAACCCGCTTTCTGCTGTAACTCCAGGCTGAGCTTTTCAGCCTCTGAGTCAGTGATGTCTCCGTGGAGCAGATGGGCCAAGTTTATGGCGAAACACGCTCTGCTGTCGTTCTGAATGATAAACATGTGTTTGGCTTTTTTAGAAATTATTTCTGAAGCTAACATGGTCTGTAGTTTACGTTTGTTTCCACCGCCGCGTGGGATATTTATTACGTCTACTATTACTTCTAGGTTGGAATTGTTTAAAATCTCTTGATTAGACTGAACCAGGCGATCCAGCAGTTGCTGCAAGTCTGTCAGCTCCCCCTCCCCATACCGTACAATCTGTGACAGCTCGTCGTTTAAAAAGTCACCGCGCAGGGTGACCTGTATATAAGCTCCCCATGCGGCGTAAGGTATCGCCTCATTCACAATATTTTGAAACCCCTCGATTACATTTTCGTAGTACTCGCGGAAATTGCCTTCGTTTCTAGGTTGCGGGATATTTAGAATCCACCTAATCTGTACATTATTGAATCTGCGGCGATGCACGACCCCGTCAGGCTGGGGATCCACGTCACCAACATCACCGGCACCTTCCTGTTCAACATTTTCAAATTGTCCCAGTCCCAAGTCATTTTCAATCTCCTCGGCATCGAGAAGAAATTCTACGTCTGACAAGGCTTCCCACAATTCAGAATCCGCAGGGGACCATGCGGCCTCGTCATCGGGCAGCACCGCTTCTGGTTCAGAGCCCCTTTCATTTAACATGCTTATTAATGTCTCAAGCGATGGTAGGAAACAGGGCTCTTGGGCCGTCGCTTCACCAGACGCTGCGGGTGGCGAGTCGTGTTGATAAACCGCATCATTTTCATCATTAACCCCCTGGGACCTGAGGCCTTTTTTCCACTTTCGAGGTAGTCTGACATGCCTTGACATTTTAAAATATTTCACCTATCTAAAAAACATTTATCCCAAAGTGATACATTTGCTTTTATTCAGCACAAACTCAGCACCAATAATCTGAGACCTCTTAGAATGTTATTATTCAATTTTTTGTTAAAATCAACTTTAAACATATACTTTTCAAAAACCTATTTTCAGACATGCTGAGAAATTGTAAAAAATCACATTATAGACATTTCTAGGTAAGACTTTTGAGCTCTGAAGCTTATAGACACAGGGGTTGGCTACACATAGGTGAAAGTGACATTCTGAAATTTTATGTAGTTTGATTACTAAAGTGTTAGAACTTTGGAGTGACACTCTTTTTCTCAAAGTCAGTTCACAATGAATATTGATGAGATAGGTGTCCTCACACCTGTAGTAGTTTGCATACTGTCAATGGCCCATCAGTCTGGAATGTCACTGCACCCCACACCCATCACTTTGGAAAGGCAGTTTGAAATGCAAGAAAAGTAGCAACAATAAAATCCCTTTCACAGTTTATTGATAGATGGAATGAAAAATGAAAAACTGTGACTATAGAAATTTAGAAAGCGATAAATATGATGCAGTGACTATTATTGATGCTCTAGGGACGAGGGCATCATCGACCGCGTATCTTTCTCGTGTATTTCAGTTTATATCTCGCTGAAATCATTATGTAGAATCATGAAAAAAACACTGACTAAATCCGTTATCTGTCTTCTTTTCAAAACTTCCATTGTCAGAAGTATTAACGTTTTTAAAATGAGGTTAAATAGGCAAAAAAGCAAATCGTGTCATCTTTCTTTGTTTTACTTGCGTCGGGAGCGTGTAGGACCGCTCTCAGCGGAAGATCGCTATTCACGTTCTAAATACGCTGCGTTTGAATCGGCGACCACGTGATTGCAGGCACACAGGCTTAGCCCACTGAGCTATGAACACAGGTATGAGCTTCGCTGCTGAAAGTGGCAACACTGGCGCAAAGCTTCAGCTGCAGAGACGTATCCGTGTGCTATATTGTAGCCGATCAGTGTAAACACTACCCAGACATGTGCTCTTGTTTATTTCGGTCACAATGGGCGTATTCACATATTTCTTTACCCAATACTAACTGTCGGATTATCATGTTATTATCATGCGAATAGCGCGATTTGCAAGTGGGTGGGCGATCAGAGCCGCTTCGAGACGCAGACGCTTAAGTCAGTCACTCTTGTTCTTTCAATTCATATCACGAAGCTGTAAAAATATATTTAGTTTCTACCTATATATATTTGAAAAGTAGACCGTCCAAGGTTTCTGAGAGTATTTTTAAAATGTGTATATGACAAAAACACGCGGAGTTATTTAAACGGTTTTGCGAAATTTCTGTCAGATCCCGCCGGCGGGATCGCCGGTCCCAAGGGGTTAATACCGTTGTTGATGTTGTCTATTTCATTTAATAGCGCTTCGGGTATAGGAGGGGGTGGTGCTCCGTCCATACCTGCTGATTCAGGTCTTGCGTAGATTTTCTCTTGACCGGTCCGCACCGTCTCTCTTGTACATAAAAAACAGAGAAAACCTATTATTAGAATAAGTTATTTTTAATGTATAGCGTTTATCACATGTATAAAAGAAATAATATACTCACTATATGGAGTTTTCTATCCGCAGCGTCTCCCGTAGAAAACCCCCCCCCCCCCAGAATAGCTGAATCTCTAAAAAATAAATAAATAAATAATTTACAAATTATAGTTATTTTAATGTATAGCGTTTATCATGTGTATAAAAGAAATAATATACTCACTCTATGCATGTCCCGTGTAGTTTTCTCTTTCCAGTGGGATAGCCTACTTGTGTCTCTTTACCAAAGGAGGGAAACCCTGCTCGGCATACTAAAAATTATCTGCGGTTGGTTACTTCTTAGGATTCTTTAAGGAGAAATATACGGCCTGTCAAGTTTTATCTGATTTTTCCTAAGTCTATTTCGATGTACGTTTTAACTGCACAGACGATGTACATAACGGGAGAGTCGGGGGAAAAACCAAAACTTCAAACAAAATTTACTGAAATACAAAATGTCCAATTTGATGTGTGGCCCAAATTACAGTTTGACCGGGATTTGAACTACGCTGATGTAATACAACGGCTGCATGACGAAAGACACAAACTTGAAAACCACTACCACACAAGGCAAAACTGATGCTGCTGCTGCATGGGGTGTCAACACACACACCCAAACTGCCGCTAAGCGTTCATTGGAGGAGGATAGCGTCAGACCCAGACCCTCCTCCTCCTCCTCTCATTCTTAGCTCCAACTTGTTCATTCTCACAGGGTTTCTTTCAGTCTCGCGCAGCACAACTCTCAGCTCTCCGGCATCGCTCTCTCCGAGTCCTTTGCGGATTATCCAAAGCCATGGGACCTTACCACAGTACCGCACCAGACACAGCATCGCTCTCTCAGAGGCCTTTGCGCTATGCCCAAGTACACGCTCCACTGGACCGACTGGGACCTTCCCAAGGTACCGCTCCACAGACACCGTACGCTCACACTCCATCAGGTAACCGACCCACTCACCCCGCCGTCCTCAGCTCCGTCCTCGGCACCCTCGTAGCACGGGGCTATTCCCACAAAAACCCACTCATAAGCACACAATTCACTCTACTCAAATAAAAATAAATAATAATTAAATAATAATACATATTATAATAATAATTAATTAATAATAAATAAATAATAAATAATTAATAAATAATTAAAAAAATATTTAATTATATATAAATAAACCCCTCTCCCAACGCTCAACTGGCTCACAGCCAGGTGACGTCACGCCCCAGACCCGCCCATCCAGTGAACTTTTGACCCGTGACCTTTTTGACCTTTGGGTCATAAATCTTTTTGAAAGAAGCGGTATGCCTCATCTCTCTCACATCCCCAGTTTAGGCCCATATAACACTCAAAAGCTCCTCATTTTCTTGGACCGTCTTTATACACATCTGGTCCCAGAAAATGAGAGAGGTCTCGAAGGGCCTCACCTACCACACTATGTGATCGTGTGGGACAATGTAAATTTCCACCGTGGGCCGCTCATCAGGGCCTGGTTCACCACCCATCCAAGGATGCTCATGGAGCTACTACCACCATACTCTCCTTTCCTCAATCCCATTGAGGAATTTTTTTCCGCTTGGAGGTGGAAAGTGTATGAACATCAGGCTCAAGACCAGAGATCCCTGCTCCATGCAATGGATGCTGTGTGCGAGGACATCACAGGGGATCAGTGTAGGGGATGGTTGAGACATTCGCGCCGTTTCTTCCCTCGCTGCATCGCAAGGGAAAATATCCGCTGCGATGTGGATGAAAATCTATGGCCAAACAGAGAGCAGCGCATGGATGGCCAGGAGGATGAGGATGGTGGCCAGGAGAGGGAGGGTGACGACAACAAGCAGTGAAAGTGTTACTGTGGTTGTGAAACTTTATTTACTGTAAGCCCTACTGTAGACTAGATATAATTTTTCTTGTTTTTTGTTTGTGTTTATATTTCATACATGTACATAATACTGTATACATTTTTATGTACTCTAATGTATGGAAGTTACTTTATGTGTGTCAATAAAAATGGTTACAATTTCCTTGGCAGTAGGAGTGCAGTGTGTGTGATGTCAAACGTTGGAGGCTGCTCTTACTGTAAAATCCTTTTTTTCCAGTTTTATACATAATTGTATTCTGTTAGCTAGACCTCTGCCATGGTGACAAAACATCTAGGCATTTTGACTTGCAGTGCTTGCACAATGCCAAAGGGACGATGCATTTTGGGGGCACTGACTACTTATATGGGAAAGGAATTTAGTTTTGACACATGGGTAAACTATTTTGGGAGAGATATGAGCTTTTGCAGGTGATCCATGGTGTTGTGCTGAACCATTCAGGTTATTTTGGCAAAAAGCACTAAGTGAATGCAAATGAGCCAAAGCAATTGAGAAAGATCTTTGACATTTTGATGGTACTGACTCTTTATATGGGAAAGGAATCTATTTTGAAGCATGTGTGAACAGTTTTGGGAAAGATATGAACTTTTGCTAGTGAGCTATAATGTTGCGCAGAACTGTAAGACTTGTAGGAATTATTAGCTCAAATAAATTTTAATATTCTCCACCAATATGTTTGAATTAATTAAAGTTTAATTAATTATTATTTAATGCTGATTATTAACCGATTGTTATGCCGAATGGTCGGCTCCTCCAAACTCAATTGAAGTATCCCCGTAAGTCTGTTAATGTGAGACTTAAACGGGATTGATTAATTACCAGTATCGCTTAGTAACCTGGGTTAGAAGGCTCGTCCAGCGAGCTGCATCACCAGGTAATGTACACGATTGGTAGCGAAGCTTCCCTCACGGCCAATGAGAGAGAGTCTCGCGATGTTTCAGGCGAGTTTGAGGTTCAGAGCGTGTAGCAAGATCGCACAATGGCAGGAACTTATTATGAGACACACAATGACGGAGGCTAAAGTTGTGTAAAAGACATGCATTTATTCCTAGCTAACACTACAACTGACATAAGACAGACATTACACCTAACACAAACAACAAACACGAAATAACGGAATAAAACAAACAATGTAATTATGAAAATGCAATGACTGGATTTAAATGAGTAACCTGAAATGGGAAATACTGTTCTGCAAAGCAAGCACAGTTTGTGGAAACACGACCCTAAAGTCTTATAGCAGGTTAACAGAACAGCTTAAGTTGTTAGAATGAAAGGAAGTTGATTTACTTGGTTGAAGAGTGAGGGGGGGGGGGGGGTCTTGGCAGTTGATGGCAGAGCTGCTGAGCCGATGGCACTCAGGAAGGCGCGGCGTTTGAAGCAGTGGAGTGGAGCCCCTTTGGATTCTCTCTCCTGGTGAAGCCTTGTCTTGGGTGCTGTTCTCGGTTCAGCTGGGCCTTCACCGGAGGGTTTCTGGTGGGCTTCTCTGCTCCCGGGCTGATGGTCTTTTCTGTACGGCTGCTGGGTGTTCTCTGCCCTGGTTGGCGGTTGTTCTGCTCGCCTTTGTTCTGAGGTGCCAGGATTTTTATGGTCTAAAGTTCATGAATAGGGATGACCAGGAATTCGACTCCTGGCCCAATGGCTGGCCATCCATTTGGCAGGCTTTCGGAAGGGGGTCTGTATCAGTCCTTTTGGGATTTATGGCCCGCCTGATTCTACCTTTACTGATGATTTTCATTAAGCTGTTATAACTTTTGATACATCCACTTTTATGGTAATCACTGACCAGATTCGGAATCAGGGGTGATTAACAATCAGTTTGATACCAAACATGCCATACCAGCTTCACAGGTACATACTGTACCTCATACCATCTGCATTAATTGATTAAACAATTAATTATTGTATCTATGTGACTGATTCACATCAGTATAGGATACAGGGGTTTTGGGTTGCACCTCAACAGATGTTACACTTTGTGCGGATATTACATCGAATATTCCTATTACAAACAGCACATCTTATCCATAGATAGGCGTGGCCGTTAGTTTGTGGTAATATCAATATAAGTTGCACATCTGGAAACAACATATTTTGTTTGGTGTGGCTTGTGCCAATTCATCTTCTCCAGAATGTATAAGATACACCTTAATTCAGTTCTTTTAACATAGCATGGTAGAAACAAAGAAACTTGGTGACTGTCCACCAAGATCAGATAAGGACCACAAAGGAATGTTGGAAGAGAAGGGGGGGGTTTCTAACACAGAAGACTCTCTAAAAGTTAGGACACATACAAACATAACGTATCTGTATATTGAGACTAGTAGTCGTGAGTAAATCAATATACAGGGTATACAAAAGCCAAACTTAAACGAAATTTCCTTTAGGGTGTTCGTCTGTTGGGTGAGTGAGATGTAAGGCAGAGTGTATGTGGAGGGGGTTGGGTGCCAAGTCGAGGGACCCCTGTCCGTGAAGTCCACTCTGCTTGTCTGTAGGTCCCTAAATCTTTGGGCAATAAAAGTTGGAGTGCTAGCCTCCCTGGTTATCTGTGTGTGTGTGTTTGTGTGTGTAACCCCCCTTTGGTGCCTCTCGTACCAGGCTCGGCCTTGTCTCAGGCTACCTGGAATTTAGGCCCTGTGATATGTGCATGTGTGATCCTACATACTGTTTGGCCAAATGATCTTATAGTTTTAAGAATGTAATTTCTGTTTCAAGAAATGAGCCAAACCAATGGAGAAAAACTGTAATAAAAACTATTGATTTGAATGTAATCAGATTATTCAGTACACCTAACTTAAAGCAAATGGGTTAATTAAACTTGTTACCTTGATTTGAAAAAACTAAATTCATTTGTGTGTTATCAATTGAAGCAAATTTTTTAAGTTGGTCCAACAATTCTTTTTTTTCAGTGCAATACAAACAATCTATTTTAAGGCCTCCATTGTAAAATTGTGTAAATGACACTCGAATATAATTTTAAAATGTAATATGAAAATAACATGTAGTATTTAAGTGACCAAATAGTATTGGAGGAAAAATTATTGAATAGTTAGAATAAAGTGATAAAATTGAGAAGGATTAAAATGTTCCAAGAGCTCAAATTACTTTAACAAAATATGTTTCAATCACACTGTATCAAAAGAAAATACACAGGTTTATTGAATATGAATAACTTGTGTTAATTTAACTCAATTGTTCAAGTTGCTGCCAAAGCAAAACATCTGTGTGCAACCACTTCCACTATTGAATTAAGTAAATCCAACATGTTCTTTTTTTCAGTGTAGAAGACATGTTTTACCTGTACATACTGGTGACGGATCTCCTTCACTCTTTCACTGTTCCGTTCAAATGGCACTTTGTACAATTGTTTCATGCGCATTTCATTTCTCTTGAGCACTCTGTCAATTGTTGCAATTGACACAGATCCAATATTGCCAAATACACCGTTATCCTCTATGACAGCACTTTGAATTTCTTTCAACTTTATTGCATTGTTTGCAATCACCATTGCACAAATGGCTTCCTCTTGCTGCGGGGTAAAAAGGGGCCCTCTTCCACCTCTGCGAGGTTGTCTTTCAATCCTTTGTGGTGCAGATTACTGTAAAATTACAGTAATGTACACTAAACATGAGATATTATGAGATGTTGGATTACTGTCCAATACTATACATACCTGTTCTCCCTACAAAATGTTTGAATGATTGAATTCACAGTGGTTCTTCCAACATTTGGTTGCACCCTCCGACCAGCCTCATCCATTGTGAGGCCGTGATTGGCAACATGGTCAACAAGTGTTGCGCTAATTTCATTAGGAACCTGCCTGTGTATTTGGCGTCTTCTCCCTCTCCCCCTGTTTTGTCCCCCCCGCATCCTCACCCCTCTTCCACGATGCTGACCTTCCATTTCTGTGTCACAGAATTGTAGAAATGGTACACACTATCTCCTGCTCGGTTCATATATGCTTGCCAATTGAGGGTTCATGGGATTGATCCATGAGTGACTGTGAACAAGTGGGTTGTCATTGGTTACAACTAATACTTCACACACCTCCTCGTCAGTGAAAGCTGAAGTTCACCTGAGAGAAATTGTTCAATTTAGGAGACATTTCCAGGAAAAAATAATAAAGAAAGGTATAAAATTTGCTTGACAGAATTTGATAACTAATTCAACAATTTTGTATGTAATGACTCAAGCAATGAAATGAAGACTATTAGTTTTATTGGTGTTGGGTTGAAATTGTATATATATTCTCAAGGATGCATAACTTGTTCCATGTAGCAACTGTGTAAATGCTCAACAGTAACTTTCTATCACGTGCAGCAGACGAGGCCACCTCTGACGCACGTTCTGTTGTTCCTGTTCCCACTCCCACATTCCCATTGCTTCCATCCCATTCTAAAATGTTGTTCACACCCACAATGTAACCTGATATCAGTATGTTTACCTTATAGTATAAATAAACTCTGTCGAGGGGCCACACCTTTGTAGCTCACACTGAGGTGGGGTTACCCTTGCAGCAAGTAAATCAGCGCGTGTCTCATACTCTGTGGGCTGGCAGCCGGGGGAGCTGATCACTCTCCCCGACAATTGGGAACGACTATTCAGCATCCAAAAGTATAGTTCATTTTGACTGACATGACATAAGCAAATGATAATGTTATAAAACGGCAGAGAATTGTATGAAAGCAACTGATACATGTCCAAGGGCATTTGCAATTTGTTCAGAGGAAGGAGAAATTGCTACTATGATGTGCACAAATGACTAAATGTTGTGGGGGTTGCACTAATGGTTTTGAGACTTTTCATTCTGATGTGAGAAAAGCACCAAAGCGACTGAGAAAAACTGTAATATAGCATGGTAGAACACAAAGAACTTGCTAACGGACCACAAAGATCAGATAAGGGCCACAAAGGAATGTACAAAGAGAAAGGGGGGGGGGGGGGGGGCGGGGTCGTTAAACAAAGAAAGAAGAGTCTCTGAAAGTAAGGACACACTGGTTGCACTATTTAATTTTCAAGATTCTTCTGGTATAACCATGAGAAAATATATGCAGTAGTAGCTATACATGTTTGTTTATTCAAATTTATATAAGTGTTCAAGTGTAAAGAGGTAAAATAAGTGATACTCCAAGAATATGGTTATAAGGGTGGCACACAAAACAGTAAGAAAGGAAGGACACATACAAACATAACCTATCTGTATATTGAGACTAGTAGTCATGAGTAAATCAATATACAGAGTATAAAAAAGCCAAACTTAAATGAAACTTTCTTTAGGGTGTTGGTCTGTTCGGTGAGTGGTATGCAAGGCAGGAAATCTGGCGAGGGGGTTGTGTGCCAAGTCGAGGGACCCCTGTCCGTGAGGTCCACTCTGCTGTCTGTAGGTTCCTAAATCTTTCGGAAATAAAAGTTGGAGTGCTGGCCTCCCTTGTTATCAGTGTGTGTGTGTGGGGGGGGTCACTAACCCCCCCTTTGGTGCCTAGGCCAATGTGTACCTCTTGTACCAGGCTAGGCCTTGTCTCAGGCCACCTGGAATTTAAGCTCTGTGATATGTGCATGTGTGATCCCCTACACATTAATTTTTATACATCTTTTTACCAACTACCTTCTAGCTCGTCACGGGCCAATCACGGGGATGGTCTCTAGGTGTCTTCCATCATCTTTAGCTCGCCGCCATTATTTCCAGACCTGGCCAAGTCTGGCTGCTTCCCCAGTTTCCTCACCCTGCAGAGGTTCTTCCTAGCTTCTTTCAAATCTAATGGTGGCAGCTTTTGCCCATAATTGCTACTGTCCAGCCTCTTTTGAACAAATCAGTGGCTTAAGCATCTCTGTTTTATTTTCATATATTTAAAGGTTACACATGTTTCTACTGTACTTGGGACTTAGTTTTACATTGCCAATCTACTTTTTCAAGTGCATAGTTATATGGTGAACGCTCAGTGCAGTAACATATAGAATACTGTACACTTTCTTCAAGCGCATAGTTGTGCTTATATGGTTGCACAGAGAGGTTAGGTGGCAGTTTGGGCGGGGCCTATTTTGTGGGAGGAGCTTAAAGCTCTCTCCCATCTGTGACGTCATAAGCGGGAGGTGGGCGTATCCTTTGTTCTGATTGGTCGGGGGGAGGGGGGTTTTAGCCAAATGGTATACATGCTTATGCCACGTGTTGCCGATAGGGGGCCGTATGGTTTGGGGGGTTGTTAAACTTTAATAGAATAAAAATACATTACATGTATTTTATTAATGTGTTATTTTTAATAACGTTTTTAAGGAATAATAAAACATATAGCAGGATGAACGTAAGCTAGGGCAAAACTTTAGTGATACATTTAAAAGAAAGAAAAGCAGACGGCATTTAAACAAGTAGAGGCATGCCCCCCAGCGAAACACCGTATTTTTAAACAAACGACACGTCCCAAACTTTAACTTTTAAAAGAAAGAAAAGCAGGCGTAATTTAAGCAAGTAGAGACATGTCCGAAACACTGACAAGATAAAACACCGTATTTTAAGCACAAACGACACAGGCCCCAAACTTTTAACTTTTAAACAAGCCCAAAAGAGCAAATGCGAAACAAGCACAAGCATTTTAAACCCATTACATTTAACCAACGTATTTAAAGAAGAACAAGAAAACCTTTTAGCGATATTTACCAGTGTTAGGTTGAAGAAAACATTTAACCAGCAAACATCTTAGCCCCGCAGCTTGCCCCGTGTGCGGCCGGCCAGTTCAAACTTCCGCGTCAAATGGCCGATCGCTGGGGGGGAAGGGGAGGGGCGTAAACACACGTTCAAAATCGCCGGCGGCGCCGGAAATTGTAAACGCAAGCCCTTGGCCCTTAATTGTGTGAACACGCCACCATACTGACAGAATGCGCATTAACTCTGTTTGTTAATCTGACTTATTTGTAAACAGTATAAAATGATCTATTTCTAATTAAAATAAAAGTCGGACTCTAGCACCACAAGTCCCGACTGTTTAGCAACATTGAGCTAATTTCATCAACGGACGACTAATCACAAGGAATAATAGAATTATCCGCTCCCAGGCTATTAGACATATGGTGTAGTCATAAAAATCGCGGATGTTTACACGAATCCATGCATCAAACAAAGAATAATGGTTCGTAAGACAACCATTTCAAAATGGTAACAACAAACGGATCGAACGCTATTTCAAATAAGTCCCTTAAACGTGACGTTTTTTAAAGTAATGAAGCACTTTTCGGCCAATGTGAAAAATAAAGTAAAGCGCCCTAAGCATTTCGACAACAAAAATCAAGGAATAACGGCATTACCCCAGAAGCATGGGTGTGGCATGGCCTCAGCACATACCGCTAGGTGGGGCTGTCTACTTTTTTTTTTGTTTGTTTTTTGTTTTTTTGTTAAAGGGTTCACACCAGGGGCAATGAAACAGCGGGGGGCACGCACCTGTTGAAGCCTAGGTCGGAATAGACCGGTCATCCGTTCCCAGGCAATTATCCATTTGTCGTAATGTCATAAAACGTAGCTAATGTTTTTCCCGAAACCGCACATCAAACAAAGAATATTGATTGGTAAACCAGATGACAAGTATACCCCCACCAAGCTGGGGGCTTATTAAGGGGGCGAGCGCTAGGTTCACATTAACACTCATGTCAAGGAGCGAAAGAAGCGGACACTTCGTTGACATGTTGAGCTGCGACATATCAACGTTGGAAAATGGAACTCTTGAGGTAAGCTACATTTTCATTTAAATGTAGGCTATTTTACAATTGCTGATATAGATTTTTTCTGCTGTGAAAACATATTATTGTTATTTTGACCAAGAATTTTCCATGCTGTAAAGATCCTGGCAACACGGTGATACAGAGGATTGGAATTGCGGTAAGTTTTCGAACATAACTATGGATTTTACTGACTAAATGTAACAAAAGACTGAAAGTGTTTTTGCTCACATTTTGCAGCTAACGACGACGACACTGAACTGCGTGAACTGCTATGCACGCCAACGGTTATTTTCAGAGATAATCGTGAAGGGCCCTGGCAAGTTAGCCATAAACGGAAAAGAGCGGATAGTTTTAACGGTACGTTGGCCTATATCGCTTACCCCGTATCATTGTTTTTTCTGTATGAAATGCTTAACAGTGACTGTTCTTTAACTCTCTGGGGTCGAGTATGTCGTCGGCGACATCGCGTACTTTTCGTGTCTATTTCAGTTTATATCTCGCTGAAATCTTAATGTAGAATCATGAAAAAAACGCTGGATAAATCCGTAATCTGTCTTCTTTTCAAAACGTCCATTGTCGGAAGTATTAAAGTTTTTTTAATTAGGTTAAATCGGCAAAAAAGTAAAGCTTGTCATCTTACTT
This sequence comes from Paramormyrops kingsleyae, assembly GCF_048594095.1. Classification (NCBI taxonomy): domain Eukaryota; kingdom Metazoa; phylum Chordata; class Actinopteri; order Osteoglossiformes; family Mormyridae; genus Paramormyrops; species Paramormyrops kingsleyae. The sequence goes on along the minus strand of NC_132800.1, from coordinate 47,166,975 downwards.
TGTTTTACCTGCATCGGGGGCATGTATACCGCTCTCACCTGAAGATCGCTATTCACATTCTAAATAGCCGCATTAGCGCGTATTCAAATAGCATTCGCATGGTAATTTGATTAACAGCGCAACGGTGAAACGCGATCCAGATACATCCCCTTCAGCGCCATAAAAGGGGGTTGGGGACGTGGCCAGGTGACAATGGCTCATTCATACACATGAAAGTTGCTACATATTCAATGAAAGGAGCCAGAAATAGTTACATGAGTTAGGTTTTTCTTATTTATTTATCCAAATGAATGTTGCAACTACACCATTTAGTCATCTTCATGTAGCCAAGACTTTGGTGATCAGATATCTGGGATAAAAACAAACTGCCAGCATTGCTTACTATGTACTTTTATACTGTAATGTTTCTGCAAATGTTCCAAACTGCATTTTGCAATGTCTATATTTTGATGTCAAATTTCAAACTTAACAAAAATCTGACATATTTACAATATATATTAAAATAAAGATGAGTGTGATGGCAAAACAAATATATAAGAAATAATTTATTTGTCATGAATTAAGTTTATGATATTTGAAGAAATGTGTGATCATGCCCCAGTCAGTGAAAGTGTGTTTCCTACCCCTAGGCTCCAGAGGGTTAATAGACACGGTTGATGATGAATTGCTGGTTGCGGCGGCCGAAAAAATTGAAGCGGAGCTAGCAACGGAAAGCGGGCAGGACCAGCCGACTGGACAACTGGAATTTGAGCGACCTGGGGCTTCACAAAGTGCACCATCGGACCAAGGAGGATCTGCGTGCGGTGTTCCAGCATCCTCGCCCTGTGCCTTAACGGAATCACCTCTGTGGTCGCAAGATACCTCACCCTTAACACCTTGGCAATTACCTGTTGTCAATTCCCCAGCCGGAGCAGATTCCCGGGAGGAGCGTTTGAAGGCGCTCAAACTTGCTTTCTTCCTTTTTCAGGATCAGATGTATTATTTTTTGGCGGATCTGTCTGACCAGATCTAAAGAATAAGCAGGGGACATGTCTGAAAAACGGTGGATGTATAGTTTTGATGGGGCTGAGGGGTCTAGAAGGATGCATGTAAACGACGACGACGACGATGGAGAAGCAACGATTAACCCTGATCTTCAACAGATGATTTATGAACTGAATCACGGACCCCAGGGTGAGGTTAACCCCCCTTTTGCTTGCCATGATAAATGAATTAAACTCACCAAATGACCATGTGCCTATGGGTATAGAAATGGGGGACGGGGACGCGACCGAGCCTGGTGTTAGGTGCGACAACGGACTGGACACAGATATTGAAATGCCTGATGTAGATGACGGTGTGGCCATGCACTCTCAACTGCATCAGATGCTAACAGAGTTGAATGGCGAGAACCCGGGTGAATTTAACTTCATCTTGCAAAACTTATTAAATGACTTAAATGATGATGGGGCAGAGGAGGTAGATCCAGAAAATATGGATGTTGATAATGGTGCACCACAAGGCGGGGAGGGGGACGTTGCGATGGATATGGATCCAGAAAATATGGATGTTGATAATGGGGTACAACAACAAGGTGGGGGTGTAGCTAATGGTGATGCAAATGTTAATGTGATACGCAGGCCGCAGTTTAACAACACTGAAATAAGGCAGCGTTTTCATTTTGATGGAATCCAGCATGATGATATAGTAGACGTTTACAGGGCTGTGATACAGACATTCCAGAATTTGGTGGACAGAGTGAACAATTTAGCGGGGGCTGGGGATATAATACAGGTGGAACTGCAGGGGGCGTCAGTAACCAATAACACAGCTATACATGTTCGAGGCGAGATCGATCTAAATGATCTGCTATCGATGATAGATAACCTTTCACAGAGCAATGCCGAGGTTTTCAGCGATGATACGCTGGAATTGGTCGTACAAATTATTCATAATCGAAATGGTGGGGCAGCCGAACGACAGAAATTAACAAAGCTTTTAAAGTCTGACATTCTGCAAAAGAAGCTCAGATGGCTTATCGTTTCTGAAAACTCTGGCAATAATCTATGCTTTGCTTACTGCGTAGCCCGCCTGTTAACCCTCTGTAGCCTAGGGGTAGGAAACACACTTTCACTGACTGGGGCATGATCACACATTTCTTCAAATATCATAAACTTAATTCATGGCAAATAAATTATTTCTTATATATTTGTTTTGCCATTACACTCATCTTTATTTTAATATATATTGTAAATATGTCAGATTTTTGTTAAGTTTGAAATTTGACATCAAAGTATAGACATTGCAAAATGCAGTTTGGAACACTTGCAGAAACATTATAAAAGTACATAGTAAGCAATGCTGGCAGTTTGTTTTGATCCCAGATATCTGATCACCAAAGTCTTGGCTACATGAAGATGACTAAATGGTGTAGATGCAACATTCATTTTGATAAATAAATAAGAAAAACCTAACTCATGTCACTATTTCTGGCTCCTTTCATTGAATATGTAGCAACTTTCATGTGTATGAATGAGCCATTGTCACCTGGCCACGTCCCCAACCCCCTTTTATGGCTCTGAAGGGGATGTATCTGGATCGCGTTTCACCGTTGCGCTGTTAATCAAATTACCATGCGAATGCGATTTGAATACGCGCTAATGCGGCTATTTATAATGTGAATAGCGATCTTCGGGTGAGAGCGGTACTACACGCCCCCGATGCAGGTAAAACTAAGTAAGATGACATGGTTTACTTTTCTGCCGATTTAACCTAATTAAAAAAACTTTAATACTTCCGACAATGGACGTTTTGAAAAGAAGACAGATTACGGATTTAGCCAGCGTTTTTTTCATGATTCTACATTAAGATTTCAGCGAGATATAAACTGAAATAGACGCGAAAAGTACGCGATGTCACCGACGACATACTGGACCCCAGAGAGTTAAACCCCGACACGACACATCAGGTTGCAGAGATCGAAGCTACGCGTTTGCAGGAAGCAGTAGGTCTAACTGAGTCAGACATGGTGTCATTCTCAAACATAGCAGAGTTTGAGCAAATGCTTGGGGTCAAAATTGTTGTGTGGTACCGCTGTGACAAGTCTGACATTTTTAAGAAATTTCAGACAAACCCCGAGCCTTGTGATAAAACAATCTTTCTGTACCTTCAAGATCAACATTATTTTGGCATAAAAAGCTTGAAGACGTTTTTTGGGGTGTCATACATCTGTGATTATTGCTACGCTGCATTCAGTGTCAAAGCGCATCACAAATGCAAGTATTACTGTAACTTATACTACGGGACCGTTGAATGCTTGAATCTGATTGGCTGACGAACGTTCTGAGGTGTGCAATTATTTTCAGGGAAACGCACGGCGAACGTAGTTCCAGGCAGCTCTCTTGACCGCATTACAGTTCCATATCACTTCGCATAGTAAACTGTAATAACAGAAATTAGCATACAGTACCTATACAGCACACAGGACTAACAAAAACAACAACATGACAGACGATTTTCCGAAAGTAAATTTTAATATTTACGGTGAATATGAAAATTTCAACAACTGGGCTGCAGAAGTATTAGACAGTCCAGATGAAAAACAACAAAAACGGAAGCGGACATCAAAGGCAGCCGGCAACAACAAAAGACATAAAACGATAAGCGAAGAACAGCTAGACATACTCGAGGGAGAAAAACACGAAGAAAACACCAAAAAAACAATAGCTTGGGCAGTTAATGTGTTTAACGACTGGCTTAAAGCCAAAAATACGTCTCTGGATGAGGTAGAGAGAGAGGGGGCAGACACTTTAAATACCCAGCTGCGAGCTTTCTATGCCACTGTCCGAAACGCATCCGGCGCAGAGTATTCAGTGTCAAGTTTTCTTTCCCTAAGAGCTGGACTGAACCGCTACATATCCAAGTACAACATCATTGGTCAATCGGAATTTAAGTCAACAAACGATGTATTCAGGGCCGTCCTCAAAAAGTTTCGAAAGGCTGGGAAAGACGTCAGTACTCATCATCCTCCCATCTCCACTGCTGAAATACAACGCATTCGTCACTCTCCGTATCTGTCACCAGACACAGCAGCCGGACTGGTTCGCAAGGTCTGGTTTGACATTCAGCTGAACTTGGCGAGGAGGGGGCGTGAAGGAAATCGAGATTTAAGACAGCATTCATTCGTTATTAAAAAAGATGAAAATGGAGGTGAATATGTTTGCTTGTCTTATAATGCAGAAACAAAAAACCACAAAAAGCCCACCGATCCCAACAAAGACTGCTACCGAGGATTCATGTTTGCCAACACAAGTGACCCCCTTTGCCCAGTTAAAAGTTTCAGAAAGTACCTCACTAAATGCCCAGCTGATGCCACATCCTTCTATCTTCATCCTCTGAAAGCGCCACAGGAGGAGCTTGACAGGCGAGAGTTCTGGTATTCCCGCGAACCCATGGGTGTGAACTACCTCGGAAATATGCTTCCTCGCATCTGCGAGGCAGTCGGGTTATCCAAAAGATACACCAACCATTCATTGAGAAGCACCGCAGTTCAAATCCTGTCTGAAGCAGGGCTAGAGAGCAGGCAAATCATGACTGTCACAGGGCACAAGTCTGAAACAAGCCTGAGAAGCTACTGGGCACCTTCGGCAGAAGAAAGAAAACAATGGAGCCAGATCCTCTCAGCAAACAAAACTTCAAACGCCACAGAAAATCAAGCGCGGGACCAACAGGAAAAGACAGTCTCTGCTAACACACAGCCCCCTGCACTTGATCTGCCGTTTTCGATGTCTAATTTTACAATTAACGGAAACGTGCAGTTTAATTTCAATAAATAAAACATGTAGGTCTAGATAAATTAAGTTGTAGCATGAATCGAAAATTAAACATAATACAGCTGGTAGGCCTGCTGCATGATTTTTTCCCCGTTATTATTGCAGGTACAACAAATAATATTGATAGCCTATGCCTCAGGACTTTTGTGTTTCATTTATTATTGCAATAAATAGAAAAATGCAACGAACGAATAAATAATTACATGAATTATGATGATCTCTCTCTGCTTCTCTTTCTCTGTCTCTCTCGCTCTCTTTCTAATAACTTCATTATTAACTGCATTAGTCTGCTATCAACGGCTCAAGCCTCCATTGCCAGCTTTAAAATGACGTTTTGGAACTAGCAAAAGAGTCGTTGGATGAGATGCGGAAGAAATAATCCCACTCACAATAGCGATTTAAGTAGAAAAACCGGACGAATCCCTTGAAATATATCATCTGATCGATGTCTTGAGGTGTGGCAACCGTAGTATAAGCGGAATAATTGACTCCGGACCGTTGAATTATTAGAAAAATAATGCACACCCGAGGTGTAACGGCCACTCCGCTTCGCGTCGTGGCCGCATTACCACCTCGGGTGTGCATTATTTTCTAATAATTCAACGGCCCGTCGTCAATTATTCCTTACGTATGTCTCAGTCCCGAGTGCCATAAGCACACCACAACGCACATCCATTGTGAGGACTGTGGCTCTTTCTGTCGATCGCGGTATTGCTATGAGCAGCACAAAATCTCAAAACATCAGCCAGACGGCAGTTTTTGTATTTTGTGTGATTCGGTCAAGTATTGTGACAAGTGTTGCCGACGGTACGTCGTCACAAAAAAAAAAAAAAAACCCAAAGGCTCATAAATGTACACCTAATACAAGATGTGTTTTTTGTAAAGAGGACTTGACGCATGGGTGTGAACATCAGTGTTTCATCAAGCCAGTAGCACCTGAGAACCTCTCAGAGCGCTATGTGTTTTATGATTTTGAATGCAGACAAGATGTGGGGGTTCACATTGCAAATTACATCTGTTGCATTGACTATGCAGGCAATTGCTGGTCCGCTAAAGGGGACGGGTGTGTTCTGCATTTTTTAAGAAGTACCGCAACTGTAAATACAAGGGGTATACATTCATAGCGCACAACTCTAAAGGCTATGACAGTTACCTGCTTATGAAACATTTAGTTGAAAATGGTGTCACCCCACACATTATCACGCAGGGCAGCAAACTGCTGTGTGTGACAGACGAGGACTTTAACCAAAGATACATTGACTCACTTTGCTTTCTCCCCATGAAGCTGAGCGCATTTCCTGCAGCTCTGGGGTTTGAGAGCGAAAAGAAAGGCTATTTCCCCCATTTTTGGAACACTGTAGAAAATCAAAATTACATCGGACCCTACCCGCCACCTGAGGCATACGGTGTGCAAACCATGATGGAAAAGGAAAAGAGAGAGTTTATGGCTTGGTACGACACTGTTGTTGGGGGTGTGTTTGATTTTAGGAAAGAAATGGCAGAGTACTGTAAAAATGATGTTGTCATATTAAGAGAGGGCTGTCTCAGATTCAGGGGTGAGATCATCATCAGTTGTAATCTAGACCCTTTTCAATGTGTGACCATAGCCTCAGTGTGCATGAAACAGTTTTGTATGAGCTTTTTGCCTGAAAATACGGTCGCGCTAACCACTCCAGATAATTATATCAAGCGCCAAAAAGCATATTCCACACCATCTATTCAATGGCTGGAATAAATAGCCCATCGCAAACAAATAGAGATTCAGCACGCGCTGTGTAGAGGGGAGGTGAAAATGGGTCCCAACTACCTCGATGGCTATGCCGAAACCGGTGGGGTTCGTACGGCGTACGAATTTGCTGGTGGTTTTTTTCACGGGTGCCCAGAATGCTTTGATTCACACGAAGTGAATCCTGTAACAAAACTGCATTTTGGGGACATGCATCAACAGTTTCAGGACAAAATCTTTGCCCTTAAAAACACATACAACCTCAATGTACTGTATATGTTATTTGGGAGCACCAGTGGAATAAATTGAAGGCTGAAAAGGCTGATGTGCAGGCATTCTTGAGAGAATTTGACTTTCCAGACCACATCGATCCACGGGATGCTCTGTTTGGTGGCAGGACTAACGCTTTGCATCTGCACTATAAAGCGCAGAGTGATGAGCGCATAGATTACTACGACTTTACTAGCCTTTACCCCTCAGTCAACAAGTTTAAGGAGTACCCTGTAGGCCACCCTGTAATAATTTACAATGATTTTGACAGCATCGAAAACTATTTTGGGGTGATCAAAGCCAAAGTTTACCCACTGAGAGGCCTTTCCCTACCGGTTCTGCCTTACAGGTGCGGTGGTAAACTCATGTTCACACTTTGCAGAACATGCTGTGAAGCCGAGAGGCAGGGGGTCTGTAATCATTCAGATGAGCAGAGAGCTCTGATCGGCACGTGGTGCAGTGTCGAAATCAACAAGGCTGTTGAAAAGGGCTACAAAATCGTAAAGATTTATGAGGTCTGGCATTTCCCCGACCGGACAGACACACTTTTTGCTGGCTATATTAATAATCACTTAAAGGGAAAACAGGAGGCTTCCGGCTATCCCTCTTGGGCAACGACTGCTGAGGATAAAGAGAGATACATTCAGACTTACTTTGAGAAGGAGGGCATCCGTTTGAACCCCGAGAACATCGGGGTTAACAAAGTGAAACGCCAAATTTCCAAATTGTTTCTAAACAGTCTTTGGGGAAAGATTGGTCAGAGAATAAATCAGGCGAGCACGACGCTCATCAAAGATCCCGATGAGTTTCTCACCTTCCTTTTTTCAAAGCTGGTCAATGTGTCTCACTTTTCCTTCCTGAATGACAATGTGGCCATGGTCCAATGGCGCCACATAAAGGTGTCTCCTAGCATGCAGCGGCACGTCAATGTTTTTATTGCCGCTTTCACTACAGCTTATGCCAGGCTTGAGCTGTACAATCTCATGGACCGCTTGGGACGGCGCACGCTGTATCATGATACAGACTCTGTCATTTTTGTCAGCAAACCGGGTGACTGGGCGCCCCCTCTGGGCGATTTTCTCGGTGAACTAACAAGCGAGCTGGACCCAGATGATCACATTGTGGAATTTGTCTCAGGGGGACCCAAAACTTATGGGTACAGAACTGCAAAGGGCAAAACGAGCATGAAAGTGAAGGGGATCACGTTGCATAACACCAATTCAAAAGTTGTCAATATTGCATCTCTGACAGGATTAGTTCAGGACTATGTGAGTAACCCACATGACCACCCTAGAGAGATCAGGACATCCACGCAGCAGATTGTGCGGGATAAAAGGGGTTTCCATTTAAAAAACAAGACAGTCAGCAAGTGTTTCAAGGTCGTGTACACTAAGCGGCAGCTTCAGTCTGACTACACGACCTTACCTTATGGCTACTAGTGAAAGGTTCGACAATAGACTTCAGCATCCGTTCTCTTGTATTATATCGGGACCGAGTAACTCTGGCAAGTCATATTTCATTAAAAGACTGTTGGAAAATGTGGATTGTACATTATCCAGACTTCCTGAAAATGTTGTATGGTGCTATTCTTGCTGGCAACCGCTGTATGATGAATTGCTGTGCAAAATAAAGAACATTCAATTTGTGGAAGGAATTCCGGAGTCTCTGTGTGACGATGAACTTTTGCCTCCAAATAAAATCAACCTAATCATCATTGACGATCTAATGGAAAAAGCCTGAGAAAATAACGAAGTCGAAAAAGCTTTCACCAAGTATACGCATCACAGAAATCTGAGTGTTATTTATCTGGTGCAGAATCTCTTCTTCCAAGGTAAGAAAAGTCGGACCATCAATCTGAACGCCAATTACATCGTATTATTTAAAAACCACAGAGATAAATTACAGACGAGCGTACTTGCACGTCAGATGTACCCGCGGCATTCAAAGTTTTTTCTAGAAGCTACAAAAGCCCCTTACGGGTACCTGCTCGTGGATTTAAAAGCCGTGACACCCGAGGACTACAGACTCAGATCTGGTTTACTTCGACCAGAGACGCCTGTTGCTTACGTTCTCAAGAAAAAATATTAACGATGTCGGCTCGTATAAAAAGAAACTGGAGTGCCCTGAAAGCTTTATTTGACAGTAACACCAGACAGAGAAAGAAAATTTTAAAGACGGCATCGCCGGGTTTGCTGAACACTCTTTGTGAAATAGCTTTGAACGTACTGTGCGGTAACATCCCGCTAACCAAATCACAGACTGCAAGACTTAAAAAGCAAAAAAGCGGTATTAAACTACTTGCGAGCAAACGGGCATCGTTAAAAAGAAAGAAGAAGGCTATTAACCAGACCGGTAGGGGGTTCATTCTCCCACTTTTAAGCATCGCCATACCGTTTCTCACCAGCCTTTTTCATCGGGGTTAAGTAAAATGGATTACGCTAGGAAAATGTATCTGGTCCCGAAGTCACAACTTGAAAAACTGCATGATGCCACAGCTCCTAAAGATACAATAAGGCAGACTGCCGAAAGCGAGCTGGACATTGCAATACGCAACATTTTATCAAGAACTGATGTTGCTGATCACGAAAAGGTCCGCTTGTATACAGAGGTGTTACAGAGATATTTGAATCTGGCCAGGCAAGGTGATAATGATCCGTTATCTTTGACACTTCCAACTGAAGAGACAGCACGCGCCACTGAAGAAACAGCATGCGCCACTGTTGATGCTGGGGACACAGTCATAGATGATGTTATTAAAAATGCAGCACCGCGTAACAAGAAAAAGGTTGAATATATGATGGGTAAAATGCTTGAAAACTCTGCCGTCACCGCGTGGAACCCGCGCGGGGAGTTTGTTTTTAATGGAAAGACTATCGCGGGGTCGCACATGCTCGATTTGCTTAAAAACATTACCAACCCTCGTAATGTGGGCGATGCGAGAAGACCTGTGGGATGGGGCGAGTTTCTACAAGGACTGGCAAGGCTCAACATGCCTTGCTCCCTCATCCCTAACCAAGATGTCTGCCGTCTCATAGAAGCGATCAAGAATCCCACCGATGTGTCGCGTGACAGTACCCCCAAAAGTTTTTGTCATTCTCCACGGACCCGTAGCACCCCACGGAAATTCTTAAAACCAGACTGGCTTATGTTTTAAAAATGTTTTTTGTGCTTACTTAATAAAAACACTGAAACGTGCTATTTTGTCTTTGTGGTTTTTATTTAACATGCCGTCTTTTTCAAAGCCTTACAACAACATCTCACCGTTTGCATTCTGGTAAACACATTATTCACACGATTGGTGTATTTAAATTTAGAAACAAAATGAGAAACCATGGCATCGTTCTTTTTAAAATCATTGCTATAAAATGATAGAATTTTAGAAAAAGAAAAGCCTCTGCAGCGGTTAATTAAATAAAAAAGGCAATGTTGGCCGCACGTCACGCTGAGATCGTCTTGAAGCTGCTTTGCGTTGTAAATAAGCCGGTCACAGTTCCTCGTCATGAATGTCTTTATAATTCTCGGAAAGTTGGAGTGATCAGGTGGATTCCTGTACGAGTCGAAAAACTCTGCGGAGCTGTCATTGTTAATAAAGAGCGCCAGCCAGTGTTCTCCGGGGGCAGAACTAGGATGTGTATTGACGATGAAGATTGCGGGTAATTTATCAAGCTTTACTTCCTCCAGCTCATCACAAGCTCACAAGCTAAAACACCATAAAAATGTCTTGCGGTTCATCGGTTTCTACTAAGGATATTAGATAGCTCCAGGGTATTCATGACTAGTAGTAATCATACAAAATGTTTCTCCTTTGGTTAATCTCGATTATATTGTCGAAGGTCGCGTAAACTATCAGTGTGACAGTCCTGGTCAGAGGTTGACGGAATCTCATCTCTAGGCGCATGTTTCCGCTTTTAACCATAGACAGGTGTTAATTGCATCCTTCGTCCGGTGACAAGTTAAAGGCGTACAAAGTGTAGCCGCTTATGTACTCGTTTCTGTCAACAGCTACAGGGTCGTTTTTCAAATGTCTCCCCGTGGCCAGAACCAAGCTGTAATACTCACGGGCAATATTACCCCTGTTAAAATCAGGCTGAAACGGTTTTGCAGGGAATTGCTGACCGTCGACATAAAGCGCTACAAATTCAGCATCGTAATGTTGAAAATTGAAAGGGTTTCGATCGTACGCCCCCATAAAGCCCATGTTGTCCACTAGCCCGGTCACTACGGTTTTAGGCAACTGGCCTAGAAACAGATTTTCTTGCGCGCAGACCCGGCTGCCTGCAGCAACGCTGAATGTTTTCATGCAGACTCTCTCGATCGGGTATTTCGCATTGGCTGTCAGCAAGGCGCTGGCATGCCCCAGTTTGACAACCGTCGAAACAGAAACTTTCTTAACAAACAGGGAAGCCGATATGATTTTGAGCGAGTACTGTTCAGCATCTCCGCTCATGAGGCAAAACTCATCTTTGTTTCGAACCATTTTAATTTTGGCATCGACCCCATTTAGCATTAACCTCTCTTGAAAAAATATGTCAGAGTGTATGGGGCCAATCAAATCGAAAACGCCGCTTCTTGCTGAAAATGCTGCTCTTTTCTCTAAGCCCTTGTTATCGCCATCAGGGTCTGTATCTTCCATTGCACCAGAACTGTCTTTATAAAACAGCCCGCAGGTAAACTGCCTGGATAGCGTTCCGGCGCTGTAATTAAGCAGGCACTCTATCATGGCTCTGTAAGGGTACGTATTGCTAGACTGGCTTACTAGCCTGTCACCCAAGGATACGTCCACCTGTGAGAAAATTGAGGCGATAGGGTAATTTATGACCCCCACCTTTGCGGCTTGGTCAATGTTTGTCCCATTAGCTTTTGTGATTCGGCACCGCAGGTGCAGTAGCATGTTGTTGAGGTCTAGGTAATCTTCCCCATTACCGGCGATGAAAAACTCCAGGGGGCCATTATCGGCACTTCCACGTATATGTTCTTATCGATGCTTGCTTGTGTGTATGGCACTGCAAAAATATCCAATTCTGATTTCATGCACTCCTCTGACAGGCTGTGTATGAGGGCCATAGTTTTAGAAAATGTATCTTCTTCTCTGTACTTTTGTGGACGCCTTCTTCTCTCGCTTCTTTTTGCCTACTGAGCTTCTCTTGGTTGACACCTTGCGTTTTTTAGACGCTGTAATTCGAGCCCCGGGGGGTCTTTGACGCTTTCCACGCGCCAACACCATGAGCCCAGAGCCCTCTTGCTGTCGTGTTGTTAATTGTCCCGTAATCGCACCGGAAATTACATCCTTTGCAATATTTTGCGCCGCCGATTTTAAATGCGGCTTCGCCATATTGAAAGTCCTTTTCAGAAATGGTACGGCCATTCTCAGGAGCCCTCGAAAAAGGCCCCCCAGACCCCCTCCGTACATGACGGGGGCTCCGTTGTATCCGGGGAGTCCATTACCAGCTTGGTTTCTGTAGTATTCCACATATCTATGTGGATCTGAAAAACCGTCAGCGCTGTACATTATTATTATTATTGGGGGTTGTGTTTAGCCGGCCTGAAATGCAGCTTCACGATTGTTTTTCCGTACCGGAAGGGTATCGCCTTGTTCTGGTCAGACTTTAACTCGATGACTATATTATCAATGTGATTCTTGCAGAGCAACACGTAATGGATCCTGTCGTACGATATTGTGACCATCGAGTTGTGAGTCCCCGTAATATGTACCCCCCGTAATAGAGGCACAAAACTGTCACCCACTCTTTGGTGCTCGACAATGTCTGAATACACGTAAATTGTGTAAAATCCGGCGCATATGTCTGCTGGATTCGGAGCCGCTGATCTATCACCAATCTTTTGAAATACATCAGGAACAAAACCCAGCATCCTTGCAAGGTTACCTTTCGTTTTTAAAGCCATGTGTGGTGGTCCAACCATATACACTTTGTTTTTTATCGCTCCATAGTCAAGTTTTAGTTTTGACATTCCTAGAGCATCGTTAATTTCACTGATTAGGTTTTTAGTATCTCTGTAATGCCCCGCTTTTAGCTTGTATTGCAGGATTGGTGGTATTGACACCCCTCCGGCCACGTAAAATAATGTGTCTTCTTCCACCACCACGTTCGCGGGTAGTGGATTTCCGCTAATCCTACTTCCCATTTACCATTCAGAACGATCGGCTTGGCTAGTTTTGTCGTGTAGCTTGATATGGCATTGTGTGGGAAAACATCCATAGATGTGTTGCTTGGGAGCGTAACATAAAAACCGCTTTCCTCCTCCATGACTGCTTTTGATGTTAATGCCCGCCACAGGCACGTGCCACCCCAGTTATATGTCGACTACTTGGCTAGCGGGGACCCAGCTGTTAAATTTGTCGGGCCACCCCAGCCATTTCGCTAAAAACATTTTTTTGCCCCTCTGTGTTTTTTCCGCGACGATTTTCTCAACTTTGAAGTTTTTGTCTTTGTCTATTCTGATCTTTTGTAGCTCTTCTGCATAAAATGTGCCGTCTATGATCTCCTCATCATAATCTTTTATCCTGTACACCGGTGGTGATCTAGGCAGACGTTCGGTGACTGTGAAATACTCATCCGTAAAAGTTTGCTCATATCCTTTGGTAAATTTCCCCCATGTTTTCGACACCCTGACCACATCACCGATATTAAACTTATAACGACGCTTTTCAGCTGCACCAGGCGTCACGCCATATATGTTGTTGAAAACCTGTCCGGCATTCTCCGTATTCACCTCAACCGGCTTCATTTTAATGGTGCTATGGCAGGTGTTATTGTAAGCACTCGCCAGATCTTGTACAATGTCCACATACCTTCTTGTATTATAAGCCGTAAAATAACGCCACATTCGTGTCTTTAAAGTGCGGTTAAATCTTTCAACTATGGATGCCTTAACATCATTACCGGTTGCAAAATGTATTATCCCGTGTTTCTCCATAAGCTTATGAAACGATGTGTTAAAAAACTCTGTCCCTCGATCGGTTTGTAGCTTTTTGGGTATCCGGCCTTCAGAGAGAATGTTTTCAAACACTTTCTTTACCTCTGCACCTGTCTTGCTTTTAAGGCAGCGCACCCATGCGTATTTTGATAGAATATCTATACACGTCAACGGGTATTTAAAATCATCATTCTGGTCCGCGTAAGCAGACATATCCACCAAGTCAGCTTGCCATTGAGAATCGATATTAGTCACAAAGACTCTATTCCTTTTAAAGTTAAATCTGATCGGTTTATGTAATGTGTATGCATCTTCACCAGACAGCCATGTCGCAACTTGCTTCTTATCCACAGTATGTCCACTTTGGTCATTTATCTGTGACCTGTATAATCTATCGACACCACCAAATGAACCAGGGTTTGATGGCGAATAATAGACACGTTTCAAGTGCTTGTTATCCATCTTGAACCTCTATCAATAAGGACACAATGTTTTCATGACTCAACTCATTTTATTTAAAAAAGCATGTAAAAATTGCCATCCAATCACATTTTGACAGACGTTTACACATCAGCCAGAGTCTGCTCGAACTTGTGCATATCACAGAAATCACTAATTGCCCCATCTACAGCACACTCATAATCTTTCCCTTCAACATCACGTTTCAGCTCGCGTAATTTTTCCCGTACATTAATTTCGGTTTTAAGTTCAGAAATTACTGCCTCAACTGCACCTTGGACTTTGTCAGGTGGGGGGTGAGGGTGAAACATGGCCACCGCTTTTGTTATAATATGTTTAAACCATGGTCTATACAGTTTTTTCATCAGCTTTTCAAAATTGTTACAGAAATAAAACGCTTCAGGTTCATAGAGGCACATGAGCCTCCGCTGGCTCGAGTGATTCACAGAACAGCCGATACAGTTCGCCTTCAAGTCATCTTCGATGATCAGATCCAGAATACAGGCCAGTGACCCTTTGATTATCTTCATAGCAGCATCGGTGATGCTCCCATCCACAGCATCTTCAGATAATGACAGTCCCGCAAAACGAGCGCTGAGCTCATCCATCGTCGGCAAAGGGGGCCTCGATGTGTCCATTAGGTTGGAGGTCTCCTGCGGAGGGTGCTGTTGTGATCCCGGCCACACAGCCCAGGTCGGGCTAGAAGGCGTTGGTGGCGGCAGGGGCCACTGCTGCAAGATCTGAGGAAGCGGTGGCGGTGTCTCCAGTCGCAGCCCAAAACCTGATGCCATCGCCGGTAGTGTGGCATCAGAAGAAAGCTGAGCGCGGACTTGTTTAGAAAACTCTGGCGGTGTGTCCAGTCGCAGCCCAAAAGTTATCGGGCATAAAAATGATGGGCTACGCTGAAGGTTCGTGGCGGTGCCACCCAGGCGCAGGCCAGAAGGCGGTGCAGACTCCAGTAGGGCCTCTTCAGGTGATGTCAGTTCGCTCACCATTGCTAGCTGGGAGATGTCTCGTCGTGAGTGCTTGCTCACAGGATGGCGGGGTTTTAATACGTTTTCAACATAGTCTTCTCTCATCTCATTGGTCGTCATCACCAGAAGTGGGCCGCCCACACTTTGTTCAAAATTTTTTCTCGAGTTTTATACAGATACATTCTTTATGCGAGAATATGCTGCACAGTGCTCCGTGCTTGCGCTGTCTTGACGGCTTGCGTGGAGCCCAAGTCGGGTTTAGCAGTACCAAGTTACGGGTAGGTGTCGTCGTCAAACTCATTGCAAGCTCTGTCTGTATGAGATCGGAAACATTTTGTCCTTCGGTCACCATTTTTGCCACCGATTTGACAGCGATGCTGCTATTTAAGTGTCTCTACGTGGAGAGCGAGAGAGAGAGCCCAGAAAAGGGTTTACCTGGGGTGGGGTTCGAACGCACGGGGACATACGTCCATTGGTTCAACCGCCGCCATTTTGAACGTGTGTTTACGCCCCTCCCCTTCCCCCCCAGCGATCGGCCATTTGACACGGAAGTTTGAACTGGCCGGCCGCACACGGGGCAAGCTGCGGGGCTAAGATGTTTGCTGGTTAAATGTTTTCTTCAACCTAACACTGGTAAATATCGCTAAAAGGTTTTCTTGTTCTTCTTTAACCCTATGGAGTGCACCAGGGGCCCCTTGCAGTGGGGGCATTTCTTCCCTCTTTGGAATAATTACTTTATAACTTCAGATATAAAAGTCACAGACACATGCCTGATACCTAAAATCAAAGTTGACCCCTTTACAATTGATTGTAGGAAGTTCAATAACGAAATGAATAACCTGTGTATAATTTATGGACATGCGAATATAACAAAAACAGCTGGAAAAATACAAAATCTGTCTTTGTGTCTTGGATTTTTGTAAATATTTCAAAAACTACATGATGGAATAGGTCCAATTTTAAAAAATCTGGTTCCCAAACTTGTTTTCTACATGTGTGCCCAATTTCATATCATTTGATGCAGCCCAACAGGTTTTACGGAGGAAAGAGCAAATGGTGCAACTGGGAGCTTTTCTTATCCAAAACCTAACCTAAACTAATCTGAAACTTATCCAAAATGGCAATAGTGTAACTAGCAGTGTTTTTTGGGGTAGCAACTTTCTTTATAAATGCATTACCACTTATGGGTCATAAGTAACATTTTGTCACACAAAATCACCACACATTTGTAGGAAAATCTATATTTTATTCACACGACTTGTGCCAAACCTATCCAAAACCTATCCAAAATGGCCGCAGTTTAACTAGCAGTGTTTTGGGATAGCATCTTTCTTTCTAAATGCATTACCACTTATGGGTCATAAGAAACATTTTGTTTCTAACCATAACCCTGCATAACTGTGCCCAAACAAAGCCCGACAAGTGCCCCGCATAACTGTGCCCAAACAAAGCCCGACAAGTGCCCCGCATAACTGTGCCCAAACAAAGCCCAACAAGTGCCCCGCATATTATAACTTTGCCCAAACAAAGCCGACAAGTGCCCCGCATAACTTTGCCCAAACAAAGCCGACAAGTACCGTACATAATGTTGCCCAAACAAAGCCGACAAGTACTGTACATAACTTTGCTCAAACAAGGCCGACAAGTGCCCCGCATAACTTTGCCCAAACAAAGCCCCGCGTAACTTTGCCCAAGTGAAAGCCAAAAGCGCTGCATTACTTTGCACACTTCAAAGCTTGACAAAGGCGATGCGGAACTTTTCCCAATGTACCACAATACAAGTGTTACCAAAGCAAATGTTAATTGTAATTTGCTGACTCACGGAATTATAAAAATCTATAGAATAAAAGAGTAAAATGTAAACTGTAAATAAATGTACTTATGTCGAGCGTTGCATCCTCTCCGCGCAAAAAAGCGTCCTCCTCCATCGAATCAATGGATAAAAGCGACACTTTCTTCCCCCGAACCACTCTTCAAAATCATCTTCTGTGCTTTCTCAACAGTGAAAGTCATCCAAGCCATTTTTCTTCAGTCAAAAAAGTTGTTGTCCGAAAATAACTGGGTAAACTCACGGAGACTACGTGCGCAATGCGTAATCGAGACACTCCCACAAATACTGCACCTGCAGAGAATAAGTTGCGCATTCATGTCCCCAGCGCGAAAAACAATGCCCAATCAGCACATCCCATACCATTTTGCAAACCTTAGACACACCTCTATTGGATGAAGCAAATGACACTGTAATTTGATGTTCATGTAAAAAGTTTATTATGGTGAAACATAACCATGGGCTAAGGTTCAGTGCGTAAAAAATAATGTGCTAGCAGGGAAGCAGAGCATATATCTGAAAAAATACTTGACAATGAAGGATTACAGTGATTGATTTATGTACATAAGAGATCAAGCTTTCAAACGAGGGTAACTTTGTCATTTTATTCATTGGTTTTCTTCTAAAACTCCGAAGATGAAAAACATTGCACGAATGTACAGAATGCCGACTGACATTTTTCCGCGATGAGTGAGCAAGCTATTTGAGAGCATTACAGTCATATTTATGGAAAAATGCGTGTTTTGTCTTAATACTGTGACGGTTTATGAAGTATTGGCCGTGAAAGAAATAGTTTGAAGTGCTTAGTTTTCATTTTATTAACATAAATTATTATATTTTACTTCCTGACACTCGACCCGTTTAAAGATGGCTACCATGGTCATTTTATTTTTACTTGTTACAAAAAAACCATGGCAAAAAAATTGCGCAACTTTCTACAGATATTATCTGAAAGGTTTTTTGTAGTGTAACAAGCCGTTTTTGGTTGATTTGATACATTTGTTTCTTTTATTGAACGTCATTTTTTTTTGTTATTGAAAATCCGGACGTATGCGTCCGAACCACTAGGCGGCGACAGTGAAAGAGTTAAATACGTTGGTTAAATGTAATGGGTTTAAAATGCTTGTGCTTGTTTCGCATTTGCTCTTTTGGGCTTGTTTAAAAGTTAAAAGTTTGGGGCCTGTGTCGTTTGTGCTTAAAATACGGTGTTTTATCTGTCAGTGTTTCGGACATGTCTCTACTTGTTTAAATTACGCCTGCTTTTCTTTCTTTTAAAAGTTAAAGTTTGGGACGTGTCGTTTGTTTAAAAATACGGTGTTTTGCTGGGGGCATGCCTCTACTTGTTCAAATGCCGTCTGCTTTTCTTTCTTTTAAATGTATCACTAAAGTTTTGCCCTAGCTTACGTTCATCCTGCTATATGTTTTATTATTCCTTAAAAACGTTATTAAAAATAACACATTAATAAAATACATGTAATGTATTTTTATTCTATTAACCCTCAATGGTTCCTTGGGGTGCGTTCTGCACCCCCTGCCCATTTCTATGGCTACTACCATGTTGTTATTAAAATTACAGCAGTTATCCTCTAGGACATTGTAAGTGCACCAGTTTTACATACGGTCATGCAGAAAATGATAGAAAAAGTGTTGACGTCAATTATCGCTGGCATACTTTCTTCGGGGGTGCAAAATGCACCCCAAAAAAAACTTAATTTATGACAGATGTCTGTGGAGATTCTCAGTTATCCAGGTCATGGTTATCCTAAAAAAGGGTTATGCAATAGCAACTGGACTTTGTTTTTCATAGAAGAAGTGTTGCACTCCATCCAGAGTGCTTTCTCAATTCTGACTGACTGGTTGGCATAGCAGGTTGATGAACCCTGTAGAATCCTCAAGTCGTTAGCACTAGATGGTCACCTGTGGGTTGTTGTTGTTCCCCCTGGCTTTCATGTGTTTCACTGATACCACCTGAGGCTGAGCGTGAACGACTGTGGAAGCGTCTGGGCAAAGTTGAAAGAACTGCATTGTAGGTAGGTGATAGACGTCTTAGGCCACCTCCTCTGTTCAACGACGGTCGTTCATTTGAAGCAGTTGTCCTCCCGGTCCACCTACAATGCAGTTCTTTCAACTTTGCCAAGACGCTTCCAAAGTCGTTCACGCTCAGCCTCAGGTGGTATCAGTGAAACATATGAAAGCCAGGAGGAACAACAAAAACCCACAGGTGACCATCTAGTGCTAACAACTTGAGGATTCCACAGGGTTCATCAACCTGCTATGCCAGTCAGTCAGAATTGAGAAAGCACTCTGGATGGAGTGCAAAACGTCTTCTATGAAAAACAAAGTCCAGTTGCTATTACATAACCCTTTTTAGGGTTAATTTATGACATTGATATGATCGACAAATTCAGTTAATTAGTGATAATTGCTACTATAATTTTTTATGTTATTATATTCTAGAACATTTTCGGATATTAAAAAAAGTCAGCCATTTTGTTTTGTTTACATTTCAACTGTTAGAAAAGATATAACACCATGGCTAGGTATTCCACAGCTGAAGCTCTTCGACACATTCTGCAAGAGGATACAGTCGGAATGTGCATTATATGACCAGTCCCCTCTGCTGCCCCCCCCCACTGCCGCAACCCCTTTAACTGCACTATCTCACTGCGTAAGCTGTGCAAGCATCATTCAGTTAACTAATAAATGTATCTTAACTTTAGTTAATTGAATTTGAGCTTGGTACCATTGAATTATATATGCCAATGGATAGGGGTGCAACTTGAACCCCAAGGACCTGGAACGTAACTTTCTGACAAGGACCCATTGAGGGTTAAAGTTTAACAACCCCCCAAACCATATGGCCCCCTATCGGCAACACGTGGCATAAGCATGTATACCATTTGGTCAAAACCCCCCTCCCCCCGACCAATCAGAACAAAGGATACGCCCACCTCCCGCTTATGACGTCACAGATGGGAGAGAGCTTTAAGCTTCTCCCACAAAATAGGCCCCGCCCAAACTGCCACCTAACCTCTCTTTGCACAGTGCAGCAGTACGTTGGATATCAGATGGTGTAAAGTACAGGTTGATTAAAGTTTTTCTCAGTTGCTTTGGTATATTTCTCAGATCAGAAATGAAATTCTCAAAAGTACCGTATTTTTCGGACCATAAGACGCACCGGACCATAAGACACACCTAGTTTTAGAGGAGGGAAATGAAGAAAAAATAGATTCTGAACCAAATAGTGTCCTACAATATTTTACGTCAACCATGTACAGTGAACAGTAGTCAACAGCAGCATTAAGAACCATTATCACTGTCATTAACAAATAAAGTCAGTAAAAATCAATAAAAGTACAAAGAAACAAGGAGACACTTCAGTAACAAAAAACTTTCATGTGTATGAATGATCCATTGACACCTGGCCACATCCCTCCCCCCTTTTATGGCGCTGATGGGGATGTATCTGGATAGTGTTTCACCGTTGCGTTGTTCACCAAATTACCATGCGAATGCGATTTGAATACGCGCTAATGTGGCTATTTAGAATGTGAATAGCGATCTTCGGGTGACAGCGGTACTACACGCCCCCGATGCAGGTAAAACAAAGTAAGGGGACATAGTTAAATTTTTTGCCGATTTAACCTAATTTTAAAAACTGTAATACTTCCGACAATGGACGTTTTGAAAAGAAGACAGATTACGGATTTAACCAGCGTTTTTTCATGATTCTACATTAAGATTTCAGCGAGATATATACTGAAATAGACGCGAGAAGTACGCTGCGTCGCCAACTATGCATTCGACCCCAGAGGGTTAAAGTATGTGAGCAGAGCAATATTCGGACCATAAGACCCAGTGACTTTTTCTCCCCCCTTTGGGGGAGGAAAAGGTGCGTCTTATGGTCCGAAAAATACGGTACTTATACAATCTCCACATCATCGAGTCACTTATGCACATCATAAATGCAAAGTCTCATTCTTTTGGTCAAATTGCAAATGCTTTGGCAGTCATGCAAATGATTATGTACAACCATCTGCTGATTCCTGCATTTTCAATTATTTATGACATGTTGGTCAAAATATATTATACTGGTACTCTGTTGAATAGATTAGTCCATTGTATAAGTTGTTTCATGCAAAATGGTTGAACCAGTTGTCATAATCGATCCAGCATATTCTCAATACATCTCTATTTCAGTTTTTTTTTGTATATAAATGTGTCCTGAATTGATCAATTGTTCTCAGCTGAATCTTGACGTTCGCCAAAAGGGGAATGTTTAAAGCACTAGATTGAACAGTGATCAACCAGTTCTCTAAAATATCTCACAGGTGCATCTCATGAACCTTCAGTTGAGCACATACTGACAGAGAGCACAACACAATGTTACAATTTGGCAAGAAAAGATCAACAAGGAACATGAACAGGGTCAAAAACCCATGAGAAGAGAATGAGTAAGGCTGGTGGAAGGGTAGGGAGACAAAACAGAGGAAGAAGTAAAAGAGGCGAGGAACATAGAAATGTTCCTGGTGAAATAAGGGCCACAATCATTGGACCATGGCCTTGCAATGGCAGAGATTGGTCTAAGGGTACAGCCAGATGTTGTGCATATGGAGGATTTTTTTTGTGACATATCTTTAATTAAATGTGTCAAAATACCCTTCCCACACGCTTTAAACAAATGTAAACTTATTAAAACAACACATATAATATGTGGATGTCGGGCTAAGGATGAGTAACATAATAATAATAATAATAATAATAATAATAAAGATAACTGCAAGCAGTGACAAGCGGGTCCAAAGCTAATGGACAGAAGCAATGGAGAGGAATGAAGTGAATGGCATAAAATTAGAAGTTCACTAAGGATGGGAAATGAAGAACAGACCGTAACTGATGGCTAATGCATTTAAATAGTCAGAAAATATGAAATACTACTATAATATGATGAGACCTGACATTTGGACATTACAATAGAAATGTTCGTCAAGGTAGGATAAAGGGAAAAGGGTAGATGAGAAACAGAAGGCAAATGTGGTGACTAGCTGTTGGAAAAAATTGCAATTGTTGCAGTGTACACAGCCTGAAGTATCACTGAACTTTGATACATTTCTAAAAGTGAAATGGCAGGAAAATGAAAGTGAATGAAAATGTGATTAATCTTTGAAGGCTTGATGAAAAATGAAGAAATTTCAGCTGCATTAACTATGGTGGGTCTTAGACATATTTGGACAGTGGCGGTAGCGCCCCTGTTTAACCGAATGTCACCAAAGTTGGAGGGTCTATTCGTAGTCCAGTGCTACAGAAGTGAGTCAAATTTTGTGAGAATTGGATGAAGTATGAATGAGATTTAGCAGACTGAATGAATTCGGTATGGAAATAGTGTGGCCAGCAGGTGGAGTTAGCGCTACATTTGATAAATGGTATTTAGTATTTAATATTTAATATAGTATTTAAAATATTTAGTGTGTGTGTGTATGTTTGTATATATATATATATTAGAGATATTTAAATGTTTGGTGAAATTTTTGTTTTATTTTGCTGGTGGGATAGCCGACTCCACATTGTTAAAATGAAGGTATGTTAGAGGACTTGAAAAGTGGCTGAGAGGCGTCAGACTTCAGAGGGTAATAAAATGTAACGGTGGTGTGTATGCAAAGCAATTGAAATTAAAATGTGTCATAGGTTATGGTGTAGTGGTTAAATAGTACCATAATAAAGGGTAATATGAAATGAATATTATGGGAGTGAAAATGGAGATGGTTTGAAGGCTTAGGAACACTACCTTTTGGCAAGCCTATGAGACTTCTTAGCACCTGAGGTGGGCCCCACCCACTCCCCGCACAAGCTAGCCGTTGCTTTATCAGGGCCAATCAACACGTTTTGTTTTGGAAATGAAAGGGAGTTTCATGTTTCTAACTTCGGGTTGGCAGAGAGACGTTTCTATTATAGTGTGGTTTGAGGAATCGTAAAATATCGGTGTTAATATATCTGAATTTGAAATATAATTTAATCCCAATTTGTTTTCATTTTGCAATTGGTATTTTAGTTTTGTATGATTAGCGAAATACATTGCAGTTGCCTAAACCACCTTTAAAAGAAAAAATAAACACACACGCAGACATCAGTTTCAAATCATCCCAATATTTTAAGTAACCACTTAAAATACCAAAAGTACCTTAGCCATGTTACCCAGTCAAACGAACCTCAAGTGGCAGCTTGTAGCCTAAAAGCAGAAATCGCCCGTTACAAGTTGCCATCTTTCACCGCACCGAACAACAGTAAATACCCGGTCACGTATAGTGAATAAGGTTACCTGTACAAAAGCCTCGCCCGTCCCAGCCAACGGCGCTTGATCCAAGGTACCCTTTTCCAGCTTTTAGCTGCTTGCCTATCAATAACCAGGCAACCTTCTGCCTAGCCACCGTTTCGCCGGCAAACTTACAACAAGCACTAGTGATGGCCGATTCGCGAACAAATCGTTCTTTTAACTCTGTTTTTTTTAGTGAACGTGTTGAACCGATTCATGTCTGAACGAATCGGTTTTTAAAATTATTAAACTCCACACACCTGGAGATATACCCCAACATCCTATTGGCCTTTTTTATTGCTTCCCCGGAAGACATGGAAGCATCAACATACACACCAAGGTCTTTCTCATAATCAGCTACCTTTATTTTAGTAGGTCCCATAAAATACCTGTACTTTATATTTCTGCTCCCTACATGGAGTACCTTACATTTGTCTATGTTAAATTTCATCTGCCAGGTATCGACCCAGTCACTAATTAAATCAAGATCCCGCTGTAGCTGCTGAGCTGCTAGTTCAGTATCTGCTACACCACCCACCTTGGTGTCATCTGCAAATTTCAGCAGTTTACTGTATATATTGGTGTCTATATCATTTATGAAAATTAAGAACAGTGGTCCTAAAATTGAACCATGCAGTACCCCACTATGAACACAGGCCCACTGTGACATTGTGCCTCTTATAACTACTCGCTGCTTCCTATCTGTCAACCAGTTATCAATCCAGGTTGCTACAGTTCCTAAAATACCTGTCGCTTTGAGTTTAAGTAAGAGCCTCTTGTGGGGGACAACATCAAAAGCCTTTTGGAAATCTAAGTAGACGACATCATAGACCTTCTTATCATCAACTTCCTGAGTAGCTTCCTCAAAAAACTCCAACAGATTTGTTAAACAGGATCTACCTCTCCTAAATCCATGCTGGCTATCCCTCAAAATGTTATTTGAGTCCAGGTAATCTACCATTTTCAGTGTGCAGTGAGTGTTGTTTTTACAGTGTTAATATTTATTAACTCTTATAGTGTTAAATTTACAACCTAGAGTGTTAGGACAACGTGTCTCCACCTCTTCCCAAATTGCAAGCCCATATGGGTGGCACACAAGTACAAATGGGTGGCCCATATCTGCCTATTTTAATGTGCACTCATTTGAACTAATTTGGGCATTCAGCTGCTGTGTTTTACTAACCCACCATAATAAGAAAGACTTAGACCAATATAGCCTTTTTTCTTTTTATGCAAGTTTTATTTCAGTTCAGCTCATAATAATCAAAAAACTGTGCTGAGAATCTTCTGTGGTATGAAAGTGAGTGAAATGTATGGCACCAAACATAGATTATGAAGCTAGATTCTGTTAGACTGCATCACATAATTATTTAGAAGGGCTGAAGGAGTGTATTCCCGCTAAAGCAGATATAATGGATGGTGGCCTCATTGGTTTTAGACCACAACTTGTGATAGAACAAATCAAATCACTTTGCTCATTTAATATTAAGATTTTCATTAAGCTTAATTTTTAGAAACCCACCACGATCGAGGCTGGTATGGCACTGATATTAGTCTTTACCACATTTCATTATCTGTATTTTTGAGTTGCCTGTTGTATGTTAATTGATGTGGGCAGTGTAGTTCTGATACAGTATATGTGCATTCCTGAAGTAATCTCAATTGTAAAGATACAGAAGATCCAAATGATCTTCCTGGGAAGAGCAGACTTATAAAAAAAACAAAATGAGTGGTTTTCCATAGTATTTTCCTCACAGCCAATGCCTTTTCTCGTCAAGCCATAGAGGCTAAACCACTCCACCGGGTCCTTGGCTGGAACGCAACAGCCATTTCGGTGGTTTTTGTTCTCTTGCCTTATTCATCACAATCGCGGTGGATAAAAAAAAAAATCTATTAAGTCAAAAACAGTACTGTGTTATGCTATGCAAATATACATCCAGCACCATTGGTCTACAGGGGAGTGGGTGGTACCAGGAGCTGCACGGAAAAGGGTAGCACAACTGTCCTGACACTTTTCCACATATGTTAATCATCCAAAGGCAGGACTGGCAGACAAACATACTCACACACCATTAATATAAATACACCAATCTGGAGACACGTCCTGTACATCTCCAAGAGTTTTTGCTGTGATGCAGCAACAACAACATGCTCCCAGCTCTCTAATATTCAAGATTTGTCAGAACCCAGCCAGCAAAACTTTAATACAAAACAAGAAAAAGCTGTTAGGTCCTGTTTGGTCAGAGTCTTTCTCATGATGGTGGGTAAATCTGGGATGGCTCTTCAGATCCTCATGATGTCTTGTTCGCATATTAAAATGGGGCAGATATGGGGAGGTGGAGACTCTTTGACAACACTCTATGTTGTAAATTGAACACTATAAGAGTTAATAAATATTAACACTTTAAAAACAACACTCACTGCACACTGAAAAGTGTTAAAGGTAACACTGAATGGTGTGGTCACATATAGACACCATGCAGTGTTAATTTAACACTGGCACATTTGCTGTGTAGTGTTTCGAGATGAGATTTACAAACATACTTAAGAATACACTTTTTTGGTGAAAGAAACATTTTTATTTATTGATTTATTATGATTTATTTTACTCATCCAGAACAGGCACCCACAAACTGTGACGTTCATGGTAGCTGGACGTCCAAATGCAAATTATACACGACTAGAGAACGCTCAACAAATGATATATAGAACATTTAAAAAAAAAAAATTTCAAAAAAACCAACAATAAAATAATTGTTAAACATTAACAACAATAAGGATTTCGGACAATCATATTGTACTCTGTAATGAGTCAATATCACCATAAGGTGCCTTTGAGACTTCCCCATTTCATCAAAAAAAAGCTGAGATTTTCCATTGAACTTCATATTAATTACATTAAGTACATGTTATACTGTTAGAAATGCATGTTGGTCAAGCTCCCACACTTTTTATAAATTAACTGCAAGCAGACAACTTACATGCAAACATGAAAATACGTCCACCCTGTCATGGACAATTTCAAAGCAGAGTAAATACATTTAAATTGCATAGTGATTATAAAATGTACATTTTCAGAAAGCTATGTAGTCCCTTTCTCAACAATATATTTTAGTTAGTGGGAAAACTATTTGGATAATAATGAAATTATGGCAAACTATTTGTTTCTCTATAAAATCTGCGAGAGTTACACTTTCTTTTTTAAATAAAATCTAACAAAAAAGATATCTGGTCAATCTTTCAAGCAATACTATTTGGCCCTCATTTGTTTATAAAGGAATAACACAAAATATTTTGCTAACTTGTGAAAATAATGTGTTTATTTTCATAAAACATGAAAATAACAGGGTGGACAGTGACATGACAGGGTGGACACGTTGTGAAATGTCATTGAATGGCCTCATAAATGCAAGGAGCAATGCAAGAAAATTATGTAAAAAAAAAAAAAAAAGCCTTTTCCCATGTAGGGGGAAATTACCAGTTGAACAGACTGGTTTTGATCCACGCAACCTGTATGCAGCCACTGAATAAAGATGGCCAAAATGAAACATTAATGTTAATTCTGCACAGTGAAAGTCAAACATTAAACTTTAGAACAAGAAGAAAAATGTTTTTACGTGGAGAACAGTTGATTTGAAAAAACAGAATATTAGAGAAATTTCACTTGGATGCATCTCCAAACACTCTCCCTTTCTGCAGACATGGCTCAGTTCTGCAGTTGCTGTTCAACATACTTCCATGCAGACGCTTCAATCTGTACAGAGCGCTTATTCAGAGCCTGTGGTTCTGGTATTAGGCAAAGTACCTGCCAATCATGGTACCAACAGATGTCGTCCCGAAGACTTGGCCAGCGGAACTTGTTTATGCCATGGCGTTGCATACACTTAACTTTCACACTGTGCCCTTCTGCATCCATGATGATACCTGGGTATGCTTCATTGTCATAATTAATGACGCACCACTCTCCGATGTGCTTTACCTCAATCATTTCTGGTCTCATAGGATTATCTGGTGTCTTTCCACACGCTTGGGACTTGTCAGATGAAACAGGAACATTAACTAGAGTGACCTCTTGAAGGTTAAAGCAGGGACAGTCCAAAACACCTTCCTCCCTTTTACACAGACATGAAATGCCTCTGTATTTCATTTGGCCGGGTGTCAGACTGATAGCTTGGTGGATTTTCATAGTGCCTTTTATGGCAGCTATTGCAGGTACCTCAGGTTTTGATTCAATATCCCTCTCTGGGATGAAGAAAAGCTCGACAGATGTGTCCAGGCTTTTCAGCTTGTTATACAAGTTCTGGGCATCAGGAATGTCTCCTCCATTTGCTACAATCCGGTCTGCTGACCTCTTGAGGGCCCCACCCACACCGTCTGGTGCCCCCTTCCCATGATTAGCCTCAAAGAAATTCCATGTTATTTCTTTGAAGCCATACTTGTAGGGTTCCGTTGAGAGGTAGAAGAAATTTCCCTTTTGTCGATACTGCGTTGCAGGCCCATCGCTGAAAAAATGAAGTGTGCTGACTTGAGGGTGTCGTTCTCTCACTACCTTCAAAACAGGATCAAGGTGGGCCCAGATGGCCACAGGGTTGTGTCTTCTGGAGGGTGATATGGAGCAGAAGGTGTGTGGCGCTTGTTCACCAGTGGTGTAGAGCACTCCAGTGTGCAGGCTGGCCTGCTTGTGTGAGCCTCCAAAATGCACAGATTGTATTTCTTTGCTGTACTTACATGAGTAATTTTCGCTAAAATCTATATGGATGAGGGACTCATTGGGCTTCAGACTCCTCCTGAGCACCCTGTAGGCATCAAACTGCCATTTGATGTTGAAGACATGGCTTCTAAAATGGAGAAGCCTCTCCTGGAAATCTGTGTTAAGTTCATGCTCTGTTGTTGTTATCTCCCTTTTCATTGTTATTATTGACACCTTATCATCCTTTTTGATCTTCTCTGTCATCCACTGAGATAAACGAATGTTCTTTTCCTCAGGGGTTCTCAGCATCGGATGACAAGTTAGGAGGCATTCACTGCACTCACCATAAGCACAGACTTTGGCTTTCGGGTCACACATGGTTGCTTCAGACATTTCCTCAATGTTTCTTGAGGAAAGTAAACCTTGGCTCTGCAAGGCATTGGCAATGAATTGCAAGTTCTCATGTTTTTTGCAGAGACATGTGTCACGGTCAGAGGAAGAGGGGGTTACCACCCAAAAGGGTCTGAGACGGCAAAAGGAGGTATATGACATGTGGCCAGTGTGCTCAGAGAGAAACCTCCTATGCAAGTTTTTCATTGTATCAGTAAGCAACCTCTTTTGCATTTTTTTCTTCAGCCGTGTGACCGTTTGTTTGCGACCAGTTGTCATTCGACTAACATCATCTCGAAGAAAAAATGATGTAACATTCTTCCTAATCTCATTTCGACTGACGCACCTTCTACCACGGTAGGTCAGATCCACAGAATACTTTGCTCTCTTCTTAGAGTAGCCAAAAGCAGTCTGGGCATGCTTTTGGAGCTTATACTTCTTTAGAATGTTTCCACTGACCACTTTTGCTATCAGCTGCTTCTCTCTGTTTGTTTTTGCATTTTCATATTTTCTTCTAATATCTTCAATTACAGATGTATGGAAAAGAAGAGCCCTTTTGATGGGTGAATTCACTTTTTGACGTGCCAACAAAGCATTGACTTTTGTACGTGGTGATTTGGACACACTTTCTTTCTTGGCCCGATGGTACCTCTTCTTATATTTCTCAGTTTTACTTTTCTCTTTTGCAAGCTGTGCCTCTAATATTTCAATCTGTTTTTTCAGTTTTCTCTTCGAACTCCTTCGAATGCTTTCCCCTTGACGCTGTTGCCTGAAACACAAACTATTTGTAAGGATTTAAAAAAAGATTTTAGCAAGTTAAATATTATAGGGACATAAACAGTTGATAATTGTCTTTCAAATAAATTTAAACTTTCTAAAAAGTCTCATCAGCTTAACTTCGAATGATCTAACCTGGAGGGCCCTGGCCTACGCTGATTTTCAGTTTCAGCAGGGGAGTTGGGTGGTGTTTCTGACTGTAGCAAAGCACTGGCCCTGTTTTTGGCTCTGGCTCGACTTTTTGCCTCTCTCCATTTCTTTCTTTTTGCCCTCTTTTCTCTCTCACTGAGCTCATTGACACCCTTCTTCTTTCCAGTCTCTCTGTCTTTTTTCCATTTGGCCCTTTCTTTCTCAAGATACTTTCTTCTTCTGTCTGGGTCAGCATCACGACGTTCCCGATACCTCCTAGCTATCTCAGCTCCTTTTGAACTCATTCCTTGAAAAAGATGATTCAAAATGTTCCCTTACACACTTTAATTGACAGTCCTGGTAAACTAGGCTTGCCTTATCAAACTAGGCTTGCTTATATTGATACGGCAAAAATTGTCCATATTGTCCATTCTTACTATTTATAGCATGTACTGTCATAAAACGTGTGTAATAGCTGTTGTAATATGTGTTACATTTTCAGCATGTGGCCTAAACCATGCGTATGTCCTTCCTGTCATAAACCATGTCCACCCTGTCATGGAAGGCTTGCTGACAGGGTGGACAATGACAGGGTGGACATTTTTGGCTAATATTAGCATTTAATGAGCACATGGTGGACCTTTACTTAGCAACATGTTACAGTCAGCAAGCTAACTGTGTACTGTTTTATAAATATATTTCAAATTTCTCAATGATTTTTTTAACAATTGATATTTCACTATGACAGGGTGGACATGTTAAGCTTGACAACATCCAACTATACACATAATATGATGAAAATTACAAAAGATAAGTGTAAATACTTACTCTGCAACTAGCCACTGCTTCAGCCTCCATTGAAAAAAGACAAAATGCTCGTAGTGATGTCACTGAGAACGTCAGAGGGTTTCTTAAAGGGGCAGTTACCCCATAATGACAGGGTGGACAGCAATTTCAGGGACACATGCAAAATGTTCAGTATGATTATGAAAATAGAATATACATGATCGGAATTACTTGTTTTATCAAATAACTTATTGTGGACAATAAAACCATGTTTTAAAAAAATTAATTTAGTTTCATTTAACCACTTATTACACACACTGTAGTTAGCAGAGCGGTGTGTGGGACATGCCAAAATCACGTGCATCCAATGAAATACAAGTGTATAAAATGAAGGAAACACATTTTAAGAGACTTTTCATTGTACTGATATGTGTGCAAGTGTTTGGCCACTTGTAATAAAACCTCAGACTTTCATTATTCTGCCACTTTTTCATGATAACTGAGTGAGTGTGATGAGGACACCAAAGGCACCTCATAGTGATATTGACTCTAATATGGATGACAAAATTGCACTGGCTGAACGCACAGCTGCTGCGCCTTGCTGAGCTCCTTGAACACTCATTTGTTTACGTCCAGCGTATACTCTACCCCTGCAGCCGACAGCAGATTGCGCTCCACGTCACGTCAGCTGCAGACACACCTCGAACGCACCCCGTGATTAGGTAACGTCGTATGGGTTTCTTTCTATGCCACGTGATCTGTCTACGCGGCGTGCGTCTTTTGCGACACGTCTGTTTATAAACACGGAATCCGCTGTTTGTAAACGGTCCGCATTTTACCCTCACCCCAAAGGCCACTGCTTAATCCAACGAGGCCGCAATCCAATTCGGCGGGGATCAGCACAAAAGAAAAGAATACTACTCGCCCAATCTAGCGTATCTGCCAGCTCTCCTCACAAAAATAGGCGTCTTAATTCACCACGTTTTGAGTTCGTATGAACTAACAAAAACGTTGGTAAACTACACACGGAAACACTGGAGTTCTCACTCAACCACTAAACGAACTCTACACAGACATGTCGTCCGGCTTTCACATGAACGCGACCAAGAACTCGTCAATAACAATATTCGGATTTATTAAGAGAAATGGAGATTTTAAAGGTAATATCCTGCAGCGCTTATACATATGACGTATTAAACATATGCTTAGCTTTTAAACTTTTAGCGTTATATAATGAAAAAAGTTTTATCATTTTACAGCACATGGCTCACCGCTGCTCCTCTACACTACGGTCTCTCTTCTCGCCGCCCCTCGCACACACACCCCGCCAGAAAATGGCGGCGCCCATGTAAAATCACAAAATAAAAGCCTTTACAAAAATAAAACTCGTAGATCCCCTACACCTGAATAGTACATTATACATTATAGGGAAGCATCCTACTGGTTTTTGTGAGGTTTGTCAGACACCTGAAACCATAGAACATGTACTTATAAATTGCAGAAGATATGAAGAACAAAGGAGGAAAATGATGGAAGAATTAAGAAAAGGTGGATTGGGTGGAACAGGGATAAAAGATGTATTGAAAAGTGGGATGATTGGGCAAGGCAAGAAAAGCATTCGGAATTTCCTAGCTACTACTGGTTTGCTCGGTAGAATATAAGATGTGGAGGAAATAATCTGGAAATGGTGAGGAGAAACTTCGAAGGAGAATCATCCAGAAGGTGGCGGTAGTGCAACACTTACGGATGCAAGCCGCCGTTAACCTCCAAAGAAGAGAGGGGGAGAGCCGCACTCAATGAGAGATTGCTTGTCAGGCACAGCACTCGTTGGTTCTGGGAGAGAGGTGCCGCTTGTATGCCGTTTAGGGCTGCCGGCGGTGAAGCCAGATAGCGGGCTGCAGGGATAGGCTCCGGTGTGGTAGGGAGAGGAGAGTTAGGACAGGGGTAGTTAGGAGTGCATGATCGCTGCTGAGTTTAGAGTGTTTGATAGAGGTGAATAGCGGCATCCCCATAGTGACGTAGCGGTGGTGGAATTCCCTTTCCGCGTGGTGTCTTAGATTGCGGACCTGTGTGAATTAATGTTCTTGCCTCGTGGGAGGGCGCGGCGGCCATTTGGTGCTTGTTTGTACGTGTGCGTTGGGATGCCACTGCCTCGCAGAGGAGTGAGGGACACAGTTGCCAGGAGGAAACGCAGCGCGGACAAGGAGGACTAGATCCGGATGCTCTGGGCTTATCCATCAGTTTGGACAGCGGTGAAAGAGGCTCAGGTGGTGGATGGCTGGAAGGGCGACGCTGGAGAGGAAGAGAGATGGTCGGAATGTTCAGCGCCCCCAAGTCAGGTCAAAGGGAAGTGGCTAAGCTTGATTGAGTGTGTGTGTGGCATAGCTTGTCAGGCTGAGTTCAGGAATGAGCTGTAATTCCCCAAATAAAGTTGTGTATTTAGTAAAATTGTGATGGGTCTCTTCTGTGTCGTGGCAACCGAGGTCCTAAAGGGTGTGGTATAAGTGGGTAAGGAAAATCTGTTTGCAAAAATAATAAAAGGTGGAGTTGCGGAGGGGTCTTTCACCCTAGGCCACCACACCAGCTTCATTGAAATTAGCAACATCGTCAGTAGCATCAGCGTCATGTTGCTTTTGAACAGTCTGCCTGATACTTGTGATCAGGCCATCTTCATTTACAAGTATAGAAAACTCACCTACACTTATAAAGTGCTCCTCCATATCTTCATCATCGTTTAAAAGATGGCAGATACCTTGCTCAGTTAAATAATAACGCAATGCAGAATTGGTAATGGTGACTGTGTGAGCTTTTCCATCTTGTGTAAGAGACATAGTTCCAGTATATGTGGCATTGTAGGAAGAGCACTTTTGCATCAGTTTACAGCCGATGCATCTTTGAACTGACGGTTTAACATTAGTCATTTTGCGGTGTTTGGCATTTCAAACACCGACGTTTGCGCAATATCTGAATGCCGGTTACAGTTCTTGACCGTTCCGAAAGTGTCTCCGCCTCATCGACTTCAGTGGATTCAGGGACTTCCAGTCCGCTAATTTCTGCTATGGAAGTGGATGGAGTCCCCGATAGTGTTATTCGTCCGTCACGTTCTCTAGTTGACAAGTTTGTGAACTTATGACTTCATAGGTTCCACTTGTGTTATCTGTGTATCCTATAAGGCGAGCTTCAGCTGTCCTGTTGAATCCCCTATTTGGAACTGTTTTAGCTCCAAGTCAGTGCTGTTGATAGTGACGATTTTAGTGAAGCTTCCAGGTGCCAAAACTTTTGCTTCCAGGACAGCCACCTGTTACACACACACATATAGTATATATGACTGCTTAGAAAATACTAACAATAGCTTACTTCACAAGACATGGGTATTATATCACAATTATGTTGAAAATGACCGCATGTATTTTACGCCGCGTTAAAAAGAGGACTAAAGTGTGGTAAAACTAGTTTATACACCACACAAACAGGGTAACACTCGTTAATTTAAATGTAGAGGCACGTTAGAAACATATTTCTCAAAATGGATTAATGCGCTTTTAATAATTGGCTATGTTAACAAAACAACGCACGACTCCATTTCATCGTACTACTCAAAAGATTATTCCATCTACTCACAATTTGTTTAGGTCCCAGCGTTTTCACCTTTGCAATATTTTGCTTTAAATTGGAGTGAGCGTGGAGCGATTTCACTGGAGCGGGAGGAAATTTTAGTGGAGCGAGGAGCGGTGTTGAGCAGAGCGGCATAGTGCGAATTAGAGCGGAGGAGTGGGCGGAGCCAACAGCCTAGTGAGCGAGGAGCGGAAATTCTCACCGCTCCACTCCGCTCACATTCTCTGATCCCCACACACAACTTCCATGGCAGCAAGCAGTGTATGTGGGTTACGGTCATATACCTTCCACCTCCAAGCTGAGAAGAACTCCTCAACTTAGTTGAGGAATGGGGAATATGGTGGTAGGAGTTACATCAGCATCCTGGGGCGGTTGGCAACCCATTCGCTGATTGGGTTTAGGGCTGGGCGATATCAAATCGCGATTAAATCGCGCATGCACAATAATCACTAGGGCTTCAGGTGACAGGCGCAACATTTGGTGGTGCGCCAGCTTTTCTGTGCTATACGGACATTTATTTACGCCCACAATATAAGCAGCTTAGTATGGCTAAATTATTAATGAGGCTTTGTATCAGAGCATGTGAGTGGAGTGGAGCTCACGAAGCTGTTGGGTGGCAGTTATAAAGACTTGTGAAGACAGTAATTATGGTTATGAACTCTATTATTCTCTGCAGCTCCTGAACCTGCCCATTCTCATAAAGACCAATAGTGCTGATGTACATTTGGTGAAAATGTTTTTCACCGTTAACAGGTTTTGTCTAGCACTCCTGCTGCCTGACTTTTGACTGTTATTTTACAGTAGATTTTTGCCGTGTGTGGCAGCCTCATTGCTTTTAGATCACAAGTTGGGACAGAAGAACAAATCAAATCAATTTGCTCATTTAAAATGTACATTTTTTATTAGGCTTGATTTCTGGAAACCCATATTTATAAACCCACCGCAACTGAAAATGGAATGCCACAGATATTACTCTCTCCCATGTATTATTAGGTATGTGACAGCTCTTAATCTAGGGTTCAGTGTCAGCAATCTGACTATTGCCGGTGAATACCAGGAGTAATCCTACTCTGTTTTGCGTGGGACGTCAATCTTCATTCAGCCTGTTTTGGAAATTTAAACATAAGTGGGCGCAGGGGTAAGTCTAACACTAGACATAAACTCACTGGTCTTTTGGGGTATAGCTCACGTGCCTGAAACAGTTCGCTATGTGAGGAGTGCCGCAATATTGCAGCAGAAAAGCTTGTCTGAATCTATTTGTATGTCTGCCACCAAACAAAATTCTAGGACAGTGGTCGCCAACCCGTCGATCGCGATCGACTGGTAGATCTTTATCACTGTCCCGGTAGCTCCCGAAAATAAAAACGTTTTCAGTTTTGCAAGCATCTGTATCTCTTAATCCAACTGCTTTATTTTCAATGAAGTGACCAATCAGATAAAAGAAGAGCACCCGTAAATTAACTGTCGCAAATGTCAATATGGATCTCCATGGTGATAGCCCGCGCAAGGTAACATACTACAAACTAGAATGGCGGAGGCTCCACGAAAGAAGGCAAAAACATACAATTTTCATCCAGAATGGGAACAGGAATTTCTGTTTACCTTGGTAAAAGAGAAGTGTGTATGTATGTTGTGCCACCAAAAACAAGCATTACGTAATAGAGGGAATCTGGAGCGGCATCACAATACCAACCACCCGAAATTTAAAGACCGCTACCCGCAAAAGAGCACGGGTCTTTTTCTATCTATTCATCGATAGGTAGATCTTGCCTTTCATTAAGGCCGAGGTCAGGGATCTTCGGCTTGAAAAGGTTGGTGACCACTGTTCTAGGAGAATGCACTGCTATGGCAGAAGTTGTTGTATACCGTGGCTGGGGAATTTATACTGTTGCCCTATTCAACACCATCATGGTTAAAAGTTTAAATATAGGCAGTACCCTGTCATGCTATGCAAATATACATCAGCACTATTGGTCTTCAGGACCTGCCGGACTTTTGACTGACATTTTACAATAGATTTTTTTACAGTGTACGCGAACAGGCGGAAGCAAGCAAAACCTGAGCAAGTTTTATATGGTTGTAGCATATCAAGTCTATAAAGTAAATTAAAGTATAAAAGCCTATAAAGTAAATATTGGTAATCAAATAAATTCGTTTTGTCATTGAAAGTAGGTCTAATAGGATTTTTTAAATTTCACATAACGCTGTCAGTGAAATTTTATTTTATAGAGACGCAGCAGCAGCATCAACAGAAAAAAATTGAGGAATTTAAAACGTGGATGCTTAGCCTGTATATTCTTTAGGCTATTAAGCCCACTGATTCCTTTATTGTTAAGCCTATTTTTGTGTGGAATGCCATTGCCAAACCTGTCCGTTGTTGCCTATATGTTGCTTAAAAATAAATATTTTCTGAGTGGCAATGTTACCATTGCTCATATTTCTTTATGATATAAGGCTTCGGTTTAAGGTGACATTTGTTAGGCATGCAGAATATTTGTCCCTCTTTTAAATTGGAGCGAGCGTGAAGCGATATGACTGGAGCGGGAGGAAATTTTAGTGGAGTGAGGATCGGTGTTGAGCCTCGGAGCGGCTTAGTGGGAATTAGAGCGGAGAAGCGGGCGGAGCCAACAGCCTCGTGAGCTCCACTCCGCTCACATGCTCTGATACAAAGCCTCATTAATAATTTAGCCATACTAAGCTGCTTATATTGTGGGCGTAAATAAATGTCCGTATAGCACAGAAAAGCTGGCGCACCACCAAATGTTGCGCCTGTCACCTGAAGCCCTAGTGATTATTGCGCATGCGCGATTTAATCGCGATTTGATATCACCCAGCCCTAATTGGGTTGGAGTGATGGAAACTCACATTACCACAAATGATCACATACTTTGGTACATTTTCCTGACCAATCTCCTTTTTAGGAATGAGATCCCTATAGAGGGTGGTCAAGCAGGTCAGCAGATGTTGAGTGTTGTATGGTCCCACAAGAGGGATGCGAATGTGGACCCCATTGTCCGAAATCACATGGTGATGTTCCCACTCCAAAACCTGGCATATCAACAGTAGCTCTCTGTCTAATCAGATTACACTCATGTCTCCGTCATTTGGCCAAGTTGACGCCAGTCTCCTCCATGTATATGAAAATGGTGCAGGAATCATTAGTATTGTGAATACATACCAAAAAAGTTTTGTAGAAATCTTTAAAATACACTTGACAGCTAATGATATCTTGTTGAACACTTTTGACTGCAATGACTTACACAATGACAAAATGACAAGTTTGTCTGGAGTGTATAACTATGCAAAAGAGGGCTAGCACAATGCATTTTGATCATAATGACATAAGCAACCACTGATGTATGATATAGCTGAGAATTGCACATAAGCATCTGCCTGAGTGTACTAAAGCAATTGCAAAATGACGAAAACAACCAGAAATTGCTGTTATGATCTGCACAACTGACTAGAGGTTGTGGGAATTGAAAAAGCAGTTTTGAGAACTTCAATTCTGTTGTGAGAAATGCATCAAAGCAACTGAGAAAAACTGTAAAACAAAACGAAAACAACAGGACCACAAGCAAGGAATGCAATACGCAGAGAACTGTGACGCATTGGGGGGAAAATCCACAATATATCGGGGGCACGATCGTTGAACCACAATATAGCGAGGGATTACTGTATGTCTATAAATCACTCAATTTCTTATTGCAAAACTTCAGTTCAATTTACAGTATATTTCATTACTTGACACATTTAATCAATTGATATATTGTTAGATTTATTGATGGATTAGTTTTTCTCAATCGCTTTCGTGCATTTCTCGAATCATCATTAATATCTGCACATCAGTTAGTCCATTTCTCAAAACAGTCAGTGCAAACTGCACCACATTGTGGATTACCTGCAGAAACGCGTTTCGTTATCAAAATGTTTAGTTCATGCCTCAAAAGCAAGTATATAGTGTCAATGTAAATGTCAGTACCATCAGAATGTCAAGTCATTACGCCATTGTGCATGAACAAGGTAGTCAGATGACTTTGTCATGTTGTCAGTTATGACAGTTTACTCTGTAGGTATTTTGTAATGCACAGCAAGACTAGGATATTGCTAACACTGGCTGAAAATGCACAAATCAGCACTAATTTCTGGTTTCTCAAAACCAGTTACACATTATTTTGTGAGGCTGATTGCAACAGACTGGATATGTTTCAAAATGTTTACTGCACTGTACAGTTTGTACTGCAATGTCTTACAATATAAAGAAAAAAATGCAGATATTGTTACAATATACGAAAAAGGCTTTTACAGCATTGAAAATATTTTGGTAAAACATAGGAAACACCCCTTGGGCAGAACTGTGCACCACTGTAAGCCAGTACTGTGCAGGTACAGGTCTTCCATCTATGCATCCAGACGTTCCTGTCTGTCAGGCCACATATTCTCATCCACATCACAGTCAATGCAGCGTGGGAAATATCTCCTTGAATGTCGAATCCATGCTCTACAGGACTCTGTGATGTCGTCACATGCTGCATCCAAGGCACCATTACTGTTTTTTCTGATTACAACCCTCTGGTCTTCCTCAACCAAATGCACAATACCAATTAGAGATTGATCCGTTGGTCACTAATTATCCAAGCTTTAACCTCCAGATTGTTCAAGAAAGGGTTTAACTAACGTGATCGCAGACACCCTTTCTCAAGCTTGATGTCTGCTGTGAAATCCATAGAGGTTCACTACTGTGGGAGGGGGTGTTATTTGCTGTAAAACTATAAGACTAAAGCTATAAGACTCTCTGTGCTGTGAAGTTCTGAAATTTGCGGTTTGTGCTTTATTCTGATCTCGTTGCTTGTGTAGAGCTTTGGGTCTGGTTCTGGGACGTATTTTCCATACGTCGCTTAAATCATCCGAGATCAGATGCCTCATCTTGGATAAGTTAATGCCAGTGAGACTTGTTATGGAAATTTGGAGGTAGGAAGGAACAGATGAGTCCAATGGTTTAGCTTGGTTTCATTTATTGAGATATCTTTCTATGCGAGCTCGGGGAGACTCTCCACAGACAGTTCTGAGAAGTTCTCCAAATAGCAGACGCAGCTGCTTTCATTTTATATTGACAGACAAATGACCCTTCTCTGCAACCACAACCGGAAGACCCATGTCTGCTTTTGCACATTCTATGCTCAGGACAAGCTTTTCGTCTAGCACAAGCATCTTATATTTACCATATATGGAATAAAAATTCATCTCTTGTCTAGCTTAACATGGGTAAGGTCTAAAACCCCCTCCCCAGTCTCTTGCATCTGTTTCTTCAAGCATAGCAACCTTATTTTGCAGCCTAACTTCCTTAGTAACCATCGGACATCATGCTTGGTGGTAATTTTCCACTACATTCCCCCCTTTGACACTGACGTCGTCCTCATCCGAGGAGTAAGGGTTCCCAGGAGCAGTCCATTCCAGCTGGGCATGGGAGGCAGCAGAACGTGCTGTCTGCTGCTTCTTCCTCTGTGGTGGAACGTCCTGCATAAGCTGTACCATCTGATGATGTGATGCCCATGGATGAAATTGAGCCATAGTAGAACAACATGGTATACAGCATGGAACAAAGAAACACACACAGACAAGCAATAAAACAATAGGGAGAGCAGAGAGGATAATCAAGGTCCACTTCCCAAACCATGCCTGAAACACATTCAGGGGCCATGGCCATATGCCATTATCATGAGACTCCTGACTGTACAGCGCATGGGCGACCTCATGCATTTTGGCGATGGCCTGTGACAAATTGCCGTTGTCCTCGTCATTTGGGGGAATGTACGTGCAGCAATGGCCTCCCACCATAGCGCAAACTCCTCCTTCCTTGGCTAGCAGTATGTCTAGGGCTAATCTATTTTGGGTGGTCATTAAACGGACAGCCGTGAGTTCCTCTTTCACTGCAGTGAATGCAACAATGGAGGCATTAACGAACTTGGCCAATTGGTAATGAGTGGTCTCTAATTGGTTCCAAACCTGTGTCATGCCGTAATGGGGAAACAAGCTCATTCCAAACTTTTGAAGCTTTGTATAGAGCTGATGCTCAGGTGGGGGAAAGTCATTATTATCTATGGCCTTAAGAAAACGCTTCGTCCGGACATGGAGGGGGCCAGTGTTTCCTGTGAACACCATATGGACCATATTGTAGTTGCACAAGACCACAAACACCTACCCAATTAGATGGTAACCATAGGTAGATGGAGCTCCCACACTCGCAATACCAATCTTGACCCTTTGTGGTCAGCCAATTTGGCCACACCCTACCCCCTGGGAGTGCGGCATATATCCAGGGGTTTACACGTTGGTGAAGAGTGATATCCAGCCGGAATTGGGTAACATTCAAGGCAGAGTGGTTAGTTATATCCTGATTATAGAAAAGTGACATGTTAATTTGGGAATCTTCCCCCTGGAAGCTATCAAACGGCACCCCGCTATTGGGGACATGACGTGAAATTTTATTTTTACACTGTGAGGCGAGCACTGAGGGTAGTGGCACAGAGGACTTTGTCCATCCTCTCGTGAAATTGGCGCACAGGACAAACCGATTAACCCCGGGCGATACTGTCATGTCTAGTTTTCCTGATTTTCCTGGGTGCGTGATGTTCTGGGTAGGCGCAAATATCAGTGCCACCACGCCTGACACAGTACCCGGAGCCGTCCGTAGGGGAAACGGCTGTTCCACTGAGTGAGGAATCAAAGTGCATACCAAACAATGGCCAGAAATGTTTTGTTGCATCACCGAGAAATTTGCAAATTGCCAATACGAATTCAGTTGAGGCATATGATACGTTTTTGTTCCTACACCCTTTTTATCATCTCTGCTTTCCTTTAGATTCACATGGTCATACATATACCCTACATAAGCAATAATAGAACACAAAATTACACAACCAATAATAATGCTTATAGCTGGGGCCCAATACCCCAATCTACGTCTCCAAATCATAGTCTTTCAGGAGGACTAAAGATCTCTTGCAGTGCGACTGATGGACCCAGGAGGAGATACCGTCGACCTTCACGGCGTTAGGTGTAGAGAGAAGGACTTGGTATGGTCCCCGCCACCTCGGTTGATGCCAATGCTTCCGGCGCAGGTCCTTGATCAGGATCCACTCTCCTGGTCCTATGGTCTCTGGCTGATTTGGCTCCAGTCCGACCTGAGCAGCCCTGATCTGGCTATGGATCCTCTTCAAGGAAATATGTAAACTAGACACATAGGGTAGTAAATTGCCATCAACAGTTTCTAACGTGAGCGTGCCTCCCGGGTATGGGAGCGGCATTGGTCTCCCGGTGAGCACCTCAAATGGGGCTAACCCCGTTCCACTATGTGTTCTTCCCCTCATAGCCGTGAGAACAAGAGGTAAAGCAGTCACCCAGTCAAGTCCAGTTTCAGCACACAGTTTCGCCAATTTTACTTTAGTCGTCTGGTTTGCTCTTTCCACTATTCCACCACTCTGCGGGTGGTAAGCACAGTAGTGCTTTAGATCAATCCCCAGCCACTGACCTAGGTGACGAATGACTTGATTTGCAAAATGGGAGCCATTATCCATAGTTAATTTTCCTGGTACTCCCCAACTACAGTAGGTAGTATCTCCTGAAGGAGGTTCTTTGCAACTGACAGGGCATCTGCTCTGCGACATGGAAAAACTTCCGGCCACCTGGAGAATAGATCTATGATCACTAGACAGTACTTGTATCCCCTACATGGGGTGAGCTCAATGAAGTCCATTTGTAAATGCCGAAACGGACCTTCTGAAGGTTTCGTTACTGATTGTGTAACACATACTGGCCTTCCAACATTGTGTTGGGCACACAGGTAGCATCTCTTTACGAATTCTTTGGCATAGGCAGAAAAACCTGGTGCAGCCCACCTTTTGGCCAGCATTTCTACCATGGCCGTTTTTGAAGCATGGTCTAGTCCGTGTATCATTCGGGCCAGGCCCGGATATGCCGATTTTGGAATGAATGATAACTGCGTCTCCCTCTGTCTCCATAGCCCATCTGGCCCTTTCACACCATCTTTCTTCCACTTCCCCAGTTCCCCCTCTGTCACACCCGACTGGACATCAAGGAGGGTGTGAGTGTCATGTAATACCCGTGAAGGCATGAGCGCCACTGGGGCATCAGTGTGTAAGGCTGCCCTCTTAGCCCACCAATCGGCCCAGGAGTTACCAATGCTGACCGGGTCAGAGCACCCCGTGTGAGCCTTACACTTAACCACAGCAATGGAGTGAGGCAGTTGGATGGCAGAAAGGAGGCCTCGGACTGCTGTATTGGTTTACCTGTGCTGGTGAGGAAGCCCCTCTGTTTCCAGAGGGCTCCATGGTCATGGCATATCCCGAATGCATACCTGGAATCTGTGAATATCGTGACATCCTCACCTGCGAACTGGCAACAGGCCTGGGCTAGGGCGAACAGCTCTGCAGTCTGTGCTGACCAGGTGGACGGTAACTTACCTTCAGACAGCAATTGGCCCTCTGACGCAACTACAGTGTAAGAGGTAGATGGGCTCCCATCAGGGAGCCTAAGGGAGCACCCATCCACAAAAATGAACTCAGAATTTGGTAATGGGTCTTCACCCAGGTCTGATCTAGGCTTAGCGAGGGATTGAGCAACCTCAACACAGTCATGAAGGGAGCCTTCCATTTCAGTGGGGAAAAGTGTGGCCGGGTTTATTGTGGAACACCTTTGGAGGGTCACATTGGAGAGAGTAAGCAGGATGTTTTGGTAGTGAATCAGACGCGCAGTGGTAAGGTGAGATGTTTTAGCCTGCGTTATTAGGGCATGCACAGCATGCGAGGTGTGCACCACAAGGGGTTGCATTTGGACTAAATCTGCAGACATGAGGACTGCCTCCACAGTGGCTGCCACAGCTCTGAGGCAGGCTGGCAGAGAGCTGGCCACCGTGTCCAGACGTTTGGAATAATACGCAATGGGGCGCAACCTGTCACCATGAATCTGGCCAAGGACGGTGGTCATGAAACCACGCCGTTCATCCACATACAATTGAAATGGCTTGGAAAAATTTGGTACTCCTAAAGCGGGCGCATCGCATAGCGCTTGTTTAAGGTCAGAGAACGCCGCCTCAGCCTTAGTCGTCCAGTCCAGTCTGTCATTAGGTCCCCCATGTCCTTGTCCCCCATGCATAAGGTCTAGTAAAGGTTGGGATCTTTCAGCAAAATCCTGAATCCAGGGA
The DNA here is from genome assembly GCF_048594095.1 of Paramormyrops kingsleyae. Classification (NCBI taxonomy): domain Eukaryota; kingdom Metazoa; phylum Chordata; class Actinopteri; order Osteoglossiformes; family Mormyridae; genus Paramormyrops; species Paramormyrops kingsleyae. Next base: position 47,124,051 of record NC_132800.1, on the reverse strand, counting down.
CGGCAGTAGCCGACCATTCCCATCCATTTCATCAATTGCCTTTTAGTATCTTGGGATGAGGGCCTTGCGAATCCCTTCTACCCGTTTTAGACCTAGGCGTCTGCCTAGGTGATTGAGGACATGTCCGAGATATTGAACCTCCTGTTTGACTAACTGCAGTTTTGCCTTTGAGGCTTTATGGCCATTTTGGGCTAGAAACAGCAACAGCGCTTTGGTATCTTGCTCACAACTCTGCCTAGTGGTGGAACACAACAGCAGGTCATCTACATATTGAATTAGGGTGCTCCCGCCCGGGGGCTTGAACCCCTCTAAATTCTTTTCTAATTCTTGAGCATAAACGCTAGGTGACTCAGTGTACCCCTGGGGCATCACTGTCCACGTATAACGCTTGCCTCTAAAGGTGTGCGCAAACCAGTACTGTGAGTCTGGGTGAACAGGGACAGAGAAAAATGCATTTGCTAGATCAATAACAGAAAACCACTGAGCCTGAGGTGGTATGGATGATAGGATAGTTACTGGATTAGGAACAATAGGTGCACGGGGATGTATGGCGTCATTCACCCCCCTCAGGTCCTGTACAAACTGCCAGGATCCATCTGCCTTCCTCTCAGGCAGGATCGGAGAATTAACGGGGGAGTAGGGAATTTCCTTCAGAGCCCCCTTTTGTACCAGTTCTTGGTGCACCATGGTGATACCCTTCTCTGCCTCAGGTGAGAGTGGGTACTGAGCTTTTACTGGTCTGTGGTTGGACTTTGGCTGGACTTGCAGTGGTGCCGCGGTGCAGATTCTCCCAAAGTCATTCTTGCCACTTGCCCATAGGGTTTCTGGTATCTCAGACAGCCACTCAGGTTCAGTTGGTGTGGCCGGTAGGTTCGTGGTCTGGCGATGTTCTCCAGAGAGGAACGCTTCTCTCCTGACATCTACTGTGAGGGAGATGGTATGTCTTTGAATGGTTCCATCAGTAGTAATACTTCGGCCATCCTCGACTGGAATCCAGTCTTGTCTGTCTTCGCAGTCTTTTATCCATGGGCCTAGGTCTTTCCATTGGTGGGCGTCAGTTTTTCCCAGTGACACATGGGGCATATGATGATCGAAGATCCATGTACTTTGATCTTGGTTGAGCTGGACAGACATGCCGGCCACGGACGCGCTTATATACAGAAACTTCATTAACACGGTCTCAGGGGGTTTCTGTTCTTCCAGGAAGAACATCATACATTCCCTTATCTCATGGTCGCAGTGTGAACTATAGAGAGCCGTGCAATGGAGGATAGGGGGTTGTTCAAATGAGTGTGGCACCTTGTCTCGACCAATGGTGTTATCAGTGAGGACCCATGCGGCGTAGCATGGCTTGCTTTCTTGGGAGACATACAATCCAAGTGGGGGAGAGGTCAGGTGGACTCCCCTCTCGTCCAAATCAATTTTGCATTGCAGTTTACATAGTAGGTCTCTGCCCAAAAGGTTAACTGGACAGTGGTTATTCAACAGGAAGGCGTGATGGACAGGACCGGACCTTGTGGCAATGGATAACGGAACAGTCTCTAACAAGGTGTGGGGTAGACCAGAGGACCCCACAACTGTCACATGATTTCCAGACTTAGGGACTCCAGGGAGGTCTGTGTCTTTCACTGTGGACTTGGTAGCTCCTGTGTCCACTAAGAAGATAACAGCATGATCGTCAATCTCGAGGGTTATCGTGGGGTCCTCCCTTGATGTCTCTGTGAGGGACAGGAACTGGCCGTTTCCTGGTCCCTCAGTCCCCTCGCCTCTTCATTGTGGGCCATCTGTACCCCACTGGGGTGGGGCCCCCTGACGGCTTCCTCCTCTTCCTCCCCTCTGTGGAGGCGGCCACTGTTGACCATTATTCTGGGGACAATCCTTTCTCCAATGATCTTGTTTTCCACAGAGGAAACATCCCTCTTGGTCATCACCCCGGGGTTGGGTGCGGTGGAACTGTCTCCGGTCTCGACTGCTAAAGCCGCCTCTTTCTCTCGGGGTTCGGCCCCTTCTGTTGTTAGGTCCACCCCGGTGGTATTGGAGCTGGGCTTGGGCTAACTGGAGCTGGGTCAGTTGCAGAGTCGAGGCCTGCCTCTCTTTCTGGTCCTGGGTTACCTCTTCTGCCTGTATAACGTGACGTCTTAGTTCTTGCCATTCCGCCTGACTCCATCCCAGGCATGTGGTTTTCACCATCTGCTGGACCTTGGGTCGGAGACCCGCCACAAAGGACGTCTTCATGGCGTTCCTCCTTGCTTCGTCATTGTCGATCCCAGAGTGGTCTTTCATTAGCCCATCCAAACGTGCTTCCCACTGGGAGACGGTTTCTCCAGATCCTTGTTTTTCCTTTTGGATTTGGTTCCAGTCTGGAGTCTTCTTATATTTTTCCTTAATTCTGGTTCCCAGTGCTGCCATGTCTGCAGTGAATGGATTAGCCCAAGTGTTCATGGCATTTCCTCCAAAATCAGCGTTCACTGCGGCCCAGTCACCTTTCAGCTTCCTCCGGAGAACTTGTTCCCATTCCCTTCCACTGGGTTGGTAAATTCCATCCAATGCAAGGACTTCATCCCAGAAACAGGCCCCTCCCACTTGGTTTGGGTCTGGCAGACTGTTGACCACCTCCTTCAGTTCACTTAGATCCCAGTTCCTCTGCACCTGTACCATTCCGTCGTCTCTGGGGTTTGGCATTTCCACCAAGGGGAACTGTCTTGGCACTCCAACAGTTGCCCTTTGCTCTTCAGTCAGAGGCTGTTGCATGCGTTGTTTAATACGCTCACTCCTTCGAGGAGGAGTGTCTTCTTCATCTTCTGCCGAATCTGCAGCTCTTGCGGCTTGCGCTGGTGAGTATGCAGGGGGTGGATCCTGTCTCGCTGGAGGTGGCAGGATTTCCTGAGCAGGGGGAGCTGGCGGCGCTGAAGGGAGGGGTGGGTAGATGCAGCTGTCTTCCGCTTTCTTTTTTTCCCCTCTATTTTCTTTCTCTTTTAACAACATATTCAGACTTTGTTGTGCTTGGACTGCCTTTGCTTTTTCCTCGCCTATTTTTTTGATGATTCCCTCATTCTTGCGTCTCTCAGCCTCTTTTTCGATCTGTCTTGCCACATTTTCCCACATTTCCAAACATTCCTCTTCACCTTCAATACTTCTACAACATCCACAACAGCCTTCTCGCTTCTTTATCTTTCTTCTTACCATCCTTATTTTCGCAGGGTCGAAAGACCCATCTCTTGGCCACTTGCCACCTGTCCTTTTCGCCCACATTTCACACATCTTTGAAAAGTCCTTTCCAGTTCTTTCCTCTACTGCTTCCCTACATGTTTTACCCGTAGTAAACCCTTATTTCCCTTATCACGTTTACGCATTTCCCTTTCAAATGCTGTTTCACCTTCCGGATCATAAGCCGGATGAGGAGCCCAATTTGACTTGCTACTGCTACTTCCCATTTTGTCGCACCAGACTTTTACTTAACAAACATGCACAGAAAATGTTAGACAAGCCAGTCTTTGCATAAAGAAAGAAAAAAAAGAAGGTAAACTTGTTTTCTTTGCAGGGAAAGAATATACAGTATATATATATATATTAAAATCGTCACACAGTAGAAAACGTCTATGCCTGTGTTATTTTGCAAAGCAAGTTCTTCATTGCAACAATGCAGACTTTTACAAAAGACTTATCACAAAACAGTTATATTTGTATAATTTTATGTATGCCAAATGCACATCCCAGTAACATAAATCTCAATTCGGGGTGCAGTTCTGATAATAGGGACAAAGCAGTCGTGGGGATAATCTACAGTACACGGAGGTCTTTGTCTCAGCCTCTCCGTTAAACTATATGTTTGCGGAACCTTTTACACCTTAATTTCTGCTTAATTTTTTTTTTATACTTATGAGCTCATTTATTTGACATTCTTAACTTGTCAGGTTTCTAATTTCACACTTGGCACACTCATCCAAACCACAAACCTTACACATTCATACCATCTTATTTTATCTAGTCTGCAGACAAAACACATTTCACATCTCACCGGACGTGATACAGATATTTTACGACTCTCTCAGTCGAACCTGGATATTTTACGACTCTCCCAGTCGAAAACCTTTAGAAAGATACCGCAACAAATTCTCTATTCCACAAAATTTGTCCTACCTTTTAGTCCGGTCGGAGTGACGGGGGACCGCAGGCCTCAGGAACTGCGATGGGTCAGGCTAAAATTCTCTGTCCTCGACTCCAGACGGGTACCTCGTCGTCCTTCTAGGACTTGCATCCTTGTGAAGGTCCTGGCGGTCCCCGTGCAACCGAATCCCGGACGAGCCCCCAAGTCTGTTATGGAAATTTGGAGGTAGGAAGGAACAGATGAGTCCAATGGTTTAGCTTGGTTTCATTTATTGAGATATCTTTCTATGCGAGCTCGGGGAGACTCTCCACAGACAGTTCTGAGAAGTTCTCCAAATAGCAGAAGCAGCTGCTTTCATTTTATATTGACAGACAGATGACCCTTCTCTGCAACCACAACCGAAAGACCCATGTCTGCTTTTGCAAGTTCTATGCTCAGGACAAGCTTTTCGTCTAGCACAAGCATCTTATATTTACCATATATGGAATAAAAATTCATCTCTTGTCTAGCTTAACATGGGTAAAGTCTAAAACCCCCTCCCCAGTCTCTTGCATCTGTTTCTTCAAGCATAGCAACCTTATTTTGCAGCCTAACTTCCTTAGTAACCATCGGACATCATGCTTGGTGGTAATTTTCCACTACAGACTCATCCGGGATAAGTTGGTTTTTCAAATGCAGCTGTGTAATAGATTAGTCTAGCAGGAACACACAATCCCTCCATCAGTGCTCAGACTGTCCGCAATAGGCTGAGAGAGGCTGGACTGAGGGCTTGTGTGTTCCTGGTGTGACTCGGGCAGTTGTTGTGGCCATCCTGTACCTGTCACGCAGGTGTGATATTCGGATGTACCGATCCTGTGCAGGTGTTGTTACACGTGGTCTTCCACTGCGAGGATGATCAGCTGTCCTTCCTGTCTCCCTGTAGCGCTGTCTTAGGCGTCTCACAGTACGGACATGGCAATTTATTGCCCTAGCCACATCAGCAGTCCTCATGCCTCCCTGCAGCATGCCTAATGTACGTTCACGCAGATGAGCAGGGACCCTGGACATCTTTCTTTGGGTGTTTTTCACAGTCGGTAGACAAGTCTCTTTATTGTCCTGCATTTTTAGAACTGTGACCTTAAATGCCTACTTTCTGTAAGCTGTTAAGGTCTTAACGACCATTCCACAGGTGCATGTTCATTACAGTTTTTTCTGATGGCTTAAACCCTAACTGTGATTCTTATAGCACAATTTCTAAAACTATTAATACTTATAGCAAAACCACTCACTGAGTTTGCAAAACTAAAAGCACAAACACTGCTTTGCACTCAGTTTGCAATTTTGTAACACACACTTTGCAAAACTGTAGGCACAATTCACTGCACAACACTCTTTTTGCAGAACTTTAAACACAACTCACTGCTTACACTCAATAACCAAATTTCCAACACACTCCTAGCAAAATTATACACATGTATGGCTATCATTAACACTATTTTGCCAACTGTCTGGCACACTTTCACATGTGAAAACTGTTTTAGATAATTAGTTCACTTTGCAATCAGCCTAAGCACTATAAATAAGCCACAGGTAAGCTGTCTATGTGGAGTACAATGGAAGGAGCAGTAAGAGTGAGAAGAGTGAGAATCAGAGGAGGCCGAGGGAGAGGACGTGGAGGTGAAGAAGTTGGAGGAAGAGGACGTGGAGGTGAAGAAGTTGGAGGAAGAGGACGTGGAGGTGAAGAAGCGAGAGGGTTAGAGGAAGTTAGAGGAAGAGGACGAGGAGGGGAAAGAGGAAGGGTAAGAAGAGTAAGAAATAGAATAACTGATGACATCAGAGCTACAATAGTGGACCATGTCATCAACCATGGGATGACCCTGAGGGAAGCTGGCCAACGGGTTCAGCCTAATTTGAGCCGCTACACTGTGGCAAGCATCATTAGGACATTTCGAAATGAGAATCGGTAAGTACTTTGTAGCACTGCCATACTCTAATGAGAAACACAACAGTACCGTACATGCAAAAATACTGAAATTGTTACTTTACAGAATTGCTAGACGTCCAGATGTTGGGGGCAGAGGAAGAATGTTCACTCCAGAGCAAGAGACCCATATAGTGAACATGGTGATTGCCAATAATGCAATAAGACTGCGCGAAACACAGCAGCGCATAATTGATAATGACACCATCTTTCAAAATATAAACAGTGCAAGCATTTCTGCACTAAGTCGTGTACTTGCGTGCCACAGAATAAGAATGAAGGAAATTTACAGAGTTCCATTCGAGAGAAACACAGAACGTGTAAAGCAACTGCGATATGACTATGTGCAGGTAAGCTATAGTGTCATTGGTTCTGAATTTGGAAGTGCATACTGTAGTGCTGTGCATGGGCCTGATGTGTTGCATTTGTTTTGTCTTGTCCAGAGAGTGATGGAACTAGAAGCAGATGCCATGGGACATGAGCTACTTTTTGTAGATGAGGCCGGTTTTAACCACAGTAAAACCAGGAGACGTGGCAGGAACATTATTGGACACCGTGCCATCATCAATGTCCCAGGACAACGTGGTGGTAACATAACCATGTGTGCAGCTATAAGCCAAAATGGTGTTGTTCACCATCATGCAACCATAGGCCCATAAAACACTGCACACATTATTGCATTCCTGGACACCTTACATGACATGCTCACTGTTCAGAGACCAGAGCATACCCGATATGTCATCATATGGGACAATGTTAGTTTCCATAGGGCTGCTTTGGTCCGCAACTGGTTTACAGACCACCCATCCTTCATGGCACTCAACCTCCCTCCATACTCTCCATTCTTAAATCCCATCGAGGAGTTCTTCTCTGCCTGGCGCTGGAAAGTGTACGACCGTCATCCTCATCAACAGGTAACCCTTTTACAGGCAATGGAGGAGGCATGTGGAGATATTGACCAGGCATCATGTCAGGCCTGGATACTGCATTCAAGGAGATATTTTCCCCGGTGCCTTGGACTGGAGGATATCGCATGCGATGTGGACGAAATTTTGTGACCGGACCCAGAAAGACGACATGATGTAGGCTGATTGTCTTTTTTTTTCCTTTTTTTTTTGTGAAATTACTATTTTGTGTTCTGACTTTGTCTTGGTTTTGATGACTGTGAATAAACACCAATACTTGAAGTTTGGATCCTTGTATGTTTACATGACACTATGACAAAAGTATGACCTCAAATTGACATCTGTACACAGAGAAAGCAAAAGCCAGATGTGTTTTGTATTCATACCATCAGTGTGCAGTTGGCGCATTGTGTGCTTAGTAGATGATGGCTTGTGTGTACTGTTTGATATGAAAACACCATTTTTACGAAGGTGTGAAGAGTTAATCTAGCTGTGTTCGCTTTTGCAAGAGAACTACAATGTTTTGATAATTGGGTGAAAGGTTTTCTTATTTGTGTGTAGAGTTTTGCAAAAATAGCCAATAGTTACAAAAAATGTGCTTAAGTAATCAGAAAAAACTGTAATTGATTATGGTTAATTGAACATGCATGGAAAACATTGTTTAAACCCTTTACAATGAAGATCTGTAAAGTTATTCAGATTTTTACAACATTATTGTTGAAATACACAGTCCTGAAAAAGGGACGTTTCTTTTTTTGCTGAGTTTATATAGAGTCTAGAAAACATGATCGGCAAGTCTTTCATAGGCTGTTAGAAAATGATGAAAAAACGGGCGCATTTTTTCACACCAGGGGTACCACGGCAAAAGCAGCCCAAACCAGAAAAGATGGCTGGCAAAAAGTGGCTGACAAATTAAACACAGAAGTAGTGTTCATTGTACTTACTGAATACAGCGTTTCATTTTCTATGTGTCAGATTAATTATTACTTAATACAGTAAAATCCAGTTATAACAGACTTCAAGGGATCTGGCAAAATAATCCGTTATATCCAAAGTCCGTTATATCCAGAGTTGCTGTATGCCCAGAACACAACTACAAGACACCATTTACTCATGCCACACCCCAGCAGACACACTTGTGGTATAGATCATTATATTGTACCTGTAGTAGTCCAACTTTACCTGTCTAGATGCATGACTATTAATAATCCCGACTATGTATCTGTGCTGGATAGTGGATATCACCGGCACGCCACACGCATTGTTGGCGGAGCCTGCATGTACTTCGCCTAGTTTGACTTTGAATATAAGGTGCTAATAAATCTTTGAGGTACAATATACCCCCTCAGCTAAAGCTGTTAGAACAGGCTGACAAGAAACGGGCGAACCCCGGAATGCGGGAGAACGGGAGTTTAATGTGGAAATCGGGTACACCAAAAGCCAAGGGGAGCGTCAAAGAGAATGGTCGGGTCAGGTGACAGGGTTCAGATGCCGGTGAAGTCAGTCCTACAAGCAGGGACGAGACGGGGTGATGACGAAATGGGAGGCACGAGGAGGACAGGTCCGGAGAGTGGGGCGAGGGAGGCAAGTCATGCAGATAGGGCAGGCGAGACAGGAAGGGCAGGCAAGACAGGCACAAGACAAAAGAATGCTTAGTATGGCTCAAATACATGGCAACAATACTTCGCAGTGGGTTAGTCATAAGTTCCGCTTTAAGTAGAGCGATTAGTCATCTATGGGTTGCTGCTGCCTTACCCTGCCCCTCTGGGCGTGACAAAAGCGGTATCTTTCTAAAAGAATTTCCTCCGGGAGCAATAAAGGATCTTGTCGATCGCGCAAAACCCTCTCTATATGAAATTATCTCCTTATAATTTGCACACTGATATCATTTTGTCGCTCATCCATGAACGGCGCGGCCATGACTGACTGGATTTCAACACACGGACACTGATTACGTGTGCAAGCTAATCCTTCTTTACACAGAACAAACATGCTCTGAGCAGGTTTGAGGCTTTGGATGTGCTGCTATGACAACACATCCAGCAAGAGTTTCGAAAAACCAACAGATCCAGGATCATGCCAAATCATCAACATTTACATCTGGCTAAACAAGTTATCCACGTATGAAAAATACCCCCCTGATTTATCAGTTTTTGTTTTTCCCCTGATTTTGGTTGGTTGTCTCTGTATTGGCCTTTCCTCTGTACCAAGTCACGGCCTTTTGTTTCGTTTTTATTTTGTACATAAGTTAGTTTTCAATAGATTGCTTTGTTTCTTGTGTTGGCCTGGGTCACTCTTGAAGTCTGTACATATACTGTGATGTGAAAACTTGTAAATAGTATATTTACAATGTAATAATAAAACTATTACATATATGTAAATGCATGTGCATACTTATAAATCGAAATAAAAATCGCATGCCAGCCAACTGGCTAAAGTTGGCAACCCACTCACATCTTCTGCTTGAATGTTGATTTGACTGCTCAGTTATTTTGATGCCAGGCTACAGTTTAATGGTTATTTTCTATGAAAATGCCCTGTATTGTATAGATTCATTTTATCATTTATGTATTTTATTTTATACAGTTCTCATGGCATGCTCGACTGAAGGTGTCACGATCCGCTCCGTTCGATCCCGATGTGTACCACACCCACCTCGTTACCTCGTGTTCAGCCCTAATTGTGATCACCTGAGTCCTGTTATGTCTAGCTTGTCTTTTGTATTTAGTCCTCGTCTGAGTCAGTCTTCCCCAGATCCGTCATTGTATTGTCCGTGGATGTTCCTGCGTGTTATTGTCTTGGTGATTAAACCCCTGTTTACCCATGAGAACGGCTCCGCTTGCCTGCTTCCCCGCTCGCCTGCACGCCGAATCGCGACAGAATGACGGATCTCCTCGAAAACGCACCGCGGCAGATCGAGGACCAATGCCTCGGTCTGCTGCAGGAGGTGCTATACTGGCTAAACCAACCAGAGGTCCAGGAGGACCCTGTAGCCGGGGATTTAGCCAGCCGGAGTGGGAACCTCCTGAGTGAGGTAAACCCGCCCGGAGACGCGTACCCTTTGCGGGAGGTACGCGAAAACCTTCGGCGGCTGATGGAGAGGGTAACGGAGTTGAGGACCCAGCTGGTCGCGGCGTCTGTCATCTCCAACACCACCCAGTCCCCGCCGACAACATTAAACCGGAGAAAAAAGAAGAGGCGCAAGGGGAAAGGACTGGAGGAGACCGCGACCGTTTACCTGGGGGCTTGCTCTCTCCTTGCAGCCTCTCTCCCCGCTGAATATCCGGAGGAGCCTCTCCTGATACCAACGTCAGCGGGGATCACCGCAACCGCGCAGCCACAGCACTCAGCAGCCTCCGTATTCCAGGGTGGTCACCTAGAATACGTGGGGATTAGGGCCGTCTGGGATGCTATTCCCCGGATCCCCAAGGCCCTTAAAGGGGCAGTGCCTGTACGCCTGGCGCCGATCCTGGCGCCTATCGCGGACCTGCCTGCTCCGGACGTGCTTGCAGCACCAGCTACTGCTGCCGCCGCTCTGCCCGAGGCACCGCCTGCTGCAGCTTCCGCTGCTTTGCCAGCCTGCCTGACCCGCTCGTCCGGTCTGCGGTTGCTGCAGCTGCCGTCGCCGCTCTGCCTGAGGTGCCTACTGCGGCGCCCCCTGCTGGCCACGTGAAGGCGGCGCCCGCCGAGGCTCCCCCTGCTGGCCGCACACCTGAGGTACCTGCGGAGGCGCCCCCTGTTGGCCGCATGCCCGCTCTGCCCGCGGCCCTGCCTGAGGCCGCCGTTCCCGTCCTGCCCGCGGCCATGCCTGAGGCCGCCGTTCCCGTCCTGCCCGCGGCCATGCCTGAGGCCGCCGTTCCCGTCCTCCCCGCGGCCCTGTTTGGGGCCACCGCTCTGCCTGTCCAGCCCTGCTCGTCGGTCCCGCCTGCTCCGGACCTGCCTGTTCCCGACCCGCCTGTTCCCGTCCTGCCTGCAGATCCAGCTGCACCGCCTGCTGCAGCTGCCACCGCTCGTTGCGAGGCGCCCCCCGAGGCGCCCCCTGCTGGCCACGTGACTGAGACGCCCGAGGGGCCTGCTGAGGCGCCCCCTGCTGGCCAAGTGATGGCGGTGCCTGCCGGGGCGCCCCCTGCTGGCCAGGAACTGAGGGTGCCCGCTGCAGCATCGCCCGAGGGCCTGACTTCGCCTCCGCCAGCAGCAGAGGAGGCCGCTCTGCCCGTGGTGCCCCTTGCTGACTGCACGCCCAAAGCGCCCCCTGCTGGCCAAGTGACCGTGACCCTGCCTAGGGCCGCCACTCCAGTCCTGCCCGTGGCCCGGTCTGAGGTCGCCTCTCCCGTCCTGCCCGCGGTTCTGGCTGCCCCGCCTGCGGCCACGCCCGCGGCTCTGGCTGCCCCGCTAGTTGCCTCCTTAGAGGCCCTGACTGTTTGTCCGCCCTTACCCCGGCAAGGCCGACGCCCCCCAGGACCCTGCCTTTCAGTGTCCCGTAAAGGACGGGGACATAGGCGTCGGGCCAGGGTCCCGCCCGCCCTGCCCCCTGGCTCGCCCGTTCGGCCCCTGGCTGTGGCTCAGTGGCTGCCTGCGGGTCCTCCGGCTCGGGGTCGGCGGTCGCCTCCGGGTCCCCCCCTGGTTCCTCGGTGCCGGTCCTTGGTCCCGCCTCCGGCTCCGTGTCGGCCGCCTCCGGGCCCCCCTGCTCCGGCTTGGCATCGGACGGCGCCTTCCCCGGCTCCGGCTGCGCCTCCGCCTGCCGCGGCTTCCCCCTCCTGCCTGCACCGGTGTCCCCTCCTGCTCCCTCCGTGTCCCCTCCTGCTCCCTCCTCCCTCTCGCCTGCGGCCCCTCCGGCCGCTGCCCGTCGCCCGCCTGGGTTCCTTCGGGCTCCCCTGGTTCCTCCTCCCTTTCCCTCCGTCCCGCCTGTTTCTGCTCCTCGTCCCTCTGTGTCTCCTCCGTTCCCTTCTGGTCCCTTTGTCCCTCCTGTCTTTGCTCCTCGTCCCTCGGTGTCTCCTGTGTTCCCTCCTCGCCCTGTTATTCCTCCGTTTTCTGTCCCCTCTGTGTTTCCTTTCTCTGTCTGCCTGTCCACGTTTCCTGTTCTTTGTCGTGTCTTGTCCTTCTTCTCGTCCCTGTTTCTGTTTTGTGTCTCGGTCCTGTTTCCCTGGTCTCGTTAATGGTTTTGTTCTTGTTTTCCAGGTCCTGTTTCCCCGGTTTCGTCTCCTTCGTCGCCTCCCCTTGGGGCGCGCCCGGAGTGCACGCCTTTGGGGGGGGGTTCTGTCACGATCCGCTCCGTTCGATCCCGATGTGTGCCACGCCCACCTCGTTACCTCGTGTTCAGCCCTAATTGTGATCACCTGAGTCCTGTTATGTCTAGCTTGTCTTTTGTATTTAGTCCTCGTCTGAGTCAGTCTTCCCCAGATCCGTCATTGTATTGTCCGTGGATGTTCCTGCGTGTTAGTGTCTTGGTGATTAAACCCCTGTTTACCCGTGAGAACGGCTCCGCTTGCCTGCTTCCCTGCTCGCCTGCATGCTGAATTGCAACAGAAGGGATGTGCAAATAAATACCCATAAACAGAGTTTGCTTTGTGTTCGTGATCGAAACAGAGGGGAGTCACAATCTGGAACAATACACACCCAAGAGTCAAGTTTTCTAAACTTACCAAACCAGAAGCTCTAGGGGGATTATCCCTGCCAAATTTGCAACTGTCTGCACAAATGAAAAATTTTGACTTAGTTCATGAATCGACATGATTCTTTATGGATTAGTTTGAAGTCCTTAGCCTGTCACCCTCATTTGCTTAAATCTCTGCCTTTCATTGAAATATACATCAAATAATCTCTGTTAAAGATAATATTATTATTCATAACACTTTGCTGGTGTGTAGAGATGTGAAAAAAATATTTAAAAATCCTCTGGCCTTTCTCCTGTCAGGATCAGTAGTGGTGCGTGAGATGGGGAAGCAGGCGAAGGACGCGTAGGATTGGGGAATGTGGGATTTAAATGACACTAGGAGCAGGGACATGGAACAGGTAACAAACAGCAACACTACACATTGAGAGTTCAATGACAGACTTAGGGAAATGGACTCAGATGTGGACTAAACTACACAGGACTAATCAGAGATCACTCGAAACAGCTGATTTTCAATCGGGGTAGCACACGTGGTTAATGAGGGGGCGTGGCACACACGAGGATCATATGAGCAGGTCATGACAGAACCCCCCCCTCCCAAAGGTGTGCACTCCAGGACCAAGGGGAGCCCGAGAAAACCTCAGTGGGTGAGGAGTGGCAACTGGAGGGTCCGCAGGTGACCATGAGGCCAGAGCTGAAGGAGACCTCGCAGGGGGCAAGGAGGTAGGCGGAGGGACAAGCGAAGCAGGTGAGGAGGGAGTCGGAGGGGGCACCAGGAGAGGCGAGGAGGAAGTCAGAGAGGTCCACAGCACAGGAGACAAGGAAGGAGCAGCCACCGCAGGCGACAGTGTAGCCACAGCCGGAAAAGGCGTATCCGACTGACGAGCCTTAGTGGGGGGAGCTGCAGGCGACTGACGAGCCAAGGCAGGGGAACCTGCAGGTGACCGACAAGGCAGCGGAGGCGGGACCGAAGGTGGCCAATGAGTCCTCGGAGGGGGACCCGCAGGCGACAGCTGAACAGGAGCCGGAGAACCCGCAGGTGCCCCCCGAGCCCCAGCCAAGGCGAGAGAAGGCGAGCCAGGGGGCAGGGCAGGCAGGACCCTGCCCCTGCACCTATATCCTCTCCCTCTTCGGGACATCAACAGGTAGGATCCTGGCCGGGATCGACACTGCTGGGGCGATGGTGGAGGAGTCCTCCTCCTGGAGGAGTCTATTGGGGCCATCAGGGAGGTCCCCGAAGGGTCCCACTAAAGCTCCTCCTCTCCCTCCCTCAAGGAACAGTGATCTGATAGTCCAGGACCTCCTCGGGGACTGGATCTTGAGCCGGGGGTACTGGAGCTGGAGCCGGACCCTCTATGGGTGGATCCGGCCCATTAGGCATGGGTGGAGCAGGAGGTGGAGGCAGAGGAACCTTGGGCGGAGTAGGAGGCAGAGGAACCTCTGGCCCCTTTAAGGGTCAGGCATGATCCCCGGAAGGGATAAGCTGCTGGCGCTGGCAGCATAGCGGCAGAGTTGCGGGCTTCGGATACCTGCTTGTGGGATGCGGCGGTGGCGACGTCCATGGTGAACACCACTTGGTCCTGAATCAGGAGGGGCGTTTTCCGACACCCGGCAGGAGAAGCAGCGGAGATCCAGGTAGCCCCTAGGAAGAGCTCCGGTGTGTCCTCCTGTTTGCGGAGACCCCGCTTTCCCTTCATTTTCCCAGCTTTCGGTGAGCTCCGGGGTGCTTCAGACAGCTGACCGTGGGGTAGCCCGTTGTCGAAAGCCACCTGCCGCATCATCTCTTCCACTGCCCTTTCTCGAAGCCGCCGGAGAGTTTTGCGCACCTCTTCAGCCAGGTGCGCGTCGCCAGGCAGGGACATCTCTCTTCCAGGATGTCCCTGCTCCGGATGGCTAAAGCCCATGCCGCGGGATCCTTTTGGATCTTGGGCTGCCGAAGCCAATAAATGACCTTGTCCGTGAGGACGAGGTACTCCTCTTCCGTGAGGTCGGGTGTCTTCTTTAGGAGGTCTGTCATTCTGTCAGGATCAGTAGTGGTGCGCGAGACGGTGAAGCAGGCGAAGGACATGTAGGATTGGGGAATGCGGGATTTAATCGACACTGGGAGCAGGAACATGGAACAGGTAACAAACGGCAACACTACACATTGAGACTTCAATGACAGACCTAGGGAAACGGACTCAGACTCGGACTAAAATACACAGAACTAATCAGAGATGACTCGAAACAGCTGATTACAATCGGGGTAGCACATGTGGTTAATGAGGGGGCGTGGCACACACGAGGATCGTACGAGCAGGTCATGACATCGCCTTAAATTCACCTTTCCCTATACAGCTTAGAAGCACTGGATTATCTGAATGGAGGTTGAACAATCGGTTAGATATATCAGGTCTATTTATTGATGGCACCCTAAAGTCTTTTGAACAACTGAGGGCTGACCATGGTATCCAGTATAAATTTTTTTTTAAGTTCCTTAAGATCCAAAACTTTTTTGTCTCCTAAATGGAGAATGGAAAACATTTAAAGATTTCAGAACTGAATGACTACCGTCCCGTAGCCTTAACACCAATTATCATGAAGTGCTTCGAGAAACTGGATCCTTGACTTCCTGACTGACAGGCCACAGTCTGTCCGGATCAGCTCCAACCCTATCACACTGAGCACAGGTGGACCACAGCCGATTACTCTTCACGCTACTCACTCATGACTGCACAGCAGAGCTAAGTTCAAACCACATCATTAAATTTGCAGATGACATGACTGTGGTGGGCCTCATCAAAAACAATGACATTTCATCATACACAGAGGAGGTGGGAAGAGTGGCAGACTGGTGCAAGGACAACAACCTCTCATTAAATGTGGACAAAACAAAAGAAATAATCATCAACTTCAGGAGATCCAGCACTGTGCATCCACCTATAACCATTGACGGCGCTGCTGTCGAGAGGGTGCAAAACACCAAGTTCCTGGGCGTCCATATCACGGAGGACCTCTCTTTGTCCCTCAACTCCTCCTCTAAAGCTATGAAGGCTTGTCAGTGGCTGCACTTTCTGCGAATACTAAAAAGAGCGTGCCTCCCACCACAGATCCTCAAGACATTCTACACCAGCACCATCGAAAGCCTTCTTTCCAGCTGCATCTCTGTTTGGTACGGGAACTGCAAGGCTTCAGACCGGAACTATCTGCAGCAGATAGTGAAAGCAGCAGAGAAGGTTATCAGTGTGCCCCTACCTCACTTGAAAGACATTTTCAAGACCCGCTGCTGCAACCGAGCCAGAAACATAGTGAAGGATCACTACCATCCATTACATGGACTTTTTTCACTCTTACCATCTGGCAAACGGTATCGCACGAGACTCTGTAACAGCTTCTGAACGCACTTTAAATTCAGGTCATACTGTAGCTCTTCTGAAATACCTCATATCTGCACTTTCATGGTTACTCTGTACAATATAGTAACCAGTGCAATAGTACCGTGCAACATTATATAATTACCATGTGCAATTTCAGTCATTAAGGCTCCTCACTCAAAAATACTGGAGTGTTGTGTACTGTTCTGTCCTTTTATTGTTCCATATATTCATTGTAAATTGTTGCGTTCTGTAATGTGATTGTACCCTTTGTACTTTATTGTGTTGCCTGTTTGCACCTTTTTGCCTTGTTGTATGTGAAGTTCAGTGTTACTAGATGTTGCACCGGAACCATGGGGAAACGTTGTCTCATCACACTTTGTACTTGTATAAAGCCGTTGATAACAATAAAGTAACCTTAACCTTAACCTTAACTTGAAAATCAAGGTTTGTACCAAAATCTTTTCCAAAATGTACATCGATCTCAATACATGAACAAAATTTTTTCATAGGACATATTACCAGCCTGCCTTCATAGATTGTTCCCTAATATTTCTAATATATGTTATAATTCGAAATGACATACTGGACCATTTTTCCATCTGTTTTGATCTTGTGGACATATGCAAAAGTTCTGGAAACAGGTCCACTCTGTAATCCAATTTCAAAATGAAACATACTCATTTCTACCTGGGAATAACCTTGTATTCCATAAACACGGTACTAAGCAATAGAAAGGTCTCCAACAAAACCCCTGCATTTCCACATAATACATACTCTAATCTCAACATTTATAAGATTATATTTGTAGTGCCTGAAAATTTTTATGTTATATGACTAAAAATTAAGAAATTTCAATAGGTGCAAGTAGTTTTTCCTCATAAAAATGATGATATCCTTAAAACAAAAACATACAGCATAGGTGGCTTATACATACAATGTAACAAGCCTAAAATCAAAGGGATAGAAAAATGTTCAAAAATGGGTAGGGTTGAAAGGGGTAATAGGGGTATGTACACTTTTTATATCCACGGTAACTATGATATGTGATATACCCTATTACCCTTTGATTATCGATGATACATTTTGGAACTTTTACAAATCTCTCTATAGTTCTGACATATCTGACTCTGACTACTCTGACTGCTATTGCCTCTTACTTAAGTAACATCTCCTTGCCTTCTGTAACAGAGGAAGAATGCACTAAACTAAATGTTCTATAGGAGGTGTAGGAATTGAACAGCTCAAATGGGGGTGGTTTTCCACCAATGTTCAGGGGAATTGATGATGAATTAATTAATGATTAATTCATCCACAATTAAATAGGGAATATTAGGTTTGAGTTGTTGTTCCGATATCACAGTCTTTATATTAGTCCCACTTGGTAAAGAGCTGGATGATTTAAGTCCAGAATGTGAATGGAATTCATTCGTTGGTATCACTACTCAGTCTAAGATAGCTGCCCGTCCACCGGGTTAGCTTCTCTCTGTAACCTAGCGACTCAGCTCTTGGCCAAAGAGAGAGTCTCGCGATACTTGAGGACGCGAGTGGGACTTCAAAGCTCAGTAACGGGATTCAGACCAATAAAGTGACTTATTGTAAGCACAGAGAGGGAGATTTAAAATGTGAACAGCATGCGTTTATTCTAATACTACACTAAAACAGGACAAACATTAAACATAACATAATACATACAAACACAATAACGAAATTACGGAAAATGGATTTACAGTAGGAAACAGTGATCAGCTTTGATTAAATACTGTTCTGCAACGGCAAGCCTAGGATCTAAACAGGCAACCCAGATTTCAGTGTAAATCAGCCGGTACTAGTTGCCTATGAGAGAGTTGACGGTGAGTTTACGTGATTGCAGCGGGGATCAGCTTTATCTTTTGTTGAAACTCGCGGCGGAGAGGCTTCGTAGTTTCGATGGTAGATTTAATCTTCTCCGCGCGTAGTTTCTCCCGCAGTCTTGGATTGGAGGCTTTACGTTTTCTTCTCCTTTTTCGATGACTTCATCTTTTTCTCCGGGTGTGAGGTTTTTATGCCCCGTGGGCTCCATGAATATTCATGACCCCGGGTCCGACTCATACCCAATGAGAATTGGTACCTGGATCCGAAGGGCCGGTTGCAGGCTCCCCGAATGGCACCATAGATTTATGGTGGTCTTTGGCCAAATTTTGTGCTGATTTTAATTCAGTAATTTAGCTTTGGATAGGTTCAATTGTGTAGTAATCCGTCCCCGGATTCACATTCACATTTAGGATGACATTGATACCAAACATGATATTCCACCTTTGATCCAAACCTTTGCTAATTTTCATTGATTAATTTATAATTCCTCTTATGAGGTGCATGCTTATTATTGCCATCAATGTACAGAATACATGGCTAGGTGGCATATCTCACAGCTGTGACTAGTTCAGGTATATTTTACTGAAGCTGTACCCCATTGCATACAGTGTGTCCTAATTAAGGATGGCTTGGGTAACTTTCTTTACTTCAGTAAAAGAACAGGGTTGATTATACCTTGCCAAATTATAAAATGTAGCAAATCGGGCTATTAAAAAGGGGTTCAGTACACAAGTTTTCACATACATTGCATAGTCTCTTTCAGACAAAGGGAGGCAGGAAAAGAGCGCGAATCTCTGATTTACGACTGTAAGGCATAGATAAGCAACCGCATTTCTACCCCTTCCCCCCCCCCTTTTTGGTGAGGGGTGGGGGCCTTCCTTAGTTCTATTAACTAAATAACTATGTGCTCAACATTTCTACCTACTTGGTTACACCACTTAAACTCATTTCCCCTATTCTCTGAGAGAGGTGTGAGCACATGGTTGGATAACCCCAGTGTTTACCTATCTGTGCATATTAATATATATATATATATATATATATATATATATATATATATATATATATATATATATATATATGTATATAATTGTCCAAGTGGTGAAGATACAACGGGACATTCATAAGAGGAATAGAAGACAATGGTGACTGACACATACACATCCACCAAGTTTACAGTAATGAAGCCAAATAATAGTGAGGATAACACACAATCAAATACACAATAGATGGCATATGATTTTAGCTTTGTCCCACTCCAGAGAGATGCAGGATCTCCCCCCCTTTCCACTATCTGGGTCCTCCGTCTGAGGGCCATAAACATTGGAATGCGGGCTTCGGCTTCCTGGAGAGGGGCCCTGGGTCAAAGAGGTACGGAGGGAGATCTTGGCATGGCCGACTCACTCCCTCAGCGGCCATAAAATACTGGCTGTGGGGCCTGCGTGATCCTACAGAGGTGTCAGCATCAGACGGGGAGGCGAGCAAGGAAGCAGGCGAGTAGCAGCCAGAATTAGGGAAACGGGGTTTATTCGGAGGGACGGACAGCACGGATATCCAACGAGACACTACAATGACAAGTCTGGGGAAGACTGACTCAGACGAGGACTAAATACACAAGACAAGCTAGACTTAACAGGACACAGGCAATCACAATTAGGGCTGAACACGAGGTAACGAGGTGGGCGTGGCACACATCGGGAGCGGACGGAGCGGGGCGTGACATAACCCCCCCCCAAAGGCGCGCACACCGGACGAGACGGAACCGGGGAACAGGACCTGGAAGACAAAGCAAAACATCAACCAAAAACAGGGAACAAGACAGAGACACAAAACAGGAACAGGGACGAGACGAAGGACAGAACCCGACAAAGAACAGGGAAAGCGGACAGACAGACAGAAAAGGGCGACACGGAGGGAACACCCACAGGCGACACGGAGGGGCCAGGAGTGAACAGAGGAGACACAGAGGGCAGAGGAGCAGAGACAGGAGGCAGAAAGGGAAAAGGAGGAGGAGCAAGGGGAGCACGAGGGAGCCCAGGCGGGCGACAGGCAGCGGCCGGAGGGGCCGCAGGGGAGAGGGAGAAGGGAGCAGGAGGGGACCACCCAGGGGCCAAGGGAACGGGACGAGGGAGTGACGGAGGGGACACGGAGGGAGCAGGAGGGAAACCCAGTGAAGGCAGGCAGGAGGGGGAAGCCGCGGCAGGCGGAGGCGCAGCCGGAGCCGGCAAAGGCGCCGTCCGACGCTCAGCCGGAGCAGGGGGGCCCGGAGGCGGCCGACATGGACCCGGAGGCGGGACCGAGGACCGGCACCGAGGATCCAGGGGGGGACCCGGCGGCGACCGCCGACCCCGAGCCGGAGGACCCGCAGGCAGCCACCGAGCCACAGCCAGGGGCCGAACGGGCGAGCCAGGGGGCAGGGCGGGCGGGACCCGGGCCCGATGCCTATGGCCCCGTCCCTTACGGGACACCGACAGGCGGGGTCCTGGGGGGCGTTGGCCTTGCCGGGGTAAGGGCGAGGGAGTCAGGGCCTCAGGCAGGGCCGCGGGCAGGACGGGAGAGGCGGCCTCAGGCAGGGCCGCGGGCCTGACGGGAGAGGCGGCCTCGGACAGGGCCGCGGGCATGACGGGAGAGGCGGCCTCGGACAGGGCCGCGGGCATGACGGGAGAGGCGGCCTCGGACAGGGCCGCGGGCATGACGGGAGATGCGGCCTCGGGCAGGGCCGCGGGCAGGACGGGAGATGCGGCCTCGGACAGGGCCGCGGACAGGTGGCCAGCAGGGGGCGCCGCAGTCACTTGGCCAGCAGGGGGCGCCCCGGCAGGCACGTCAGTCGTGCGGCCAGCAGGGGGCGCCTCGGCGGGCAGAGCGGAGGCGGCTGTAGGTGTGCGACCAGCAGGGGGTGCCTCAGCGGGCGTCACCGTCACATGGTCAGCAGGGGTCGCCTGGGTAGGCGCCTCGGGCATACAGTCAGCAGGGGGTGCCTCGGCGGGAGCCTCCGGCGTCCGGTCAGCAGGGGGCGCCTCGGCGGGCAGAGCGGCAACAGCAGCAGGCGGCGCAGCAGCAGGCGGTGCCGCGGGCAGATCGGCGGCAGCAGCAGGCAGCGCAGCCGCGGGCAGATCCGGAACATGCAGGTCCGGATCGGACAGGTCCGGAGCAGGCAGGAGGGGTGCTGAGCGCTTAGGCGCCGTCCCTTTAACGGCTTTGGGCACCCGGGGAACGGCGTCCCACACGGCGCGTATTCCGCCTTGACCCAGGCGCGCCGGCCGGTAGTTGTATGCCTCCATCGGGGGCGGCTTCTCCGGGCGGGCGCTGATCAGGCGGGCAGCGGCGGGGTCCTCCCAGGCGGGGAGTAAGGAGCAGGCCCCCAGGAAGAGAGTCGGAGCCTCTTCCTGCTGCACCCTGTTCTTCTTTCGACTCTTCTTGCCGCTTGTGGCGGAAGGCGGAGCCGCCGCGAACACGTCGCCCAGGATCCAGGCAACGCGTTCGTCTCTAAGCTGCGTAAGACGCTCACGCAGGCGGCGTAGGCATTTGCGTGCCCGCTGGAGCGGGTACTGCTGTCCGGGCGGGCGCTCCTTCATGAGGAGGTCCGCGCCCCGGGTGGCCAGTTCCAGGGCGAGGGGATCCTCCAGTACCTCTGGTTGGGAGCGCCAATACACAGCCTCTTGCAGCAGACCGAGCCGCTGGTGCTCGGTCTGCCGCGCTGTGTTGTCGTAGAGACTTGTCATTCTGTCAGCGTCAGACGGGGAGGCGAGCAAGGAAGCAGGCGAGTAGCAGCCAGAATTAGGGAAACGGGGTTTATTCGGAGGGACGGACAGGCACGGACATCCAACGAGACACTACAATGACAAGTCTGGGGAAGACTGACTCAGACGAGGACTAAATACACAAGACAAGCTAGACTTAACAGGACACAGGCAATCACAATTAGGGCTGAACACGAGGTAACGAGGTGGGCGTGGCACACATCGGGAGCGGACGGAGCGGGGCGTGACAGGAGGTTTTTGCAGCAATCCAAGCTACCTAATGGTAAATCCTCAGGCCCTGTTGGATTTCCCATAGAATTTAACAGGAAATTTTGGCCAGAGATTCAAAAACATGTTATGCCGGCTATCAATGACATTCTATTGGGAAACATCAACTTCTTGGAAATATTCTTCGATCAGTTTATTATTAAAGAAAGACAAAATCCTTCAGACTGATGTCTGAGGGCTTTTCCATACTTAGAAGTTGTAGACAAGGATGCCCCTTATAACCCTTATTGTTTGCATTAGTTATTGAACCCCTATAAATATTTATAGCTGAATTACTCTGGGCAGGGCTGCTGCTAGAGAATTTGGGCCCCCCAGTCCAAACCAAGCCAGGTATTTTTCAAATTTGTCAGGGGCCCTTGGAATTGTCCTAACCCGCCCGGCTCCCCTGACTGTGGGTGAAGGAAGCCCCTGCATCTCTCTTCATTTTCTAAAAAACCCGTTTTGAATACCATAACTTCCTTTAGCGAATTATCTGGTTACAAAATAAATTTAGGATAGTCTGTATCACTCTGTGACGTTCCCGGTCCCGGAGGGGCGGGACTCGACAGGTGTAGCGACTCTGACTTCATCATCGGAGATATAAAAGGAAGTAGGATCCAAACCATGGTGCGAAGTATTGAGCCAATGTCACTATTGTGCTTTACCGAGCAGCTTCTTGTCTCTCGTCTCCCTGCTTACCTCGTGTCCGTCAGTCTTACCTTTGTCCAGCGCCTTTCGTTCTTACCTTTTCTCTCCCGCCCAGCTCCCATTCCTGATCAGCCTGCCCAGCCCAGTGTCCTGTTTTGCCTTCCTCTCCGGTGTCTCGTCTACGTGCCTCTTCGTCGGACTGCCATCCCGGACTTCGACCTTCCTGCCTGCCCCCGACTCAGATTCTTGCCTCTCGTTTTGGACACTTCAGCTGCTTTGTCAAGACTGGTTAATAAACCCTGCTTGCCTTGCTTATCTGGGTCCGACTCCGCGTCACACACTGCCTTTGAACCTTTCTTTAAAGATATCTGTACAATTTCTAGTTGTGTAACAAGCCAATGATGCCAGGCTAAGGGACTATTCAGAGTTTGGCCCACTCCTGCTCCCATGGGAGTAAGAGATAGTGTATGATGATAAGACTGTATGTGTTGCTTTCGGAAAAATGTGTATGTGATAAAGGGTGTGGTGCTGGTGGTCTCCCAGGTGCAGTATCCTCAGTGGGATAAAAAGATACATCGAGTTGATTTTGCTCATGTGTCAACATTAAATGGAATAGCCCAGTGGACTAATATAGCACAAAAGTGTCTGGGGAATCGTGTTGGATCTGAGATATACAGACTGGGTTGAGCTTATTAATCTTGCTTTCAAAACGGATCAAAATGGAGTTGTAGGAATTATTAGCTCAGGTAAATTTTAATATCTCCACCAATATGTTTGAATTAATTAAAGTTTAATTAATTATTATTTAATGCTGATTATTAATCAATTGTTATGCCGAATGGTCGGCTCCTCCAAACTCGATTGCGTTATCCCCGTGAGTCTGTTAATGTGAGACTTAAATGGAATTCACTAATTACCAATATCACTTAGTAACTTGGGTTAGAAGGCTCGTCCACCGAGCTGCGTCACCAGATAATGTAAACAATTGGTAGCGGAGCCCCCCCTCACGGCCGATGAGAGAGAGTCTTGCGATGTTTCAGGCGAGTTTGAGGTTCAGAGCGTGTAGCAAGATCGCACAGAGGCAGGAACTTAGTGTGAGTACTCAATGACGGAGGCTGAAGTTGTGTAAAAGACATGCATTTATTCCTAACTAACACTACAACTAACATAAGACAGACATTACACCTAACACAAACAATAAACACGAAATAACAGAATAAAACAAACGATGTAATTATGAAAATGCAATGACCAGATTTTAAATGAGTAACCTTAAATGGGAAATACTGTTCTGCAAAGCAAGCACAGTTTGTGGAAACACGACCCTAAAGTCTTATAGCAGGTTAACAGAACAGCTTAAGTTGTTAGAATGAAAGGAAGTTGGTTTACTTGGTTGAAGATTGGGGGGGGGGGGGGGGTCCTTGGCAGTTGATGGCAGAGCTGCTGAGCCGATGGCACTCAGGAAGGCGCGGCGTTTGAAGCAGTGGAGTGGAGCCCCTTTGGATTCTCTCTCCTGGTGAAGCTTTGTCTTGGGTGCTGTTCTCTGTTCAGCTGGGCCTTCACAGGAGGGTTTCTAGTGGGCTTCTCGTCTCCCGGGCTGATGGTCTTTTCTTTACGGCTGCTGGGTGTTCTCTGCGCTGCTTTGTTCTGAGGTCCAGGTTTTTATGGTCTAAAATTCATGAATAGGGATGACCAGGAATTTGAATCCTGGCCCAATGGCTGGCCATCCATTTGGCGGGCTTTCGGAAGGGGGTCTGTATCAGTCCTTTTGAGATTTATCTCCCTTTACTGATGATTTTCATTAAGCTGTTATAACTTTTGATACATCCACTTTTATGGTAATCACTGACCAGATTTAGAATCAGGAGTGATTTTCCATCAGTTTGACATCAAATATGCCATACCAGCTTCACAGGTACATACCTCATACCATCTGCATTAATTGATTAAACAATTAATTATTTTATCTATGTGACTGATTCACATCAGTATGGGATACAGGTGTTTTGGGTTGCACCTCAACAGATGTTACACTTTGTGCGGATATTACATCGAATATTCCTATTACAAACAGCACATCTTATCCATAGATAGGCGTGGCCGTTAGTTTGTGGTAATATCAATATAAGTTGCACATCTGGAAACAACATATTCTGTTTGGTGTGGCTTGTGCCAATTCATCTTCTCCAGAATGGATAAGATACACCTTAATTCAGTTCTTTTAACATAGCATGGTAGAAACAAAGAAACTTGGTAACCGTCCACCAAGATCAGATAAGGACCACAAAGGAATGTTGGAAGAGAAGGGGGGGGGGGTTTAACAAAGCAGACTTTCTAAAAGTTAGGACACATTGGTTACACTCACTTTCCAGATTCTTCTGGTATACCATGAGAACATACATACAATGGTAGCTATACCTATCTATTTATTTAAATTTATATGTGTTCAAGTGCAAAGGGGTGAAATAGGTGATACTCCGTGAACATGGTTATAAGGGTGGCACACAAAACACTAAGATTGTCTAAGGACACATACAAACATAACGTATCTGTATATTGAGACTAGTAGTCGTGAGTAAATCAATATACAGGGTATACAAAAGCAAACTTAAATGAAATTTCCTTTAGGGTGTTCGTCTGTTGGGTGAGTGAGATGTAAGGCAGAGTGTATGGGGAGGGGGTTGTGTACCAAGTCGAGGGACCCCTGTCCGTGAAGTCCACTCTGCTTGTCTGTAGGTTCCTAAATCTTTGGGCAATAAAAGTTGGAGTGCTAGCCTCCCTAGTTATCTGTGTGTGTGTGTTTGTGTGTGTAACCCCCCTTTGGTGCCTCTCGTACCAGGCTCGGCCTTGTCTCAGGCCACCTGGAATTTAGGCCCTGTGATATGTGCATGTGTGATCCTACAGAGTTATACTTGGTTCTTTTATGATTCTTCGTCAGCCAGTAACAAGGTGACTTGTTGTTTAGTGGCCACCCAGCAGCTGTGGACTTTGTACAGACAGCAGCTACCCTGGCCACAGGGAGAGGGCAGAAGGGAAGTGTGTAGGATATCAGAGCCAGAACAGATATTTCACAGGTCCTGTGTTCAACACCGTTTGTTAAAGGGTAAATAATGGGGAGTGCGTCAAGCAAACACTCAGCGATTGAGGGGGAGATGAGGAAGTGAAGTAAAGGGGGACCGGGAAAACTATCCCCAAGGCAGATAGTAGAACAGGTGACAGGACTGGGACTAAAAAAGGCTTCTTTGGTTGACCTGACAATTGGAATAGGACTGACGGACAGACTAGAGTGGAGCAGCTGCCTGATGTGTCCCCTCCTCCACCACTGCTGCCTCTACCTTGTCCTCCTGCCTATGTCCCTCCTCCTCTGGGGAGTGTTGAGCCCTCTGCCCCTGCTGCTGAAGAGGAGGGGGGCAGTGCAACCGATGCCACAGCTTTCTGTGAAACAGGAAGAGTTTCTCCACGACAATGACGAAGGTGGAACTGGGGGAAGATGGTTTCACAGTGACCTCAGAGGCTTTGGGACTGTGGTGCTTATTGGAGGAAGGAAACCTTGCCGCTTGGTGGCTAGCCTAAATAGCCTATTCCTCTGTCAATTCTCCTATCTTACCTGTAAAAAAGGCAAATGGTACATGGAGATTTGTACAAGGTCTGAGGGGTGTCAATGCAACCATACACCCCTGGGCTCCTATTGTACCCAACCCGGTTACGATTCTGGCTTCCATACCAGCAGAGGCCAAATGGTGTTCTGTCATTGACTTGGCTAATGCATTCTTGGACCTGAACAGTGATGCCCCAGGGTTACATGGAGGCACCTAGCTTGTATGGACAGGAGCTGGCAAAAAATTTGGAGGGGTTTACTGCACACTGGTGCAGTATGTGGATGATTTGTTGCTTTGCTCTCACACTCGTGAGTCCTGTAAACAGGACACCATAGCTATGTTAGACTTCCTGGCGAAAAATGGGCACAAAGCCTCCAAAGAAAAGCTGCAGCTGGTGTCACAAAGGGTTAAATACCTTGGACACGTGTTGACAAGCGAGGGAAGGTCATTAGGGCCAGACCGAGTGGCATCCATACAGGAGATGCCCAAACCAGAGACTAAACAGCAATTGCTTTCAGTCTTAGGCATGACTATGCACAGAGGTCACAGCCTTTAGTTGATCTGACAGTTGGACTAGGACTCAGACAGACTGATGTGGGCACCCGAAACTGAAGATGCTCTGAGTGATTTAAAACAGGCATTAATGTCAGCCCTAGCTTTGGGGGTGCCTGACTATTTAAAGCCATTTGTGCAATATGTGGACAAAAAAAGGGGGTTCATGACCTCAGTTCTGACACAGTATCACGGGGGAAGGTTGCATACTATTCAAAGTGTTTGGACTCGGTGGCTCGAGCGTTACCCCCCTGTCTTAGTGCGGTGGCTGCAGCAGCTGAGGCAGTGATAGCAAGAGCAGATCTAGTCCAGTTGCATCCACTAAAACTTCAAGTTCCTCATGCGGTGCACATGATCCTGACACAGGCCAGGACATCTCATTTGACGCCTGCACGATCGGTGCATTATCAGAACGTATTGCTAACATTGACAAATGTGACTGTGGAAAAGTCCTCTGCTTTGAACCCAGCGACCCTCCTTCCTACAAGGGAGGACATAGAACCACATGATTGTTTACTGGTAATTGCCTGTGTGTGCAGACCTAGGCCGGATCTAACTGACATCCCACTGGAAAGAGAAACCATCCTGTTTGTTGATGGGAGTTCTTTGCGGCTGAAGGATGGATCGCCAGCAACCTCCTATGCCGTGGTGCGAGATGGATCACTTGTGGACAGTGGGCAGCTGCCTAGACATTGGTCTGCACAGGCGACTGAGGTTTACAGGCTTGTTGCACTGCAACAAGCCTGTAAACTGGCTGAAGGACAGAAAGTCACTATCTACACAGACTTGAGATACGCCTTCGGGGTGTGTCACGATCATGGCACACTGTGGAGACAGAGGGATTTTCTGACCAGGACTGGGAAACTCATTCAGCATCATCAGTTTGTGGAACAATTGCTGGATGCTCTCATGTTACCTGAGCAGGTGGAAATAGTATAGTGCCAGGCACACATTAAATGGACTGATGAAATCAGTCAAGGGAATGACTTTGCCAACCAGTGGGCTAAGGATCCCACTGGGTTTGGGAATAAGGTTCTGCTGGCAAATACTGTTGATAATCCGTGTGTCGGAAATTATCAATGCATGGTGCTTTCTGATTACAGCCAGGCGTGATCATTTGCATCATGAACTGACCTGTTGATTCTGGTCATCATAGGTTAACTTTCACAACTGCATCATTGGTCTCCCTACCACCATTAAAAACATTCTGCAGTTTAACACTTTCTCTGAATGGCATGTCTATATGAGTCTATGAACACATGCATAACACAATGTAATGCATTCATAAAGCATTATAAACATGGCTATAAATATTTATGTATTTATCTGTTATCTCTTGAAGGTCTTATGAATGGCTTATAATCTGGCTTATAATATTAATTAGGTTGTTACACTCTGTAAGTATTTATATTAGTGCTGTCAAACGATTAAAATTTTTAATCAGATTAATCACAGGATTGCTGTGGATTAATTTCGATTAATCACGATGAAATATCATTCATTTTTAATCTATATTAATCACATTTCATTTTGCATGAGCAAACAGACTCAAGAAAAAAGGTAATATATATGCACTTAACATGTTTATTGAACATCTTAAACATGAGTCGGATGCATTCCATCTGCCACAGAAGTGCAATACCGTGGACCCATATCAAAAAGCAAGATTTTTTTGCTTAGCCGGACAACTTGTCGGATTTAAGAAACCTCAGTTTGAATGGTCTTTATCTTCGTTCACTTACAATTAGCCCGAACTACCGTAAATCTGACAAATAATCTGACTAATCATGAAATCCAACTCTAGCCCGTTTAATTGACATTGTTAACAATATCAGTTGATAACACATTACGCGCGGTGCTTTACATATAAAATTCTGTAGCGACACGTCCACAGATAAGTTGGACGGTACAGTGTGTGCGCCTGATTTATAAACAGTATAAAACTATAACTTTCCCTTCTGTTGATAAAAGGTGCAGCCATCGAGATCCTCTGTGCTGCTCCGAGATATTTCTCGGATCGCCGAGAGACAGGAGCATGCATGCTGTCACTTTCAGCTTCAAAACTCGGAATCACACTTGGAATACGAGTTCCCAGGACAAATGGAACGCAACAAAACTGCCCGAAATAGGTTGACAGAGACATTTCAGGGATTTTGAGTCATTCTGCGCTGCAGATGGGTTAATTGCGTTAAAAATTTTAATCAGATTAATCATGATGATAGATTAATCCGCGTTAACCCGTTAATTTTGACAGCCCTAATTTATATGCTTTAATAATTTAATTTATGCTGACCATTATAATGAATTATGAAGGTATCTATTGTAGAATCACACATGCACATATCACAGGGCCTAAATTCCAGGTGGCCTGAGACAAGGCCGAGCCTGGTACGAGAGGCACCAAAGGGGGGTTACACACACAAACACACAGATAATCAGGGAGGCTAGCACTCCAACTTTTATTGCCCAAAGATTTAGGGACCTACAGACAAGCAGAGTGGACTTCACGGACAGGGGTCCCTCGACTTGGCACCCAACCCCCTCCACATACACTCTGCCTTACATCTCACTCACCCAACAGACGAACACCCTAAAGGAAATTTCATTTAAGTTTGGCTTTTGTATACCCTGTATATTGATTTACTCACGACTACTAGTCTCAATATACAGATACGTTATGTTTGTATGTGTCCTAACTTTTAGAGAGTCTTCTGTGTTAGAAACCCCCCCTTCTCTTCCAACATTCCTTTGTGGTCCTTATCTGATCTTGGTGGACAGTCACCAAGTTTCTTTGTTTCTACCATGCTATGTTAAAAGAACTGAATTAAGGTGTATCTTATCCATTCTGGAGAAGATGAATTGGCACAAGCCACACCAAACAAAATATGTTGTTTCCAGATGTGCAACTTATATTGATATTACCACAAACTAACGGCCACGCCTATCTATGGATAAGATGTGCTGTTTGTAATAGGAATATTCGATGTAATATCCGCACAAAGTGTAACATCTGTTGAGGTGCAACCCAAAACCCCTGTATCCTATACTGATGTGAATCAGTCACATAGATACAATAATTAATTGTTTAATCAATTAATGCAGATGGTATGAGGTATGTACCTGTGAAGCTGGTATGGCATGTTTGGTATCAAACTGATTGTTAATCACCCCTGATTCCGAATCTGGTCAGTGATTACCATAAAAGTGGATGTATCAAAAGTTATAACAGCTTAATGAAAATCATCAGTAAAGGTAGAATCTGGCGGGCCATAAATCCCAAAAGGACTGATACAGACCCCCTTCCGAAAGCCCGCCAAATGGATGGCCAGCCATTGGGCCAGGAGTCGAATTCCTGGTCATCCCTATTCATGGACTTTACAGCATAAAAATCCTGGCACCTCAGAACAAAGGAGCAGAACAACTGCCAGCCAGAGCAGAGAACAACCAGCAGCGGCGCAGAGAATAACCGCCAGCCCGAAGGAGAACATCAGCCCGGGAGGAGAGAAGCCCACAAGAAACCCTCCGGTGAAGGCCCAGCTGAACAGAGAACAGCACCCAAGACAAAGCTTCACCAGGAGAGAGAATCTAAAGGGACTCCACTCCACTGCTCCAAACGCCGCGCCTTCCTGAGTGCCATCAGCTCAGCAACTCTGCCATCAACTGCCAAGACCCCCCCCCCCCCCACAAAGGGAGCAACGTCCCATTGAGCCTCTAGTGGTCAGGCATTGAACTACCACTCCATTTCGAAATTGCGCCTCTAGTGGTCAGGCATAGAACTACCACTCCATTTCGAAATTGCGTCTCTAGTGGTCAGCCATAGTAGTGTAACAACATCTGAGTTGGGTCTCTAGTGGTCAACACTGGTAATACCAACACACATAACTGGACACACAGGTTCTTGCCTGAAAGCAGGAATCAACTTCACAGACCAAATCGATTAGATCACAACACATTAACATCTAATTAGGTTATTGCTGCATAACTAATTGATGTTTACAATTGAACAATAAGACACAATTAATTTGGTTTGATTTCTGTTTTACCTTTTTGATTTATTTTAGGTTTTACTTCATTTTATGCTTTCATTCACTCTCTCTCCCCCAACAAGGAGACTTGCATAGAAGTTCAACCATTATTAATAACAGTAAACCAGTTACACATCAGGGAGGCATTGAGGTTTTGGACGTGATCGGTTGAGCTTTTCCTGTGCTGAGTGCTTACCATTCGCTCTCTGTTGGTTGAGCTTACCTGTAGCTCTGCTGTCACTGCTTACGATCGTACAGTTTGTCAGAACCGAAGGGAGTTCTCAGCAATTGGACGCCCAAAAGCGCGCCAGCTGGGCTGCACCCGCTGACTCATTAAGGGCAAGGTTGGCAGGTATCTCGTGAGGTCATTACAAGTTTGAGCAGGACCTCGTCTAGGGCGAAGTTCAGGAGAACAGCCCTAGCTTGGACTCTCAATCGGTTGGGTGACACCCGAGTGCCGTTGCGCCGTCTCTTGTTCGAGTCAGGGCCAAAAGTGCGCCCGATAAGCTGAGCCCCACCTGGCTTGTCTCAGTTGTGCGTACAGAACACCCCCTTCCAAGTTGACATTGCTGGGGATCGGGGGAGTGGGAGCTGGGCTTGGGCCTGCTTGGCGGGGATTGAGCTTGTGGGACGTGCCCTACTCAGGAGGGACACCTGACAGCGTTCAAGCCTCTCTAACTGCATGACTAGCTTAACACCGCAACACCTCATATAGGGACAAATAAAGCAGAACCTGCTAGTGGTCCCCCGTCTGGTCAAAGCGGAATTGTACAACAGAGCCCAACCCAGGGGTAATCTGATCTGCAACAGCAAGCTACGTTTGAATGCAGTCCCATTGGTTTGAAGCTGTTATTTCTCATTTCCTGTTCCTAACTTCTCCTGTGGTCTTCTGACACTGTCAGTAGCCACAGATCTGAAATTTCCAGGATAAGGCTTTATCCTTTCCCCCTCACTAGGGCATCTCTCAGGCCCTAGAGTAACTCACACTGTTCTAACCTGCAACAACTTCTCCCAGGGAACAATTTTGGTTTGTTTATTTTGTCGTGGGTAACTATTCCCGTGGTTCACAACACCCTTCCAGTTACCCATTGACAGGCCCCAGCTCTACTTTATTTTATTTTGTTGGTTTAATTTGTTCGCCCAGATTTAGGTGTCAAGCCACCCACCTAGGCAACACCCAGCTTGAGTAACAGATTTCTGCGGCCACCCTCCTGTTGACCGAGTCACAATGACCCACATGGAAAGCCCACTGGACCAGTGGAAAGATTTTGGTGTCTGGTCTGAAGATGTGACTCCCAACTTGCCGCCCGGTCATGTCAATCTCACATGGTCCAAAGAAGCTGACCAAATTGAGGACGACATTGCCGAACTTATGGACATGCCACCCACTCAGAAATGCGGGAGTAAAGAGCTAACCAAAATACTCGGCTCCCTCGCACACAAACTACTAGCCAGGCTGAAGATGAATGAAGAGGGAACGTCCCGTCTCCAGCAAAGGGTGCAAGCACTCCAACAGCAGGAGGAAAACACCCAACGACTACTGGCAGAGGCACAGAGAGATGCTGCCCAGGCCCAGCATCACATTGGGAATCTGGAGCAAGAACTCCAAAAGAGAAGCTCTCCACCCCATGAGGAGGAGGAGACGGAAGAAGGCGAGATGCCTCACACCAGCAAAAAGCTTCAACATGCCCTGGAAGAGCTCAGAGCTGAAGCTGACCAGCAAAAACAGCAAGCCAGAGCCACCAGAGAAAACCTTGAAGCCAGACTGGACCAGGCCGACACCCTGCTGGACAGAGCCCACGCGGAGCTCAAGAAAAAGGATGGTCGGATCCAGGCCCTGGAAAACCATCTGGCCGAGGCACAGAGACGTCTGCACAAGCTGAATCACCAACTGATCAGCTCCCAGGAACAGCTCACCGATGCCAGAATGAAACATCGGGCAGACGCAGAAGAGATTGACCGGGTGAGACAGGAATTGAAGCAAGCATATGAGGTGAAGTCGGAATTCGAGGCACCCTACGAATCAGCGAGGGGACCGACGTCATCTCCAACAGTGCGGTCGCTCCCAAGGCACACGGGGATCTCTCATCGGGACGAGGTAACTCCCTGCCCCTCACCAGACCTTGAGGAATCAAGAACCCAGAAGGTCTCTCTCGGAGAAGACACCCCAGATGGAACAGACCTACCAAAGCGAACGCTACACCAGCACCGGGTTACCACAAAGGAGCTTGATAAAGCAGCTCGGAATATCAACACGTTCACCCCGAATCCCAGAGGAGGCCACGACATTCATGCCTACCTCCAAGACATTGACATCCACCTCCAAAGACTGGACAATGTGACCAATGAGGACAGAGTCTACCTCATCAGGATCACATCTAGCCTGGAGGTCTGCAGCTTCTTGGATCGACAACCTAGTCGAATCAAAGCCAACGCCATGCTGCTACACGAAGCACTGACTCGGGAGTTTGCTGATCCTGAGTCAGAACAAGGTATCGCCGTCGCCTTTGATGTTAAACAGAGCAGACAAGAAGCTCCCCAAGCCTACTACAATCGCCTTCGTCGGGCATATTTTGGGTCCAGAAATGAGCCAGACATGGAAGAAGATGCGAACTTCAAGGCTCTCTTCCTTCGGAACCTCCACCCAACCATTAACCACTACCTGGGGCTCATGGCTTGTCCCCGCACCATGACAAGTCAACAACTGCGAGACCTGGCGATCAAGGCGTACCACAAACAAAGAGCAGCAGCTGAGAAGGCAACCAAGGCTCCGGCAGTGCTGAACCTTAGCACTACAGATCCCAACCTAGCGTTGGAAGGTGGCCACCCTCCTCATCAAACACCAATCCATGACCGAGGTTGGAGAGCAGCAAGCCACAGTGAGCGTTACCCTGGTGCGCCCCCACAGCAGTCAAAGACCCAGCCAGACTGGTGGGAGACACGGCGCTATCCTAACAAGGGTAAGCTAAGACCAATGGAGCCATGGAACAAGTGGAGAGACCGACAGGGAAACCAATTTCCTAAGCTAAGCTCTCCCCCAAGTTCCCGACGGAATCCACCACAGAATTGGCAAGACAGAAGGAGAGGTTACGATCCAGACTCGAGGCCTGGACGAACCAAGGAAGAAGAGGAGTCTAATCTACTACAGTTGCTGCGTGATTTCTTTACTCAGCATCCCCTCAAAGGTCAAGAGGACTTTCAGAAGAAAGATCCAAAATGACTAGGACGGAAGCACAAATCACGCAGGACCCCACGACCCTCACCTGAACCCACACCAGACAATGCCTACAAACTCCCTCAGAGGTCAGCCCCAAATGACACTCAACAGTCATCGGCCTTCCCTACCAGAGATATTGGAACAACTGAAGAAGTCCCACCTCAACCAGAAAGAGCGGCTGACTCAGGCCTGGTAGGAGCACCTGATGTCGCCGTCACCAACACAGAGCTTGATCAAGGGGATGAGCCCCCACCAGTGCCTGACAGCGCTGTCCTGGTTGTAGGCTGTGACTCAGAAGAGCACCAACCCTACTGGGGTGATGCCTCACCAATTCCTGACCAGGCCCTTGTGCCACAGCTTCTGGGTGACCTGATGGAAAGGGGGGTAGCCAAGAAATTCTACCTCTCCATCACCCTGGAAGATGTTCTCACCCTCGAGACCCTCATCGACACTGCAGCAGACATTACCCTCATGTCAGCCAGTCACTTCTACCAGGTGCAGCACCTAGCCGCCCAGAAGAACAAAACCCTCCAGCCAAGGAAATGCTCTTTGGACGTGCAGGCATATTCACCAGTGGGCACCAGGATGGATCACATGATCCCCCTCAATTTGTCCATCGGCCCCATGAATGTAATGCACCCTGTATACATTTCCCAACTTGAGTCCATTCCATTCCTCATTAGGAAAGATTTGCTGAACCGGTTCGAGCCATTGTTAGACTTCCAACGTCAGAAAATTTGGGCTCAAGTTAGAGAACCGCTGCCACTGTGGACACCTGACACAGCCACATGGGAATGTCAAACCCTGGCTGTCTCCTCAGACCTCACTCCACACCATGGAGAGAACACAGCTGGAGATCAGTGTCTTGACGCAAGAGACCCATGCCAGCATCATGACTCCTTCCTGTGCAGGCAGGACCCTACCCTGGGATCCTTCTGCCCCAAGATCGGGAAAGGCATGTGGCCCCAAGGCATGGAAGTCACAGATGTGGTCATGACCATGGAGGTAGAAGAGTCACCAGTGACAAAAGAGACTGTATGTCACGTGGAGCTTGCTGACGACCAACACCTGACAATCCATGCCATAACTGCCCAGCCTGACGCAGTACAGGCACCCAGCTGCCACAGCTATTCTCAGGAGGGACCAGCAGCACCCAACATTGTGGACACGCCCACACCAATGGAACCGTTGCAATACCACTACTTTGATGAAAATGTCTGTCAAGACATGATCACCGTTTATGTAGATGGGTGCTCATTCAAACATCAGGGGACCCTGAAAGCTGGAGCTGGCATTCTGTGGCTCAATGACGACCCTGTCCCACCACAACAGCTCAAGCTTGGTCCTCACACGTCACAGTACGCAGAGCTGGCAGCAATCTTAATCACCCTGGACATGGCCTCCGAACGTGAAGTAAAGGACCTGCTGATCTGCAAAGACTTCAGCTATGCACGTCTCAACTTCTTGTGCCATCTCCCTCACTGGACACAGAATGGCTTAAAGACATCAGGGAACAAGCCAGTCAAACACCAAGACCTCCTGCACACGTGCGATGCTCTGATTACCGCACGAAACACGCAGATCTATTGGAAGAAGGTCAGCTGTCATTCCAGACTCCCAGGACTGGACAATACATACGATGACCACACGGATGCACTCACCAAAGCAGGACCACTGCACGGTGACTCGTGGGAGTTTTGCTCCCTCCCACCCACCCATGTCGTCCAGGTCGTCACCTGCAGCCACAGCCGAGCACCTACCTCGATGCCAGAGGCCTCACTTCTGGAACTTTCCCTTCAGGTCTCCAACTCTGACATCGTCTCCCTCCAGCCCACTGATGCTGTGCTCGGCAAGGTCTGTGATCACCTCCGCGACCTCTCTGCTAACTCGATCTCCACAACTGATCAGGCATCCCTTCCTGACATCCATCACCTGATCATGGCTTTACCTTTTCTTCATTTTGCCGAGGGCGTACCTCTTGATGTCCCTGATGCCCACACTTCACCACAGCTCGTGGTCCCTCAGGCACAAAGGGGGGTCATGCTACTGTACGCCCACGACGCACCCTGTGCAGGACACCGCAATGCCAAAACAACCTACAAGGCACCTCTGCAGCGATGGGGTATCAATTTCCCATGGTCAGATCTACAGATTGACTGGGTAGGACCCCTGACGAGATCAGCTCGCGGAAACAAATACTTCCTCACAGTCACCTGTCAGTTCACTAAGTGGGTAGAATGCCTCCCGGCACCCAACGACACAGCCCGGACAACGGCATATCTGCTCACGAACCATGTGTTCTCCAGGTTTGGCCTCCCACTGAAAGTCAACTCAGACCGAGGCACCCACTTCACAGCCGAAGTGATGCAGGACATTTGGAAACTGTTGGGGATCAAAGCCCAGTTCCACATCAGCCACCATCCTATGGCATCCGGCCAAGTAGAACGGACCAACCGAACCGTCATCGGTATGCTCAAGAAATATGTGGCATCCAATCAGAAAGATTGGGATGTGAAATTGCCTCTGGTGCTCATGGCAATCAGAGCCACACCCCACAAGTCCACAGGAGTGTCCCCCTTCGAACTGATGATAGGACGACAAATGACACTCCCTCTCCACCTGCTCTACCAACCTGGTGACAACAATCTCATCACAGCCTACACCACACAACAATATCTGGACAGCCTGCACCAGCATTTGAGAGCTTCCTTTGCATTCGTCCAACAAAACCTGCAAAGAACCGCAGAGGGCAGGAAAGCCTACTATGACCAGAAAACCTCACAAGATGAACTCCAAGTGGGAGACAAAATCTGGTACTATAGGTTTGTGCAACCAAACTCAGCACAAAGACTTTCCAGGAAGCTTCTACCACGCTGGTCAGGACCACATGAGATCGTGGACAAACTGTCACCTGTGGCCTACTGAATCCGAACCAACAAAGGCACCCAAGAAACATGCCTCAAGTGGGTTCATCGGAATCAAATCAAGAAATACCAAGCCCAAAGCAAGCCTGAAACACCCACCAACCAGCCTTCTCAAGACGAAGCCAGCAGCTTGGAATAAACCACATTCCAACCAAAAGAAAGACAACTTTTCCAGCCGAAATCTCCTCCAAAACCTCAACAAGAAAGACCAAAGAGAAAGGGGAGGAAGGATGGTCACAGATAGGGTAGATTAAGGTGGTGGGCCTGACTACTGATATCTGGGTGACCTTTTCAGTTTTGCTGTACTTATCTGTTTCTTTCTTTTGATAGCTTTTCATTTTATTTTGGTTGTTGTTTTTGGTAAGGACCTGGGGTGGCTCACGCGTGCCCGGGAAATTACTGAAGAGGATCCGGTTTTGCAATTTTCTTTGTCCTGTTTGTTTCTTTGCAATTGTTCTCTGGTCGAGAATTGTTGCCCATTATTTCTTCCTCCCTGTTCCTTTTGCACCGGTATGCACAACATTCAGAGTCTCGACTCACCCCCTCAATCCTAATTTGGTCTTTATTTTCTACCCCCTATTACTAGGATGATGCTGCCCCCGCTACTAGCGTTACTCTGGCTAGGAGGCTGAGGCTCCAGTCTGACACGGCGTTCCCTGGGCCTCCGCCTAGCACCATCGTCCGGGGACAGCCCGGTCTCTTGATTACTAACTGTTGTACCCACACAGAAAGAGTATTCGTCGGACGATGTCAACTGAGCCATTACCTGCCCGAGAGACCCCAAACTAGTGGGACAGGTGTCAGATGGACTCAGGAGGCCCTGCATCATGCTGCCGCTGACACTACCCACAGGTTGGAGCAGTAACCCAACGACCGTGACCCAAGCTGAGTCCAATCGATGGCCCAAGAGGCTCCTGAGCACCCTGCTGGGAGCTGCAGCAGCCGTTGGCAACCTGTTCGACATAAGATTCACCACTTCTCGCGGTCCCAGAAGCCAGGCGCCAGCCCCTGCGCCTCCTCCCTGTCCATCCTGTCACTGTGCCACCCAGAGTGCCAAACAATGGGATGTCAACAATGCCTCGTTGCATGGTGGTGATCCTGTTTCAACTTCCGTCGCCTGAATGATGGCAATGCCATCATCAGCCGAAAGGGGGGATATGTAGGATCACACATGCACATATCACAGGGCCTAAATTCCAGGTGGCCTGAGACAAGGCCGAGCCTGGTACGAGAGGCACCAAAGGGGGGTTACACACACAAACACACACACACAGATAACCAGGGAGGCTAGCACTCCAACTTTTATTGCCCAAAGATTTAGGGACCTACAGACAAGCAGAGTGGACTTCACGGACAGGGGTCCCTCGACTTGGCACCCAACCCCCTCCACATACACTCTGCCTTACATCTCACTCACCCAACAGACGAACACCCTAAAGGAAATTTCATTTAAGTTTGGCTTTTGTATACCCTGTATATTGATTTACTCACGACTACTAGTCTCAATATACAGATACGTTATGTTTGTATGTGTCCTAACTTTTAGAGAGTCTTCTGTGTTAGAAACCCCCCCTTCTCTTCCAACATTCCTTTGTGGTCCTTATCTGATCTTGGTGGACAGTCACCAAGTTTCTTTGTTTCTACCATGCTATGTTAAAAGAACTGAATTAAGGTGTATCTTATCCATTCTGGAGAAGATGAATTGGCACAAGCCACACCAAACAAAATATGTTGTTTCCAGATGTGCAACTTATATTGATATTACCACAAACTAACGGCCACGCCTATCTATGGATAAGATGTGCTGTTTGTAATAGGAATATTCGATGTAATATCCGCACAAAGTGTAACATCTGTTGAGGTGCAACCCAAAACCCCTGTATCCTATACTGATGTGAATCAGTCACATAGATACAATAATTAATTGTTTAATCAATTAATGCAGATGGTATGAGGTATGTACCTGTGAAGCTGGTATGGCATGTTTGGTATCAAACTGATTGTTAATCACCCCTGATTCCCATAAAAGTGGATTACCATAAAAGTGGATGTATCAAAAGTTATAACAGCTTAATGAAAATCATCAGTAAAGGTAGAATCAGGCGGGCCATAAATCCCAAAAGGACTGATACAGACCCCCTTCCGAAAGCCCGCCAAAAAGGATGGCCAGCCATTGGGCCAGGAGTCGAATTCCTGGTCATCCCTATTCATGAACTTTAGACCATAAAAATCTAGCACCTCAGAACAAAGGCGAGCAGAACAACCGCCAGCCGGCGCAGAGAATAACTGCCAGCCCGAAGGAGAACATCAGCCCGGGAGGAGAGAAGCCCACAAGAAACCCTCCGGTGAAGGCCCAGCTGAACAGAGAACAGCACCCAAGACAAAGCTTCACCAGGAGAGAGAATCTAAAGGGACTCCACTCCACTGCTCCAAACGCCGCGCCTTCCTGAGTGCCATCAGCTCAGCAACTCTGCCATCAACTGCCAAGACCCCCCCCCCCCCCACTCTTCAACCGAGTAAACCAACTTCCTTTCATTCTAACAACGTAAGCTGTTCTGTTAACCTGCTATAAGACTTTAGGGTCGTGTTTCCACAAACTGTGCTTGCTTTGCAGAACAGTATTTCCCATTTCAGGTTACTCATTTAAATCCAGTCATTGCATTTTCATAATTACATTGTTTGTTTTATTCCGTTATTTCGTGTTTGTTGTTTGTGTTAGGTGTAATGTCTGTCTTATGTCAGTTGTAGTGTTAGCTAGGAATAAATGCATGTCTTTTACACAACTTTAGCCTCCGTCATTGTGTGTCTCATAATAAGTTCCTGCCATTGTGCGATCTTGCTACACGCTCTGAACCTCAAACTCGCCTGAAACATCGCGAGACTCTCTCTCATTGGCCGTGAGGGGAACCTCGCTACCAATCGTGTAC
This sequence comes from Paramormyrops kingsleyae, assembly GCF_048594095.1. Lineage (NCBI taxonomy): Eukaryota > Metazoa > Chordata > Actinopteri > Osteoglossiformes > Mormyridae > Paramormyrops > Paramormyrops kingsleyae. Next base: position 47,084,358 of record NC_132800.1, on the reverse strand, counting down.
ATTACCTGGTGATGCAGCTCGCTGGACGAGCCTTCTAACCCAGGTTACTAAGCGATACTGGTAATTAGTGAATCCCATTTAAGTCTCACATTAACAGACTCACAGGGATACCGCAATTGAGTTTGGAGGAGCCGACCATTCGGCATAACAATTGATTAATAATCAGCATTAAATAATAATTAATTAAACTTTAATTAATTTGGTGGAGAATATTAAAATTTATTTGAGCTAATAATTCCTACACTATAATGCATTACAGATGATAGCTTTAGTAAGTACGGTGGCTCAGTGGTTAGCACTGCTGTCTCACAGCAAGATGGTCCTGGGTTCAATCTTGTGTCCTTTCTGTGTGGCGATCACATGCTTTCTCTGCTTTTGCTGGGGGCTCTGGTTTCCTCCCACAGTAAAAAAACAAAAAACAAAACGTATAGGGTAGGCTGATTGGCATGTCTAAATTGGCCCTGCGGGGTGTTGGTTCCTGCCTGCGCCCATTGCTCCTGGGATAGGCTCCGTATTCAGCGGTTACAATAATGGATGGATGATAGCTTTCAGTAAAGTGTCACCATAATATTTCTGTAATATTGTATAATACTGTCTGTAGTTTAAAACATCACTTTGTGTATATTAGCTCATAAAAACTCAGCCCAAACCCCCCAGGAACCACAGTGGAGGAGGCGTGGGCACAGCAGTGGCAAAATATACCAAGGGGGCCCCACGGCTGGCAGATTTTACCAAGTGCCCTAACAACAGGTAACAGACGATCAAAATCCCCTCTCCACAGCTTGGCAAATTTGACCTATTTTTAATTAATTTCCACAAAATGTCTGGTCTCCTTAGTGTGAAGTGAGACAAATATATCCTTAGATATGTAATGGCTTCCCATTAACCTAGTGATATAATTAGTTTGCTTGTAGATGAGGTTAATATGACTCCCTGGTTTTGTAGCATTGTGTTGTGACAGGAAGCTTTTTGTGAAACAAATTCTAGTTAGACTTTAGAGTTTCCTGATTATTTCCACTAGGGGGCGAGCTCTGCATAACACTCTACACACATGCCCTCTGTTATTTAATTTGCACCACTGCAGCTGTGATGAAAACATGGAGCTAGTGCAGTAAATATCTCAGACTAAATCTGGATGATGAAGTCATGTTCAAGTTGAAATATGTGTCATGCTCATTCATGCTGTGATTGTGATTTGAACATTTGTCATGTAATTGTAGAGATTATATTCATCTAGTTTTAAACAGGCTGTGTGTCAGGTACAAAGACAAATGAGTTGAGGATAAAGTCCCTACAAAGTTTATGCATGAAACAAAGAGACAGACAAAGTCTGTACCATAATACAAGGAATCCATCCATCTATCCATTCTCCTCCGTTTCCTGCCCAAATCTCCCTCTCCCCAGCCACCTCTGTCAGCACCTCCTCATGGAGGCATAAAGGAGGCATCCTAGATGGATGCCCAAACTACCTCAACTGGCTCCTTTTGATGCGGTGGAGCATCAGCTCTACTTTGAGCCCCTCCCGAATGTCTGAGCTCCTCACCCTCTCTCAAAGGCTGAACCCAAACACCTGCGAAGGAAACTCATTTCTGCTGCTTGTGTCTGCTATCTCACTCTTTATTTCACTACCCAGAGCTCATGACAACAGGTAAGGGTAGGAATATAGATAGACCAGTAACCTCTCTCTTCATCACATCATTCTGGGTCAATGTCAGTATAACTGCTGACCCTGCACAAATTTGCCTGACAGTCTCCCAGTCTATTCTTTCCTTCCTAAGATACTTGAACTCCTCCATTTGATGCCATAACTCATCCCCAAACTGCTGGGGGCAATCAACCCTTTTCCAGTTGAGAACCATGACTTCAGACTTGGAGATGGATCTGTGCCAGCGATCGGAAGGTCACTGGTTTGAATCCTGTAATTGCCGGCAGTGATCCTACTCTGTTGGGCCCTTGAGCAAGGCCCTTAACCTGCAGTTGCTTCGTCCTGGGTATGACGTTAATCTTCATCCAGCCCTATAAGGAGGTCCTCCAACTTACAGGGAAATAACACAGAGAGGCACTTAGAATAAAAGTTTGGACCTCTTAGTTTGGTGAGTAAAGAAAATCTCTTTTATTCCAGCAAGTTCAGCAAAGCGCTCCCATCACACTCTGGCACTCGGTACCAAGTCACACCCAGCACACAGAGCAACCAGTAGATAAACCATAACTCCCAGGACTTCTAAGTCATGATTGGTCACAAAACATCAACAAACTAAGCTGAAATGTATAACAAACACAATTCTCCTGTTCCATTGGTTCACCTTGGTAGCAAGGTAAAGTCCACCCATTATACGCAATTTACTGGAGACAGCCTCGGCTTCTAGACTCTACTTGAGATATGTATATAGATATTAATTATATGGCATTGAATCACTGTTAGTGTTTGGGTGTTCCATTGATTAATGGTTAACACATTGACGTATTGTCCCTGAATCGCTGAAAATACATGGTTAACATATGATTAGTATGATTAACATAAGCATAATTAACATGATGCAATCAATATTATATATTGACTACTACAACTACTTTGTGCTATAACTCTTTGTGCACCAGTTGGAGTGGCTTCGAGTCTTTTTCTGCAAGTGGTTTCTCCCCCCCCCCTTTGCTCCACTGTCTGCCTCTCCAAGGTCCGAGCTTCTGTGGAGCCAACTGCAGGCAGCTATCACAAAGCGAGGCCACACAGTATTCAAAACAATCTCTTCTTGCCTAAGGCCTAAAACATAACAGACCCAATATGCCTCCCCTCCCGGGCCTACTAATGTCCAATTTTACTTCCACACTCCCCCCTTTTGAACACGCGAAATCCACGCTGTTCACACAGAATCAGAGTCCACAGCGTAGTAATACTCCAGACAAAAGCGCAACGGGGCGATGGGTGCTTGCGGCGGTTGGATGGACCATGAGTCACCAGCAGAGTTGGCGTTGCTGGTCATATTGATGACAACCTGGGGCTGTGATTCGTAGAGCCAGGCAGGAAGGAGAGGATCATCCCTCTATGGATAAGGGGGAACCCGCTGGAACATGACAGAGTTCGCCTGGTGTGGTCCCCTCCATCTCGACATGTTCCATCTCTTCCTCCTCAGGTCACGAACCAAAACCTAGCTCCCTGGGTCAAGCGGTGTCACAGCTCGTAGTGGTTCTCCCTCTGGAGTCCTCCAATTGGCATGAACCTGGTCCCAGGCTGCACCTATCGCTTGCCGCAAACCTGTACGATAAATCAGCAAATCCCCATCCACGGTTTTCAGTGTGACATATTGCGAGGGAGACAAAACACGTATTGGCCTCCCAGTCAACACTTCAAAAGGAGCCAACCCTGTTTGGCGGTGTGTCCTGGCTCACATGAATAACAAAGCAAGGGGCAGGGCATCAACCCAGGGCAGGGCAGGCTCTCCACCATCCCCCCACTCGAGGGGTAATAGGCGCAATAATGTTTCAAATCAATTTGCATCCAATGGGACTATTTAGCCAGGGTCTCTGCGACAAATGCAGGACCATTGTCTGTGGTGATTTTAGATGGGATGCCCCACCGAGGAATCACCTCCTTTAGCAGACATTTAGCCACACTCAGAGCATCCGGGCGATGGCAAGGGAATGCCTGCACCCATCTGGAAAACAGATCTACAATCAACAAACAATACTTGTATCCCCTGCATGGCGTTAGCTCAATGAAATCCATCTGCAGGTGATCGAACGGGCTTTGGGGACTCGGGGTCACTGCCGGGTTGGTTGGAATGCCCTTCCCCACATTGAATTTCATGCACATCATAGACTTCCCGCAGCATTGGGCAGCAGCTGCGGCAAACCCAGGGGCATGCCACACCCAAGTCACAGCTGCCATCATCCCGTCACATATTTTGGTATATTTTGCCATCCCTGGATACGCAGATCTAGGGAGATATGGTCGGTTAGTCCCGGATTGTCGCCACACGCCTTCCCCATGACACTGTGCTCTGCTCCGTTTCCATCCGTGGAGCTCACTCTCTGTAGCACCTGTTTGAATCAAAACAAGGTCATTATCAGCGCATAGTTTATCAACATCCTTTGCTATCAAAACCTTATTCCCAAATCCAGTGGAGTCTTTAGCTAAACTTTTAGCCCACTGGTCTGAGAGGTCATTCCCCTGACTGATTTTATCAGTCCGCTTACTGTGGGCCTGGCACTTTACTATTGCCATCTGTTCAGGTAGCATGAGAGCGTCCAACAATTGTTCCACTAACTGATGACGCTGAATGGGTTTTCCAGTGCTGGTGCGAAAACCTCTCTGCTTCCACAATGCACCATGGTCATGACACACCCCGAAGGCGTATCTTGAGTCTGTGTAGATAGTGACTTTCTGTCCTTCAGCCAGTTTGCAGGCTTTTATCAGTGCAAACAGCTCAGCCGCCTGTGCGGACCAATGTCTAGGCAGCTGCCCTCCGTCCACAAGTTATCCATCTTGCTCCACGGCATAGGAGGTCGCTGGCGAACCATCCTCCAGCCGCAAGGAACTCCCATCAACAAACAGGATGTTGCCTCCTTCCAGTGGGATGTCAGTCAGATCCGGCCTAGGTCTGCACACACAGTCGATGACCTGCAAACAATCATGTGATTCCCCGTCCACCCCTGCGGGAAGGAGGGTTGCTGGATTCAAAGAAGAGCACCTTTCCACAGTCACATTTGCCAGCGTTAGCAAAACATTCTGATAATGCACTGATCGCGCAGGCATCAAATGAGATGTCCTAGCCTGTGTCAGGATCGCGTGCACCGCATGGGGAACTCGGAGTGTCAGTGGATGCAGCTGCACTAGATCTGCACTTGCCATCACTGCCTCAGCTGCTGCAGCCACCGCTCGAAGACAAGGGGGTGATGCTCGAGCCACCGAGTCCAAACGCTTTGAGTAGTATGCAACCGGTTTGCACCTCCCCCCGTGATACTAAGTCAGAACTGAAGTCATGAATCCTTTTTTTTCATCCACATATTGCACAATTGGCTTAGTCAGGCACCCCCAAAGCTGGGACTGACATTAACACCTGTTTTAAATCAATCAGGGCGTCTTCAGCCTTGGGCGTCTACATCAGTTGGTCTGTCAGTCCTAGCCCAATTGTCAAATTAACCAAGGACTGTGACCTCTGTGCATAGTCCTGAATCCAAGGCCTGCAATTGCCAATCATGCCTAGAACTGAAAGCAATTGCTGTTTAGTCTCTGGTTTGGGCATCTCCTGTATGGATGCCACTCGGTCTGGTCCTAATGACCTTCCCTCGCTTGTCAACACGTGTCCAAGGTATTTAACCCTTTGTGACACCAGCTGCAGCTTTTCTTTGGAGGCTTTGTGCCCATTTTTCTCCAGGAAGTCAAACATAGCTATGGTGTCCTGTTTACAGGACTCACGAGTGTGAGAGCAAAGCAACAAATCATCCACATACTGTACCATTGTGCTACCCCCAGGCACAGTAAACCCCTCCAAATTTTTTGCCAGCTCCTGTCCATACACGCTAGGTGACTCTGTGTAGCCCTGGGGCATCACTGTCCAAGTCCACCTCTTCCCCTGAAAGGTGAAGGCGAACCAGTACTGGGAATCTGGATCTACTGGGATAGAATAGAAAGCATTAGCCAAGTCAATGATAGAGAACCATTTAGCCTCCGCTGGTATGGAAGCCAGAATCGTGATTGGATTAGATACAATAGGAGCTCTGGGGTGTATGGCTGCATTTACACCCCTCAAGTCCTGTACAAACCTCCAAGTACCATTTGCCTTTTTCACAGGTAAGATAGGAGAATTAACTGGCGAATTGGATTTCCTTAATAGCCCCCCTTTTCACCAGATCTGCATGTACTTCTCTCACTCCCTCCTCTGCTTCTCTAGATAAGGGATACTGGACCTTGTGAGGCCGAAAGTCAGACTTGGGGTGGACCACCAAAGGCTCAGCTGACACCACTCGGCCAAAATTATTTTTCCCTTTTGCCCACAAGCAATCTGGTACTTCCCCTAACCAGTCTGGCAGAGGATCAATACCATTCACCTTATCTTCTATTGCAGGATTCTTCAACTCTGGACCTCGATTCCAAATCCAGGCCATGTTTTCCGTTCTCCCAGGTAGTTGTTTAATAATTACTGATTCTGATTGGTCAGAGGCTTCACACCTGACTGACAGGTAAAGGAAGGCTGGAAAACCAGCAGTGCTCGGACCTCGAGGACCGTGAGTTGAAGAACCCTGTTCTATTGCATCCCCCTTTCTCTGTACCTCTACGCACTGGTCTATTTTGTACCTTTGCACCTGTCCATCTCCACTCATCCACCTTCCTTCCTCCACACGCACCCACTCAGTCCTTTTCTCACACTCTGCGACCCAGGCTCCTAAATCCTTCCATTCTAGTGACCCCTTTTTCCCATATGATACATGGGGGACCGAACCTCCCACATACCGCTGCCCCTGGTCAGCTGACAAACAGACAGATGCAGCAGACCTGTCTTCTGCCACATAGAGGTAATCAAGCACAACAGTCTCTCTCAGTTCTCCTGCATCCTCAAAATCCTTTGTACACTCAGCCCCTCCTTTTCCAAAGAACTGAGCAGTGCAATGCTATCTGTCAGGCTGTTCTTGTCCTTTCGGGATATAGTCTGACACACAATGGACCGTGGGCTCCGTTCCAATAATAAAGGTTCTTTTTCTTCTAGGAATCCGGGGATTCCCAAGGCACCGATTATTTTTACAGTTCTGCCAGTGGTGGGGACTCCCGACACCTCCACCTCTCAGATTGTTGACCTTGTAGTTACCATATCCACGAGGAAAGTGATTTCCCTTCCCTCCACTCTCAATTTAAGCTGCTAGGCGTCGGGTTAAGGCGATGAACTGACCCTCTTCACCTCCCGTCCCTCCTACTGGGCAGGAGGAGTAGGCCATGCGGGGCCTTGTGCACCCAGAGTGGGACACTGGCTGGCGAGATGTCCCTGCTGTTTGCAAACATAACACATCACAGGCCTTGGTCTTACTTCTCCCCCTCCTCCTGCTTGATTCCCCTGTGCAACCTGAGGCAGAGCAGGGCAGTTCCTGTAGAAGTGAGTGGAACTCCCGCAGTTCCAGCATTTCCTGTCCCCTCCTCTAGGTGGACCAGGTGGACCCTGTCCTCTCCCTCTTCCTCTGCCTTGGGGTTTCCCTGTAGCCAAATTAGCCACCGCCTGAATGAGCATTTCATGTTCCTTCTCCATTTTTCCTTTTTTCTTCTCTTCCTGGATGCTTTTCCATTTCTCCGTGTCTTTCAGATTCCGCTCGATGTTCTGGGCGAAAGCTCGCAAACCAGCCATGTTTCTCTCCCTCCAGTCAGGCCAAACTTGCTTCAGGAGCTCTCGGATCTCGGGCCGCAGTCCTTCCACGTAGAAGATAGCCATCATTTGTCCCTGCTTTTCTACTCCCGCACCAGAGTACTGTTCCATCAGGCTCTGCAACCGGAGCTCCCAGTCATACACATCTTCTTTATCACCTTGCCGAGCTGCATGCAAATGGGACCAGTCAACCGTTGTGGGAAAACGGTATAAAACATGTGTTTTATTAATGTGTTATTTTTAATAACGTTTTTAAGGAATAATAAAACATATAGCAGGATGAACGTAAGCTAGGGCAAAACTTTAGTGATACATTTAAAAAGAAAGAAAGAAAAGCAGGCGGAATTTAAGAGTATTCTCCAGAGAGTTCATCTGCTGGTCCCACCTAGCACTGTCCAATATGCCTCCCCTCCCAGGCCTACTAATGTCCAGTTTTACTTCCACACCATGTTCTGTCAGCAATGTTCAAGGAAAGTCAAATGGGGTGCTGAGTTCTGAAGCCAGCTGGTGGATACTGCACATTTGTCATTGTATGTGATGGAAAATAACCAAAATATGTCACTTGAGACCAGGTGTGAAGATTAACACTTTATCATGGCTGGCTTTTGCAGTTTTTTTCTCCTCCTTTGAAGCTGGTGACCCCACTCACCATGACAGCTCTCTGTGCAGTTTAGCAGAAGTAAAATGCAGGCAGGAGGCTGCTGCAGCTGAACAGAGGGGCGCTTGCAGGCTTTGCTGAAAGCGATGCAGCTTAATAAACAGGCTATTTTTAAGCTGTGTGTCAGCGTCATTTTGTCACCTCTGTGCACAATCATGTGACTCCACATTCATAGATAAACATCTGAAACCCTTTTGACATCAGGTCGTATTAATAAGAATAATATCCAAACATTGAAGATGCAGCATGTCATATGCAATGTATCCAATTCCTAATGTACAGTGTATTGTCAACAGTAATTGCCTAAACTAAAGGCAATTATGAAAATCACGGCTTCATAATAACCAGCAAATTAGCTGCAGTGTGTTAAATTTCTGGGAGTTGCATCACAACTGCCTGTTGCACATTAAATAATATTTTGTGGTCACATTTAACAATTATTAACGAGCATTTAACAGTAGTCTTATTTGAAGGCGCAGAGACAACAGCAAATATGCCTGCTATTTCTTTACAGGCACTTGTTGATTCACATGAAAGATGCAGAAAATGTTGAGAAACTGAAAATTTGCAGCTGATTTGGGCTGTTTGTGGTTTGCTGCTCCGTATGTTTGTGTTTGTATGTGTGTGTGTGTGTGTCTGGTGTGTGTGTTCTCCTTCCTTCCCTCTCTGCCAGGCCCCTTCTAAAATGCAGTGACACATTCAGAATGAGGACAGACAGTCAGTTTAACACAGATGGACAGAAACAGATACAGCTAAAGGCCACAATAGATACTACAGCCATGGTTCATCTCCTCTTCCTCATTTTTATAGCATTACCAGGTAAAGCTTGGCATTCTTTTCACTTCCTATTTAAGCAAAAAAAAAAAAAAAAAAAAAAAAATATATATAGGCCTATATATATTTTTTTTAATCTATTAGATTGTTATTTATGAGAAAATCAGATAGTGGTGTTGCATTGATGTGTTATTATGCTTTATTGTAGCTTTTACTTTGACACTAACATAATGCCATTTCAATGTGAGCAAATGAAACTGTCAGCAGAACTGAGTCAGCTACAGACAAAGCCGATATCAAAGTGTAAACATGAATGCATTGTGATTACAAACAGAAATGACATGAAAATGTCTGGTATTACTAAGTCAGACTCCAGTGGGTCACGTTTACCAATGTGGACATTCTCCTGTCAGGTTATTTTACCAAACCGCCTCATTTAGGGTCCCTCTGACTGGTTTAGATCTTTTCTCCCAGTTCTCGTATCTAATGTTGTCCTCCGCTGTCTTCTGACATTCATGCAGCATTTTGTCATACAGTATGGTCAAAGCCTTGGGTTGTGAAAGGCGCTATATAAAAATAAATTTGGGTAGCTGCACCTCCTATTCAATTATTACAGTTTGCCAGTTTACTGTTATTACATGATGTTTCTAGGCTTGTATGTCGAAATAATTATTTCTCATACATTGGGTGATGAAGTGCGGAGGACATAAAGGACGTATCATATATTCAAGGAAGACGGCTAGCCAGGGGCGGAATTAAGGGCCCCCCCACCCCTGGCTTGTAGAGGCCCCTCCCCTATACTAAATACACACAAAGTTACACTGATATAATTTTTCCTTGCAATTTTATATACTGTATCTGTCATTTGTGGTATACATTATTATTATGGTGGGTGTATGGTGTAATTTTAAATTTTAAAAAAAATCTGTAAAATCCCTACAATTAACTTAAAATATAATACATAGTAATGTTTTGAAGTCAAACTAAGCTGTTCCTTTTGTATTTAATGGTTTTCCGTTTGAGGAATTTGCAAAAGGCTGCCTAACATCCTCGTCCGTCTGACGACATACATCAAGACTAGCAATTGGTGCCTGTACGTGCACACTAATTAACCTATACCCTATTGACTTAGACAGTACACTGTAATTTTTGCAAGAGAAATGGATGAGATGGGCAGGCAGCTGGACGTGGAATTTTTGTCCTTGGTAAAACTCTGACGGTCTCCACACTGGTAACAACGTTGTTTTCTAGGCATAGCCAAACAAATCTCCTCCTGTCTGAAAAGGCATAGAAAACGCAATTTAGCCACTAAAACTTTACAGTTTTTGTGAGGGACAGTCAAATTCTCTCGTTAAGTTTTTTGTTCTTGCACCCACACTTTAAAACTCGTTTCAGCGCCGTCACATATATGTATGCATGTGTGTGTGCGGGGGGTGGGGGGGGCCCGATCGGTGTTTTGCCCCGGGGCCTTGTGTGCAGTTGTTCTGCCACTGCTGCTAGCCTTTTATAAAGCTTATTTGGTCAGGGGAAATAATATCTACCAAAGATGACTCTAGAGTTTAAATGCAAAATTGTGTGATATGAGCTTAATTTAGATGCATCTTTACCCGATTATAAAAATACAGTGATAGATGCATTGGTATGTGTCTGAGGAAGAGTATTTAAAGCTAAACAATATTGTAGCACTTCAAGTATGGGGGGCTAATGAAGATGAAATGTTCTTTGGACAACTCAATAGGAAATCCATCAGGCCCTGGAGATTTTACATTTTACATTAAGGAGATTGCTTTAGTGATTTCCTTGAATTCAAAGCATTGGTCCATAAATTCTCCTTAGAAATAGTGGAACTTTTAAGTTTATAATAAAAGGAATTAATTTTATCTGTTTGATCTGCATTGGTCTGGAATGCATATACTGTAGGTCTGAATAATATTCTTAAAACATGTTATTAATCAAAGCCTTATTATTGTCTTTTTAGAGCTTTAATGTGAGCATAAATTTTAGCTCTCTTAACAGGACTATTTAATGCCATAATCCTTAATGTCCCAAGAGCCTAATTGATGCCCCACCAATTGACCCACCAGCAATTGGTCCATGCACCATATCTGAGGCTCCTTATCTAACACAGTTAGAAAATAGATATGAAATAATTATAAAAATAAGATAAATGTAGGTAAAGTAAAAACAGAAACTACATTTACAATGTAAAAGAATAAGGCAGCATTATCACTAGACAACCCTAAAACAAACTGCCCTGGGTTTGTCTCCCCAACTGAGATGCACCGTGGGATCTTCCCAAAGCTGCTGAGCTTCCAGTAACATCTCACTGGTTTACCTTTTTGAGGTTTAACAGCCAGTGTCCAATGAGCCACTTCTAATTTGGATGGTGAATCAAACACTTGCTCTTCCTTTGTTTCTTTAAATAAATTGGCAGTAAACTCAATCATATCTTTGTCATTTTAGAGAAGACTGTATTAATGTTGCCATCAGATTTTTGCATTGTGTCTGTAATTTTTTAGTGGGAATGTTCATTAGAAACTCTAAACCAGAGGCCACGAACATGGTAGCTAGCTTGTTGCTCAAGGTACCTTTCTTTGGCTTTTGCTGATTTTGTCTTGAAATACACAAAACATATCTTTAACAATTGAAATGATCCACAAGTTCTTATCACTCGAACTAATTAAAGGTTCCTTTCATTAGAATAGAGTACAAATATATTGTATAAACCAGTTTCTATTGGGAGCCTCTCTCACATACATCAATTCTCTACATTCCAGGAGGAAGATAAAAATTCACTATCACTATTACTAATCGACCAACCCATGTCCCTTACTGAAAATACTTCTTGAAGTTCTTGAAAATAATTCAAATTGAGAGTTCATAAGGTAAAGTTTCTTTAATAGGCAGGAAAAAAGCAAAAGCAATAGTGTCCACGTCCCAAGGTGGTGACACCCAACAAACAGTTTATATACCTTTTATCAATCTTTCTTAAAAAGCATAACAATACTATGATTGGCTACTTTTCCAAAAAGCAATTGACCTATCAAAAAGCTCATTAAAAATGATTGGCTAATACTTCGAAATGTACGTCAGTTATAGTTGGTTTCAAGAGGCACATCACTTATACATAGTTGCCTTGGTTACACAGTTGCCTTGCTTAACCGTTAGTAACCACATCACATAATTATCACATGTTCTCAACCCCCCCACACGCCTGTCTTGTCTAAGTACACTCTGCACTGCCTGACCTCACGGGTTGTCACAAACCAACCCACTATTCAATCTATTCCGTAGCTAAATACCATTGCAGCTATTATTATCTTAAACTTGTATGTTCCTTATGTATACAATTTTTTCTGCATTAACACAGCTTATCATGTTGCATTATATTATCAATAGCACGGTTTCCTTTTGAGCAACAACTGTTTTCCATCTGTGGTCCCCCTTCTTGTAAATCATGCACCTCTCTTAACATCAGCCAGTTATTCTTGTCTCATCAGACTCCAGATGTAACCACGTGTTTCCTGTTGTCTCTGTTCTGCTAGTCCACTTGTTCCAATGCAACCTCCGACTACCTGTGAATAAATCTCCCACACAGCCTGCATTCTCTACAAACAGCACATACATACATTTTTCTTCATGCCTAAGGCCTAAAACAGTGGCAGCAATACCATGATGCCTCCCTCCCTTCCTAACCCATCAGCTCCCCTCCCACATTCCCCCCTTTTGAACACACAAAACATATAACAACAGATCATCAACATGCTGACATGCATATTTCCTCCAGGTGCACAGAATCCCTCTAAATTTTTTGCTAATTCTTGACCATACACACTGGATGCCTCTGTATAACCTTGTGGCATCACTGTCCAGGTCCACCTTTTTCCTTTAATGGTATAAGCAAATCAGAACTGATAATCTGGGTATACAGGAATATAGTAGAATTAATTGGCCAGATCAATGACTGAAAACCACTTAGCCTCAGCCAGGATAGAGGTTAGTATTATCACTTGGTTAAGCACAATGGGGCTCAGGGGTGTATGGCTATATTAACACCCCGCAGGTCTTCTACAAACTGCCATGTGCCGTTTGCCTTTTTCATAGGAAAGATGGAGTTGACATGAGAATAAGCTATTTCCATAATGGGCAGAAATGGGGACTCGAGTTTGCCACTCAGACTCAAAGGTCACTCGAGTCGCTCTTAAATTGACTTATGACTAGACTCGCAACTTATTTTTTGACTTAGATGTGATACTACAATTAATCATTAAAACATCGGGCAAATTGAAATCAGTTAAGATTTTTTCATTAGCAGGAGGAAACATTTTCATAATGTGGCAGTTTTTTAATTAATATTTTGTAAATCATTTCGGAAGAGGATGACCATCCTGGGTGTCATTTTTGGGTGTAAGATTACACAAGTAAAACACATTTGAATCCTACATAGAACCTACTTGGGTAAACTCTTGTGGGTCCCCCATGGAACCCATGGCAATACCCAATTTGAATCAATTATATTTGCCATTTACAACACAAATGGACCCACATGAAAATATCGTCTGGGTCCTATATGGATCCAGTCAGGATAGCCCAAATGGGCCCCATTTCTAAGCCATTTAGATCCCACCTGGAACCCACTTGGGCAAACACACATGGCTCCACCATGGAGACCATGGCCAAACCCATTTGGGCACCACCAAGCTGCCCATTTTTATCCCTTATAAGTCCCACATGGACATGTTGCCTGGGACATACCCTTCCAAGTCAAGTTGTATTTTCTTACAACTTAGAATGTGCCCGCACCTCTTCATTGTGTCCCACGTATGGCGTGTAGTGTTATGTCTTAAAATATTCGGATTTATTTATTATTTATTTATTCTGTGTTATTTGCATAATGGAGTCTGGGTTATACTCAGTCATTAGCCAATCACATCACTCTAACATAGTTTGGGGCGGAGTCCACATGGTTTGGTCTGGCTGCCTTACACACCGTAAGCTTCTTTTTTGATAATCATTTCGGGAAAGGTTTCAGTTGTGTGTGTGTGTGTGGTCCCCACAATGTAATAAAAACCATTTTGGAGAAACTCAGTTTTATAAAAGTCTGAGACTGCAATCAAAAACTAAAAACGCAAAAGACTTATATTTTGTTTGGTTACTGGTGGTTAAGGTTAGGGCTGGGTAGATGTTAAGATTGTCATTGCTGGGATTAGGCTTTTGCCCATAGAAATGAATGGACAGTCCCCACAAAGATATGAGTGTGTGTATTACGTTTATATCCCCACAATGTCAAAATAACAGGTCTTTATTACATTGTTGTCCCCCACAAAAGACCTGTTATTTTGACATTGTGGGGACATTTTTCAGGTCCCCTTAAGAACACTGTACCAACTTTCATGCTCTGGGGCCATTTTGTTGCCAATGGGACAGTACTGGTACATTGCACAAAATAGATAGAATAATGAAGAAGGAGGACTACCTCACCTCAAATCAACAGCTAGTTCCAACCGGGGCCGGCTCTAGACATGCATATATGAGGGGGCAGGCAGAAATGTGAAGGGGGCACATGGTGGCGACAAAGGCGGGAAAGGGGTGTGGTGGTGCTCTGTATAACTGTTTTTGTCATGTAATTGGATTGCACTTTGTCAGGCCTCTACCCTAAGACCTGTCCAACTTGGGGGTCCCACCTGAAGGCTAAGCTTCTGCTGGTGTAGCTCTTAGGGTCACTGAGGCACGCAAACCCCATGACCACATAAGGTGGCAATCCCTCAGGGGGAAAACTGAAAAGTAAAACAACAAAAAATAAAATAAAATATTCCTCATCAGATTAAAACAACTAAAAACATGACATTTACCTTAATTGGATGGCCTATATCAAACATATTTGAACCCAACAAAACACTTTTCACTATTGCCAATATTAACAAAACTAAAAAGGGTAGGCTAAGTTCCATCCATCCATCATCTTCCGCTGGATCCGAGGTCGGGTCACGGGGGCAGCAGTCTCAGCAGGGAAACCCAGACTTCCCTCTCCCTGGCCACTTCATCCAGCTCCTCTGGGGGAATCCCAAGGCGTTCCCAGGCCAGCCGAGAGACATAGTCCCTCCAGTGTGTCCTGGGTCTTCCCCGGGGTCTCCTCCCAGTGGGACATGCCCGGAACACCTCACCAGGGAGGCGTCCAGGAGGCATCCTGACCAGATGCCCGAGCCACCTCATCTGGCTCCTCTCAATGCGGAGGAGCAGCGGCTCTACTCCGAGTCTCTCCCGAATGACCGAGCTCCTCACCCTATCTCTAAGGGAGAGCCCAGTCACCCTGCGGAGAAAACTCATTTCGGCTGCTTGTACTCGCGATCTCGTTCTTTCGGTCACTACCCATAGCTCATGGCCATAGGTGAGGGTAGGAACGTAGATCGACTGGTAAATCGAGAGCTTTGCCTTTTGGCTCAGCTCCTTTTTCACCATGACAGGCCGATGCAGGGCCCGCATCACTGCTGACGGCGCCGATCCGCCTGTCGATCTCCCGCTCCATCCTTCCCTCACTCGTGAACAAGACCCCGAGATACTTAAACTCCTCCACTTGGGGAAGGACCTCCTCCCTGACCCGGAGAGAGCACTCCACCCTTTTCCGGCTGAGGACCATGGTCTCGGATTTGGAGGTGCTGGTTGGACAAACTCCCACGCACCCTCCTGGACCCTGCCGAGACTATAGAGCTGGTCCACTGTTCCACGGCCAGGGCGAAAACCACACTGCTCCTCCAGAATCCGAGGTTTGACTATCTGACGGATCCTCCTCTCCAGCACCCCCGAATAGACCTTACCAGGGAGGCTGAGAAGTGTGATCCTCCTATAGTTGGAACACACTCTCCAGTCCCCCTTCTTGAAGAGGGGGACCACCACCCCGGTCTGCCAATCCAGAGGCACCACCCCCGATGTCCATGCGATGCCGCAGATGCATGTCAACCAAGACAGCCCTGCAACATCCAGAGCCTTGAGGAACTCCGGGCGGATCTCATCCACCCCCGGGACCCGACCACCGAGGAGCTTTTTAACTGTTCGGAAGTCGTTCTCCATGGCCTCGCCAAACTCCTCCCATACCCGAGTTTTTGCCTCAGCGACCGCCGAAGCCGCGGTCCGCTTGGCCCGCCGGTACTCATCAGCTGCCTACGGAGTCCCACAGGCTAAAAAAGCCCGATAGGACTCCTTCTTCAGCTTGACGGCATCCCTCACCGCTGGTGTCCACCAGCGGGTTCGGGGATTGCCGCCGCGACAAGCACTGACCACCTTACGGCCACAGCTCCGGTCAGCCGCCTCCACAATGGAGGCGCGGAACATGGCCCATTCAGACTCAATGTCCCCTGCCTCCCCCGGGACATGGGCGAAGTTCTGCCGGAGGTAGGAGTTGAAGCTCCTTCTGACAGGGGATTCCGCCAGGCGTTCCCAGCAGACCCTCACTATACGCTTGGGTCTGCCAGGCCTGACCAGCTTCCTCCCCCACCATCTGAGCCAACCCACCACCAGGTGGTGATCGGTTGACAGCTCCGCCCCTCTCCTCACCAGAGTGTCCAATACATGCGGCCGCAAGTCCGATGACACGACCACAAAGTCGATCATCGAACTGTGGCCTAGGGTGTCCTGGTGCCAAGTGCACATATGAACACACTTATGCTTGAACATGGTGTTCATTATGGACAATCCATGACGAGCACAGAAGTCCAATAACAAAACACCACTCGGGTTCAGATCGGGGGGGCTGTTCCTCCCAATCACGCCCCTCCAGGTTTCACTGTCATTGCCCACATGAGCATTGAATTCCCCCAGCAGAACAAGAGAGTCCCCGGGAGGAGCGCTCTCCAACCCCCCTTCCAAGGACTCCAAAAAGGGTGGGTATTCTGAACTGCTGTTTAGCGCATAAGCCCCCACCCAAAGGCAAAGGGAGGCTACCCTCTCGTCCACCTTGGTAAACCCCAATGTACAGGTGCCCAGCCAGGGGGCGGTAAGTATGCCTACCCCTGCCCGGCGCCTCTCCCCGTGAGCAACTCCAGAGTGGAAGAAGGTCCAACCCCCTTCAAGGAGACTGGTTCCAGAGCCCAAGCCGTGCGTCGAGGTGAGCCCGACTACTTCTAGTCGGAACCTCGCGGCCTCGCGCACCAGCTCAGGCTCCTTCCCCACCAGAGAGGTAAAAAAAGAAAACAAAAAAAAAATGCTAAGACCCCCTCCCCCCCAAACTGATATTTTTGTCTATTTGGGGGGGTCTTGATCGGGGGGTACTGTACCCCCCGTAATTCGAACCATGATTTCATGAGTCGCTATGATTTTGACAAGAGAGATTGCTGCTTCCTCTAAACCTCCCACAATCATGCAGCTCATTTCGCTCTGCCCTGCCTACTGAGAAACTGGCTCATTTGCATACTAACAGTGATTGGATGTTTAGCTGGGAGGAGGGTGAGTGGGGGATCTCTGCCGAGTGCTGCGTGAGCCCGCACACAAACAGAACGCGGAGGGAAAGAGTGAACAAGAAGTGAAATTTATCATCTCGTTTGTGCCTTTTTCAGTGGATTTTTCAGCTACTGTAGTAAATCTTGTCCATATTCAGTTTGTGGGTAATTATTATTTTCTTCCTCAACTTCTAAAAGTTTGATTTAAGGGGGCAGGATATTTGCTTAAGGGGGCGCTGCCCCCTCTTGCCCCAGCGTAGAGCCGGCCCCAGTTCCAACAAGATAATTATTCAAAAGTCACATGAAAACTTGTTTTGGAATGGATAAAGAAGGCTAAATTAAGCTTCTGGAATGGCCTTCCCAAAGCCCTGACCTCAACCCTGAATGTATGTAAACTTCTGACCGCACGTATAAGTTCTTAAAAAAAAATGTATTGCTTCAAATCCAATTGAAATACCAATTACTGAAACCATGATGGAGACTTGAGACTTGACTCAGATTTTGTGATATGTGAAAATCTTTGTTAATGGCTCACCAAATCTATGTATATTTCTGTGATTTCTCAGCTTCGCTAGATAAATGATACTGGGCTTTATGTGGTTGGAAATCAAACTAGGTCAGGTAGATCACCAAAGGGTTGGCAGAAACTACTTTCCCAAAATCATTCTTTCCCTTTGTCCAAAGGCAGTAGGCCACATCAGCTAGCCAGGGAGGAAATACTTTCTCTTCTCCTTATGGGGAAGAGCCACGTTCTTGACATCTGACCTCTACTGTTTGATAAAATAGGTTTTTTTGGACTTCTCCATCTGCACTGACTTACTTGATTTACCTCAGTTTTTACCCAATGAGATCAGACGAGTCAACAGGCGAGCAGGCAGCCGAGCATGCCGGGGTAGACCAGATGGAGGCCGCAAGAGAACGTGCCGGTGCAGGGGCCAATGAGGCAGAGGCCGCAGGAGAATGTGCTGGTACAGGGGCTGAGCAAGCGGGAGCAGAGACCGACGAGGCATTGGCCACTGGCTAGGGCCGACGCCTGCGAACAGAGAACAGTCAGGGCACCCGGTGGCAAGCAGAGCAGAACTAGAGCAGACAAGTAGAACAGGGCACTTGTAGTAAGGTGGTGGCATTAATGTGGTTTGGCTACAACAGAACACCAGGGGACTCACAGAGCTTGGTGGGTGCTCCAGAAGAAGACAGGGCTTGGCAGGGATCTTGCGAGGCAGGCCGAGCTTGGATGCCCCCAGAGTCGGGCGAAGCTCAGTCTTCTCTGGACACAGGCAGAGAACATCGGGAGGCAAATGGAGCTTTGACGCCCCAGAAATCAGGCAGAACTCTGTCACTTCGGGGCACAGGCAAGGAACATTGGGGAACTGGTGGGGAGTCTCTGGAGATGGGCAGGGCTCAAACACTTAAGGGGGCAGGTGCCGTTCAGGCCCCTTGGGAGATGGGCGAAACACGACAGGAATCTCAGGAGGTGGGTGGAGCTCAAGCACCTCAGGGGACAGGCGGACTTCAGGCGCCTTGGGAGATGGGCGAAACACGACAGGAATATCAGGAGGCGAGTGGAGCTCAAACACCTCTGGATTCAAGTGGAGCTCCAATATCTCAGGGGACAGACTGCGTTTAAGCAAGACTCGTCTGGGATCTCCCTAGGAACAGACAAAGGATCAGGAAGGGCTTCTGGGCAGGGTGTGGTGGTGGCGGTGTCTCCTGGGCAGGGCGCAGCTGCAGCATCTCCTGGGCAGGGCGCGGCTGCAGCATCCACCCTTGCCCTCAGTCTCCGCTTTATGTGGCGGAAGTGGGTGGAGGGCTCAAAGGAGTCAACGGTCAGATCGGTGGCTGGCTCCAGTGAGCCAGCAAGCAGATTGGTGGTCATCACCGGAGGCAGATGGAACATGGACACCTCAGAGGACTAGTGACTCTTGGATGCTTCTGAAGTCAGAAAGAGCTCATCTGGGTTCTCTGGGATGGCCGAGGGCAAGTGATCAGCCTCCAGGAGCTCTGTGCTGATTGAGCAGATTGGAAACCACCTCGATTAGGAATAGCTGGGGAGACATTCGGCTCGGTAGCAGTTTCACCGTGGGTCCGTGGGGGGAGGAAAGACATCAGAAGTGGGCGGCCCTGGTACCCTGTCCCTCTTCTTTCTCCAGCAGAGCACCCCCTTCAGGGTCTCCGCTATGGAGTCAGGGTTATGACTGCCAGCTCCCTTTGCAGGTGAGCCAGGAGCAAAGCAACCTCTGGAGAACCTCGGACTGCCAGATTGTACCAAACCCGTCAGTACAGACCCTGGAGTGCAAAGTATAGCTCTGCTAGGGTCTGCGAGGACAAAACAGCAGGAGTAGCAGCCAAAGGCATGCTGCTATCCTCGAGCCCCAATATTTGGTTGGTGTCTCTCCAGTACAGGGATCATACGAGGAATAAAGGTAGGTCCGTCCAACATCAGGAGGGCCAGGGAGCTGCCAGGGTTTTGTCTGTAGAATCCAGTTATTCTGTTATGTCATGGGAAAGATGGGCCATTCTCGGAGAGCATCCTCACTATGGGAATCACAGCCTGATTTGGTAATTGCTCTGTCCTGCACCAAAAGCTCTGCAGATGGTGGTAAGGCTGATCTACCCTCCCTGCAGGAAATTTAACTCAAAGAAAAGATTTTCAGCAGTTGTACTGACCAATTTTATAAATACAGTGGTACCTCAGTTCTCGAACTCATTAGAACTTGAATTTCTTAAAAGTCGAACCAACCAGTTCGAAAAAATTTTACCTAGAGCTCGATCTGAATCTCAGAAGTCAAACAGTAAACGCCGACCTAAGATAACTTGTACGCGCGGGGAAATGAGTTACGCGGCAAGTCTCTCAGCAGAAACAAAGGGTAAGGCTTCAGTCTGAGTCTCGCATTTGCTGTGATAGGATCATGTATGTTTACACTAGCTGAATACATATATTTAGACAGTAAAAATACATTTAGACAATGATAGACAGTAACAGTAATTATTATTATATAATAAAATATATTTAAAAATAAAGATTTCTTATTAATTATTTTAATATTAATAATAAACCATTAATACATTTCATTATAATAATATTGTCTTGCCGAGCGAGGATGGAACGGAGACAAAGGCGCAGACGTCAGGGTATCAGGGAATACGGGGTTTAATTACAGGTAAGGCAGGCAAAACGCAGACAGACAATACAATGACCAAACTGGGGAAACAAACTGAAACGCGGACGAAATACAGAGGACTAATTACAACAACCTGAAACAGCTGATCACACGGGGATTCCACACGGAGTTAACGAGGGGACGTGGCACACGGAAGAAGCGGACGATTGGGGCATGACACATTGTTTTTTTTAACTTTACACATTGCTTGGATACATTTACTTTCTTACTTTACAAATTACTGTTTTGATAAATGTGCTTAGATGTGTTTAGTACAGTATATGCTCTTCTTGATTTATCCGGTTCATTTTGTGTTTAAATGCTAAAAAAAAAAAAACATATTTATGTGTAATTCTTTGGGACCTGGAACCAATTAATTGGTTTTCCATTATTTCTTATGGGGAAAATTCGATCAGAACTTTGTAGGAATTATTAGCTCAGGTAATTTTTTATATCTCCACCAATATGTTTGAAATTAATTAAAGTTTAATTAATTATTATTTAATGCTGATTATTAACCAATCGTTATGCCGAATGGTCGGCTCCTCCAAACTCAATTACGGTATCCCTGTGAGTCTGTTAATGTGAGACTTAAATGGGGATTCACTAATTACCAGTATCGATTAGTAACCTGGGTTAATTGTTTAATCAATTAATACAGATGGTATGAGGTATGTACCTATGAAGCTGGTATGGAATGTTTGGTGTCAAACTGATTGTTAATCACCCCTGATTCCAAATCTGGTCAGTGATTACCATAAAAGTGGATGTATCAAAAGTTATAACAGCTTAATGAAAATCATCAGTAAAGGGAGAATCAGTCGGGCCATAAATCCCAAAAGGACTGATACAGACCCCCTTCCGAAAGCCCGCCAAATGGATGGCCAGCCATTGGGCCAGGAGTCGAATTCCTGGTCATCCCTATTCATGAACTTTAGACCATAAAAACCTGGCATCTCAGAACAAAGGTGCGCAGAGAATAACCATCAGCCCGAAGGAGAACATCAGCCGGAGCAAACAGATCATCAAGCGCAGAGAATAACCATCAGCCCGAAGGAGAACGTCAGCCCGGGAGAAGAGAAGCCCACAAGAAGCCTTCCGGTGAAGGCCCAGCTGAACAGAGAACAGCACCCAAGACAAAGCTTCACCAGGAGAGAGAATCCAAAGGGGCTCCACTCCACTGCTCCAAACGCCGCGCCTTCCTGAGTGCCATCAGCTCAGCAGCTCTGCCATCAACTGCCAAGACCCCCCCCCCCCCACTCTTCAACCAAGTAAACCAACTTCCTTTCATTCTAACAACTTAAGCTGTTCTGTTAACCTGCTATAAGACTTTAGGGTCGTGTTTCCACAAACTGTGCTTGCTTTGCAGAACAGTATTTCCCATTTAAGGTTACTCATTTAAATCCGGTCATTGCATTTTCATAATTACATCGTTTGTTTTATTCCGTTATTTTGTGTTTGTTGTTTGTGTTAGGTGTAATGTCTGTCTTATGTTAGTTGTAGTGTTAGCTAGGAATAAATGCATGTCTTTTACACAACTTTAGCCTCCGTCATTGAGTGTTTCACAATAAAGTCCCTGCCTCTGTGCGATCTTGCTACACGATCTGAATCTCAAACTCCCCTGAAACATCGCGAGACTCTCTCTCATCGGCCGTGAGGGGAGCTTCGCTACCAATCATTTACATTACCTGGTGATGCAGCTCGCTGGACGAGCCTTCTAACCCAGGTTACTAAGCGATACTGGTAATTAGTGAATCCCATTTAAGTCTCACATTAACAGACTCACAGGGATACCGCAATTGAGTTTGGAGGAGTCGACCATTCGGCATAACGATTGGTTAATAATCAGCATTGAATAACAGAGATGGGGACAAGTCGCATATGATCAAGTCCAAGCAAGTTTCAAGTGTTAACCATCAAGTCTCGAGTCAAGTCTCAAGTCACAGTTAAGACAAATCAAGCAAGTCAAGTGAAGTCAAGGGTTCACCCTAAGCAAGTCAAGTCGAGTCCTGATAAGTTTCAAGCCAAGTCAAGTCAAGTTGCAGTACTAAAACAAACAGAGGTTAAATTTTCGATACATGTTTATTTTTGCACAGAAAAATTTTTACAGAAAAGATTAACTTATATACATATATTATGTATCTTATTTGCATTGCTATATTTAAATTATATGCATATCTGTGCTACATTAATATCTGAAAATAAAATTTTGTTGCTTACACAAAATGTTTAAAACTAAGAAATCCAGTCTAAAATGTATAATGCAATTCAATCTGAAAGGATTAGTTTACTTTGACAACAACAATGTACAGATAATGTACTCACCCCCTTGTCATCCAATATGTTCATGTCTTTCTTTCCTCAGTCATAAAGAAATTTATTTTGTTTAACTTTATATTGATCACATATTTGTTCAAATTCCTCACAAATTCTCTCTCCTGTATGTGACCCCTTGAAGCGGTTGCAAGCTAGAAGATGAGATTTCAGTGTTATAGCATCTGCTGCAGTGTTCATCCAGTGAGCGGTGACGCCAAGGTAGCCTCTCATTCTTCTATCTGACCAGATGTCCACAGTGACAGACAGATTTTCAACTGCGGCTATTTGACTTATTAGTTTTGATTGTCTCTCAGATGCCATAGCGTCAAGTCTTGAGGTGACTGTTCTGCGGCTCACTGCAGTATATTTTGCGTCCATAATGGACAGAAAGTGATTGAAGTGCTTGTTGTCAGTGATAGACAGGGGCATGTTGCTATTAATGATAAGATCGGATATTATTGCTTCTGTAATGGCTTTTTGTCGAGGGTGGTTGACTGGATATGTAGTCGTCTGGGGCACAATGAACTGCGACATGGATGGCTGCTGTGGGTCGCTGCAGTGTATCTTGGATTTAAGATATTCATCATATCTGCAAGGATGAAAAAAATACCAAACCAATCAGGGAAAACAGTAAACATTAAAGCAAAATTAATTTTAAGTGATGATCTGTGTTTTAAGTTAGGTTCCAGCAGTTGATGATCTGATGTGCTTTAAGTTAGGTTCCAGCAGTTACAGATTTTCATGTTTACACACACAAAAATGGAAATACTTATATGTACTGACAGAATGTAAGACTTAAGTATTTATACAGGCTATGAACCTTATAAATTAAAGTATTGTGACTGAAGATTTATCTAGTATGTTTTATATATGATGCTTTAATACTTATGCTGTCCATTATAAGGCACAGTAGGGGATTTATCCACTCTTTTTAATCTAACGTTAGTGATGAATCTCGTTAATTAAAATGAACGGATCTTTTTCATTTCAGCAGAATATAAATATAATGTATGTTAATATAGCCCAGTGATGAAGTTATGAAGCTTAATCATCATCTCTGCGGTGGACGCGCAATATACACATTTCATACATAATATATAATCTGATATATTTGTTTTCTATTTGAACTGGTTTCATTGTTATACAGCACACAACATTTTGTTGTTGTTGTGAGTGTACACAAAAAAATTATAGACACTTAACGTAACCGATTCGAACGATGAAATTATTCTTGTCTGTATGACCAAAAAGTTTTGAACGAGTTATTGAAGGAGAAGTGATTGCACCGACGCTTTCATCTTAGATTTTCATGCAGTATAACGTTACACGAGCTGCCATTCAACTAACCACACGCAGTCAGTCCATACAAACGCTTGAAAATGCGCACATGTAATATAGACATTATAGTTTACATTGTGGCGACTTCACATTATAGTTATTGAGCATAATTCACCATACTATCAAGTCTATGTTGTTCATGAAGGCTTGATACCTAATCTGTAATTGGTTATCTGTACCTTAACCCGGGTTGTGATTGACCCATTAGAATCGGTGCTCATCTTCACGTGATGGGATGTCCCGGGTAAGATACTGCCTTTTTCTCTTTTTGCTTTAGGCGCGTCTTCTGCTGCGAGTTAATAAAAGAGAGTGACGTGTGTCACAGTTTGTGAGAAATTGTCCGAGTTTTTATTTCCAATTTTTACCCTGGTGACCCCGACGTTTTTCTGCTAGACGTATCTAGAGACTCCCCCGAATGACCATGACCGCGAACGCCGTTTCTCTCAAGCTGCCCGAGTTCTGGGAATCGTCAGCCTCAGCATGGTTCGCCCAGACAGAAGCGCAATTCGCTCTGCGAGAGATCACCGCGGACGACACTAAATATTATTATGTCGTATCGGCACTGAACAGCTCCACGGCATCCCGAGTGGTGAGCTTACTTAAACACCCGCCAGCATACAACAAATACGCTGCACTTAAAGCCCACTTGCTGGACACTTTTGAACTTTCCGACGCAGAGAGAGCCAGCCGGCTTTTTTCACTTCAGGGCTTAGGCGATGGCAAGCCGTCTAATGGATAAAATGCTTAATCTCATGGGTGAGCACAGACCGGATTTTGTTTTCGTTCACTTGTTTTTACGTCAGCTACCGGCTCCGGTACGAGCGGCTTTAGCAAACACCTCCATTACTGACTGCCGTGCACTGGCTGCAGAGGCTGATAAGTTCTTCCTCGCTGGTCAACAGCACTTCATGGCTTCGTTCCTTCCGGCTCCACCGCTTGTGCCACCAGTAGCCGACATCACTGTTGCAGCGGCGGTACCCGCAAGGCGACGAGACCCTGGGTTATGTTTTTACCATGCCAAATTTGGACCCAAAGCTAAGCGGTGCCGTTCTCCATGTGCTTTCCGGGGAACGGGAAACGCCACGGCCGGCGCTCAGCTGCGGCCATGAGCGTCGGCCGTGCAGGCAGGCTGCTGTTCATCCGGGACGAACTTTCTGGACGACGTTTCCTGTGCGACACGGGTGCACAAAGCAGTGTTCTGCCCGCATCGACGGTCAACGCCCTGGCCAACGGACACGGGCCTCCCATGGAAGCAGCAAATGGCACCCCCATCCGCACCTATGGCACGAGGTACGTGGAGTTATGTTTTGGTGGGCAGCATTTCAGTTGGGATTTCATCACCGCAAATGTGGCTGTTCCCCTCCTGGGAGCGGATTTCCTTTGTGCATATGGCCTGCTAGTGGATGTGAAAAACTGCCGTTTGATTGACGCTGTCACTTTCTGCTCTTAAGTCTGCACTCGCAGTGACGTGGACACTGTCAAACTATCCAGTTTACTCTCCACAGCCGATGATTTTCTCCGACTGCTAGCTCAGTTTCCAGCCCTAACACAGCCCACATTTTTGTCAGCTTCCACCAAACATGGGGTGGAGCACTACATTGTCACCACTGGCCCGCCTGTTTTCACCCGTGCTCGGCGCCTCAACCCGGCCAAACTCGCTATTGCCAAGGCGGAGTTTACCAATATGGAACGCCTTGGCATTGTTCGGCGTTCCAACAGCCCTTGGGCTTCACCCCTCCACATGGTCTCCAAACCCGGCGGTGGGTGTCGTCCGTGCGGTGATTACCGCCGACTAAATGATGCCACTATGCCAGATCGCTACCCTGTGCCTCACATCCAGGATTTTTCTGCTCACCTGGCTGGGAAGTGTATTTTCTCCAAAGTGGACCTCGTCCGGGGATACCACCAGGTCCCGGTCCACCCAGGGGACGTTCCCAAGACAGCAGTGATCACCCCGTTTGGTTTATTCGAGTTTCTGCGCATGCCATTTGGCCTTAAAAAGGCCGCGCAGACTTTCCAGCGCCTCATGGACTCTGCACTGCGAGACTTGGATTTTCTTTTTGTTTATCTGGATGACATTCTGGTCGCCAGCACCTCCAAAGCTGAACACCTGTGTCACCTCAGGACTTTGTTTGAGCGACTCAGCCAACACGGGCTGATCGTCAATCCAGCTAAGTGCCAGTTTGGGTTTTCCATCATCGATTTCCTGGGCCACAGAGTCACTAGGGATGGGGCCGTCCCGCTTCCATCCAAGGTGGAAGCTGTCGTGCGTTTCCCACGCCCTCTCACGGTCAAATCCCTGCTAGAGTTTTTGGGCATGGTAAATTTTTACCATCGGTTCATCCCGGGTGCGGCCAAGCTCATGCAGCCACTGTATGAGGCACTACGTGGCAAGAGCCACAAGACATCAGTGGACTGGCCCACTGAGAGGGCTGAGGTTTTCAAGGCCACTAAAGCCGCGCTGGCTCATGCAACAATGCTGGCGCACCCATCCCCCGACACTTTAATTGCCCTTACCACAGACACCTCTGACTACGCTGTCGGCGCCGTACACGAACAGTGGGTGGATGGTGCCTGGCAGCCGCTCGCCTTCTTCAGCCGTCAGCTGCGTCCCAGTGAACGCAAATACAGCACTTTTGATCAGGAGCTACTCGGTCTCTACCTTGCTGTCCGGCATTTCCGTTCCCTTTTGGAAGGCCGCCATTTCGTCGTTTTTGTGGACCATAAACCCCTGACTTTTGCCATGGCTAAGGTAGCTGAGCCTTGGTCTGCATGTCAACAGCGACAGCTTTCCTATATCTCGGAATTCACTACGGACATACGGCATGTCGCGGGTAAGGCCAACATCGTGGCTGACTGTCTATCCCGGTCTCTAGTGGGTGCCGTCCATTTGGGCCTCGACTACAAGGCTATGGCTGCTGACCAAGGTACTGATGAGGGTGTGCAGGCCCTCAAGACAGCGAGCACTGGTCTGCAGTTGAAGGGCGTGGTTTTTTATGACGCCGGCACTACACTCCTTTGCGACATCTCCACAGGGTGCCCCTGTCCTGTGGTTCCTGCTGAGTGGAGGCGACGGGTTTTTGACGCTGTCCATAGCCTCTCCCACCCCGGCACAAAGCCCTCTCAGAGGCTTGTGGCAGCCAAGTTCGTCTGGCACGGGCTTAAAAAAGATGTCAGGAGTTGGGCTGCTGCCAGCGTGCTAAGGTCCACCGTCACACCAAGGCTCCCCTTGCGCATTTCCAAGTCCCGGAAAGGAGGTTCGATCATGTTCACCTCGACCTGGTGGGCCCCTTACCTCCCTCCCACGGGTTCACTTACCTTCTCACCATGGTGGATAGAACTACTCGCTGGCCCGGGGCTGTTCCACTTTCAGCTCCTACATCCACGGAGGTTGCTCGCGCCTTCATCGGGTCCTGGGTTGCCCGTTTCGGCACCCCATCCGACCTCTCCTCTGACCGCGGCTCACAGTTCACTTCTGAGCTCTGGTCTGCTGTAGCAGACGGTTTGGGTGTGAAGCTCCACCGTACTACTGCTTATCACCCTCAGTCCAACGGGCTGTGTGAGCGTTTCCATCGCTCCATGAAGGCTGCCCTCCGGGCCAGCCTCAAGGATGGCAACTGGGTGGATAGGCTCCCGTGGGTCATGCTGGGCCTCAGAACAGCCCCTAAGGCTGATTTCCAATCCTCCTCGGCTGAACTGGTTTATGGGCAACCTTTACAGGTCCCAGGGGAATTTATCCCCGATAGCACGGCTCCCTGGTCCGCCAAGCAGCAGCGCAGCCTGTTGTTAGACAAAGCTGCCCATTTCGCTCCTTGGCCCGTTTCTCACCATGGTTCTCCTCTATCTCACGTGCCTGCGGGTCTGCGATCGGTGGAATATGTTTTTGTCCGACGCGACGCCCACCGGGGCCCCCTTCAACCTCCTTACGAGGGCCCTTTTCGTGTCATAGAGGCTGGCGACAAACACTTCCTTGTCGATGTGGGCGGGACCCTGGAACGCCTCTCTGTTGACCACCTTAAGCCGGCTCACTTGGATGAGCAAGCCTGTTGACCTGGCCCGACCCCCCCGCCGGGGGCGGCCACCGGGCCCGCTGCCAACCCCTGCTCCGGCCGCACGCCACCACAGGGGACCAGTCATTCCCACGGGCCCTGTTTCAGCCCCTTGCCCCGTTCAACGGAGCCGCCGTGGCCGGCCTGTCCGTCCTCCTCCATGTTTGCTTTTTCTGCTACGGTGAATTCTGGGGGGACGTGTGTGGCGACTTCACATTATAGTTATTGAGCATAATTCACCATACTATCAAGTCTATGTTGTTCATGAAGGCTTGATACCTAATCTGTAATTGGTTATCTGTACCTTAACCCGGGTTGTGATTGACCCATTAGAATCGGTGCTCATCTTCAAGTGATGGGATGTCCCGGGTAAGATACTGCCTTTTTCTCTTTTTGCTTTAGGCGCATCTTCTGCTGCGAGTTAATAAAAGAGAGTGACGTGCGTCACAGTTTGTGAGAAATTGTCCGAGTTTTTATTTCCAATTTCTACAACATGTAATATCGAGAAGCCCTTTCATTTCAAGTTGCACTCAACATTAAAATGTGGCTACGCCACTGGTAACGTTATAGCGTTTTATTTATGAGATGATCATCACATTTCTGATAAAAAAAACATGCAACCAAGGCCAAATTATGACAAACAGAAAAGATTAATTTAATTAATTAGTAATCGTTTTATTAAATTGACTATAAAGAATTTGACTTTCTTACCTTTCCTTTTGGTTTTTGAAGTGATTAACAAATTTGATGTTGTGGTTGTCGTGTCTGATACTCTCGCGTTGCATTCTCTGCATCTGGCGAATCTTTTTTTGTTAGTACGGTCTAGTTCAAAGTCCTTATAGCCAAACGTGACTATATGAGGAGCTCGACTATTGTCTGCCATGTTTGGCACGGTTTGAGTTGTGCAGCGTTTTTCTTCTTCTTCTTGGTAACGTTAAGAGTTGTGCAGCGTTAAGGGCGCAGGCGCCAATTATGGTGCTGCTGAGTCATAATTATTTTATTATATTATTTTATTTTATTAAACGAATTATATTTAAAAGTTCAAGTCATTGTCGAGTCTTCCACTTTGTCAAGTCAAGTCTCAAGTCACTTACTCTCAAGTCAAAGTCAAGTCAAGTCATTTTCTTACTTCAGTCAAGCAAGTCTCAAGTCCTGAAAATTGTGACTCGAGTCTGACTCGAGTCAAGTCATGTGACTCGAGTCCCCCATCTCTGTTAAATAATAATTAATTAAACTTTAATTAATTTCAAACATATTGGTGGAGATATTAAAAATTACCTGAGCTAATAATTCCTACACATGTCACACTTTAAAGGTCTGTTAATTGCACTTCCTTTCCTTTGAAGTTAAGAAGTTCGATATTTTTCATATCAAAAGTCCCTTAAGTCCCATAGAGTGATTTTTTTTATCGTGTGCGCACAAGTTATTATTTGGAAGGAACAGGCTAGCTGCGTATAACTGTCATGTTGTAAGAGGTTTATTTCAGCATGCCATACTACGTTTGCTAGACCTGGCATTAGGGTACAATAAGGTACAACAGCCTTGTAATTAATATTAGTGGAAGGAGTAAATACAACACTGCCGCGCACTACTTTGATATTAAGGCTGAGGTATACAGTCCGTGTGAATGGTAGCGACAAAGGTGAAGCGCCATGAACAACACTTTTTCTTTCATTATCGGTAGTCAATAATAAAACAGGTATAAACAGGTACAATAAATACAGTAAATAGGTGTAAGTAATGACAAGAAATGTTAGGGGAACTTGGTGACAGATTATGCTACTTTAATTGGTTTACTGATTTCTTCACCTCACCGAGTTCAACTAAAAATTTTTTGTATTACTGACACCTATTTATTATATTTACTGTACCTGTTTATCATAGTGTATTATTATGATTACCGATAAAGACCGAAGTATTGTCATGTCGCTTCACCTCTGTCGCGACCATACACACGGAGTGTATAATTCAGCCTTAATGCCAAAGAAACAGTTTGCAGCATTTAAAAAAATGGAAAATTAGTTCATTGTGTTACTTGTTGACTGTAAATGAATGCCTCTCCAGTTCGATTTGTTTAGATGCCGAGACAGTTTTGGTAGACATAGTTTCCATATTATTCTCGGCCTCAAACACAGAGTAAATTATCTTGTGCGCACAGAATAACTTGTGAGCACAAGAAAATAACTTATGCGCACACGATTTTAAAAAAGTCACCCTATGGGACTTCGGTGGATCAGTATATTAAAGTGAGAATTTCACACGTACGGAAATAATAAAATTAACATATGCTATTAACGTCCCTTCTTGTAGAATTAAAATACATTATTAACGTCCATTTCCAATGTTAATAATATAATTTAAATCGATCACCAAAACAATAGGTATATACTTTAAAAGACTCGATTTCTGTTCGGTCAAGTTAAAGTCCAGGCTGTGTGTGACGATTATGTGATATTTGGTACATCCTCCATGGCATGTTTGCATAACGTCATGTCCAGACTCGCTTTTGGAGTCACGTGTTTCCGTCCCTCTAGTGGAGATCCTCCTGGTGGAGGTCTGCAGCCAGACCCTTCTCCAGTTTTTTGCAAATTCCTCAAACGGAAAACCATTAAATACAAAAGGAACAGCCTAGTTTGACTTCAAAACATTACTATGTATTATATTTTAAGTTTATTGTAGGGATTTTACAAAGTTTTTTTAATTTTTTTTATTACACCATACACCCACCATAAGAATGTATAACAAATTATGACAGATATATAAAATCACAAGTCACAGTGAAAGTGTAGGTAATATATTCTAGCTGTCAAGAGCTTGGGAGATATTATATCAGTGTTACTCTGTGCCTATTTAGTATAGGGGAGGGGCCTCTTATAGCTGGGGGGAGGGTTCTCTACGATACAGGGGGGGGCGTAGGCCCAGGGGTGGTGGCTCTGCCTTTGGTGGCAAGAGTGGGACATGGAAGCATCAACATACACACCGATAGTAATAAATTGGAAAGTAGTATTATCTTTAACAACGTGGTATATACTGTGATACTTTTTCAGTATCGGTATACTGTGCAACACTACTCCGCCCCTGCCCTCAATACAGCGGTTGACCTCCCTGACGGGTCATTGATACTCCTCAGGTCACCGGGACTAGAACGCTGATTTTGATTGATGTTCACAAACGGCCCAACACTGGCAGGGGCATAGCAGTGAATTATGGTCCCTGACAAAATGTCACCTTGGGCCCCCTTGTCAGTCAAGGGGGGGTAAATATCACTGATTGGGGGGGAGGTGTCCCTTGGTAGATTTCACCGATCTGAGTCCCCTGACATGCAGGCCCTAGGCGACTGCCTGGTTTGCCTCTGCCTAGATCTGGCCCTGAGGCTTCTGGTTTCGATATCCGGCCCAGCTCTCTGTGGGCAGTTTGCATGGTCTCCCTGTATCTATGCTGGTTTCCTCTCAGTTCTCTGGTTTCCTCCCACAGTCCAAAGACATGTGGTTCAGGTGAATTGGTGCCTCAAAGTGCCCATAGTGACTGTGTGTGAGTGTTTGCCCTGTGACAGACTGGCATCCCGTCCTGGGTGTTCCCCTGCCTTGTGCCCTGTGACAGACTGGCATCCCGTCCTGGGTGTTCCCCTGCCTTGTGCCCTGTGACAGACTGGCATCCTGTCCTGGGTGTTCCCCTGCCTTGTGCCCTGTGACAGACTGGCATCCTGTCCTGGCTGTTCCCCTGCCTTGTGCCCTGTGCTGCCTCAGATCAGCTCCACGGTTCAGTACTGTACTGACCCTGTGCTGGATGGCTCTCATTCAAGTCAAATATCACAGAACTAGCAAATACAGCTTTAGTGTCAAAGGGGTGTGGTCGTCCCACAAAGTGACGACCCCATTCATTCACCTCCCCTCTGCCTTATTACTGGTGATTTAAGGTCCTGGTTTTCCTCTCAGACCCTAGAACACACTCCTAGGCTTAGATTCCCGATCCCACATCCCGCTGTAGCCCTTCCCAAGATCTGTCATCCGTTTTGTTTTCCAGTTTCTTTCATTTGTTCTTATGACAAAATGACAGTCTTTGGCTTTTATACATCCCCAGGGTTCTGTTAAGCAAATGTAACCCTAATCCAAGTATTATACAAAGATTATACAGTTGCTTAGAGATACTGTGATGTGGAAAATGTGAATTCAGTTGGTTGTTCTCCTTGCAGGTGCTGACAGTGTTTACGCAGTGGGCAAGGTATCTGTGCTGAGTGGAGGATCTGTCACCATCCCATGTTTCTATGGTGACAGATATAAAACACATGTGAAATACTGGTGCAGAGGGTATTATAAGGTCTCATGTCCTCCCATAGTACAAACTGACTCTCCACAGGAGGGTAAAGTGTCAGTCAGAGATGATCCTGACCAAGGAGTCTTTACTGTGACCATCAACAATCTGACAGCTGGGGACTCTGGTATCTATTCGTGTGCTGTGAAGATGAATGGAGCTTCAGCTGATGGAGATTGGGTTGAACTGAAAGTGACTGATGGTAAGATCTCTGCACATATCTCTACGTAAGCATAAATTCATATTTTTGTTGGATGAGCTGCAATGACAACAAAGTATTTTATCTTAAAATGCAGAATAAATTCATATTTTTAAAAGGGGAATAAATCAGCCAGAGAAAAAAACAAGCAGAAGGAATATAAAAATAAATGTTTTCTTGACATCTTGCCGATGGTGATTTTTGTGGGAGAATTCTTAAGAATCATTTAATTAGAGTAACATTAAACAATTTATGTAGATCAGGGTCCAAATATATGTGTACTTCAGGAAGAAAAATGCAACCTGGGAGAACTAACAATGTCAGTTTAAATAGGCAATATCAAGGGGATTAAATATGATTAGTAATATGTTGATAAATCTGCTATGGTCTATTTACAGTTTTTCTCAGTTGCTTTGGTGCATTTCTCACAACAGACTTAACAGTTGCATAACAGCAAGTGCATTTCTCAAAACACTTAGTGCAAATGGCAAAACATCATGGATGACCGACAAAAGCAGGTAACCTCTTCAAAATACTTAGTCCATGCCTCAAAAGCGAGTATTTATGTCATTGAACATGTCAGTGCTATCAAAATCCCAAGTCCATGAATCATCGTCCACGGACATGACAGCCAAAATGTAAAGTCATGATATCAATATAAAATTGGCACAATGTAAACATTTTCTGACACAAAACATCTGAATGACAAGGGCAGGAAACATAAAAATAAAAAACACTGAATGCGGGAGATTGATTAAAGAAGAATATTTTATTGATTGCATTGGTATATGGTGATATACCATGCACTGCGATTGCAGTCTGGCAAAAAAATGCATTTCAATGCTTTATGCATAACATATGAAATGTATAGTTGTTTTTGGCGGCCTGTCTTAATTTTAGTTTTAGTCTAGTCTTTGCGTCAAGCTGTCATTTTAGTCATTATTAGTCTTAGTCATGTCCATACTCATTTTAGTCTAGTCAAGTTTCAGTCGACTAAAAGTCTGAGCATTTTAGTCATATTTTAGTCAGAATTATCCATGACTATTTTAGTCTAGTTTTAGTCAATGAAAGTTGTATTTTAGTCTCTTATTTTAGTCATGCAATTCTATTTTACCTAGTCAATATAGTACAAATACCCAGTAGAATAGACAAAAACTAAATTTTCTTTTAGTCAAACACATTTCACAATTAAAACAAGGTTCTTATTATTATATTATTGTTACCTTATAGACTCAAGAATACTCTACATCCATTCCAGACACGGATGACGCTCTGATTTGAATTTATAACATTTATTTTGCCAACCAAACATGTTTGAACATAGAAGTACACACAAATTTAAATGAAATAAATAAATAAAATAATGTCCATCTTCTTGCGTGGGACTTGCTTCACTGAAGCTGTTTCTGGAATCTAGCACAGGAATAGATACAATGTCAGGACACATGCAGCCTCTGGAAAATCTAACTGTTGTAAATAAGTAGCATAAATCCTTTCTATTACGCCTATTTTGCCCTCAATGACTGAAACTATTGGTTGTAATTTGGCTGTTTATTTTCAGCTACAATTGTTTAACAGAAAAAATAGGCCTCACGAGACCATAAGGGATGCCAATCAAAATGAATCATGTTCTGAATCATTCACGAACATCCTTTCCACAAAAACATTATTCCACAATTAGCAGGTATTTACATGAGCTGTAGCCAGAGCCTACCTGTACTACGTGGATGATAACTAGCCTGACAAGCCAGACCCACGCACAATGTTTTGAAAAACGCTATTTCAATGTTTCAAACACTACCCCTTTCGACATATATCTAGTCATGCAGTAAAGGAAGCTTTAAAGTTTAGATCGCCAGGATTCAAGACAACGGAGCTGTCATTCTCCGTTTGCTACTTAGCTTTAGCTTGCTAAAATGCTTCAAAGTGTTCCCTTTACCCACATATTCTTATCAAACATCTTATCAGAAAGATGTTTTGTACAGATCGCCAAGTGTCCATGCTTATGAAATATAATTTTCTCCAAAATGCCCAAAGCTAGCAGGATAACATCTATTGCTAACGATAACATGTTAACCACAGTTGGCATGAGCTTTCTAAAATAGAAAGTAACGTTACGTTAATGTCTTTACTTACCTCAATGTCATTGTGGAATGGCTTGGAATGTCTTTTAAGGTTTTAAGGTTTGTGGTGTTTTTTCCCGATATTTTGTAGCCGCATTTCTCCGCCATCTGTGCCCCCGAAGGGGAGACACAGCTAGGAAACAGAAATACTGCATAATAAAAATAACGCGATTAAACGAGAGGAAATAATGTCTCGTCTTATTTTCGTCAACGAAAATGAAGACATTTTACTATAGTTTTTATTTTGTAAACCAAATTTAGTCTCGTTTTTATTCGTCAACAATATTACACGATATATTTCGTTATAGTTATCGTCACATGAGCAGCATTTACATTGCGTCTCCTCTGGTCTCTGTCACGTCAAAAAGGTTCGTTGACGAAGATATTTCGTCAAAATTTTCGTTGACGAAAACAACACTAATGAAATGAAACAAAAAGCAATTACAAAATCAAAAAGGGGAACAATATATACATACTGAATCTCTAAATACTTTCTACAGTTGCAGGTGATCCTGTATATTGGGCCACATGTTCTCATCCACATCACAACGGATATCTTCCTTTGCAATGTAGCGTGAAGGGATCCTCCTAGAATGTCTTATCCAGCCTCTGCGGGTGCCTGCTGCTATATCCCCACACACAACTTCCATGGCAGCAAGCAGTGTCATTTGTGTATATGGGTTACGGTCATATACCTTCCACCTCCAAGCTGAGAAGAACTCCTCAATTGGGTTGAGGAATGGGGAATATGGTGGTAGGATTTCCATCAGCATCCTGGGGTGGTTGGAAAACCATTGCCTGATTGGGTTGGAGTGATGGAAACTCTCATTACCACAAATGATCACATACTTTGGTACATTTTCCTGACCAATCTCTTTAGGAATGAGATCCCTGTAGAGGGTGTTCAAGAAGGTCAGCAGATGTTGGGTGTTGTATGGCCCCACAAGAGGGATGCAAGTGTGGAGCTCATTGTCCGAAATAGCCACACACATAGTGATGTTCCCACCCTGCTGGCCTGGCATGTCAACAGCAGCTCTCTGTTCAATCAGATTATCTCCTTCCTTTGGCCAAGTTGAAGCCAGCCTCATCTACAGTATGTATATGAAAATGGTGCAGAAATCATTAGTATTGTGAATACATGCCAAAATAGTTTTATAGAAACCTATAAGATACACTTGATAGCCAATGATATCTTGTTCAATACTTTTGACTGCAATGACTTACACAATGACAAAACGACAAGTTTGTCTGGAGTGTAAGACTATGCAAAAGAGGGCTAGCACAAGGCATTTTGAGCATCATGACATAAGCAACCGCTGATGTACAGTATGATATAGCTGAGAATTGCACATAAGCATCTGCCTGAATGTACTAAAGCAATTGCAAAATGACAAAAACAACCAGAAATTGCTCTTATGATCTGCACAACTGACTAGAGGTTGTGGGAATTGAACGAGCAGTTTTGAGAACTTCAATTCTGTTGTGAGAAATGCATCAAAGCAACTGAGAAAAACTGTAAGTGAATTTGAGACATAAATATATAAACATACATATACACTCACCTAAAGGATTATTAGGAACACCATACTAATATGGTGTTTGACCCCCTTTCGCCTTCAGAACTGCCTTAATTCTACGTGGCATTGATTGAACAAGGTGCTGAAAGCATTCTTTAGAAATGCTGGCCCATATTGATAAGATAGCATCTTGCAGTTGATGGAGATTTGTGGGATGCACATCCAGGGCACGAAGCTCCCGTTCCACCAAATCCCAAAGATGCTCTATTGGGTTGAGATCTGGTGACTGTTGGGACCATTGTAGTACAGTGAACTCATTGTCATGTTCAAGAAACCAATTTGAAATGATTCGAGCTTTGTGACATGGTGCATTATCCTGCTGGAAGTAGCCATCAGAGGATGGGTACATGGTGGTGATAAAGGGATGGACATGGTCAGAAACAATGCTGAGGTAGGCCGTGGCATTTAAACGATGCCCAATTGGCACTAAGGGGCCTAAAGTGTGCCAAGAAAGCATCCCCCACACCATTACACCACCACCAGTAGCCTGCACAGTGGTAACAAGGCAATGTTGTGTGTGTTGTGGCTTCACAAATGCTTTGCTGCATACCTCGGTTGTAACGAGTGGTTATTTCAGTCAAAGTTGCTCTTCTATCAGCTTGAATCAGTCGGACCATTCTCCTCTGACCTCTAGCTTCAACAAGGCATTTTCGCCCACAGGACTGCCGCATACTGGATGTTTTTCCCTTTGCACACCATTCTTTGTAAACCCTAGAAATGGTTGTGCGTGAAAATCCCAGTAACTGAGCAGATTGTGAAATACTCAGACCGGCCCGTCTGGCACCAACAACCATGCCACGCTCAAAATTGCTTAAATCACCTTTCTTTCCCATTCTGACATTCAGTTTGGAGTTCAGGAGATTGTCTTGACCAGGACCACACCCCTAAATGCATTGAAGCAACTGCCATGTGATTGGTTGATTAGATAATTGCATTAATGAGAAATTGAACAGATGTTCCTAATAATCCTTTAGGTGAGTGTATAAATAAACTTTGGAAAAAAGCCTCAGTTATTGATGTCCGTACTCTATATATACACTCACCTAAAAGATTATTAGGAACACCTGTTCAATTTCTCATTAATGCAATTATCTAATCAACCAATCACATGGCAGTTGCTTCAATGCATTTAGGGGTGTGGTCCTGGTCGAGACAATCTCCTGAACTCCAAACTGAATGTCAGAATGGGAAAGAAAGGTGATTTAAGCAATTTTGAGCGTGGCATGGTTGTTGGTGCCAGACGGGCCGGTTTGAGTATTTCACAATCTGCTCAGTTACTGGGATTTTCACACACAGCCATTTCTAGGGTTTACAAAGAATGGTGTGCAAAGGGAAAAACATCCAGTATGCGGCAGTCCTGTGGGCGAAAATGCCTTGTTGATGCTAGAGGTCAGAGGAGAATGGGCCGACTGATTCAAGCTGATAGAAGAGCAACTTTGACTGAAATAACCACTCGTTACAACCGAGGTATGCAGCAAAGTATTTGTGAAGCCACAACACGCACAACCTTGAGGCGGATGGGCTACAACAGCAGAAGACCCCACCGGGTACCACTCATCTCCACTACAAATAGGAAAAAGAGGCTACAATTTGCACGAGCTCACCAAAATTGGACAGTTGAAGACTGGAAAATGTTGCCTGGTCTGATGAGTCTCGATTTCTGTTGAGACATTCACATGGTAGAGTCAGAATTTGGCGTAAACAGAATGAGAACATGGATCCATCATGCCTTGTTACCACTGTGCAGGCTGGTGGTGGTGGTGTAATGGTGTGGGGGATGTTTTCTTGGCACACTTTAGGCCCCTTAGTGCCAATTGGGCATCGTTTAAATGCCACGGCCTACCTGAGCATTGTTTCTGACTATGTCCATCCCTTTATGACCACCATGTACCCATCCTCTGATGGCTACTTCCAGCAGGATAATGCACCATGTCACAAAGCTCGAATCATTTCAAATTGGTTTCTTGAACATGACAATGAGTTCACTGTACTACAATGGCCCCCACAGTCACCAGATCTCAACCCAATAGAGCATCTTTGGGATGTGGTGGAACGGGAGCTTCGTGCCCTGGATGTGCATCCCACAAATCTCCATCAACTGCAAGATGCTATCCTATCAATATGGGCCAACATTTCTAAAGAATGCTTTCAGCACCTTGTTGAATCAATGCCACGTAGAATTAAGGCAGTTCTGAAGGCGAAAGGGGGTCAAACACCGTATTAGTATGGTGTTCCTAATAATCCTTTAGGTGAGTGTATATATACACTCACCTAAAGGATTATTAGGAACACCTGTTCAATTTCTCATTAATGCAATTATCTAATCAACCAATCACATGGCAGTTGCTTCAATGCATTTAGGGGTGTGGTCCTGGTCAAGACAATCTCCTGAACTCCAAACTGAACGTCAATCTCAACCCAATAGAGCATCTTTGGGATGTGGTGGAACGGGAGCTTCGTGCCCTGGATGTGCATCCCACAAATCTCCATCAACTGCTAGATGCTATCCTATCAATATGGGCCAACATTTCTAAAGAATGCTTTCAGCACCTTGTTGAATCAATGCCACGTAGAATTAAGGCAGTTCTGAAGGCGAAAGGGGGTCAAACACCGTATTAGTATGGTGTTCCTAATAATCCTTTAGGTGAGTGTATATTAGGGCTGTCAAAATTAACGAGTTAACGCGGATTAATCCATCATCATGAGTAATCTTATTAAAATGTTTAACGCAATTAACCCATTTACAGCACAGAATGACTCAAAATCCCTGAAATGTCTCTCAACCCATTTTGGTCAGTTTTGGTGCGTTCCATTTGCCCTCGGAACTCGTATTCCAAGTCAGATTCCGGAGTTTTGAAACTGGAACTGACAACACTGCAGTTTCTCAGGGATCCGAGAAATATCTCGGAGCAGCACAGAGGATCCCGAGTTCAGAATCCAAGATGGCTGCGCCTTTTATCAACAGAAGGGAAAGTTGTAGTTTTATACTGTTTAAGCACTACTTCTCATTTGTAGCTCATTAAATCGGTCATACATACTATACCGTCCAACTTATCTGTGGACGTGTTGCTACATAGTTTTATACGTAAAGCACTGCACGTAATGTGTTATCAACTGATATTGCTAACAATGGCAATTAACTGGGCTAGAATTGGATTTCATGATTAGTCGGATTATTTCTCGGATTTACGGTAGTTCAGGCTAATTGTAAGTGAAGGAAGATAAAGACCATTTAAACTGAGGTACCTTAAATCCGACAAGTTGTCCGACTCAGTAAAAAATCTTGCTTTTTGATATGGGTCCATGGTATTGCACTTCTGTGGCAGATGGAATGCATCCGACTCGTGTTCAAGATGTTCAGTAAACATGTTAAGTGCATATATATTCGCTTTTTTCTTGAGTCTGTTTGCTCATGCAAAATGAAATGTGATTAATATAGATTAAAAATGAATGATATTTAATCATGATTAATCTAAATTTAAAAATGTTATCTCTTGACAGCACTTTTTATCAGCACCTTATTCACTGTGAATGTGTGTATGTGTGTGTGTACATATTTTATTCTTTGGATTTTATTGTAATTTTTACTGTGTATCTGCTGGCACGCGCCAAACAAAATCTCATTGTACTAGTACAATGAAAATAAAGCATCTTTATCTTTATCTGTTGCGCTGCCTGCCGGGTACTGACTCTTCATTAATATGTGTATAAATGGTGTGAGAGGGAGTGACAATTAATCAGCTTGGTAAATTTCACACTGTCCCTGTAGGTGTGTCCACACTGAGCAGGGTGCCTGTACAGAGAAGAGGATCTGTCACCATCCCATGTTTCTATGATGACAGATATAAAACACATGTGAAATACTGGTGCGGAAGGCACAATAGTGATTCATGTACTTCCATAGTACGTAGTGACTCTCCACAGGAGGGTAAAGTGTCAGTCAGAGATGATCCTGACCAGGGAGTCTTCACTGTGACCATCAACAATCTGACAGCTGGGGACTCTGGTACCTACAAGTGTGGTGTGCAGATCAGCAGAATTACTGTTAGAGATGAGGTTTACCTGACAGTACCTGAGGGTAAGATGTCTATTCTGCAGACTGCAGCCAATGAGATGCACAGTATGAAATGTATTATTTAGCCAGAAAGGAAGGACATTATAAGAAACACTTGAATAATTAAAACATTATTTATAAATAACAGGTTCCACATTTTAATTTCATTTAATATAATAAATGAGATCCGGGAAATTAAAACGGTGTCAGTTTAAATGGGCTACTTTAGGGGGTTAAATATTATAAGTAATATATAATTAAATGTCAGTTTGTTAAACATTAACATAAACATGTTGTAACTGACAAGAATTCCTATGAAAGATATTTAGCACCAAAATTCAAATGGCAATTCATTTTGAAATTGGTAATTCCATAGGGAATCTGATCATGCAATGTGCAATTCCATTGTGCAATTGGCAATTCAATATGCAAAGTGCAATGCAATCCTTAATTCACTGAAATTTATTTAGAATTTAAAAATGAATAAAAGTGATCGAATTGCATTTCATATTGCCATGGTGTTTTTACGTCTTTATTCAAATGGTAATGCAATAGCTCCCCCCATAATTGTATTACATGTCACCACGCTTTTTTTGCACCAAAATTCAATTAAAAATCCAATCTGTCAGTCCTCTCATCAAGAAGGGTCTTCATTATCGATGTCACTTCCATGTTCAGTTATTTTGCTCACTTGAATAGACGAAAGGGTGCTGGGACAACGGCTCGTCATGGAGTGAGTGGGATGCGGGGTAAATGATTAATGTGAAGATGTTTCAGGTGTAGCTTGTTCACACGCGAACAGGTGTAATATTAGCTAGCAGGCCGTGCTGTGCAGTAAGTAAACCTCACTCTCCAACACCTTAAGACACATGCTAGTCATAAATGCTAGCCAATTTGCATATTGAATTCCGAACTGCACAATAAAATTGCACATTGAATTTCCAATTGCAAAATGAATTTCCATTTGCATTTTGCTGCTAAATATCTTTCATATTATTCATTAATATTTTATTGCTGTTTAACTATCACAGTGTTTGTCCTGAATCTGTGTGTTCAGGTCCTCCAGGGCTGTCAGTGGACCAACAGGAGGTGACGGGTGTGGAAGGAGAGAGTGTCAGTGTTCAGTGTCGCTATGAAGATAATAAAAGTCTGGTGATGTGGTGTAAGATTGGAGGTTCCTGTGCATCAGAGAGATCTGGGAGTTTGGATGGGAGGCCTGTCCTGACCAGTAATGACAAAGTTAATAAAGTCTTCAGTGTGACAATATGGAGACTGGAGAGGAAGGACACAGGCTGGTACTGGTGTGCTGCTGGAAACCTGCAGATCCCAGTTCATATTACTGTCAATCAGAAAACTACAAACACAACCAGCACCGAATGTAAGTAATTAATTAACATTTGATTGTGAATTATTTATGCTTCAATACAAATAGATAAAAACTCAAAGAACCCAACACTCACGAAAGGGATCTGTGCTTTTTTATTGGGATCATCTGTGTGTGTGAGGGGGAGGACTTCCCCTGTTTATCAGCTGATGTTACTGTAAATATGGTTATTTATTATAGTTTCTATACCGGTGGCATGGTGGCTCAATAGGTGGTGCTGTTGCTTCACACCTCCATGTTTAGAGGTTTGAATTTGGCTTCTGCTCTGTGTGTGTGGAGTTTGCATGTTCTCCACTTGCTGTGTGGGTTTCCTCCCACAGTCCAAAGACATGCAGTCAGGCGAATTGGTGTCTCTAATAGAGAGAGTGTGTCTATGTGTCCTGTGACTGACTGGCATCCCGTCCAGGATGTACTCTATCCCTGTGCCCTGTCCTGCCTGGGATAGGCTCCAGGCCCCGCATCCCTGAGCAGGATGAGCATTTAGAAGATAGATGGGTGGATGGCTGTAGTTCTTTCTGACGAAAGAGACAATGTTTTTTTCATTAACAATCCTATGTCCTCTTTCCACTGCTGTCCTTTTTCAGCACATGATGAAAAAGGAGATAATGATGAAAAACTGAGGTAAGCATTCAACAGCATTTACAATAATGTGGGGGTCCAGCTAGCAGCATTTACCTGGTCACACGGTAGTGAGATACTGTTTTACAAAACAGTATAATGTGTTGTATGACAATCATACTCAATCTGGCAGCCTCTAGCTATCTTCATGCTCTATGTTAATGTCTACTCTTCCTCACATGTATCCTGTGTAATAGTACAGATGTGGCTGTACTGTGTTGCTATAAAGCATGTGAGACTTTACTGTCAAATCCACCCTCTTATTCAGCTCTTTGGTCCAGATTGTTTCTGTATGTAGGACTGGGCTTATTGGTGCTGCTGTTGATCATCATCATCATCACATGGAAAGCGTGGGACAAACACAGTGAGTATCTGCTGATGCCGATGGTGTATAAGTGACCTGACTCTCTGAGCAGTGATGTATGTCCCTGTAAGCAGCAGCTAAAACTTCATGCTTTTTTCCTTTTCCAAAGATGGCTGGACAGGGGCTCAGACAGCAGCATTCATACGCACAGGTTTATGTAGTAAAATTACAAATCGTGGTCACAGCCCATTTGATAACAAAGAGTAAAAACAGTGCAGAGCTAAAAACCACTATGGTACAAACAGGACATCAGAGCACGGCAGCCATAAAGGAGCCTTTCCTCCACGATCCTGCAGGCTTTCCTCTGACCCTCTGAGTCTGTGTCCACCCAGCTGAGCTGACCCTCCCCGAGTTAGTTACTCCAACCAGGGCTGGCTGGGTTCACTGGCTGGTTACCTGCAATCGCAGGCTGGTAATCAGTTGTCATACAGTTCAGAGCAGAGACACTGGTGTGAGCAGAATAATTTTCTGTAAGTTTCTTTTTTTTAAAAAAAATTTCTTTCCTTGTAGAGAAAAAAATGGCCAGGAACCAAAATCCAGGAAGGACAGTAAGTTCATATTTAATATGGAAAAAAAACAGAAACCGGACTGTATTAGCAGCCAGAAACTTCATAGGAAGTTTATTTATGTATAGAAAGATGATGTGAAACTGACTTGAGCCATCATGTGAAATATTTTGTAATTGGAAATGAAAATGAATTAATGTTGGACAATATCTGCAATGATTCAAATTATTAACTGATGCATCAGATCATCACCAAATTCACTAACAATGTGGTTTGATTGCTGTCAGTTAAAGAATAGGCAGGTGGTTCTGTATAGATACATGGTCATAATGTGATCCTCTCTGAGGCCTCTGAGGAGCCTGGTGCTGATGTCACCTACAGCTCCATTGTCCTGCCAGATCGAGAGGTAAGACGGTTTCATGTAAATCAGTGTTTGGTTCAGGCATAGGACCAGTATCACAATGAGAGTGACACGTATATCAATAATGTACTGACTGGGCAGGAACATCTACACCTCAGCTGATCTCTCAGATCCATGTGTATCAGAATTAGCTGTAATGTACCAAGAAGTACCATGATACCCTGATATTTCACAGTGACTCACATGAGAGGTTTGGGAGTTTATGGATTTCTGGTTTCTGTACAAAGGATGGTCTTGTACCTCCACTGTAAGCAGCTAAACACTCTCAGCAGGTGTCCTCTAGATGTTCTTCACACCGTCCTGCTGTAACCCCAACCAGTGATGTGGTCTACAGCTCAGTTGCCCTGAAGCACAGAGAAGTGAGTTTAGACAATCTGCTGTAACATGAGTTGTAATAAATTTAGTCTGTGTGATGTTTCATCTGTGCATGTTTCCTTTGACACTGTGTACAGCTGTGATTTCATCATACATGCAGCTCATTTGACTTGAAATTTTAAGCCAGATGAAAGTGAACTAAAGGAGTTTCACAAATTAATCTATCCCTCTGGTTCATTTCCTGTTCCTGTAGCAGTAACATTAACACACCACACTGCCTGAAATGGTAAGGAAGGTGTTAGTGCCTCAGAAGCCAAACTGATGTTAATGCTTATCTGTCATTTTCCAGTAGGGGGCAGCAACACAGAGAGGCTCCTCTACATGTAGGGAGCTGCTGCTCAGGATGAGAGCTGTGAGGGACACACAGATACTCCAGTGATGGGGAGGGATAATCACCAGAGAGGAGCATCTTACAGTGATTTACGGTGTATTTAAATGGCATGCAGCATTCTCTCATTACAGTATGACAGTAATAATCAGCCGGTATGAACCACATTCATGACTATTGGGCATTTGAACGATAATCATGGAACTATTTACTTACTTGTATGTCACTTTGGACAGAACCAACTGGTAAAAATAATACATGCAAATGCAAGGTATTATTGTAGTGGCCTGTTACTTTCATTCATATATATGCAAAAAATATTATCATTCCAAGTTTATTTGTTTATAACGTGAAATGTCGGATACTGCAATATATTGTTTTTTAAGACAGTATTTGCTAATGTCTGA
Organism: Paramormyrops kingsleyae; assembly: GCF_048594095.1. Lineage (NCBI taxonomy): Eukaryota > Metazoa > Chordata > Actinopteri > Osteoglossiformes > Mormyridae > Paramormyrops > Paramormyrops kingsleyae. The sequence goes on along the minus strand of NC_132800.1, from coordinate 47,039,617 downwards.
TTTTCGCTTGTGCATATACAATATGTGCTGATTAGTGAGGCTCTGGCTTTAATTTTATGCTATTTTATGTACTTCACTGCCCCCTGCTGGAGTTACTTTGACAAGGGAGGGATAAAAAATGAATGGAAGTAAAAAATACCAAATCTTTTTGCTTTATCTTGCAAAACATCTGTGTTGTCTTGCAAAACTTTTGCCAAATTTGTGTTTAATTTTTTTTTACTTGTCCCATGTGCCCTTAGTAGCTCTGTATGTTTCAATACTTGCACAGTATCTTTTTCTTAGAGGATGTCATGCTTTTGCTTATTGACAGTATTACTGAAAATGCAGACCACAGACTGTGTGACTCAGCATACATAATGTTAATAAAAATGCTTTTCATTACTCCTGCATGCTGTAGTGGTGTCTCAGTGTGTAACATGGATGCTTCATACTTTCAGGAGTTTGGGTTTGAATCCTGCCCTTGGCTCTCAGTGTGGTGTTTGTTTCCCTGATTTGGGCCCCATGCTTCCTGGGATATGACCCCATCCTGGGTAAGATAGATGGATGATTTATAAACAATTAAAACCCATAAACAGAGGCAGTGAAGGTATGATGAGCAAGGAAGTGAGTCTCCACAGATCTGAGGTCAGTGAGACACACATAAGGCTCCTCAGATGCTCCTCTTCTTCACTGATGGGCCTCCAGGTGTATGGCGTTATATTAGTGCCACATTCTTGAGTGCGCAGAAGGGCATTCGGCAGCAACATTTTCGCTCTGTGGGTGCCACCGTGCTGTCGCTCACAGTGTGTCTCTCACTCTCACACATCTCGGCTCTGTGCTCGCTCAACTCTTTCTGTACTCTCGCTCAAGTTGGGCACAGCGTTACAAAGGTGCCACAAAACCAGTCAATTGCAGACTTGGATGAAGTAATTCTGATTGGATGTTTCCTCCTCAATCGTTGAAGACGGTGAAGCAGGCCCTTTTCTGGTTTTCGACTAAATATGCCACAGCAAATTCTGAGGAAAATGACGAAATCAAGTAATGAAAATAACAACCACACACTACAGCGTCAGGTGAGCTAAGATTTTTTAATTGGGTGTTAATCATATTTTTATTTGCGGTGCGTTTGACGAATCGTGCTATTAACTGACCGATTCCGATCGTAGCAAGTTTAGCGTTGGACATAGTTCAGGTAATCCAGAGGCTAATGCAAAGTCATCTTAATATTACATATTTAATCGATTTAGGGTCATGGTGCAGTTGAGGTGGCAGCCAGAAACCTGGTATCTTTGTTGTTTAACACTATGGTCACAAATGGTTCACTGAGGCCTACAGAGATCGTACAGCCAGAGCCTAGAAATGTAACTGTCCAGCAAGAGATGACAAGGGTTGTGCTTACTTGTTTAATCATATTTTTTCATTTGGATTTTTCGCAAGCCAGTGTCTTGTCTGGTTTGGTTACAAACAAAGACGTTTAAATTTATACATGGAATAACTGATAATGTTTTATTAGCTTTAGAAAAAGAATGCAACATTTTATAGTGAATAATCTTATTCATTTTGCCCTACAGATCTTTTCCAGGATATTTTAAACCAAATTTCAGTCGTGGTAAAAAAAGGTTTTTGACTTCCTCCAAGCAGCTTATTCAGACCACAAGTAAGAGCACCACCCTCAAGTTTTATCTGCTACCAAAAAACACACCCTACACGCCTATGCCAGGTGAGGAGCTTGAACTCCTCCAAGTTGGCATGGGAAGAAAAACAGTGTCCCTACCTGATGACAGTGACCAGTTATTTTGACATCTATAACTACTCAAAATTCTTTATACTTATTAAAATCCTGGTAATTATGAGCAGGAGAGTGAACACGAATTCCCAGAAGGCCTTGCTTCATGGCGCCTCTCACAGGTATAAAAGGGGCATGACGCGTTCCCTCTTCCTCTTTTTCCTTTGTGTCTTTGGGAAGAGGTAACTTGGCTCTCATTAACCCAATTTAAAGAAAAATAATCCTTTTTATTATTATATAAATACCTGCTATAAAAGTTAATACATATCATTGTTAATATACACTCACCTAAAGGATTATTAGGAACACCATACTAATACGGTGTTTGACCCCCTTTCGCCTTCAGAACTGCCTTAATTCTACGTGGCATTGATTCAATAAGGTGCTGAAAGCATTCTTTAGAAATGTTGGCCCATATTGATAGGATAACATCTTGCAGTTGATGGAGATTTGTGGGATGCACATCCAGGGCACGAAGCTCCCGTTCCACCACATCCCAAAGATGCTCTATTGGGTTGAGATCTGGTGACTGTGGGGGCCATTGTAGTACAGTGAACTCATTGTCATGTTCAAGAAACCAATTTGAAATCATTCGAGCTTTGTGACATGGTGCATTATCCTGCTGGAAGTAGCCATCAGAGGATGGGTACATGGTGGTGATAAAGGGATGGACATGGTCAGAAACAATGCTGAGGTAGGCCGTGGCATTTAAACGATGCCCAATTGGCACTAAGGGGCCTAAAGTGTGCCAAGAAAGCATCCCCCACACCATTACACCACCACCAGTAGCCTGCACAGTGGTAACAAGGCAATGTTGTGTGTGTTGTGGCTTCACAAATGCTTTGCTGCATACCTCGGTTGTAACGAGTGGTTATTTCAGTCAAAGTTGCTCTTCTATCAGCTTGAATCAGTCGGACCATTCTCCTCTGACCTCTAGCTTCAACAAGGCATTTTCGCCCACAGGACTGCCGCATACTGGATGTTTTTCCCTTTGCACACCATTCTTTGTAAACCCTAGAAATGGTTGTGCGTGAAAATCCCAGTAACTGAGCAGATTGTGAAATACTCAGACCGGCCCGTCTGGCACCAACAACCATGCCACGCTCAAAATTGCTTAAATCACCTTTCTTTCCCATTCTGACATTCAGTTTGGAGTTCAGGAGATTGTCTTGACCAGGACCACACCCCTAAATGCATTGAAGCAACTGCCATGTGATTGGTTGATTAGATAATTGCATTAATGAGAAATTGAACAGGTGTTCCTAATAATCCTTTAGGTGAGTGTATATATTACCTTGCATTTTGATGTATTTTTCTTTTCGTTGTCGGGGCGCACATGAGCAGTGGGCGAGCTGCCACGTGTCGGGGCTGATTGGTGTGGGTTCTTCCTGTTCATTACCAGGTATGGTTTTTATTGTTGGTTGTTTTATTTTTTTTTATATTCATGTATATTGGTAATTCTCCGTGGCTCTTTTTCCTTTGTCTCTTAGGGGAAGAGTGGGCGAGCTGCCGCGTGTCGGGACTGATTGGTGTGGGTTCTTCCTGTTCATTACCAGAATGAAAGGACATCGGATCCCGAGTCCAGCAAAGGCCACACGGCGTCGACTTGCTCTTTCCCGCATCCACACACCACAAGAAAAAAGTACACAACGCAGAGTGAGAGGATCAGCTCTCGGAATTTCTACCGGGATCTTTAACTGGACTCGCTTGGCACGATCGGGTCATAAACAGAGTGAACAGTTCGGTGCAACCAGTGTCCTCCTCTGCCTGGCCACTTGCCCCAATGGTTCCAGAGGTTCCTCATCGAGTAGCCCAGTCCCCTAATGCTTATTCCTCTGACTCTGGTCTGAGCCAGTTGGTTGCTGTGCTTGACAAAGCCTTAACTGTATGTTCCGCTGAGCCTCGGTCATTGCCTGCTACAGGCTTTCGCCGTTCTCGATATCAACAGGATGTGATGTATAGAACATGTAGAGTCTGTAGTGCTAGAGATCATTGGACCTACTGTATGCACACTGTAAGTGTGATAAGTTGTGTCGCCATTGCTTGAAGCCTGGTCATTTCAGAAATCAGTGCCCGTCGCTACCTCCTTCACAGTCTCATTCGGTGGATCTTTCTTCGCCCACGCCAGCTTTAAACTAGTTAGCTCATGTGAAATGAGGGATAGCATGAGCTGTGTTGGGACTTCCCTCAAATGCTCTAATAATGATTGTTCTAGTGGGCTCACTAACAGCCAGTCTGCCACGTCAGCCAAACCCCAATTTCTTGCGGGAGCAAATGAGTTGTTTTACACTCCAGTTTCGGTCAGTGGTATGTGTACTTTAAGAGGTATGCTTGATTCCGGGAGTATGTCTTGCACTCTCAGTGAAACGGCTGAAGCACATCTTAAGGCGGTTAATGTTCCTTTGGCTGCTCAGCCTGTTCCGGAGTCGGTAGTCCTTGTCAGATACAGTGGACTGACCACAAAGCCAAAATGCGTTTACGACTTGAACATTGATATCTATGGCCTAAAATTTTCAGTACCTACCCTGGTTGTGCCTGGTCAGCTAGATGATTTCATCGTAGGTAGCAATGTCTTGCGGTCCATTATTAGTTCCATGAAATCTTCTGAGAAGTACTGGGATCTAATTTCTTCATGGTCAGCTAATCCTGACTGTGAACAGTTTCTCCAGCTTATTAGTTGTGTCTCCCGCTGGTCTGGCTCTGCCACACCTAATAAAATTGTCACAGTAAAACTCAGGCAGGCAATCACACTGCTTCCTCGCAGCAAGTACGTAGTGTCGGGGAAGTTACCCAATGAGGCTCCAATGTCACCAGGGAGCACTGTTATTGTGGAACCAACATCCTCGTCTAGTCTACTGTCTTACTGTCTATACTCGAGAGACCCTCTCAGCCCTGCTCTTCAAAACTAAGGAAATTATTGATTTGATCAACTGGTCTCTCAATGCAATTGACACCATCTTCTCGCAGAGGAGCGCAGGTTCGGGGGAACCTGACTGTCCTGCAGGAACGTACGCAGCTGGCTACACGATGTACGGATGGGAGAAGTGGAGGGTCGTGTGTCTGGCAGCTCTTTCCGTGGAGGACATCGAAGATATCTACCTATTCGGAACCTTGATAACGGGTCTTATGCTGATTGGATTAGGCATCGCCCTGGTTTATCGGAAATTGAAGAAAACGGTGACAGCCGCTCAAAGCCCCACTAGGCTGGCCAAATTGATTGATGGTCTTGGCAGAGCTGTTGGCGCTCAGACTATGGCTATAGATCACAAACTGGATAACATCAGTGTCAAATGACCGCAGATTTGATTACATCACCGTGACTATGACCGCAGATTGGATAACATCACGGAGGAGCTCAAGGTTTTGCACAGGATTTTAGACGGCGGAGACCAGCGTGGACATTAGAGGAGCTGCGAAATTACAGCTTCTCGCACAAAAACCCAAACAACCCTATTCTATCTTATTCTGGCTCCCCCCTAATCAGCAAGGGCCTTGGCCAAGGCCGCTGCTGTATTCAACAATTCCCCCAGAAGACCAAGGCGGTGAGACTCTCTTGCATTCCTTTACCCAAACCACAAAGGACACCCTCCCCCAATCCAACGCCTTCGCCGCTTCATACCCCCAGAGTGGACAGGCGGGTCTGTTGACTGGCGCTGACTTAGTTGACTGGCGCCGGTCAGGATGGCTGTTGTCTATGCTGGACTACCTCCAACTCCCCATTCCCCACCCCTGTTGCAAGTCACGAGTCTGTTCTTAGGTGTGGTGACCATGTGCTTATGTTGCTGAGGTGTTTTTTTCTGTTCCTACATTATACTCCCTATTGGAGTACAGTATGGGGGCTGTTTTTTTTTATTCACCTCGCGTCTCCTAATGTAATTCTGTTTCTCTGTTTTTCTATATTCCCTGTCTACCTGACCTGTCTAACCCCTGTAATGTTTGTATGTGTATGGTCGGGTAGATCGGGACAAATTTCATTTCACTGCATGTTGTACCTGTACATCTGTGCATGTGACAAATAAAGCAACCTTGAACCTTGAACCTTGAACCTCCCGTACTTCACCTAAGAACATTATGGTGGGCCGGGTTGTTACACCTATGTGGGGTGACAGATGGGTGCCCATGAAAGTCCTAAATGCTTCTCAGTACCCTATAACTATGCGTCGCAATGCGAAACTGGCAGATGTATTTCCTTGTCTTGCCCTGGAAGATCTGATCTTCATGCAGGGGCTAACAAATTCTTCTCGAGTGACTGATGCTTTGTCTCCGCAGCCAACTCCTGATCCTGTACGTAGTCTTGTGGGGTATGGCTTGGGTGACATTAACATCGAAGGGTGTGAGGTATCCGGCGACTGGAAAAAGAAGCTGGCAGAGCTTCTTCTTTCGTACCAGGATGTTTTTTTCTCGTGGAAATCTAGATTGTGGGGAAGTGAGGGATTTCGTACACCGTATTAGACTCTGATGAGAAGCCATTTAGATTGCCTTACCGAAGGGTCCCGCCAGCTCAATACCGTAAGTTAAGAGAGGTTCTGACTGAAATGGAAATGAAGAATATTATCAGTAAGTCAGTGAGTGAGTATGCCTCGCCTTTGGTAATGGTGTGGAAAAAAGATGGAGGCTTGCGTATTTGTACAGACTTCCGGATGCTGAATGCAAGAACGTTCAAGGATGCACATCCTTTACAAAACCCAGCAGACTGTCTTGCGGCTCTTGGCGGTAATGTTTTCTTTAGTACAATGGATTTGACTTTAGGGTTTTATAATATCCCCCTGCATGAGAATGACAAACATTATAAAGCCTTTACGACACCTCTTGGGTTGTACGAATATAACCGGTTGTCTCAGGGCCTTTGCAACAGTCATGCTTCATTTATGTGCATGATGCTCAGTATTATTGGGGATCTTAATTTCTCCAGTCTCCTTTGTTACCTAGATGACCTACTTGTTTTTGCACCATCGGACAGTGAAGCTCTGGATCATCTGGGAATGGTGTTATCGCGTCATAGGACAACAATTTGAAGTTATCCCAGAAGAAGTGTCACTTCCTCCGGAGGTCTGTGCGGTTCTTGGGGAATGTAGTGATCGGAAGAAAGTCAACATTATAGCGAACTTTAAGAAGGAGGACTTGATGGAAGCAGACGGCTGCACTCCTTTTCAGAAGAAGGTTTGATCCTTTCTTGGCATGGTAATGTTTTACCAGCACTTTATTCCAGACTGTTCATCTCTGGCTAAACCGCTGTTCAGGTTGACCGCAGGTCAGAAGCGTGTGAAAAAAGGCAGATCAATGCGAAGGAAACCCAGAACATTCCATGTGCTGACACCAAGTGATTGGTCATCGGCTTGCGATAAGTCTTTTGCTGATCTAAAATTTGCTCTGTTGGGCAGCACAGTCCTAGCACATCCTGACTTCAGTCACCCGTTTGTTCTGTCCACTGATGCTTCACTTGATGGTCTTGGAGCTGTACTTTCACAGGTCCCTGAGGGAGAAGAGAAAGCTAGGCCGGTAGCCTTTGCCAGCAAGTCTCTTACACGTAGTCAGGTCAATTACCCTGCATACAAGTTGGAGTTTCTTGCTTTAAAATGGGCAGTGTGTGACAAGTTCAGTCATTGGCTCAAGGGTCATGAGTTTACGGTATGGACAGATAACAATCCGCTGTCTTATATTTTAACCAAGCCGAAGCTGGACGCTTGCGAGCAGCGATGGGTATCAAAATTAACTGCTTATTCTTTCGACATCAAGTATATTCCTGGCAAACAGAATGTGGTGGCAGATGCACTCAGCAGGGAACCCTTTGTGAAACCACTCTACTGTCGGCTAATGTCGGAATCATACTCTGAGTTGCTTGACCAGACGCAGGGTGTAAGACATGAGCTTCTTCAGGATGCTTTTCGGCTTTCTTGCATGCCTTACTCGCTGGTACATTCAGATGCTGCATCTGAAGTGGTGAAGTGGTTATTGTCTGCGCATGATGGTTGGGAGTCGGCCTCAGCCCAGCGTGCTTTGACTTTGGCAGGTAGCCTGAATGATGTGGTCCCTCCTGCTAACGAGGTGTTTCAAACCCTGTCCCTGTCTGACTTGCAGTCCCATCAGAGCTAAGATCAGGTAATCGCTAGTGTAATACCTTATGTGGTGAGGAAGCGTAGGCCTTCGAGACGGGAACGAACCAATGTGACCGTTCGGACATTAAAACTTCTAAAGAAGTGGGACAAGCTGACAATGTTTAATGGTGACATCTATAATTACTCAAAATTCTTTATACTTATTAAAATCCTGGTAGTTATGAGTAGGAGAGTGAACACGAATTCCCAGAAGGCCTTGCTTCATGGCGCCTCTCACGGGTATAAAAGGGGCATGACGTGTTCCCTCTTCCTCTTTTTCCTTTGTCTCTTTGGGGAAGAGTGGGCGAGCTGCCGCGTGTCGGGACTGATTGGTGTGGATTCTTCCTGTTCATTACCAGAATGAAAAGACGTCGGATCCCGAGTCCAGCAAAGGCCACGCGGCGTCGACTCGCTCTTTCCCGCACCCACACACCACAAGAAAAAAGTACACAACGCAGAGTGAGAGGATCAGCTCTCGGAATTTCTACCGGGATCTTTAACTGGACTCGCTTGGCATGATCGGGTCGTAAACAGAGACCCAAACGAGACCGGTTACACATGCAGAGGTACAGTTGTTGGTCCTGCTGTTTGTATTGGTATTAAATGTGTAAATTGGGAGATTGGTTTAAACCAAAGTCATATGCCACTATCCTTATTTTAATCATTTCTGTCTCTCTCTTTACTTTGTTGTGAACCAAGATTTCCAGGCTCCTAGATGAAAATTTTCTAAAAATGGAAGATGGCTCTTGCATAAGGCAGAAGGTTTGTAAGACCTTGATTATTTTTGTGTGTGCTTTTGTATTCATTGTGTCATATTCAACTCTCCAGTGTTAATTTATTTTGGTTATATGTAAGTGACTATGTTGCAATAATTACTAGTTGTAAACATTAGAGATGGCAGACTAACAAAAAAAGGTTTTTTTTGTCACGCCCAGCTCCGGACGATCCTCGTGTGTGCCACGCCCCCTCATTACTTCGTGTTAATCCCCGATTGTCATCACCTGTTTCCTGTTTCTCTTGCCTTGTCCGGTGTATATTAGTCTGCGTCTCCCACTGTCTCCCAGATCTGTCATTGTATTGTATTGTACTGTCGATGTGTTATTGCCTTCATGGCTTCATGCGCCTGTTTCCACCCTGCATCGTAACAGAATGACAGATCTCCCCGAAAGCACAGCGCGGCAGACCGAGCACCAGAGGCTCGGTCTGCTGCAAGAAGCAGTGTATTGGCGCTCCCAACCCGAAGTTGACGAAAACTGACTGTAATTCCGCCAGAAGCAGAGGGGTGTTCTGTGAAAGCTCTGAAAGCTGTGTCTGGAGGTGGTAAAGGCACTTTTTACATAGTGCACCTTCAGGAGACATTAGACACATCTCCTCTGCCCCCTGACTCACAGCACTTTTCTAAGATGCCAAAGAAGATTTTTTTTACCAGTGTAGTGAAGAGATGCCTCTGCAGATGCTTGCAGTACACATCAAAACCTGCAAAGGAAAGTATTCTGATGAAACTGATGAGGTGAGAGCGATTTTTTTTTTAGTTTTATGGAACAAAACCTACATTAATTATTAAAATGACTGTCTTTCTTAATATGCAGGAGTTATGCATTGTGGAGAGCAAGTGTAAGGTAAAACTAGCCTATGACTAGATTCCAAAATCACTGCAGTTCTGCTTGGATCCGTAAACATCTTTGTTTCAGCTGTTTGTAACAAGCAACTTTCTTGCAGGTGATTTGTTCAATTTGCAGTATGGAATTTCCGGAAGATGAGATCACAGTCCATGCTGGTCTGTATGGAGAGAGGTAATCCGTTTTGATTTGCTTTCTTTATGATTAACTTTTTCAGCAGAATGCTGTCATTGTACACTTAATGTTTGTTCTATATACAGCTTGGAATGTACAGTGCCTGCAGCAAGTGACAACAGTCATTGTACACCTGTTCCAATTCCAGTATGTAAACCAAAAAGGTATTGTAGCGTGTTTTAGTATTGTGTTACAGAGGTTAGTGGGGGGGATATCTTCTGTGGGCTTACACCCATCCAGGGGGGAGTGTGTGGGAGGAGCCAGAGGAGGCGGGAGGGCTGAGAGGCTGGCGGGAACAATTAGGAGGACTTCTTAATTAGGGGAGAGGGTGAGTGCATGGAGGTTTCCACGACTGTTCGGTTGGAATATATAACGTGTGTGTGTACGGCGTGGCTGTGGCTCCCAACAGCCGAATAAAGTTAAACAAGTTTCCGACCGCTTGCCTCTTTATTCCCATTACGGGAACTTTACAGTGGTGTCAGAAGTAAAACTGCCGTCGCGAACAAGCCGGCTTTCGCTGCTGTAAGGAGATGGATCCTGCAGTCCATATAAAGATCGAGGAGGACGACCACGGGTATGCCTGCGCTGCCGTGGCGCACCCGTCCGCTGCGGTGAAGAGGGAGCCGTGTTTGTGCACTGTCCCTGGCCCTGAAGTTCGCCACCATCTTGTCGCCGCACCGGCCGGAGGGGCGGTTCAGCGCGCCGGCGAAGTCGTGAATAATGATGGCTGCGCCCATGGAGTGCGTAAGGTAGCTGGAGTGAAAACGGCGAAGTATTCCGGTAAATCGGATTGGGAAGCTTTCCATGCGCAGTTTGAACTGTTAGCTCTGGCGAGCGGCTGGACACTGGAACAGAAAGCTCTCCAGCTCGCCCTTTGTTTAAGCGACGATGCGCTGTCCTGCTTGCTGTTGCTGGACCCGAGTGAGAGGGCTAATTATGACGCGTTGGTCGGCGCGCTGAGGCGACGTTTCGGGCAGTGCTACCGCTCGGAGCTCCTTCGGTCTGAGCTGCTTAACCGTCGGAGACTCGCTGGGGAATCCCTGCGATCCCTGGCTAATGACGTCGAAAGTTTAGCCAGGCGAGCTTACGCACACATGCCACCAGATGTGCAGAGTGAGCTAGCCCGCGACCAGTTCCTCAGGGCTCTTTCTCCGGCGGATCTTCGTGTGCACACGCAGCTCGCTCGCCCACGGACCCTGTCTGATGCCCTGGAGTTGGCAATGGAGAGGGACATGGCAGTGGGAGCGGCACTGCAGTGTGCTGATTCGCCACCCGCGGTTAGGGCAGCTGGGGATTGCGGAGGGGTGGTGCAGAAGCCTGCTTGGGTGGAGGAGATCACAGAGATGATACGGGGTTTAACCTTGCCTCCAGCCAGGCACCAGCAGGCACCGGTACGTCTTTGCTGGGGATGTGGGCAGCCAGGGCACTTAGTCAGATCTTGCCCAGCACGAGCTAGACCGGCGGGAAACGGTGCGGGGTCGCAGTAGGCGGGATGCTGCAGGCCCCCACACTTGTGTCCCGTTCATCACCCATGCGGGCTGTGTTGCCCATGTGTACCAACTGGGTAGGCGAGCATGGAGTGGTTGTGGTGGGGCGGACCCTGGTGTCAGACTTCTGCCACATCCCAGTCTGTGTCGAAGGGGTTCCATGCACAGCCCTGGTGGACACGGGGTCTACAGTCACGGTGGTCCGGCCTGAGGTGGTACCAGAAGGGATGCAGCTAGAGGGCACAACAGTCCAGCTCCGCACGGTAACTGGTGAGCTGGCGCCGATGAGGGGGCGGGGACTGCTGAGGTTAGCAGTTGGGGGCATGAGTGTGCAGCACCTGGTTTGGGTAGCTGATGTGCAGGACGCATGCATTCTGGGCCTAGACTTTTTGAGGGATCAGGGCTGTCTGTTGGACCTGGTGAATGCCACATTGAATTTCAACAGTGGCCATGTGGTAAAGATGAGGCCACCAGGTGGCCAGCGAGCCGTTGAAGTGGCGGGGGGATCCCAGGCAGGCAGGCCAGAGGCATGTAAGGAATCACGCCAGACTAGCCCCCTTGGTACACCTCAGCAGGACCCCCTGGCATGCCCCACACAACCTACCTGTTGTGAGGAGGCGGGGAACCCGGGAGGAACCTGGCATAGCCATATTAGGGGGCCCGCATCTGCTACTGAGGCTCCTGCTACTCAAGTGTACGTTCCAAGCCGGGTACTGGTGGGGCAAGGCAGACCAGATGCGTTACTAGACAGGGAGGATAGGAAAATGGCGGCTCTGCGGGAGATCCAGCACAGGAGTGCCAGCGATCTGGATGAGCAGCAGCAGGAACAACTGTGGCAGTTGTTGCTGGAATTTCAGGACTGTTTTGCATTGGATGACGACGAGTTGGGGCAGACTTCCCTGGTGCAACACAGTATTGACACGGGGGATGCTGCACCCATACGGCAGCGTCCACGTCGTCTCCCGCTGGGCCGACAAGAAGCTGCAGAGAAGGCTCTAGTGAAAATGTTACGTGCTGGCATAATAGAGCCTTCTGAGAGCCCCTGGGCATCTCCAGTGGTCATGGTCCCTAAGAAGGGGGGAGAGTGGCGCTTCTGTGTTGATTACAGGAAGCTTAACAGGGTAACTAAAAAAGACTCTTACCCCCTCCCACGTGTGGATGAGTGCCTTGACCTGGTAGCTGGCTCTTCTTGGTTTTCGTCCCTGGACCTGAAGAGCGGTTACTGGCAGGTTCCTCTGTCCCCTGAAGCTAGACCTAAGACTGCATTCTGCACTGGCAAGGGGTTGTGGCAGTTCAGGGTTCTTTGCTTTGGCCTGTGTAATGCACCAGCCACCTTTGAGCGTTTGATGGAACGGGTGTTGGAAGGGGCCCCGCGTCATGCATGTCTCGTTTTCCTGGATGACGTACTGGTGCATGGGAACTCCTTCTCCACGGCAGTCACCGCTTTGCGGCAGGTGCTGGAGAGGATCAGGGCAGCAGGGCTGAAGCTACACCCTGACAAGTGCAAGCTCCTGAGCAGGGAACTGACCTTCCTGGGGCATAGGATAGGCTGTGAGGGGGTGGGCACTGTGGAGGACAAGGTGCGCGCCATACGTGAGTGGCCCACACCTGTGGATCAGAGAGGCCTGAAAAGTTTTTTAGGCTTAGCTTCCTACTATAGGAAGTTTGTACGAGGGTTTTCCTGCATTGCAGCCCCCTTGTATAAGCTGCTGCAAAAGGACCATCATTTTGTCTGGTCGGAGGATTGCCAGGCAGCTTTTCGAGCTCTACAGGAAGCCCTGGTTAGCTCACCCATTCTGGCACTCCCTGACCCCGCCTTGCCTTTCGTACTGGACACCGATGCGAGCGGGGAGGGGGTGGGGGCAGTTCTGTCCCAGAGGTGGCCGGATGGGGAACGGGTGGTGGCCTTTTATAGCAAGGCACTGAGCAAAGCAGAGCGGAGGTATTGTGTCACCCGCCGGGAACTGTTGGCTGCAGTCTGTGCCATCAGACATTTCAGGTATTACCTGAGTGGTCGGCACTTCACCCTGCGCTCTGACCATGCCTCCCTGCAGTGGCTGATGTCCTTCAAAGAGCCAGAAGGGCAGGTGGCTCGTTGGCTGGAGGAACTTCAGAGCTACGAGTTCACAGTGGTCCACCGTGCAGGGGTTCAACATGGCAACGCTGACGCACTGTCTCGGCGCCCATGCAGTGTACACGAGTGCAAGTATTGTGAGCGGAGGGACACCAGGGAAGGGGAGCTTAGCTCTGGGACAGATGAGGTGGTACGTGGGGTGGCCCCGCAGGTGTACAGTGAACTACAGGGGGTGGGAGTTGCTGAGTGGGCTGAGAAGCAGCAATGTGACACAGCCCTGCAACTTGTTATGTTATGGGTGGGCGCACAGCGGCGACCATCATGGGAAGAGGTGGCAGCCCTCTCCCCGGTCGTCAAAGGGCTATGGGCGAAGTTCAACACATTACGCCTGCTGGATGGGGTCCTACAGCGGGCCTGGGTGGAGCCTGCAACAGGGGAGAAGAGATGGCAGGTTGTGGTGCCTAAGGTGATGCAGGAGGAGGTGCTGAAGGCTCTGCATGGCTCTGCAGGGTCTGGGCACTTTGGCGTGACTAAAACCCTCCGGCGTGTGCGTCAGGGCTTTTACTGGGGGCGGCTGAGGAGGGATGTGGAGGACTTTTGCAGGTGCTGTGATCTCTGTGCGGCACGTAAGGGACCACAGGGGCAGTCCAGGGCCCAGCTCCAGCAGTTCATGGTCGGGGAACCCATGCAGAGGGTGGGGGTTGATGTAATGGGGCCGTTCCCACGCACAACACAGGGGAACCGCTTTATATTGACAGCCATGGACTACTTTACCAAATGGCCGGAGGCTTATGCCTTGCCGGACCAGGAGGCTGAGACTGTGGCCAATGCCCTGGTTGAGGGGATGTTCAGCAGGTTTGGGGTCCCCATGTCCATCCATAGCGATCAAGGGCGGAATTTTGAGTCCCGGGTATTTTCCATTATGTGCACACGGCTGGGAATCACAAAGACCCGCACCACCCCACTCCACCCCCAGAGTGATGGGTTGGTGGAGCGGTTTAACCGAACCTTAGCAGAGCAGTTGTCTATCTTAACATCCTCCCATCAGCAGGACTGGGATGCATTTTTACCCCTGGTCCTGATGGCTTGTCGCTCTGCTGTCCAGAGCTCAACCTCCTGTACGCCAGCCCTCCTCATGCTAGGCCGAGAGATCAGGACCCCTGCAGAGCTGGCTTTCGGACGGCCCCCAGACACCGCATCTGCCCCTGCTGGGCCTGAGTATGCCAGGCGGCTCCAGGTTCGCTTGGATACAGCTCACGAGTATGCCAGGGGACAGCTGATGAGTGCTGGGCTGCGGCAAAAACGGAATTACGACCTCCATGCCGGGGGGCGTCACTTCACAGCTGGGGAGTTGGTCTGGGTCTACAGCCCGACCAGAAAGAAGGGCAGGTGTCCTAAGTTGGACTCCCACTGGGTGGGGCCGTGTCTGGTCCTGGAGAGGGTGGGGGAAGTTGTGTATAGGGTGCAACTGCCTTCCCGGGGACGCAAAGTTGTGCTCCATCGTGACCGGCTGGCTCCTTACAGGGGAACTGCGACACCTCTGGGGTGCGGGGCAGAAGGGGGGGGGGGCCCTGTCCCCTGCTACACCATCTCCCGCTAGGCTGAGTATGCCAGTCGGTTTGTACCAAGCAGCTGGAGGTAATCAGTCTGCCCCCGCGATACCTGTGGTTCCTCAAGGGGACACGCCTTCTACAGGACGTCCAAGGAGAGGAAGGAGACCCCCCACCAGGTTCAGGGACTTTGTCCTCGGGTCGAGGACTTGAGTGAGAGGGGGGTAGTGTAGCGTGTTTTAGTATTGTGTTACAGAGGTTAGTGGGGGGGATATCTTCTGTGGGCTTACACCCATCCAGGGGGGAGTGTGTGGGAGGAGCCAGAGGATGCGGGAGGGCTGAGAGGCTGGCGGGAACAATTAGGAGGACTTCTTAATTAGGGGAGAGGGTGAGTGCATGGAGGTTTCCACGACTGTTCGGTTGGAATATATAACGTGTGTGTGTACGGCGTGGCTGTGGCTCCCAACAGCCGAATAAAGTTAAACAAGTTTCCGACCGCTTGCCTCTTTATTCCCATTACGGGAACTTTACAGTATGTTTTTTTAATGTGCAAATACAGAACCACTTATGAAAATTATGTGCACCATCACTTATGTGATGTTGCACAGCACATGCTGCAATAATTTCTAATGACATTTTATTTGGTAGTCCTTTCTTTTGCTAAATAGGTCAGAAAAGCATCAATATTTATGATCTCTCTCTGTTTTTGTGAATTTATGACAAAAAAGTTTTCTATCCTGTTCCTTAAGCATGGAAGATGTATTGCACTTCCTTAAAGTTCAAGTAGACACCACAACAGAATTCAAATTATGTGTGGACAGAGAAGACCTTCTAGACAGGGCCATTATTCAGTGGCAGAGGAAAAAAGCTGCATCTCCCACTAGTGCTCTCAAGGTGGGGTATATAGGCGAGGCAGGTGTGGACACAGGGGCAATTAGGAAAGAGTTTTTGAGTGGTAAGTTGTCCATTACCTGTTTTGACCTGGTGTAAATCAATAACAATGGCACACCCAAAACTGGGTATTGCTTTTGTGCCTAAGACATGATTTCAGGTATCGAAAAAAGATTTTTTGAAGCACATGGGTGTAGGATCACACATGCACATATCACAGGGCTTAAATTCCAGGTGGCCTGAGACAAGGCCGAGCCTGGTACGAGAGGCACCAAAGGGGGGTTACACACACAAACACACACACACAGATAACCAGGGAGGCTAGCACTCCAACTTTTATTGCCCAAAGATTTAGGGACCTACAGACAAGCAGAGTGGACTTCACGGACAGGGGTCCCTCGACTTGGCACCCAACCCCCTCCACATACACTCTGCCTTACATTTCACTCACCCAACAGACAAACACCCTAAAGGAAGTTTCATTTAAGTTTGGCTTTTGTATACCCTGTATATTGATTTACTCACGACTACTAGTCTCAATATACAGATACGTTATGTTTGTATGTGTCCTAACTTTTAGAGAGTCTTCTGTGTTAAAAACCCCCCCCTTCTCTTCCAACATTCCTTTGTGGTCCTTATCTGATCTTGGTGGACAGTCACCAAGTTTCTTTGTTTCTACCATGCTATGTTAAAAGAACTGAATTAAGGTGTATCTTATCCATTCTGGAGAAGATGAATTGGCACAAGCCACACCAAACAAAATATGTTGTTTCCAGATGTGCAACTTATATTGATATTACCACAAACTAACGGCCACGCCTATCTATGGATAAGATGTGCTGTTTGTAATAGGAATATTCGATGTAATATCCGCACAAAGTGTAACATCTGTTGAGGTGCAACCCAAAACACCTGTATCCTATACTGATATGAATCAGTCACATAGATACAATAATTAATTGTTTAATCAATTAATGCAGATGGTATGAGGTATGTACCTGTGAAGCTGGTATGGCATGTTTGGTATCAAACTGATTGTTAATCACCCCTGATTCCAAATCTGGTCAGTGATTACCATAAAAGTGGATGTATCAAAAGTTATAACAGCTTAATGAAAATCATCAGTAAAGGTAGAATCAGGCGGGCCATAAATCTCAAAAGGACTGATACAGACCCCCTTCCGAAAGCCCGCCAAATGGATGGCCAGCCATTGGGCCAGGAGTCGAATTCCTGGTCATCCCTATTCATGAACTTTAGACCATAAAAATCTAGCACCTCAGAACAAAGGAGAGCAGAGAACAACCAGCAGCAGCGCAGAACAACCGCCAACCGGAGCAGAGAACACCCAGCAGCCGTACAGAAAAGACCATCAGCCCGGGAGCAGAGAAGCCCACCAGAAACCCTCCGGTGAAGGCCCTGCTGAACAGAGAACAGCACCCAAGACAAAGCTTCACCAGGAGAGAGAATCTAAAGGGACTCCACTCCACTGCTCCAAACGCCGCGCCTTCCTGAGTGCCATCAGCTCAGCAGCTCTGCCATCAACTGCCAAGACCCCCCCCCCACTCTTCAACCAAGTAAACCAACTTCCTTTCATTCTAACAACTTAAGCTGTTCTGTTTAACCTGCTATAAGACTTTAGGGTCGTGTTTCCACAAACTATGCTTGCTTTGCAGAACAGTATTTCCCATTTCAGGTTACTCATTTAAATCCGGTCATTGCATTTTCATAATTACATTGTTTGTTTTATTCCGTTATTTCGTGTTTGTTGTTTGTGTTAGGTGTAATGTCTGTCTTATGTCAGTTGTAGTGTTAGCTAGGAATAAATGCATGTCTTTTACACAACTTTAGCCTCCGTCATTGTGTGTCTCATAATAAGTTCCTGCCATTGTGCGATCTTGCTACACGCTCTGAACCTCAAACTCGCCTGAAACATCGCGAGACTCTCTCTCATTGGCCGTGAGGGGAGCTTCGCTACCAATCGTTTACATTACGTGGTGATGCAGCTCGCTGGACGAGCCTTCTAACCCAGGTTACTAAGCGATACTGGTAATTAGTGAATCCCATTTAAGTCTCACATTAACAGACTCACAGGGATACCGCAATTGAGTTTGGAGGAGCCGACCATTCGGCATAACAATTGATTAATAATCAGCATTAAATAATAATTAATTAAACTTTAATTAATTCAAACATATTGGTGGAGAATATAAAAATTCATTTGAGCTATTAATTCCTACATGGGATCCAGGGTAAAAATCCCAAGTACTCTTTGACAGACCTGGATAATGAAAACTTCAGGTTAGTTACATATGAGAGCTGTACATATTATTATATGCAGTATACCATATGTATGTGCAGTGTACTACATGTGTATTCTTGTAGTCACACAGAACTATCAGTGAAATAATTGCTGTCAGCCTTGCCCAAGGTGGCCCAGCTCCTGCGTTTTTGAAAGAGTGGTGTTACACTTTCCTCTGCACAGGAGAGATGGACATAAATTGTCTGTCTAAGGAGGATGTGGCTGATCTAGAATCTTCCCTACTCATCAGCAGGGTGAGCACCCTGCCGGCCTGCCTAGCAGCGTTCGATGTGCATTTGGGCTACAATGTTTTAAACACCTTTCACCTTCTCTGTTTTCTTTCAACACTGAATATTTTCAGGTTGAAAATTCAGCAGATGAACAGTCTCTTATCTTGTGGGCTGATGACATTGTAAGTTCTGGATACACTAGCCAGATCCAGCTAGATAATAAAGAAAGCATCATTTGGTAATGGTGGTGTGTATGGTGTGTGAATGGGATAACTAATTCAGACATTTTTACATATCAGAATAGTGTTTAATTTGTGTGTGCTTTTCTTCAAAGTGCTATTGTCTTGCACTCTACAACAAGACTGATTCCAATGCTGCAGCAACTTAGAAAGGGCATGGAAATGTATGGCCTGGTGAACCAGATGGCTGCAAACCCTGAAGCCTTCCACACCCTGTTTGTTCCTGGGAAGATCATCAAAGTAAATATAACCGTTTCACTTAGGGTTACAGACAATCCCCCTGTTCTGCATTTATTCATTTCCTTTATAGCTTTGACTTTCTTTTTTTTTTTTCCCCCCCTTGTCGTGTCCGGCAGTGTAGCAAGCAGGATGTTAGTCTGGGTGCCTTATTGTGCCAACACTTTTATTTTGCCAAGTGGAGCTTCGGATTTAAGCTCCTCTTGTTACTTGAGGTATACTCTTTATTAATCATTTTTATGTCATTGCGCCACAAAGCCGGAGCTGACGGGGGGTTAGTGGGAAAGAGATAGAGAGAGACAGTGAGAAAGGAGAGAAAGGGGTGAGAGACAGAGGAAGTAGAAAAATAAATAAATACATAATAAAAATAAAAATAAAATAAGGAGGGGGGTCAGAGAGAGAGAGACAGGGAAAGAGAAATAATACATAACAAACAGTAGAACAAAAAGGAAAGAGTAATAAGAGGACAGCTTCTGCATCTTGCTGCTTTACACCGTATCATCACACCAGCTGCTGTATCTGAAAGATAAGATCCAGGGACACACACAAACAGTATACACACAAAGAAACCAGTGGTACCATTATGACATGGGAATGTGCTTGTGCCAGTATCTGCTTCTGGAATGAAATACGTTAATACCAACAAAAGAAAATAAATATATATGCATAAGCAGACCACCAGGAACACTGTCTAAATATCGTCGTACCCGTATCTGCATCTGAGAGGAGGGAGTTGAAGCCACACACCAACTTTCACACATACTCTCACACACACACACACCCAGACAAGGAGAAAGAGGGATAAAATAGGGGAAGAGAGCCCTAGGCTCTCTTGTGTGTGTGTGTGTGTGTGCGTGCATGTCTATGTGTGTGTGCATTCTAAGTGTATGTGTGTTGATATGAAAGTGTGTGTATGTGTGTGAGTGTGCATATGTACGTGTATGTGTGTGTGTACGCATATGTGTATGTGTGTGTGTACGCATATGTGTATGTGTGTATGTTTGTGTGTTGTGAGTGTATGTATGAGTGTGCAGGTTAACATGGAATGATTCCCAGTGAGTGAGCGAGGCCACAACAACACCGCCCCGGAGCCCCCAGACGGCCGGGAGAGCCCTGATGGGTCATGGACCCAGCTGCCCCACAGCAGCCAGGTACCCAGGCCCCCCGCCACCGGATGGCTGCGTGCCCACCCAAGGAAGGCAGGGGGGGAGGCACCGGGCGCCCCCCACCGGCGAGCACGAGCCAGGAACCCCACGGACAGAGCCCGGAGCCCGGACCACCCGCACACCCCGCGGGGGCCCCGCCAGCCCCGGGGAGACCCGCCCCCCCCCCAAGAACCCCACCCGGGGGACCAGGGGGACGCCCCGAGAGCCACCAAGCACACCCGCCCCTGGCTACCCTGACCCCCCCTCCCCCAAGCCCAGATCCCAACCCTCCCTCCCCAGCCCACGCATCCTCCCTCTCCCAAATCCCCTCACTGCCGCTCCCACACCGCCCCATCATCCACGTGCTCCCCGTACCAGGACAACATGCAGACACACAGATCCATGCATGCACTCATACACACACTCAGACACACACTCCCAGTCACACCTGCTCGTCTTTGAGGTGCCCTGGACTTGCCCAGTGGACGACCCAGAGTATGTTCCCCACCCCCCCAGATCGCAGGCGAGCGGGCACCCCGCCGGAGACCGACAGCACCCCACAGATGCAGCCGACCCCCCCCCCCGAGCCCACCCGCCGGCACCCACCGCCCCCGCTACACCCAGGACCCCTCACCCCGTCCGCCCCCCAACCGCCCCCCACCCACCTTGATCATTGATGGTGTACATGTGTGTGAACTAAAGTGTCGTTGAGATATGGGGGAGCATATGGGGAATAGAGGGGAAGGGAGCTGTGCAGTCCAGCTGGGGCCTCATCTGCGCCGGCATCGCCGACGAGCCGTTCATACCCAGATACCCACATTCACCAAACACTCGCACCCCACCACACCCGCACCACCCCAACCCCAACATGCTCCCCCGTCCCAGGCCATACATGCAGACAAACAGAGCATGCATAGTCACCAGATACACACACAGACACGCACGCCCACATGCACACCCTCACCATATACACACACAGACACGCATGCCCACACGCACCAGATACACACATAGACACGCACGCCCACACACACACACTCACTAGATACACGCACGCCCACACGCACACACTCATCTCAAGGCCCAACAGCAGATGCCCTGAAATTGTCCAGTGGTCGGCTCCAGAGGATGTTCCCCCACCCCCCAGGTCGCAGGCTAGTGGCACCCCGCCGAAGGCTGGCAGCCGCCCGCGCACGCCGCCGCCCCGCAACCGGGCCCGCCAGCCAGCACCTGCCGCCCCCCCCATCCCCCAACTCCCCCGGTCCGCCCACCACCCCCCTTGATCAGTGGGAATGGGCGTGTGTGTGGAGCTAGGGTGCATTTAAAATGTGGGGGAACTCAGGTGGGGGATGGATACCCCAGCCAGTGCTGCGGGCCTCCCCCCCCAGCCCCCACAGGCCCTCAATGTCTAAAGTGGAGTCAAAATAGAGGGGAAGGGAGTCGCGCTGTCCAGCTGTGGGCTGCCAAAGCAGCCGACCCAGGACCTGCACAGCTCCCCCCACCCTCCAATGCCCTATGTGAAAGAGTGGTGTGACATGAATGTATGTCTAAAGTGCAATTAAAATAATACAGAGGGGGGTGAGTGGCTTGTCACCCCCCCCCCCCCCTTCCCTCTGTGTGATGCAGTGTGGTGTTGTGGGTGTGGTGTCTAAAGTGGAATTAAAAGAGATGGGGGGTGACTAGCTGATCACCCCCCAGTACCTATATGGAGTGTGGTGTTGGTGGGTGTGGGCTGTAGGGGGCTGTGGGGGAATAGGTGGTAATGCAACAGGGCAGCGGGCATCCAGCACGACGCGCCCGGATGCACGGCGCCAACGCCCACGGGGAAGCTACCCCCCCCGCCGCAGCACCCCCGCCCCAACCCGAGGGGGGTATCCGGAGCCTCATCTGCGAAGGCCTCACTGACGAGCCTCTCTCACACAAACACCTACACTCACCAGACAGACTGACCTGGGACCTGTACCCTCTGTACCCTGCCCCGGTGCCCTCCCCCCAGAGGCCAGCATGCCCAGAGGCTCCCAGAGCGATACCCTAGTCAGTCCCACATGGGAAGGGGCGCCCAGGGGGAGACCGCCCCCCCCGGCACGGACGAGGCCCCCACCCCACCAGCGGGCCCCCCGGAGCCCCAAGCCCCACCCCGCACCCACGAGGCCCTAGCCACCCGGCCAGGGCCGGCGCCCCCCACCCGGGCTGCCAGGCCCCCCCCCGCGCCCACCGGGTAGATGCCCCCAGCCCCCCCACCCCGCCAACCCAGGGGCGACCCACAACCCCCAGCCCAGGAACCGCAGGCCCCCAGCCCCACGGAGCCACCGGCACCCACACCCACCAGAGCCCTCCCACCATCCAAGGGACACAAGGAACAACAAAGCCATGACCCCACACACCCACTAAGTGATGGAGTCAATTATTGGGGACCAGAGAGAGTTGAAATTGGCCAATTGATTCTTGGAGGAAGCAGACATTCGCTCCATACTAATGTGGTCCAACAAGAGACCTTTGTACTGATTAATACTCAAATTGTTTTTTGATTTCCAATTCACAAGAATAGTTTTCTTGGCGATGCACAAGGCGGTGAGAACCATTTGTGTTGCACTACCCTCCAGATCCATATTACTTACATCACCTAGCAAGCATAATCTCGGGGAGGCCGGAATATTATACCCTAAATACGTAGATAAGTCTTCGCATACCCTCTGCCAAAATAGGTGAACAGCTGTGCATTCCCACATAGCGTGCATATAGTTGTCTGGTGCATTATTTGTGCAGTGAGGGCAGGTGTCGGATTCTATGAGGCCCATCTTGAACATCCTTTGTCCTGTGTAGTGTGTTCTATGGAGAGTCTTATATTGTATGAGTTGCAAATTGGGTTTTTTGGTCATTCTAAAAGTATTTAAACATATTTGTGTCCAAATGTTCTGGTCTATATTAATCGATAAATCAATTTCCCATTTTGAGGTTGGAAGAGATATTGAGTCGTTTAAATCTGACAATGATCTGTATATTTTTAACATTGTTTTAGGCGCATGGATTCTCAGTAGTTGGGTTACCTTTGTAGGTAATTGTAGATTTAATTCATTATGTCCGTATTTAACCCGCATTATAGATTTAAGTTGCTGGTACTCTAGAAACTTGCTTCTCTGAATATTGTACTGTGAAACAAGTTCTTCAAATGGAATAAATTGTCCATTTTGGATAATATGCTCTAGATACCGTATGCCTTTATCCCTCCATACAGTGAAATTTAACACTTTCTTCTTCAGTATGATGTCTGGATTGTTCCAGATGGGCGTTCGTTGGCATGGGGTTAGCGAAGATTTGTTTAATTTAAGAAAGTCCCACCAGGCTGTCAGAGATGTTCTAATATTAATGCTTAGGAAACATTTATGGTGTTTGATACTAGAGCTGATAAATGGCAAATCGGAGATATCTAAATTATCACAGAACTCCTGTTCTACATTTAGCCATAGTCTGCCTAGCGGGCTTGGATTAATCCATTTCAAAACATATTGTAATCTATTGGCAAGAAAGTAGTAGTAAAAATTTGGCAAATCTAAACCTCCGCATTGTTTAGTCTTTTGTAAGATTTTTATACTAATTCTTGGTGGTTTATCCCGGCATAAAAATTTGGAAATGTGTGAATTTAATGAATTGAACCAGGCAGAAGAGGGTTTATAGGGGATCATTGAGAACAAATAGTTCATTTTGGGTAGAACCATCATTTTAATAGAGGCCACCCTCCCCATGAGTGACATGGGCTGGGTTTTCCACCGTACAGTATAAGATCGTCTTCTATTGTTTTAAGAAGTGGAGTAAAGTTTAATTTTTGCAGGTCTGACAGCCTGGGGGAAATATTTATACCTAAGTATTTGATATTTCCTGATTGTAATGTAGTAGTTGGCGCATTTTGATAATCGCAGTTTATAGCCAGGACTGTGGATTTTGACCAGTTGATGGAATACTCAGAGATTGATGAAAATCTTTCTATGACTGAAATTGTGTAAGATAGGGAGGATTGAGAGTTTGGAAGGAAAATTAATACATCATCTGCATAAAGACTTATCTCATGAAGCTCATTTTTAATTTGAATACCTGTAATATCTCTATTTTGTCTTATCGTGGCTGCTAGAGGTTCAATAAAAATAGCGAAGAGAGAGGGGGAGAGTGGGCAGCCTTGTCTAGTACCCCTCTGGAGAAGAAAGCTTGGTGAAGTTTGGTCATTTGTCCTGACTGATGCATTAGGAGAGCTATATAGAATTTTAATCCAGTTAATAAAAGATGATCCAAACCCAAATTTATTTAGTGCTGCTATAAGAAATTTCCAATTTACCCTGTCGAATGCCTTTTCTGCATCTAAAGAAATAATTGTAGTTTCTAGTTTGTTGATCGTAGAGTAATCCATTAAGTTAATTAACCTGCGTATGTTGGCTGCCGACTGTCTACCTTTGATGAAGCCTGTTTGATCTGGGTGTATTATGAAAGGGGTGACTTTCTCCAGTTTTTTTGCTAAAGCTTTACATATTAATTTAAGATCTGTGTTTATTAGTGATATGGGACGATAACTAGATGGTAGCGTGGGGTCCTTACCTGGTTTTAGGAGTAAACTAATATTGGCCGAGTTCATATTTAAAGGTAATTTGCCGCTTTCCTTAATATGACATACCATTCTATGGAAAGTGGGCTCTAACGTAGTCCAAAATTCTTTATAGAATTCTGCTGGAAAACCATCTGGTCCCGGAGCCTTATTGTTGGCCATATGCTGAAGGGCATCATGGAGTTCTGCCACTGAAATGGGTGCCTCCAGTGCCATTACCTGATCTTCCTGTAATTTTGGAAGATTTATATTGTTAAGGAATTCATCAATATCAGCCTGTGGTGGATCAATCTGTGACTTATATAAATTTTCATAGAAATTTCTGAAGGTGTTGTTTATTACATTTGGGTCATGTGTAATGTTACCTAATCGGTCTTTCACGGAAGAGATTGTTGTTTTTTCCTTGTTCAGCTTTAATTGGTTGGCTAAAAATCTACCTGATCTGTTGCTTTGTTCGAAATTTTCCAGTCTAAGCCTTTGCACCAAGAACTGTGTGTTTTTATCATTAATCTCGTTTAGTTTAAGTCTTGTTTTCCTTAATTCAATCAGAATGCAATCCTGGGATGCGGCAGCATATTCACTCTCTAAAGTTTTAATCTTTTGCTCTAGTTCTAATATTAGTGAATTCTCTGCTCTTTTCTTATGTGAGGAATAAGAAATTATCTTACCTCGCATGACTGCTTTCCCTGCTTCCCAAAGAACACAAGCTGAGATTCCTGGTGTGTCATTGTCCTCCAAGTATAGTGCCCACTCCTGTTTGAAATAATTTATAAAATTTTGATCTTTAAGTAATGATGTATTAAATCTCCAATGTTTGATTGGCGGAGTGACCTTTGTGTTAGTCAGAGTGAGGGAGACTGGGGCGTGGTCGCTGATAGTGATAGGGTGGATCTGAACCGCTGAAGTGTCCCTCATTTTGGAGCTACTGATTAGAAAGTGGTCTAGGCGGGAGTATGATCGGTGTACAGACGAGAAAAAAGTATATTCTCTAAGAGTGGGATGATGAGAATGCCAAGCATCACATAGACCAAGGTCCCCAGTGGCGTGCACAGACATTTTGGGGGGCAAGTGCTCCAGGGGGAAAAAAGGGCACTTTTTGCATATGTGGAAAACCTTTTCTTTTTATAATAAAAAAAACGCACAGGTTAAATGCAATTTGACTTTTATTTCAAAACATTCTCTAAAAATAGACCAAAATGTATGAGAACGAATAAGACTGACTGTGGTCATTACAAGAACAGGGCAGAATGGTCGTTTTCACAGGCAATTGGGAACTGCCTATTTTTCCTTTAGCAAATTAATGTGTTAATGTTGCCAATATGTTACACCAAAAAAAATTAACATGTCTAACCAGTGCTTCTCAAAACTTTTAACATGCACCCCCAACACCGTACCCTTCAAACTACCAATAACAACGTCACTGTTCTGTCACAATCAGGTCACAACACAGTGCGTAAATGTCTGCGAGCATCGCTGAGTCAGTAACAACCAGTTAGGCTAAAGACTGCATCTTTAGACAGTTGGACGGTGTTCTAACTTTCTCACAGGAGACACCTACTAAAGACAGTCAAAGACATTAATTTCAATCTTACCAAAGTAGGACAGTAGTTGACGTTAGTTATGGAAAGGCTAATCCACAAAAACGGAGAAACGTCCATAATTCTATTATTCATAATCATGTCAAGGTTTTAGGTTTTTCTGCAGTTCCATCTCTAAAAAGTGTGATGTCTTCCCGTCACTGACTTCAGTTTGAAAACTTTGTATTTATTCACAGATTTCCGTGAGATCATCCTAAAATTTGTAACGAAAAATGGGCTCAAAAGAGCCCTCTGCCTAACGTGATATTTTCAATAGTGTATGCAAAAAGGTCGGAATTGATGGAGAGTGGGGTTGCCTAAATGGTTTAGGTTACATTTTAAATGTGTCGTTTTTTTGTTTATCCATATGGATGGATGGAGGGGGCAAGCTGGCAAAGTTTGTCATGTGCAGTTTCTGACAGGCTACTTCACAACAAAACAATTGCAGGTCGGTCTTAGAGGGCAAACAGAATAATTTCACTTGATTCATGGGTTACCTGACTGGTTGGGAAGGGAAAGAGCTGCCGTGTTGTCCGCCGTGGCTCCCAGTCGCTATAGTTAGCCTACTATGCCTACTCCAAGTAGTCCTATGTCATGCCGCTGCTACACGCCTCACAACAAATGAACTGCAAGCGTGTTCACGTGACACGGTGACAGTGAAAAAGCGACAGGGTTCGGGTGTCTTTGAAGAAGGGGCACAAATCAAGCCATTATTTTCACACCTTTTTAAATCGCGCAGCTTTAAAAAAAAAAAATAAATCACGTCTTTCAAAAGGGCACTTTTTTGGACTGAGGGCAAAAGGGCAAGTGCTTCAGCACCACCTCGTCTCTATCTGTGCACGCCAGTGAAGGTCCCTCATATATTGTTTCAGGATTTCTGGGGATTGCCAGTTCCTATAGCTACCTACATTACTAAACCTATCAATTTCAGGGTTAAAAATCCAGGATCTCCTTTGGGAACTGGTCGTTGACACTGAAGTTCGTCCCCTTCAGTTCCCTGCCTCGGCTTTTAACCAGCTCCTTTTGCTTGAAGTGCTCGAATTTTGCCACGATGGGTCATGGTCTGTGGCCATCGGGTCTTTTACCTCCAAGGCGGTGCACACGATGGAAGGTGATGTTACTTGTGGTCTCCGCTGGAAGTTTGAGCTGTTTATGGATGAAGTTCTTCACCGTGGTTTCGGGATTTTCATCCGCTGCTTCTGGGATGCCTGCAAAAACGAGGTTGTCCCTCATGCTTCTCGCCTGGAGATCCAAAACCGCTTCTTTGATATTCTTGTTTTCTTCCGAGAGCTGGCCCTGGCCCTCTGTGAGGGATTTCATGGACTCTCTGAGAGCCGCGTTCTCCGTAGCGAGCGTCTCCACCTGTTTCTGGCTGAACTCCAGAGACTCACGCATCGCCTGGAATTCCCTATGGAGAATTTCTAACAGGGACATACGTGCGTCGAAGCTCGATAGCCTCTTATCAATGGAGTCCAGAATGTTTGCCAGGTCTTCCCTAGGTTGGGAGGCCGCCTCGGGCGAATCCTCGGGTCTGCTCCTCTTGGTGAATGAAGTGGTTTTGCTGGTGGTCGGAGTCTCGGTGAGAGGCTTAGGTTTCCCCATTGTAATCCGGTCAAAACACTCGTCGATGAAAGTAAATAGGTTATCCAATCCGTCCGCAGACTCCTCCAGATTGAAGATGTTAAATTAACCGCAATTAATGATATACTTTTTATTTATTTACTCACTTAATTTGAAGTTATTCTAAGTTGGCGAAGATCTAATTACTTCTTGTTAGTTTGTTTTAGAAACGCGCCGCCATGTTGGATACTGCCGAAAGTCTCCTGAAGTCTCGTTCCACTCCTACCGCATAGCCGGAAGCTGAGCGATTGTCAGTAGGATTTCAGGACTTTCATAACTAATAGGGAATAATTTAGCTCTACAATCACATATAATGTGAAGTTGTCTGAAAGTGTAGTTTGAAACGTAATTGTTGTGTGGCTCTGGTCATAAGTACGGTAACTGTCTGTAGTGAGCATAGGGACACCTTGCTGGGTGATGAGGGTAGAATCCTCTGTGTGACCCATCTGTACGTTGACGTCACACTTCAACTCACCAGTGGCACTTGCACTCTCATCTAGCACATATTGTATGTTCTAGTCACTCTTTGGCTTCTTCTCATGTTTAGAAACATGTTTGAACAGTTTTGAGTCATTGTGTTAAAATGATGACTACTGTATGGTGGCTGTGCTGAACTTCTGCAGCCTGTGTTTTTCACCACGGTCAAAAATGTGTTTTGATGAATGGGAATGTGTTTAGAGTTTTGCTCAGATCTGCGAGATTTGTACAAGTGAAACGAGTTTGCGCATTTGTGGATTAGTCACATTTGTGACTTCTCTCCTATTTATTTGTGGATTTTTGTCCACCAGCAGTTAATAGCTACACCAGCAGGTGGCTCCTGGAAGAACATAAGAGTCTAGAGTTAACTATTCAACAATGAGAAGGAAACACCCTAGCTTTAGCTGGGAGGTGGAAAAAAACTTTTTTTATGGAGACCACCTGGGTTCAGGTGAGAAATTAATTTGTAATCGATGCCCCTGGCTTACAAACACATAGGAGTAGAGGAAGCTGCAGGGAACCAGGGTGACCCGGCGGGGCCGGCTCTACGCTGGGGCAAGAGGGGGCAAAGCCCCCTTAAACAAACGTCCTGCCCCCTTAAATCAAACTTTTAGAAGTTGAGGAAGAAAATAATAGATTACCCACAAACTAAATATAGACAAGATTTAGTACAGTAGCTGAAAAATCCACTGAAAAAGGCACAAACGAGATGATAAGTTTCACTTCTTGTTCGCTCTTTCCCTCCACGTTCTGTTTGTACGCGGGCTCACGCAGCACTCGGCAGAGATCCCCCACTCACTCTCCCCCCAGCTAAACATCCAATCATTGTTAGTATGCAAATGAGCCAGTTTCTCAGTAGGCAGGGCAGAGCGAAATGAGCTGCGCGATTGCGGGAGGTTTAGAGGAAGCAGCAATCTCTCTCGTCAAAATCATAACGACTACTGAGATCATAGTTCGAATTACGGGGGGTACTGGGGGGTACAATACCCCCCGATCAAGACCAAGACCCCCTCAAATAGACAAAAATAGCAGTTTTTTTTTTGGGGGGGGGGTCTTAACATGTTTCTTTTGTTTTGTTTAGTTTTTTTAAAAGAAAGATAACCTCACCTCAGGAAATTTTTATGTAAAACGATTTCAGATATTGTTGGAGTACGCCGTCTCCACCGGGTCCGTGGATGAGAAGAGATTCACAGCTGACACGGGGAGAAGTTGCAAATCACCGGTTTATTCTCTGACAGATTGCAATCCGGGAGCGGCCATCTGACATACATTCAGCATGTACAGTACAGGAGGAGGCTCTGCCATATGTATCAGCTGTATCCCTTTTAAAGCCCTTTGGGCATCTTCCCCCCCCTTTCTCGGTACCTTCCGTCTACGTGACAACCACATATTTGACACTTGCCCTCGTTAGCCGGCTCGTAGTTGTCCTTCTGGAAGGCTAGATAAGTAGGGGCCGCTGATGTTCTCTGTCGCCCCCTCTATCTGTTCTGATTAGGTAGCCTTGCCTTGCCGGCGCGCCAGTCAGTTCTCGTTTTGATTAGTTACAGCCTTATAGAATCATTCCCTTTATTTCCCCTTATAAAATTATTCCCTCAATTTCCCCCTTTTGATCTCCTCAAGGAGATCACCCTGATTAGTTGAAGTTGAAGTTTATTGTCATATGTACAAGGTACAGCGTTCTGAGCACAATGAAATTCTTACTTGAGAACCCCTCCCTCACAGACAAAACATAGGACATAATACACAGAAGACATACACTGTTAACAATTGATGTAATTTTTACAATAAATTTTACAACAACGTATTGTATTCATGTTTTTGCTGTAAATACAAAAGCATGATGGGAAATTTACGAGCAGTCCTGTAATATTATTGTAACTACACTGTAGAAGCATTATTTTACAGCAACCGCGTAGTATTGTGGGATCGTGGCTGTTTGAATTTTGAAATTACGCGGCCAACGGTAACAGAACATTTTTGAAAGAAGGAACACGTCTCAGGTTTGTAACATAAAATCTGTTTTATAAGTCTATAGATATATTGATAAAGGTGATCTGAGTGAGTGCTGATTGTTTCGTTTGGTATATTTTGGTTTTATATTTTCAGACTGATTGGCTACAATGATCAGCGCTTCACTTTTCTCACCGAGACGTCGTGAACGGTCAACACCGAAGAAAAATACAAACTGAGCGGCAGCAGCTGTAACGCGGCGCTGGATCACCTGCACACAGGATAAATTAGCTGAATTATTTCAGCGATTGATTTGCTGTCGATTATATCGAACGCCATCTCCTCGACTCACCACTGATCGCTTGGAACCTCGACGGAGGTGATACGGA
This sequence comes from Paramormyrops kingsleyae, assembly GCF_048594095.1. Classification (NCBI taxonomy): domain Eukaryota; kingdom Metazoa; phylum Chordata; class Actinopteri; order Osteoglossiformes; family Mormyridae; genus Paramormyrops; species Paramormyrops kingsleyae. Next base: position 47,009,208 of record NC_132800.1, on the reverse strand, counting down.
AAAACTTGGGTAAAGTTGATTTTATATTCACACATTCACCACATTCACACATTTCCACGTACGCCAAGTTACCACATGCAAAAACCAACCACCACAATGACGACAGCTCAAATACCGTTAGGATTTATTAACGTTAGCCCATAGACGGTAAAAAATAAGCATTAGCCTGGTTAGCTTGGCTCAGAATATTTTTGCTTTGATTACATGTGCTGTACCGGACGGGACTTATGTTTTTCTGTAGGAGATTCATTGTGGTTTGCACACTTTGATTGGCAACACAACGTAGCTTGTTGTAGATGTTACGGTCACTGAATGAACACAAGCAAATGTATCTTCATTTAATTCTGTAAGTAGGCATAACTTCGATCTAAGCTGAATATAGCAGCTGGCATATAACGTTATTTGGCCTTTGTAGAAGCAGGGTGGCAGGGCAGGTCAGGTCTCAAGTAAGCTGTCTGTATCTTAAATAAACGGCGCATGCGCAACTTCAGCCAACCAGCATCTTGTTTTTTTTTTCTTTTTTCTTTTTGAGAGGGTTCTGAGCCCGGGTTCTGTTCAGAGGCTTTCACTGCTCTTTCTTTTGTCTTCGGAGAAGGTGGCAAATTATTAGTAGCATTAAAATTAGGTAAGTTAGCAAACCAATAAACTTAACCATTCGTCTGCCCTGGTGGGTTCCTTTCATTTATCAATTGTACAGCATATGTAAATACATAAATAATCTTTTGGTGTTCTTTAACCCGTTCTAACCACCACGTGGTGTGATTTTTGTTAGCTAGGTTAGCCAGCCAGGTGTCCTTAACAGTCTCTGCATAGAAACGGTGTGGATATACCTTTTCTCTTTAATCTGTATTGGTCTCTTTTCTGAACATGTTTCATTGCAAGTTTAGTGCGTGTGGAAGTGTTTTTGATACAGTGCCTAAGTTTTATCAGCATGTTAAGCTGCATAATAATAGTGCTAATTACGTGTATCAGTGTGGTGTACCAGAATGCCCAAGAACATACTTTAAACTTACTGCTTTTAAAGCTCATATGTACAGAGACCACAAAGCAGATGGGCCTTTAAGAAATAGCCAGCTACCATTATGTGATACTCCTATACAATGTGACTTCTGCACTGTAAGGTGTGAATCTTCATCTTTAGTTGGTCATTTGAGGTCACACTTAAAAGAAGGATTACATTAAGTTCGATGTCCATTTAGAGAATGTGACAGCAAGTTCACTGTTGTGTCGAGTTTTGCATCTCATATTTCTAGGAAACACAAAAATGAGAGTGTTGTGCATGTAGATCCCTGTAATGTAGAAAGTTCCGTTGCCACTGAATCTTTTACTTCTTGTGCACCCTCTGATCATTCTGATGATGAGCCAGAAGAGACTCTTGCTGTTGATGAATCCCTCTTTCTGCGAAATATCACACTCTTCTATCTTAAACTTCAGGCTAAACTACTGTTACCTGCTACTACAATACAGACTATTATTGAGGGATATCAAGATGTCCATGATATTAGTCTGACAAATTTGCTTAATAACTTAAGTGACAAACTGACTGTCCTTGGAGTCCCAGACACCACAATCAATGACATTATGGTGGAACTCAGAAAAGAAGATCTTCTCACTGCCTGTAACAGTGGGCCTTTGAGCACAGACCAGAAAAGAAAGACCGCTTTTAAAAAATATTTTAATTATGTTGAGCCTGTGCCTCTGTTGTTAGGTACCGATGATAAAGGTAGGGAATCATTTGCCCAGTATGTACCTGTTCAAGAAACATTGGCTACACTTTTTAAAAGCAAATCTATTCAAGAACAGTATGCAGCAACACGTTCCCAGCCATCATCAGAGGGTCTTTTCCAGGACATTAAGGATGGGAAGGGAGCTCAGTGCAACCCTTTATTTAAAATGGAGCCATCCTCGCTTGGTCTGATACTCTATCAGGATGCGTTCGAAGTTGTCAATCCACTTGGCTCTTCAAAAAAGAAACATAAGATTGTAGCAGTTTATCTAACTCTGACAGATATTTTGCCTCATAACAGATCCACCACAGATCAAATGCAACTTGTTCTCTTGTGCAACAAGCAGGCATTTACATATTTTGGGATAGACAAGGTATTTGAGCCTCTGATAAAAGACCTGAAAGCTCTTGAGGAGACTGGTGTTGTAATAGGAGATGGGCAAATTGTCAAAGGTCGACTGTGTGCTATCTCAGGTGACAATTTAGGGTCTCACAGTATCGGCGGTTTTGTTGAGAACTTTAGTAAGAGCCATTACTTCTGCAGATACTGTGATTTAGATAGAACTACTTTTCAGAACTCGACACTATTGTGTGGCAACACACGAACAGAACAGTCCTATCGGAATCATCTGCAGGAATTAGGCACCAGTGGAAGAAATTCTGAGGTCGGCATTAAATCAGACTCTCCTTTTAATCAACTATCCTTCTTTCACGTTTGCCAGCCTGGACTGCCCCCATGTCTTGGGCATGACCTGTTTGAAGGCATTGTTTCGAGTGACCTTGCTTTGTTTATTGGTTATCTAGTTAAGAATAAACATTTTAATTATCTACATCTCAACAGGTGCATAGATCAATTCAAGTATCAGGGGAGTGATGCCCACGACAAACCAGCTGATGTTTCACCAGGTAGCAATAAACTTACTGGACATGCCGCCCAGAACTGGTGTCTCCTTCGTTTGCTACCCCTACTGGTGGGAGATAGGATTAAGAATCCATGTGACGATGCAGTTTGGCAACTTCTGCTGCAGCTTAGAGAAATTGTAGAACTCATTTGTGCACCAGCAATCACAACAGATCAGGTCGCTTATCTTAAAATACTCATTGAGGACTACATATACTTTCGAAGACAGCTCTTTCCTGATCAGTCCCTGAAGCCCAAACACCACTATTTGCTTCATTATCCACAGCTCATTACAGAGTTTGGCCCCCTAATTCGCCTTTGGACTCTCAGGTTTGAGAGTAAGCACTCTTTCTTCAAGAGATGTGCTAGAAAGTTGCACAATTTCAAAAACATCTGCAAGACAGTTGCCGAGCGACACCAGCTCTTCCAAGCCTATTTGAGTGCCGGTGAAATGTTCCAGCCAAGTGTGTTATTTGATAAGGGCACAGCATTCTACGTAAATGACTACAGTGACAAAATCAGAAAGGCTGTGGTTGGTTTGAATTTGGAATTTATAGATACAGTAGCATCTCATGTAGTGACAGTGAAGGGCACTTCATACAAAAAGGGCATGTATATCTTGTTGGGGAAAACTGAAGAAGAATTGGAGGTTGGCAAGATAGAGCTGGTCATTGTTCACCATGGTTCTGTGTTCTTCATCTCAGAAAAATATTTGTTTGTGAAATTGAGTGACATTGGGGTCTATTGCGTATTAGGGACAGCCCAAGAGGAGTTTGTTTGTGTGAGGCATGAGGATCTGCTTGATTATTATCCTTTGCCAGCTTATGAGATGTGTGGTATGCCAATAATCTCTCTCCATCACTCGTTTGCAGAAACCTACTAATACAATGACTGCTGCATCAGAGGAGATCAGCAAGGCTGTCTTGGCTGCTCTTCCAGGGCTCCCCTCAGATACCTTGGCATCCTTGATGACAGGCCTGGAGAGCCTTGGCGTGCAGAGCAGGGAGGACCTCTGCTATTTGAAGGAAGATGATCTTCTGACCTACCTTCGTCCAGTCCAGTGCAGAAGGCTCATTTGTGCCTTTACACCAAAAGGTTCTGTTAATATCTCCCAGGAGAGAGAGATTCAGTTACACTAAATAGAACAAAAGGTGGTACCAAAAGAAAAAGTGGTCACTGTTTAAAGTAAGTTATGTTACCTATTCAATGATGTGGGAGAGGGACTATGTCTATTGACAATAGAGCATGGTCCAGCTAATCTTTGAGGATATTCTCTCCATTCTATGTAAATAATTGCATTCAATTGTTATATTCCATCTTTAAGGTTGTCTTTTAAGTAATTTTTATAGTAGCTTTTTAAATATAGCTACCATTCTAGTATAAATATCACTTTCTCCTGAAAGTTCAGACTACCAGCTTTGAAAATGTGGAAGTAAATATAAAAATGTATGTAAATGTTTTTGCTTCAAGTAGAAAATATCATTGTGGGTGTTGGAATAAAACATTAGTGTTACAATGATCAAAATATTTATTTCAGATCCCTCTTCAGCCCCATTTCTCCCTGGAAGTCCAGATCCCTCCTCTGCCCTGTTTCCTCCTGGAAGTCGGGAAACCTCCTCAACACTGTGTTGCCCAGATACACCCAGAACATTCAACACCAGAGGACAACTTCTGCCATCACCACACACACCATGGCCCGTAAATTTTAAAATAAACTGGGAGAAAATGCCGTCAGAGATACAGTCAGCTATTGCAAATTCAACAAGACCAAATCCAGCAGCGAGAAGAGCGATGATCAGAAGTGTTGTTGATCAGATGAGAGAGCACAATGCAAACCCTAAAAGAGGGATCTGTGCGCAGGTTGCCAATGATATAGTTCGGAAATACCCCCAATGCTTTAGTGATGTAGATGGTGATAATAATGTAGCTGCAGCTTCTCTTCTACAGCAACTCAAAACTAGAATTGAGCATTTAAATAGAAATAACACCATGGCACGGCTCCGACAGAAAAGGCCCTCTATTTCAGGAATGAGGAGGCAGGAAAGAGGTCCCATGGACCAGTATGGATGTGTGCGGTGGCAGCCCAAAGAACTTCCTGCTGGGGAGACAGAAGAAAGCTTGCAAGAAATGAAAAGGCAAATGCTGCAACTTTATGCCCAATTTGGAATGGCAGGAGCAGAGAAAGGAGAGTTCCAGAGATGGCATGAAAATACTTACATGCTCCAGCGCTGCGATCTCAATGCTGATCCTCCACTCAGCATATCCAAAATCAAGGATGACTGGCCATTTCTGTTTTCCCTGAAGGGTCTGTTCTCTCACTTTAGTGAACTGACCGGTATTTCCATTCTGGAGAAGCTCCCAGCAGCCATTGAGCAAAGAAGCAAGACTATAATCGAGTATTTTGAACAACACAAGACAAAAGCTGTGAGTGAAGTCTTGGATGCCTTTCAAGAAGTGAACGGCAGCAAGGCCATCTGCATTATCCTATACCTACTTGCCCACTTTAATGAGAATGGCATCTTTCTTAAAGCTGATGTGAGTATAACTTGCGCGCGCACACACACACACACACTTTGGCTCGTTCTCTCAAACTGTTGTTTTGTAAATTGCTCGTGCAATGTTATGCCGTTGACTGGCTAACATCCTTTAGCTGTTTTAGACAGTGTAGCATACATATTTTAAAAGCATTAGCCATTTTTTTTATTCAGTGTTCAGTGTAAGACATTTTCTTTTTCTCAAAGCTAGACTGTATGGAATAATAATAAAATAATAATAGATTTGTAACTGTTATTTGTTGGCTATACATTTTGTCATGTTTATACACTTTTTTTTTTTTGTTTGTTCCCTAGCCATCTGCAATAGCTGCTGATATCCAGGAAGAGACCCTACCCAGCACACCATGCTTAATTGTACAAGGTATATTCCTCCCTTATTTTGTTAAGGATTATTACAGTGCTTAAGGTTTTTCAGCACTGTGCTGGAATTCTGAAACATGGCTGTTGTAGATTAAAAAAATAATAAAGAAGTGAAATCAAAGCACTGACTATGACTATAAAAAGCTAAAATATACCTGATTTAATTTTGGCCACTATCCCCTTTGTAGTAGTATTCTTTCCAGTGATACACAGCTCCCAGTGCTTCTGCTTCAGTTGAAATGCTTTTTAAGAGGATCTAAGCGTATCCAGCGTGCTACAATGTGACAGCACATGTACTTATAGTGCGTGGAAAATGTGCAAGTTTTCTAAAATGAAAACTGGGTCACCTTTTTGACTCAGTAGAGGAGATCCAAAAAAACGTCACAGATGGTACTGGATATGCTTAAATAGCGAGTGTTCCAACCAAGCCAGGAGCACTGAGAACTGTATATCACTGCACAAGGAGACTATTTTGAAGGGGTTAGCAGCTAATTTTAAATTGGGTACATTTTTTTTTTAATTTACAGGCACACTGAACTTTTTGATTGCACCCTGAACATATTTCCAGCACAGAAAGTTTCCTTGCTTTAAGTCCTTTAAATTGTTGTTCCATATATATATGAAGGAAGAAATGGCTGTAGTTCAGTATAAGCCTATTACTGTAATGTTTCTGTCCTGTCATTGTGTTTGTTTGTGTTTCGATTTCTAATATGTGCTCCCCAGATTCTGCCCTTGTGTTTGCCAATGACCACGCACTCCTTGTTTGCCCTAGGAGTTTTCACCTGTGTGTTTGTCATTAGTTCCTGTATTTGTTCCCCTGCCTTTGTTCAGTTCATTGTCGGTCATTAAATGTTACCTCCCTGATGTCTTGTGTTTCCTTCTGTTCCTGCTCCTGTCCTGCAGCTTTCTAGTGCTCTTTTAGTTATATTGTGTTAATGCATTTTAGGAGAGCCACTAAGCGCAGACAAGTGGATGATGTCCATTGAAGGAACGATCGTGATGGGGCCCCACAACAATCTTTTGAATGGAGTGGCAGCGACCTTTTCTGCTTACTATGTGTTCAACTTGCAGTATCCTAAAGAAGCCTCCAGCACTCTTGAATTTGTCCAAAGGTATGTTTAAAACATTTTACACACTATTAAAGAAAATAGGTCCATCATTCTCAAATGGAATGTCCCATGAATCACTTTGTTTTTGTTCAGTATTGTTAGTCTCTATAATATACTCAGACAAAGATAAAGACAGACTTCCATCTAATTCATTTGCATCTTTTAACTTAAAACATATGATAGAATTGCCAAAAATGTGAATTTATGTGAATATATCCTATCAATGAAATATCAAGTCAATACTCATAAAAGTTTTTATTTACATTAGAATATTTTATGTAAATTCTAACCGTTTCCAGTCAGGATTTTTTTTTTCAAATGCAGAATCTGCAAAATGTTAATTATTTTTACAAAATAAGAGATCATACAAAATGCATAAAATATTTCACATAAAAGACATTTACATACACTGTGTGCTAAATTATTAGGCAAGTTGAAATTCTGATCATATTTTTTTACAAGAACATTTTGCCAATCCCAAACCGCGTCAATCTTAATAACTACTATTGGTTTTGTATTTAATCATATATAAGTGATATATAATTGTCCGGGAAGGCTGAAAGTCAGAAACTCCTTACATTCAGGTGTGCTGAATTATTAGGCATGTTTTCTTTTTCCAGATAAAATGAGCCTAGAAAGAGATTGAACTCAGACTAAAATTTAAAAATTATTGCATGCGCATGAGAAGGATGCAGTACTAATGTAATAATAGAATTAGCAAAGTTAAGGAATGACCACTGGGCAGCAAAATGCTCATTGGGTCAGCAAAGTCAGAAGAAATAGGTGGAGAAGAAAAGACACATATTAACTGCAAAAGAATGAATAATTAATGTCAAGAATTAGGTGAAAAACCATCAGAAACCATTAAGTCTCCAGCGACATCATTTTCCAGAGCTGAACCTTCCTGGAGTCTCCAGAAGAGCAATGTGTCAGGTTCTCAGAGACTTTGTTTGAGTACAAAATCCTACAAAATGACCCTCACTTAATAAGAATAACATGCTGAAGTGTAGTTAAACTGACCGCTGATCTTCAGAAAATTCCTTTCGCTCCCACAAACCCCTGACTCTTAATGCATGGTGTTTCCTTCTGGAGCATCAGTGAGCATTTGAACCTTCTGTGATAGCTGCATATAAGTCCCTCAGTTGTTCTCAGTGTGAAAATATGGATTCTAAAAATCATTCAGTCCTTGTTGGAAAGGGTTCAAATACACAAAAATGCTGAAAAACTACAGAGTTTGTGGGAGCTGAAGGATTTTTCTGAAGAACAGCAGTCAGCTTAACTGCTCAGGACAAACAAGAGACTTACGAACAACTATCACTAAACAAATAATATCATCCAGGTAAGACCACAGTAATAAGAATCAAGTGTATGTAAACTTTTAAACAGGGTAATTTTTATAAATGTAACTATTTTCTCGTATGGACTATATGTAAATGTCTTTTATGTGAAATATCTAGTTCAGGTCAGTACTACATAAAAAATAACCTCTTACTTTGTTAAAATAGTTAACATTTTGCAGAATCTGCAAAGTGTAGAAACATTTGACTTCAACTGTACATACAATGAATGATGTTTGCCAAATTTTAAAAAATAGTTATCTTCATCCAAATGGTATAAGACTTTGTATGGTGGTAAACACTTGCTAGATCTACAGGATTAAACAAAATTGGAATGATATCTTGATTTTTATAGTAGATTTTTATAGTACAAAATGTAATTTTTGTAACATTATTATTTTCAAATGTGATTTTATTATGTTTATTAATGTTTTTACTTCACATTTGTGTAGTTTTTAGAGAACATATCATTTTTAAAATTAATATAAATTATATTTTTGTTTTTTTTACATAGGTACATATAAAAAACCTGCTTTTTTATGTAAAATTAACTTTATAAAAGACCCACATTTCTAACTTTCCTTCATGGGGATAACATGGATCATTTGAAATGGTTTAGTGTATGATTTTTGCCCATCTTTTGGAAAATGCAGTTTTAGAATGAAAAAAAAATTCTCACTTTTACCAGTAGATTGCTGCAGAGCTCCACTATTTGCTATTTGACCAACTGAAATTATCTTTTTTTTTTTTTGGTTTAGATTAAATTTGTAGAATTATATGAGAAACAGATGATTGAAATAAATGATAAACTCTAAAGACTCTCAATATTCATCATTAACAGATAATAAAACTTTTTTCACTCTGTTTTTAGAGCTTTTTGCAGAATCAACTCCCAGACGGGCAGCAAAGCAGAGAAGAGACACAAGCTCAATGCACCTGTCTGCACCCTCTTAAGAAAACTCCTGGACTTTGAGTTGATGGGCTAGTATTGATGCCCCCCCACCCCCCATAGTTGGCAGGGCGCCTTTGTTGAATATCACCATGTTCCCTCTGAAGATAGGCTGTTTGGACGTCTGGAAGTGAGCTAGATTCTTTAGTGAAACTGTGATTTGTTTATATGAAAATGAAATGTGGATACTTTGTTTGGAAAAAAGTTTTAATTCTGTAATGTGTGCTGTTGCATATTATTTTAATAAAAATAGAGAAGTTGAAGTTGTTTTTGTTTTAATTGTGAAGTGATTACAGCTTTTATTGTAACATTAAAAAATAACAGAATATACAGTGTATACAATTACAATATTTAATTGTAATTCTCTCCTGTGAAATTACAGGAAATTCCTGGCAACTGAGTTGCAGTAAATTATAAGAAATTACAGCATTTTACTGTAATAATTCACTATAATCACAGTAACACTGCTGTATAAATACAGTACTTTGTTGTAATAAAAACACAGTACATAACCTGTATATTTCTTGCCGTAAATTCACGGCAATTAGTTGCCAGGAATTTCCTGTAAATTTACAATAAATTTTTAACAGTGTAGAACACAAGTAGTGCAGCAGCAATAAATAATAAATAGGTAAAGTGTCAGTGCATAGTGTGGAGTAAGTTGCAGTTACTGTGTGGTGTCAGTGCATAGTGTGGAGTAAGTTGCTGTTACTGTGTGTTGAATAGCCTGATAGCACTGGGGTAAAAACTGTTCCTGAATCGAGTTGTGCGTGAGTGAATTGCCCGGAGTCTCTTGCCTGATGGCAGCAAAGTAAAAAGTGCTAGTGCGGGGTGGCTGGGGTCTTTCAGGATGCTCTTAGTTTTCCTGAGACAGCGCGTGTTATAAATGTCCGATATTGCAGGGAGTGGTGTGCCTGTGATCCTCTGAGCTGTTTTCACCACCCTCTGTAGAGCTTTCATGTCCTGAGCAGTGCAGCTGCCGTACCAAGACGCAACACTTCCTGTGAGGATGGACTCCACAGCGCACCTGTAGAAGCTGGTATGGACAGAGGTGGAAACACCAGCTTTCTTTAGGCGTCTGAGAAAGTGAAGTCGTTGGTGGGCTTTTTTGGTGACCGCTGCTGTGTGTACTGAGGACTTGAGGTTGGCACTGAGGGTGACCCCAAGGAGCCTGAAGCTGCTGACCCTTTCCACAGCACCTTCTCCGATGTGGATAGGGGGATGAGCTGCGTCCTGCCTCCTAAAATCCAAAACCATCTCCTTGGTTTTGCTGATGTTGAGAGAGAGGTTGTTCTCCTGACACCACTCTGCCAAGAGTCTCACCTCCTCTCTGTAGGCCGTCTCGTCGTTGTTGCTGATCAGGCCCACAACGGTGGTATCATCAGCAAACTTGATTATTGTGTTGGAGCTGTGCCTGGACACACAGTCATGTGTAAACAGGGAGTACAGCATTGGGCTCAGAACGCTTCCCTGTGGCGTGTCAGTGTTGAGGATCATTGTGGTGGAGGTGTTTTTGCCAATCCTCACATGCTGTGGTCTGTTGGTGAGAAAGTCCAGAACCCAGTAGCACTGAGTCCCAGCGCCCGCAGCTTCTGGATCAGCTTGGAGGGGATAACTGTGTTGAATGCAGAGCTGAAATCCACGAACAACAGTCTGGCATAGCAGTTTTTGTTGTCCAGGTGAGCCAGGGTGGTGTGGATGGTGTGTGAAATGGCGTCATCAGTGGATCTATTGTGACGGTATGCAAATTGAAGGGGGTCCAGACCGGTCGGAATGGAGCTCAATATGTGCCCCATTACCAGCCTTTCAAAGCACTTCATTGTAATGGAGGTTAGTGCAATAGGCCGAAAGTCATTAAGGCAGCTGGCTTTGTTCTTCTTGGGAACCGGGACAATGGTGGTGTTTTTGAAGCAGATGGGGACGGTTGAGCTCTTCAGGGAGGTGTTAAAAATGTCTGTAAAGACGGCAGACAGCTGCTCACTGCACACCTTCAATACACGACCCGAAATTCCATCTGGACCGGCAGCTTTGCGGATGTTCACTCTGTTAAAGTATGCTGATTAGTAATATTTTTCCTTATTTATGAAATTTTGCATTCCCCCTTTTGATCTCCGCAAGGAGATCACCCTATTGGCGGGGGAGGTGTAGTTCAAACCTGTCCAAATGACCTTTGCCCCTCTCCGGCCCGACAGGCAGGAGAGGCATCATCCACGCATAGGTGTCATCCCACTTCTCTATCACGGTAGTGATGAGACGAACTGACAGTGCGTGCAGGCAGGGAATACAACAACACCTGCAAGTAACTAAAATCGCAGCAAAAGTAGCAAAGGATAATAAAAGCGAGCCCATTAAGGCTTTCCACTGTCCGAACGCCGAGGTCAGCCAAGCATCCCATATGTTATTGATCCCAGAGTGTGCATGCATCGTTTTGGAGAGGGTCCGGAGACCCTCGAGTGCCCTGGTCACTGAGTCGTCTACTGCTGTGTTATTAGGATTGCAAGTACAGCATACTTACCCAAACATAGCGCACACTCCCCCCTTTAGGACTCCAAAGAGTTCCACACACAATCCTGTCCATCCAGCCTAGGAAGGAGGGCAAAAACCCTGAGCTTCAGGGAAATTCCACTCCCAGCCCGCCACAGGCGCGGCCCCCCTTCGGGGTCCATGGCTGGCATGGCTCACAAACCATTAATCATTAACACTTTAAGCATTTTAAGCATCACACATAACACACTTGTTTCCCCAAACATTCCCCTTTTTATCTTGTTCTTCATCCTGGTCCTAGTGTTGTCTGGCGGTGGTTGAGGTGCTTTTGGTCTTTCTGGTCGTTGGAGCAGGGGTGGACTACCCTGCTCTGGTTGCTCAGGTCAGGGGATTATTCTGCCCCTTCTGTTGAGACCTGAGTTGCGTCTAGTTCGGCCGAACTGACGCTCTGGATTCCTTTCCTCAGGGCCTCCTGGATCTCTGCTGTGGTTCTCCCTGGGTCCTCCGCAGCCGCGCACTGATTCCAGTGAAACTACGTGTCGCCTTTGCCTTTCAGACTAACCGCGTGTGACGTCCTCTCAGTGACCTGGAAGGGGCCCGTCCACCTGGGCTCTGACCACTTCCATTTGATGACTTTCAGGAGGACCCACTCCGCTGTGTGTGGTTTGGCTGGCTGGTTCTCTGGTCTCGCCTCCTGGATCTGTTTAGAGAAATCTGCAACAAGACCTTGCACACAATCATAATATGCCCTAGGATTTTCCTCCCCCTTCTCGTCGGGGGTCCAGGTTAACCCATTCTGGGGTCCTGGGAACTGCCTGCCTGTCTGGAGCTCAAAGGGGGTGAACCCGGTCCCCCTGTTTACGGAACACCTCACTGACATCATTGCCAGTGGTAAAGCGTCAACCCAATTCATCTTGGTCTGCGCGCAGATTTTTGCCAATTTTTGTTTTATTGTTCGGTTCATTCGCTCCACCCCCTTTTTCTCTCCACATTGTCTTTTCCTCTGGGGAGGCCTTGTCCTGTTTGTGCTTAACTTTCTCTAGGGTCAGTCGGTAATTCGGGTGAACTTCCTCCTCTACCGTGATCATCTGTTTGGACACCACGTACCCTGCGACCCTCTTTGCTTCCTCATCTGCGGCCTGGTTTCCTTTCGCTACCATTGTTCCTGACCCTTCATGTCCCTTGCACTTGACCACTGCGACTTTTTTGGGAAGCATCAAGGCCTTTGCCAATTCCCTCATTTCTGCTTCGTGTTTTATTGGCTTGTTTCCCGCGGTCAAGAATCCTGCCCTCAGCCATTGGCTGAGTTCCACATGCACTGCGCCTACAGCATATGCTGAGTCTGAGTATATGGTAACTTCTTTCCCTTCTGCTAATTTCAGGGCCTCGATAACCGCTATCACCTCGGCTCTCTGGGCTGACTGGGCTCCCCCCAGTCTGTCTGCCTTCAAGGTTACATAATCCTGGCCTTGTCTGGCCACCACTGCATACCCTGCCTGCAAACCTCCTGTGTCTGTTCTAAAACAACACCCATCTGTGAACCAATCCTCTGTTTTCTCTATTTTTTCTGCCCCTAAGTCTGGTCTGACTTTCTCCTCCTTCTGAACTCGGTACTCACACCCGTGTGGTTCTCCCCCGCTCATGTGGTCTACCATGTTGATCCCTTCGTGAGAAAAATTCAGGTTAGGTGCCTCTAGTATTTTACTAAGTCTCTGGTGCCTGAGTGACGTCATGGTAAACGTCTGTGAATTCACATAAGCCACCACACTGTGCGAGGTCAGAATGTGCAGCGGATGTCCCATCACTATGCTGTTTTCTGAATAATTTTGGCCACTCCCTCCACGTGCCTTGTGCATGCGGGGTGTCTTTTTTCTGTAGTATCGAGTTTTACGCTGACGTACATCAGCACTCTCCTCTCTCCCCCCTTTTTTCTGAAACAGGATGCAGTTGACGACCTCTCCTGTTTCAGAAACATCCAAGTGAAACGGGAGAGAGTAATCTGGGAGGGCTAGGTCCGCGGCCTGTGCTAGCCGACCGATGAGCTGGGGAGAGGCCTGTTCCTGCCCCCGACAACACTCGTCCTAGGAAGGTCACTGCTGTCCTAGCAATCTGCAATTTGTCTTTACTGACCTTAACTCTATGGAGGGCACCAGGGGCCCCTTGCATGGGGGGCATTTCTTCCCTCTTTGGAATAATTACCTTATAACTTCAGATATAAAAGTCACAGACACATGCCTGATACCTAAAATCAGAGTTGACCCCTTTACAATTGATTGTAGGAAGTTCAATGACGAAATGAATAACCTGTGTATAATTTATGGACATGCGAATATAACAAAAACAGCTGGAAAAATACAAAAACCTGTCTTTGTGTCTTGGATTTTTGTAAATATTTCAAAAACTACATGATGGAATAGGTCCAATTTTAAAAATCTGGTTCCCAAACTTGTTTTCTACATGTGTGCCCAATTTCATATCATTTGATGCAGCCCAACAGGTTTTACGGAGGAAAGAGCAAATGGTGCAACTGGGAGCCTTTCCTATCCAAAACCTAACCTAAACTAATCTGAAACTTATCCAAAATGGCAATAGTGTAACTAGCAGTGTTTTTTGGGGTAGCAACTTTCTTTCTAAATGCATTACCACTTATAGGTCATAAGTAACAATTTGTCACACATCATCACCACACATTTGTAGGAAAATCTATATTTTATTCACACGACTTGTGCCAAACTTATCCAAAACCTATCCAAAACCTATCCAAACTGGCCACAGTGTAACTAGCAGTGTTTTTTGGGGTAGCGTCTTTCTTTCTAAATGCATTACCACTTATGGGTCATAAGTAACATTTTGTCACACAAAATCACCACACATTTGTAGGAAAATCTATATTTTATTCACACGACTTGTGCCAAACCTATCCAAAACCTATCCAAAATGGCCGCAGTGTAACTAGCAGTGTTTTGGGATAGCGTCTTTCTTTCTAAATGCATTACCACTTATGGGTCATAAGAAACATTTTGTTTCTAACCCTAACCCTGCATAACTGTGCCCAAACAAAGCCCGACAAGTGCCCCGCATAACTGTGCCCAAACAAAGCCCGACAAGTGCCCCGCATAACTTTGCCCAAACAAAGCCTGACAAGTGCCCCGCATAACTTTGCCCAAACAAAGCCGACAAGTACCGTACATAATGTTGCCCAAACAAAGCCGACAAGTACTGTACATAACTTTGCTCAAACAAGGCCGACAAGTGCCCCGCATAACTTTGCCCAAACAAAGCCCCGCGTAACTTTGCCCAAGTGAAAGCCAAAAGCGCTGCATTACTTTGCACACTTCAAAGCTTGACAAAGGCGATGCGGAACTTTTCCCAATGTACCACAATAGAAGTGTTACCAAAGCAAATGTTAATTGTAATTTACTGAATCACGGAATTATAAAAATCTATAGAATAAAAGAGTAAACTGTAAATAAATGTACTTATGTCGAGCGTTGCATCCTCTCCGCGCAAAAAAGCGTCCTCCTCCATCGAATCAATGGATAAAAGCGACACTTTCTTCCCCCAAACCACTCTTCAAAATCATCTTCTGTGCTTTCTCAACAGTGAAAGTCATCCGAGCCATTTTTCTTCAGTCAAAAAAGTTGTTGTCCGAAAATAACTGGGTAAACTCACGGAGACTACGTGCGTAATGCGTAATCGAGACACTCCCACAAATACTGCACCTGCAGATAATAAGTTGCGCATTCATGTCCCCAGCGCGAAAAACAATGCCCAATCAGCACATCCCATACCATTTTGCAAACCTTAGACACACCTCTATTGGATGAAGCAAATGACACTGTAATTTGATGTTCATGTAAAAAGTTTATTATGGTGAAACATAACCATGGGCAAAGGTTCAGTGCGTAAAAAATAATGTGCTAGCAGGGAAGCAGAGCATATATCTGAAAAAATACTTGACAATGAAGGATTACAGTGATTGATTTATGTACATAAGAGATCAAGCTTTCAAACGAGGGTAACTTTGTCATTTTATTCATTGGTTTTCTTCTAAAACTTGAGGGAATAATTAATACAATAAAGGGAATGATTCTATAAGGCTGTAACTAATCAAAACGAGAACTGACTGGCGCGCCGGCAAGGCAAGGCTACCTAATCAGAACAGATAGGGGGGGCGACAGAGAATATCAGCGGCCCCTACTTATCTTTTAGCCTTCCAGAAGGCCAAGAACAGTACGAGCCGGCTGGAACCACACATGTGGTTGTCACGTACACGGAAGGTACCGAGAAAGGGGGGGGGGATGCCCAAAGGGCTTTAAAAGGGATACAATTGATACATATGGCAGAGCCTCCTCCTGTACATGCTGAATGTATGTCAGACGGCCGCTCCCGGATTGCAATCTGTCAGACAATAAACCGGTGATTTGCAACTTCTCCCCGTGTCAGCTGTGAATCTCTTCTCATCCACGGACCCGGTGGAGACGCCGTGCTCCAACAATTTGGGGGCTCGTCCGGGATCCCCAGGAGATTCGCAGGATTCGGCTAAGGGGTGACGCGGCCTACTTGGACACAGAGAACTGCGAGGCGCCGACTAGAAGAGGTAAGCAGAGCCTGTTACATCAAAATCTGCACATTGGATATGTCAAATTGAGCAGTTTGAAGTGTCCAGTGGCCCGTCGGTAAAGTAAGACGGAGGAGAGGTTGCACGCACTGTGTTTATACAGTATATTGTGTGGTCTATGTGTTGTGTATGCATTGTGTCTAGGTATCGTGCGCAGAGAAATAGAATTTTAAGGAGCAGAGGGTACGGGACCCCGCAGGGAAATAGAATTTTAAGGAGCAGAGGGTACGGGACCCCGCAGGGAAATAGAATTTTAAGGAGCAGAGGGTACGGGACCCCGCAGGGAAATAGAATTTCAGGGAGCAGAGGGTACGGGACCCCGCAGGGAAATAGAATTTTAAGGAGCAGAGGGTACGGGACCCCGCAGGGAAATAGAATTTTAAGGAGCAGAGGGTACGGGACCCCCGCAGGGAAATAGAATTTTAAGGAGCAGAGGGTACGGGACCCCGCAGGGAAATAGAATTTTAGGGAGCAGAGGGTACGGGACCCACGCAGGGAAATAGAATTTTACGAGCGGTAGAAAAGCTGGGTGGGAGACCCAGGGATTTCAGGACCCTGAACTCTTGATTGAGAGGAGGGAATAAGGTCCCCCTCTCTAACAAAAAAAAAAAAAAAAAAAGGGTGAATCAAAGCACCAGCTTGGGTGCAGTTGTACTGGTTTGTGTGTGAGCAGCGTACAGAACACCCCCTTCCAAGTTGACATTGCTGGAGATCGGGGGGGTTTCGGCTGGGAGCGGGCCTGTTTGACTGGGATTGAGCTTGTGGGACGTGCCCTGTTCAGGGGGGACACAACAGTAAGCTGCTTTGAATATAGTCTTATTATTTTAGAAGTTGTTGATTTATGTATTGGTGGTGTTTGTTAGTAGGACATTCGACTAGGATAAGGAGGTGTACTGAGTGTGGGTGGCTGAACCCACATCCGGAGGCAGAAGGGCTGCTAGACAAGGGATCTAAACAGTCAGGACAGATTAAAAATGGACCGCGAGTTTGATCGAGAGCTAGATGACGGGGGATGGGCGTCCCCGGAAAATGCAGTGTGGAAGCCACTAGTAAAGCAGATCCAGGTGGTGAAGGAAGCTATAGAAGGGGCAAGTGGTGAAGGAGATAAGGATAAGGAGGTAGCTGACGCCTGGAAGCGTATGTGTGCAGTGGTCCGGGGTGCTGGACAACAGATAGGAGACAGGCGCTCATTGGGAGAGCTATTGTGGAAAACGGAGAGAGAGCATGCTAGGCAGAGGGACGAAGCAGCACGCCAGAGAGCGAGCGCTAAGTTGATGCAGAAGTGGGGAAAATAATTACGTACGCAGTTTTGGGCTAAATCGGGGGAAGCCCACGTATATGTTCAACAGATAAGTTGCAAGTAAAGATGTATAAAGCAGAAATAAGTACAAAGTAGAAGAGATCAAGTTAGCAGGGGTCAGGATAGAGCATTTGTGCATTTCCATAAAACGTCATTGACAGTAGTGGAAGTGCGGGTTGGTAAATTTAGAACTTTGATAAATCTTAAAATAATGTATTTGAATAAAATATTGTGATTAATAGATTTTATGGATTATAGAGACTAAGTTTAGAGATAAAGGGTATTAAAGCACATCTTTGTGAAAAAAATAACAGTTTATAGACAAGAGGTTTTAGTATATGTGTGCCCGTAGATAATTGGGTGCAGTGTTAGGGATTTTAGTTAGGAGAGGAAATAAGTAGAAAATAAATAATAATAAAAAATAACAACAAATAATTTAGAGCCACACATCAAGGTGAAGTAGCTACAGTCAGGGAGAGAATTCGAAAAAAAAAAAAAAAGAATAGAGCAAGGGTTGACTGTGAGGAACTCTGTTCATTTTTAGACAGGAAAACAGTTCAAGTGACAGTAGAGTGCAGAAAAGCATTAAAATGCAGGCCCCGGTAAAGGCAGCAGAAACACCAGTACAGCAGTTGGGGAGAGAGCACCCCCTGCTTAAAGCGAGGATAGAAAAGATGTCTAAAAAGTGGGGGAATAGAACAAAGGCCCTGGTAACTAAGTGGCCTAAAGGGGGCACATGGGATGTGGCAGTGTGTGAGGAGATGGAGACTCTGATAAAGTATCATAAGGCTAATAAGAACACAGAAAGGCGTAAAAAGAAAAGGAGTGAGGAACTGGAGGTACTGAGGTTATTTAAAGTAAACGGAGAGGCCTGGAGAAGGGAGCAGAAAGCCATGAGAAAGGCACTAAATGAGAAGAAGGGGGGTGAGAAAGAAGAGATGAGGCAGGAAGAAATATGGCCACTGTCATATCAAAGTCAGTGTCCGTTAGTGGAAGCCCCCCCTCCTTCATACAAGGGTCAGTTTCCAGTAATAGAGGGGAAGGTAGAATTCAGTGGTGAGGTGACACAGAAGGATGAAGGAAGTAGGGAGCAGAACGGAACGGCAAGTTGTTTAGATGGATACAGGGAAGTGAGTGCATTGCTGCGGCAGGCAGTGCAGGAAGGACTGCGAGGGAGTGAGAGAAGAACAGAAGGCCAGGCATGTGGGCCTGAGAAACAAGGGAGTGAGATAAAGGTGGGGTACGGAGCAAGTGGTAGTAATGCAGAAGGGCTGGTGCATCTGCTGGACACCCCTAACCCTCCATCTAAAGGATGGAGTCAGTTTCAGGAGAAGGAGACAGAAACAGAGAGTGAGGAAGGAGTAGAGGAGGATAATGCAGATCATAGAATAGTGAGAAGCAGGAGGGCTGTGAAGCCCCCCACCAGGGACACTCCAATGCTTCCGCTGAGGGTGAACGGAGCACAGACACAGTATGTGCCGTGGGCAGGACAGGATCTGGAGGGCCTGATTCTCAGACTCCCAGTTCTGGCAGAAGGGGCCAGAAAATGGATAAAAGCATTTGAGGAGGAAACTATGGGTCGGCTCCTGGCGATAGGGGACATAAAGGTGGTTCTGGCTTGCGTTTTTGGGGTAGACGGAATGGAGAGACTGCTGCGAAGCAGTGGCCTGGCAGCGGCGACAGGGACTCCTGTGAATTCATCTTGGTCTGCGCGCAGATTTTTGCCAATTTTTGTTTTATTGTTCGGTTCATTCGCTCCACCCCCTTTTTCTCTCCACATTGTCTTTTCCTCTGGGGAGGCCTTGTCCTGTTTGTGCTTAACTTTCTCTAGGGTCAGTCGGTAATTCGGGTGAACTTCCTCCTCTACCGTGATCATCTGTTTGGACACCACGTACCCTGCGACCCTCTTTGCTTCCTCATCTGCGGCCTGGTTTCCTTTCGCTACCATTGTTCCTGACCCTTCATGTCCCTTGCACTTGACCACTGCGACTTTTTTGGGAAGCATCAAGGCCTTTGCCAATTCCCTCATTTCTGCTTCGTGTTTTATTGGCTTGTTTCCCGCGGTCAAGAATCCTGCCCTCAGCCATTGGCTGAGTTCCACATGCACTGCGCCTACAGCATATGCTGAGTCTGAGTATATGGTAACTTCTTTCCCTTCTGCTAATTTCAGGGCCTCGATAACCGCTATCACCTCGGCTCTCTGGGCTGACTGGGCTCCCCCCAGTCTGTCTGCCTTCAAGGTTACATAATCCTGGCCTTGTCTGGCCACCACTGCATACCCTGCCTGCAAACCTCCTGTGTCTGTTCTAAAACAACACCCATCTGTGAACCAATCCTCTGTTTTCTCTATTTTTTCTGCCCCTAAGTCTGGTCTGACTTTCTCCTCCTTCTGAACTCGGTACTCACACCCGTGTGGTTCTCCCCCGCTCATGTGGTCTACCATGTTGATCCCTTCGTGAGAAAAATTCAGGTTAGGTGCCTCTAGTATTTTACTAAGTCTCTGGTGCCTGAGTGACGTCATGGTAAACGTCTGTGAATTCACATAAGCCACCACACTGTGCGAGGTCAGAATGTGCAGCGGATGTCCCATCACTATGCTGTTTTCTGAATAATTTTGGCCACTCCCTCCACGTGCCTTGTGCATGCGGGGTGTCTTTTTTCTGTAGTATCGAGTTTTACGCTGACGTACATCAGCACTCTCCTCTCTCCCCCCTTTTTTCTGAAACAGGATGCAGTTGACGACCTCTCCTGTTTCAGAAACATCCAAGTGAAACGGGAGAGAGTAATCTGGGAGGGCTAGGTCCGCGGCCTGTGCTAGCCGACCGATGAGCTGGGGAGAGGCCTGTTCCTGCCCCCGACAACACTCGTCCTAGGAAGGTCACTGCTGTCCTAGCAATCTGCAATTTGTCTTTACTGACCTTAACTCTATGGAGGGCACCAGGGGCCCCTTGCATGGGGGGCATTTCTTCCCTCTTTGGAATAATTACCTTATAACTTCAGATATAAAAGTCACAGACACATGCCTGATACCTAAAATCAGAGTTGACCCCTTTACAATTGATTGTAGGAAGTTCAATGACGAAATGAATAACCTGTGTATAATTTATGGACATGCGAATATAACAAAAACAGCTGGAAAAATACAAAAACCTGTCTTTGTGTCTTGGATTTTTGTAAATATTTCAAAAACTACATGATGGAATAGGTCCAATTTTAAAAATCTGGTTCCCAAACTTGTTTTCTACATGTGTGCCCAATTTCATATCATTTGATGCAGCCCAACAGGTTTTACGGAGGAAAGAGCAAATGGTGCAACTGGGAGCCTTTCCTATCCAAAACCTAACCTAAACTAATCTGAAACTTATCCAAAATGGCAATAGTGTAACTAGCAGTGTTTTTTGGGGTAGCAACTTTCTTTCTAAATGCATTACCACTTATAGGTCATAAGTAACAATTTGTCACACATCATCACCACACATTTGTAGGAAAATCTATATTTTATTCACACGACTTGTGCCAAACTTATCCAAAACCTATCCAAAACCTATCCAAACTGGCCACAGTGTAACTAGCAGTGTTTTTTGGGGTAGCGTCTTTCTTTCTAAATGCATTACCACTTATGGGTCATAAGTAACATTTTGTCACACAAAATCACCACACATTTGTAGGAAAATCTATATTTTATTCACACGACTTGTGCCAAACCTATCCAAAACCTATCCAAAATGGCCGCAGTGTAACTAGCAGTGTTTTGGGATAGCGTCTTTCTTTCTAAATGCATTACCACTTATGGGTCATAAGAAACATTTTGTTTCTAACCCTAACCCTGCATAACTGTGCCCAAACAAAGCCCGACAAGTGCCCCGCATAACTGTGCCCAAACAAAGCCCGACAAGTGCCCCGCATAACTTTGCCCAAACAAAGCCTGACAAGTGCCCCGCATAACTTTGCCCAAACAAAGCCGACAAGTACCGTACATAATGTTGCCCAAACAAAGCCGACAAGTACTGTACATAACTTTGCTCAAACAAGGCCGACAAGTGCCCCGCATAACTTTGCCCAAACAAAGCCCCGCGTAACTTTGCCCAAGTGAAAGCCAAAAGCGCTGCATTACTTTGCACACTTCAAAGCTTGACAAAGGCGATGCGGAACTTTTCCCAATGTACCACAATAGAAGTGTTACCAAAGCAAATGTTAATTGTAATTTACTGAATCACGGAATTATAAAAATCTATAGAATAAAAGAGTAAACTGTAAATAAATGTACTTATGTCGAGCGTTGCATCCTCTCCGCGCAAAAAAGCGTCCTCCTCCATCGAATCAATGGATAAAAGCGACACTTTCTTCCCCCAAACCACTCTTCAAAATCATCTTCTGTGCTTTCTCAACAGTGAAAGTCATCCGAGCCATTTTTCTTCAGTCAAAAAAGTTGTTGTCCGAAAATAACTGGGTAAACTCACGGAGACTACGTGCGTAATGCGTAATCGAGACACTCCCACAAATACTGCACCTGCAGATAATAAGTTGCGCATTCATGTCCCCAGCGCGAAAAACAATGCCCAATCAGCACATCCCATACCATTTTGCAAACCTTAGACACACCTCTATTGGATGAAGCAAATGACACTGTAATTTGATGTTCATGTAAAAAGTTTATTATGGTGAAACATAACCATGGGCAAAGGTTCAGTGCGTAAAAAATAATGTGCTAGCAGGGAAGCAGAGCATATATCTGAAAAAATACTTGACAATGAAGGATTACAGTGATTGATTTATGTACATAAGAGATCAAGCTTTCAAACGAGGGTAACTTTGTCATTTTATTCATTGGTTTTCTTCTAAAACTCCGAAGATAATAAACATTGCACGAATGTACAGAATGCCGACTGACATTTTTCCGCGATGAGTGAGCAAGCTATTTCAGAGCATTACAGTCATATTTATGGAAAAATGCGTGTTTTGTCTTAATACTGTGACGGTTTATGAATTATTGGCCGTGAAAGAAATAGTTTGAAGTGCTTAGTTTTCATTTTATTAACACTTATATTTTACTTCCTGACACTCGACCCGTTTAAAGATGGCTACCATGGTCATTTTATTTTTACTTGTTACAAAAAAACCATGGCACAAAAATTGCGCAACTTTCTACAGATATTATCTGAAAGGTTTTTTGTAGTGTAACAAGCCGTTTTTGGTTGATTTGATACATTTGTTTCTTTTATTGAACGTCATTTTTTTTTGTTATTGAAATTTTGGACGTATGCGTCCGAACCACTAGGCGGCGACAATGAAAGAGTTAAAGCCTTTTTCTGACAGAAGGCGCAGCACTGACTGGGTGGCCTGAAGGGCCGCCTCTGCTGTTGGGGCCGCGATCAAAAGATCGTCCACGTATTGGACGAGGTTGACACCGTCCGGGAGAGGACACCCCTGCAAAGCCTGCTTCAGGACCTGGTTAAAGATACCTGGAGAAAGGGCAAACCCTTGAGGCAGGCGGGTGTACCGCAGCTCGCAACCCCTGTTAGTGAATGAGAATATGTCTCTACACTCCTCTGCTAGGGGCAAACAGAAAAAAGCATTTGCTAGATCAATGCATGTGAACCATTTTTGTTGCGGGGTCAGATTAGTTAGGGCAACATATGGGTTCGGAACTGGAACAGTAGGGGTCAGCAGGAGGTTGTTTATGGCACGCAAGTCGTGGGTCATCCGATATTTGCCTGTGCCGGGTTTTGCCACTGGGAGGATGGGGGTGTTCCACTGAGACGTGGAGGGCTCTAACACCCCGGCCCGCAAGAGGCCCTCTATAGTCTCAGCTATCCCTTCCTCCGCCGCCGGCTTGTGCGGGTACTGTCTGAGCCAGAGGGGACCCTCCCCTGATTGAAGTTGGAACTGCACTGGCATGCAGGATATTAGACCTACATCTGTGGGGCTGGTGGACCACAGCGAATCTGGCAGAGACGCCAGAAGGGCCGCCGCCTTTGGGTGGTCCATCTTTTCACACCCGTGATCTCTAGCTACTGTATCTGCTCATGTTGCAGGAGGGCTGTGTCCTGTGTTGTGACCTGTATGCGATAGGTACTGCAGGAGGGCGAGAAGGAGACCTGTGGGATCTGGGTCTGTACCCAGTCCTCAGTTTCTCTGGCCCGTTTCACCATCGGGCCCAAATCCTTGGCCTGGTGTTTGGGATGGAGGGCCAGAGAGACATGTGGGACAGCTTCCTGTCCCATCATGTACCAGGGCAGCTGTTCTGGGGTAAGCAGTGAGGCTGAGGCTACCCCTTCGGGACCCACATATAAGTTCTCAGAGGTAACTTGCCACTGCCGGTCTTCTAGTTGCTCAACAAACAGTTCCTCATACCAATCAGTACAATCCCTATCGTAGGAAAGGGTCACATGAGGAGGGTCAGGTGGGGGCACATAGGGCTTTAGGAGCGAGATCCAGGGCCGCCACGCTGAGTAGGCCGCCAGGATGCCAGTCAGGCTGGGTTCCAGTAGGCCCCAATAGATGTCTGCCAGGGCCTGACTCTGGACCAACTGTACCAGCCACTGTCCCGAGCCCGCGGTGCGGGCGCCGCACCGCAGGCGAGTGCCCTCCGGCAGGGTGACCACCAGTCCATCTGCACTACACAGGATCGAGGTCCCCAGCTTCACCAGCATGTCCCGTCCCAGGAGGTTCACTGGAACGGAAGAAGACACCACGAACGGGTGGAGAAAGGTCTGTTTTCCCACCGCAACCTTCACCGGTTTAGTCACTGGCAGTCTCTGTTCTTCCCCCGAGAAGCCCACAACGGTCACTGTTGAGGTAGACAGATGATGTTGTTGTGGAACCACGTTAAGAGTACGTGGCTCCCGTGTCTACCAGAAATGGCAGTTCTTTGTCCATGACCATAAGGGACAGCATAGGGTCTGCCTCCCCTGCGTCCCGGGCCGCTCGCTTGAACCGTCACGGTGAGGAGGGGTACCAGTCCCACTCCCCTCCTTCCACTGCCGGATATTGTCCTGCCGTGGGAGCCGCTTGGGGGTTGGGGGCCATCACCTGGTTCCCAAGAGGGCCTCCCCTGCCGTGCACATTGGCTGGGACCGCTGCTGGGCAAGTCCTGGCCCAGTGTCCTTCCACCCCGCACCTGTAACAGACACCTGACGGCGGTCCCCTGGGGACACCCCCGCCACCATCTGCTTTCCCTGCTCTTTCCTTTTAGCTTCATTAGCCTTTTGCCTCGCTTCGCCCACCTGCAGCTTCAGCAACTTTGTCTGTAGTTCCTTAAGGTCGCTCTTTTCCTTATCTGCTTCCTCTTGTGCCCTCTGCAAATGGTGTACTACATGCCGGTCCCACACATGGGAGTCTGCTCCAGGGAGATCCGGGTTGCCCAGTATAGCTGACCTAACTGCCTCTGGGACCCCCTCCATTACTGCCCGCCTAAACCACTCCCGCTGCACCCCTTCCTGCCCCGGGTGGCACCCGGTTCGACGGGTCCAATCCTCTCTACATTTATCCAAATATTCTCTAGGGTGGACCTTAGGGTCCCATGTAAACTTTGGGACGGCTGCTCCACTAGGGGCGGGGAACATCTCCCGCATGGCGTCACCCAAGCGCATCACCACCATCGTCAGACACATATTGTCTGCATATGTAAAACTTCGAACTGCCCCACACATATGTTCCCCGGCATCAGCTACCTCCTTCTCCTTATCTCCTTCACCACTTGCCCCTTCTATGGCTTCCTTCACCTCCTGGATCTGCTTTACTAGTGGCTTCCACTCTGCCTTTTCCGGGGGCACCCATTCCCCGTCATCTATAGCTCCCGATCAAACTCGCGGCCCATTTTTAATCTGTCCTGACTGTTTTAATCCCTCGCCTAGCAGCCCTTCTGCCTTTCAGCCACCAACACTTAGTACACCTCCTTATCTTAGTCGAATGTCCTACCAACAAACACCACCAATACATAAATCAACAACTTCTAAAACAATAAGACTATATTCAAAGCAGCTTACTGTTGTGTCCCTCCTGAACAGGGCACGTCACACAAGCTCAATCCCAGCCGAAACCCCCCCGATCTCCAGCAATGTCAACTTGGAAGGGGGTGTTCTGTATGCACAACTGAGACAACACAGGTGGGAGTCAGCTTATCGACCGCACTACCGGTGTTCTGACTCGACCAAGGCCGGCAAAATAGCCTTCAGGCATCACCCACCCTCCCGAGAGTCCAAGCTAGGGGTGTTCTTAGAACTCACCCTAGGCGAGGTACTGCTCGGCAGTTGTAATGAACGCCCGAGGTACCCCTATATATAAACACAGTGCGTGCAACCTCTCCTCCGTCTTAATTTACCGACGGGCCCCTGGGCACTTCAAACTGCTTAATTTGACATATCCAATGTGCAGATTTTGATATAACAGGCTCTGCTTACCTCTTCTAGTCGGCGCCTCGCAGTTCTCTGTGTCCAAGTAGGCCGCATCAACACTTAGCCGAATCTTGCGAATCTCCTGGGGATCCCGGACGAGCCCCCAAATTGTTGGAGTACGCCATCTCCACCGGGTCCGTGGATGAGAAGAGATTCACAGCTGACACGGGGAGAAGTTGCAAATCACCGGTTTATTCTCTGACAGATTGCAATCCGGGAGCGGCCGTCTGACATACATTCAGCATGTACAGGAGGAGGCTCTGCCATATGTATCAGCTGTATCCCTTTTAAAGCCCTTTGGGCATCTCCCCCCCCTTTCTCGGTACCTTCCGTCTACATGACAACCACATGTTTGACACTTGCCCTCGTTAGCCGGCTCGTAGTTGTCCTTCTGGAAGGCTAAAAGATAAGTAGGGGCCGCTGATGTTCTCTGTCGCCCCCCCTATCTGTTCCGATTAGGTAGCCTTGCCTTGCCGGCGCGCCAGTCAGTTCTCGTTTTGATTAGTTACAGCCTTATAGAATCATTCCCTTTATTTCCCCTTATAAAATTATTCCCTCAATACCCCTAGTGTGGACCGTACCATTTTAACCACCTCGGCGCTAGAAGCAGCCTAACCAGTCGGTTGCGTCATTCATTCTCATTGAGTGACTTGTTCGTTGTGATTTCAAGATTTCAAGATTCTTTATTCGTCACATACATAGTTATAACAAGTACAACATGTAGTGAAATTAACCCTGACCAATCCTATTTTTCAGTTTTATATTTCAAGACTTGGTGAATTGATTTTTTCTTTTTCATAATTTAGCCTAGCCTTTTTAGTTTTGTTAATATAATAGTATTAAACAAACACTTTTGTATGTCCTTAGTCACCATGCCTGCTTCTTCATTACCAGGCACTACTGTTGCGTGAGTCGGCTTTATTTAACAACCGCCCCAAACCGACCTGCAAAAATACGCGTGGATAATTACCCTAAACCCGACCCGAGGGAAAAAAAAAAAACACCAGTGAGTCTGTATTGCCATGGAACCTACCAATGAAGTGTCATTTGTGACACTGTAACCCATAGATGACATAGATTTGTGCTAGATTCACATTGAACAGGGTTCCCCCAGTTCTGGCAGAATAAATTTCCATGACTTTTCCAAAACTTTTCCAGTACCACAAGAAAATTTTCAAAAACCCACAAGTTTGCTTTGATTTGATGATCATGCCGTTTCAGATAGTAATTGTCCTGCCCCGATCGTCCACCCCTTATGTGTGCCACGCCCCCTCGTTAACCTAGTGTGGAATCCCCGTGTGATCAGCTGTTTCTGGTTGTTGTCATTATGGTGCGTTTGTTTTTCTCTCGGAACTCGGAAATTCCGAGTGTGACATCACGTCCGACAATCTCCCGTTCGAGCTATCCACGTCTCGGAACAAACATGGCTGCCTCCATGAACACGCTGCTGTTTGTTGTTGCTTTATATTTTAGCAGATTTGGAGTGAGATTATTTTTCCGAGAGACAAACAAACAAGAAACACGAACTAGTCAAACCACATTAAGAGCTTTATAAAATATTTTAGTACATTCAAAGTGATATTCTTTTTTCGAACAACAAACAAATAACAAACAAACCACAGACACTAACAAGTCTGGTAAAAATCTGATATTGCATGCTAGGAGACTGTTTACGGTCATGATATGGTATTCTCTAAATCGAGCACGTGCAATTACATTTATAACTATTATTACATTTAACAAAATAAACATTTTAAAAGATTTATAAAATACAATTACTGTTTGAGTGTGTAAGCCGCCATGTTGAAATTACGTCACAGGGGCAACTCGGACAAGAAAACCTTTGGTGCGTTCGATTATTATGCAAAGCCAACGGGGCCAAAACTTCTTAAAACTTTACGCCTAAAGACGTCGAATATTAACGGCCTGAGACG